>NC_090320.1:272078178-273278178 GCF_040869045.1 Eurosta solidaginis
TCACTAACAGACGAGGCTCTGGCGACCCCAAGCTCCTCATGGAACCTGGTGATGGGAGGGAGGGGATGGCCTGAAGGTTTAATGTGGCCACATAAATCGTTTCCGAGGTGGTCGGGCTAGCACCTTAATGGTGCTGTGGTACCAGAGCGTACCGGATCTGTATCCGGCAAAGGACCATTACATCGATAACACTCCCCAAAGCCTTCGGGGAGCAACCTTATCGATACAACAACAACAGGAAATCAGAGAGTATAAAAGGCAGCAACAGTAAAGGCGCGACAATCAGTTTGATTTAAGAAGCCACCTGGCGAGCAATAGTAGTGTTATTCTGAAGTACGTTATATTGTGAAAACTTTAATAAAGGCCATTTTGCATTATTGAATAGTGGAGTTATTTATTCAACAGTTTAGTGATTCGAACTTAGCAGAAGGTTGCAAATAAGAGGATTTGCAGTAAATTCGTTACGGTATGTTGAGTAAATCCCAAAAAAGAAAAAAATATTTTATTTTGACTTTGACTATGCGCCATTGTTAATTGCCTATATTATTTTGATTAAATACTTTTGGGAATACTTTACGCCGTAATAACTATTGCTATGTATACTTCGTGTAAAAATATAAATATTTTTGATTAGTTAATTGATGTTTTTTTGCAGCAATGCTCCCGCCAATTCAAACAATCTGGTAGTTTATTGATTCATCAACGTACACACACTGGCGAACGACGTTTTCAATGCGAAATTTGTGCTAATTTATTCACAACGTCAAGCAATTTAAAGGCACACAAAGCCATACATTTGGAGTGTCGAGAATACCGTTGTCCGCAATGTGAACGCGATTTTAAGACGCTGCGCCAACTACGACGTCACGAAGCAGTACATAAAACTGTGAAGGAGCACATATGTGAAATCTGTCAAAAAGCATTCAACAAACGTAGCTACCTAAGGGATCATATAACGGCTATGCATCGTGGTGGTGGGCGGCGACATAAATGTGCCGAATGTGGTAAACTTTTTGGCAGACGATCAAATTTGGTGTCGCATATACGGTATTATTTGGAGAATTTTCAAAATGAGTAACTTGCAATCAATTATATTTTATAATTAAAGCATTCACTCAGGCGACAAACCTTTTCAATGCAAGCTATGTACATGGAAATTCAATCAATGCTCGGCATTGGCGCGTCATATGAAAAAACACTCAAAAAGGTATGTATTTTTTTATTCATTTATTTAAGGCCCGGTTTTTCAGTACAAGTTCAACTCAGTTTGTCAGCTAAGCCACGCTTAAACTTATTCTGTAGTTTTTCAGTCCACTTTAACTGAAGTTTAAGCTGAGCTTAAGCGACCGATCTGGCAGAGTTAAACTCTAGTTAACCTATCGGTGATTTGCGTTCGTTCCAAATGGCGTCGAATATACCCAACAAGCATGTGGGCTTGAGTACCATTAGAGCTCATGTTGTGTTCCAATGGTACATGAACCAGATACGGATAGAGATTTAACATGCAAATGCAACAACAATGTGATCCATGTGGTTTGAACCCGAAAACCACCGTAAATCCGCCACTGCCGAATTTCATCAAGATATCTCAAAATTTAGAGGCTAGTTTGCGTTTGAACAGTCAGACGGACATGTCCAAATCAATTCAGATCATCTTCCTGATCATGTCCGTATTTTTATCGGTGGTACTATCTGTTCTCCTTTAAGGATTTACAATTTCGAGACTCGGACAAAACTTAATGTATCACTCCATTTGCATGAAAGGTGTAAAAAGTATCTTTGATTTGGCTGAAAAAATATTTTTTATTTGGACGCCGAATCAAATAAAAAATAAAAAGTATTGTGGCGATTGTTGACATCACTAGGTTTAGAGTAAATAATCACGCAACAACAAAAAGATGAAGCAGCCATTCTTATGTACATGCACATACATAACCAGCTCGAATTGAAGAGATATCACACACATACACACACATGTATTCATCAGCCGAATTTTGTTACTCACACATACACACGCATATATGTAGCTCAATTACCAAGCAGGAGATACAGCAGTTCTAGAAGGCGAAACGTCTAAACCTTAGTAGAAATATGCGGACAAAGCAACAGAGAGTATAAAAGCCACGCAAGCTGAGGATGACTAATCAGTTTTGATTTAAACACACTATTGGTTGTGAAGTACTACTCCCAAAGTAATGTAAATAAATACCAGTTTGCAATACTGAATATTGGAGTGATTTATTCAACAGTTTATCGATTCGAACGTTAGCAGAAGGTGCATAATTACCAGGATTTCTCTAAATTCGTTACAGTATCTTTGATTCGCCTGAAGAATCAAATAACAAATAAAATATATTTTTATTTGGATGCCGAATCAAATAAAAAGTATATTTGTTTTGATTGTTGGATTTTAAATCAAAAAGGATTTATAATCACGCAACCCTGGTCTATCAGTCAGCGTATTTGTCCGAGGGATCACACTTTTTTTGCAATAACTTTCATTTATTTACTTTCATTTATTAGCATATCGCTTTAGTATCCTTTCAAAACCACCACATGATCATCGTTCAGACAATCTCGTGATGTTTTCAAAGGTTTCACCTATATTCGAACCACTGATCACTAGATTATCAAGCTTTTCTTGCGTACTTTCGTTTTGATCCCATTTCAAAATACTGTGGATCCTACCGTCGCTTTCGTTGTTGTTGTTGTTGTTGTAGCAGTGCTTCGCCCCATCCAATAGGTACGACCGATCACAAATTGTCAGCATTATCCTCTAACGGAAGTCCAAGGAAACTTGCAGTTTCAACAGGGGTGGACCATAATGTGAGGGTGTTAGAGGCGTGGATTCCACATTACAATTAAAGAAATGGTTGGTGTCATGTGGGGGCACATTGCAAGCAGGGCATACATTTTGTATGTCGGGTTAATTCTGGATAGGTAAGAGTTTAACCTGCTACAGTATCCAGATCGAAGTAGAGCTAGAGTGACTCGCGTTTCCCTAGGGAGTGTGCGTTCCTCTTCTGCAAGTTTTGAGCATTGTTCTTTGAGTACAAGATTCACCGGGCAATTCCTGGCATAGAGGTCTGACGCCTGTTTGTGTTTTTTGGCTTCATACGGCTGAGTTCTCAGGTGCCGTATTTCCTCATAATGCTTACGGAGATGACTCCTTAATGTTAGGTCCGTAGGTAAAGACCTTCAATTTTAATATATTTTAATTTCGTTTATTTACAAGAACGAAATATACATTAATAAGTCGAATTACAATATTACAAATATATATTTTATTTAAACTCAAATAGACTACGCGCGCCGGCAGAGAGAAGTGGACTGGGTTATTCGCCAAAGGTGTTTGTTTATAATGACAATCACTCACTACAGTTTATGGGTGTTGCCACAGTGCATATAATGTGCCAGTACCCAACATTCCCTTCTGTTAGAGAAAACGTTGTGGTCGTCTACGCATTCTTTCAGATCTTCGAAGGGCTGGACGTTGTTCATCTTCTACCTGAGGTGCAGCGATATGTTGTTGCTGGGGCGAAGCAACATTGTGCAAAGGCTCAATGTCTTCACTAACTTCTGGATCTTCTGCTTAAGTGAATCGTTTTCGAAGTTGATTTACGTGCGAACGAATCAAATCCTTACGTCGTGATGTTTGCAGTAGGACATTGTAAACTACCAAGCCAACTCTTTCTATTACTTCGCCTGGTGACCAGTATTGCTTGTTACTGCGATACGTCTTTACAAATACCTTGTCGCCTTTTTCGAATATTCGTGGTAACGCGCCATGTTTTCTGTTATATGCGCTTTCCATGATGGTGTTTTATTTCGTGACAAGTGTTTATTATTTTTGAGGAGATCGAGGGGTGCCGATAACTTTCTTCCAATAAAATGTTCAGAGGGCGACTTCCCGTCAGCTGTGTTTCCATTTGGTGTAGCGCGATAAAAATGTAAATAGGTTAAATTGATCATCTGTGTTGTATTCATCGTACGCTTTGTTCCAAGCTGTCTTTATAGTGTCCACGAAGCGTTCCGCTTGTCCGTTCGATTGCGGATGATATGCTGATAATGGCTAATACCTCTCCCCTCACAATATTGTTTGAACCACAATATTGGTGAACTGTGTACCATTATCAGAAACTAATGTTTTTGGTTGTCCATATCGACTTATAAATTCGTGCAAGTGCTTGAGAATTTCTTTGTTGTTGAAATTTAAATGGGATTACGAGTCTGTCTAGGTACATGACGCAATCATTTATACTGCTTAATGATTCTTTACGATTGTAAACTGGCATGTCTTTTACTAAAGTAGGCCAGCCTTGTTGTACGTATTCGTTGACTTTTTTTTAACGTTTTGTCGGATTTTGTTTCAGCTCGAATCATGCTAAAAGTTACTGGAAGTGTTTTGATGTTTTCTTGTAATATCGTTGAAATTTCGTTTTCGACCGATATATGCGCCACTACAAATTCTTCGTCGTCCTTCTTATGAGGCGTGAAAGTACGTCCACATTTCCAAATTCTGTTGTTTTTACATACGGAATGTTGAAATCGTAACTCATCAAAACCAATGCTCATCGTTGTAAACGAATTTTGTACAAGCGTAGACTAACGCTAAGGCTTCTTTTTCGATCTGGCTATATTTTTGTTCGGTCGGCGTGAGCGTACGTGAGATGTGATACACTACTTTGTTTGCTCCGTTTGCCATTTTATGTAAAATTTGCGCACCTATTCCGATTGTAGATGCATCAGCTGCTACAACTATTGGCAATGAAGGATCGTAATGAGTAAGCAATAAATTTGACTGTAGAATTGTTCTGAACTCGACAAAAGCTTTTTGACAATTGCTGTTCCAATTCCATTTAGCGTCATTTTTGAGTAGCTCATCCAATGGATGGCGTAGTTGACTCATACGAGGGATGAATTTCCCGTAATAGTTTACTGCTCCTAAAAATGATCGTAGCCCCAAAACTTTTTAAGTTGTGGCATGTTCCGAATAGCTTCAATTTTTGCTGGATCAGGATGAATTCCATTACTGTCTATGACATGACCAAGGTATTTGATGGTTGTTTGAAAAATTTCACATTTTCACAAATTTATTCGAAGGTTATGCTCTTGGAAGCGTTGCATGACTCGTATAACTAAATCGTAGTTTTGCCGTAACGTAGACGTTGCAATGATGACGTCGTCTAAATAAGGTATGACTCCCTCAAGTCCGGATAGAACTGTTTCGATAGCTTTTTGAAATGCTCCCGGCGCTGAAGTTACCCCTGTTGGAAGACGGTTGAATTGAAATAAGCCTTCGTGGGTGTTGATAGTCAACATCTTCTTTGACACGTCGTCCACCTCGAACTGTAGATATGCGTCAGAGAGATCAATTTTACTGAAAAATTTGCATTATGACATTTTTGCAAAAATTTCATCGGCGTGTGGTAACTGATATAGATTTGGATCCATGCAATCGTTCAAGCCTGTGGAATAATCTGCACAAATACGAATTTGTTTATTAGGTTTACGTATCACAACTATCGGTGCTGCCCATTCTGAGTGTGTGATTGGCATGATGATGTCAACTTCTTGCAACCGGTTTAAAGCTGGAGACATTGGTGCTTTATCGGTAACCGTATCGGTAACCTTTTAACAGCTGATTCGACCAACCTTATGAGAATCATCGCAATCGATTATTGGTGCCGCTAAGGTCGTAACCGTATCGTAGGTTTTGGTTTACCGTCCTAACGATAAACAGCTGATTACGTTAGGGATACGACTACAGCGATACGACAAACGGCACCAATGACTCCAGCTTAACTCTTGTTCTACCGCTGATAGTGCAGCATACGGAACTGGACGTTTTGGCTTGAATACTGCGGTTGAATTTTCTCTAACTTCCAGCTTTATTTTGAATTTTGTGCAATGACCCGTAGATTTAGGTAGTACCATTGGAAACTGCTTACTAATGGCTATGAAAAGTTCGTCTTTATTACTTTTACAAACTTCATGCGTATTTGATGCTGCTGCGACTGTGTTACAGACTGACTGTATGGGCCTGTCCCAATAACCAAATTTGTTGATCAAGTCGATTCCGAACACGTTTAAGTTTTGAAGGTTAGATACAAAAATATTACTTGTGTGTGAGACTTCTTTGTGTTGTATCGCTGACGTAAATTCGCCTATGATGGGAATCTGTTGTCTCGATGCACACGATGCAATACGGCTGGATTTTTGTAATTTGGGCCTGCCAAGCTTTTCCCAATTTGCTTTCGATATTATTGTGATATCGGCAAATTGTAATTTCAGTTTACTTGACATTATTTTAACTGTAATATACTTTCGTTGGGGCATATGATTGTGTATGCAATTTACGCTCGCTGTCGCTGCTATTACTTTAGTACTGGCACCAGAATTTTTCTTTTGTGTGTGTGAACGAGAAGTACCTGAATCCCGAATGTTTGATACACGCTGGGTATTTCTGTTTGGTTGCGAGTTGCATCATATACAGTACCCATCTTTGTGGCCAATTTTGCCACAATCTTTGCACCTGTTGTTGTTGTTGTTGTTGTAGCAATGCTCGCC
Source organism: Eurosta solidaginis (assembly GCF_040869045.1). Lineage (NCBI taxonomy): Eukaryota > Metazoa > Arthropoda > Insecta > Diptera > Tephritidae > Eurosta > Eurosta solidaginis. The sequence continues at coordinate 272,084,749 of NC_090320.1, forward strand.
CCACCTAACAGCCGCGACCGATCACAAATTGTCATCAATATCCTCTAACGGGAGTCCAAGGAAACTTGCCGTTTCAACAGGGGTGGACCATAAGGAAAGGGGCGTTAGAGGCGTTGGTTCCACATTACAATTAAAGAGATGGTTGGTGTCATGTGGGGACACATTGCAAGCGGGGCATACATTTTGTATGTCGGGGTTGATTCTGGATAGGTAAGAGTTTAACCTGTTACAGTATCCAGAACGAAGTTGAGCAAGAGTGACACGCGTTTCCCTGGGGAGTATGCGTTCCTCTTCCGCGAGTTCTGGATATTTTTCTTCAAGTACTGGATTCACCGGGCAATTCCCGACATAAAGGTCCGACGCCTGTCTATGGAGTTCACCAAGGACCTGCTTGTGTTTTTTCGCTTCATACGGCTGGGTTCTCAGGTGCCGTATTTCCTCAAAATGCTTACGGAGATGACTCCTTAGGCCCCTAGGCGGTGCTGGTTCGTCAATCAGATGTCTGTTGGGATGCCCAGGTTTCTGGGTATTCAACAGAAACTGTTTGGTCAGCATCTCATTTCTCTCCCTGATGGGGAGTATTCTCGCCTCATTATGCAGATGGTGTTCTGGGGACATAAGAAGACAGCCCGTGGCGATTCTGAGAGCAGTATTTTGGCAGGCCTGTAGTTTCTTCCAGTGGGTAGTTTTTAGGCTTGGCGACCATATGGGTGACGCGTAGCACGTAATCGGCTGGCTAATTGCTTTGTATGTGGTCATGAGCGTTTCTTTATCTTTTCCCCAGGTACTGCCAGCAAGGGATTTGAAGATTTTATTACGGCTCTGAATTCTCGGAACAATTGCGGTTGCGTGCGCACCAAAATGTAGATCTTGATCAAACGTCACACCCAAGATTTTGGGGTGTAGGACAGGACAGTCGGTAGCGTAGTGCCATCGACGTGGATGTTCAATATGGTTGACATTTGGGGCGTCCATGTTGTAAATAAGGTCGCGGAAGATTTAGTCGGTGACAATGCCAGGTTTCGCGAGGCGAAAAAACTGGAGAGATCAGGGAGATAGCCGTTTATTTTATTGCATAGCTCATCGATCTCTGGGCCTGGGCCTGTGGCCATTATTGTGCAGTCATCGGCGTAGGAAACGATTGTGACTCCTTCCGGTGGTGAAGGTAGCTTAGATATGTAGAAATTAAACAAAAGTGGGGATAGGACACCACCCTGTGGCACCCCTTGTTTAATTCTCCTTGGTTTTGATGTTTCGTTTCTGAATTGCACCGATGCCTGCCGACCACCCAGATAATTTGCGGTCCACCTTTTAAGACATGGGGGAAGGGTAGACCCTTCCAGGTCTTACAGTAATGAGCCATGGTTGACCGTATCAAAGGCTTTTGATAGGTCTAGCGCTACAAGTACTGTTCTATGGTGGGGGTATTGATTCAAACCGCAATTTATCTGGGTGCCAATGACATTTAGCGCGGAGGTAGTGCTATAGAGTTTTCTGAAGCCATGCTGATGAGGGGCTAGCTGCAAATGTGCTTGGAAATAAGGGAGCAAAATGGCTTCAAGCGTCTTTGCCACTGGCGATAGGAGAGATATCGGACGATATGACTCACCTACGTTAGCTGGTTTCCCAGGCTTTAGTAGCGGGACCACCTTGGCCATTTTCCATTTCTCGGGTATGGCAAAGGTGGAGAGAGACAGGTTGAAGACATGCGCTAAATATTTGAAACCCTCTTTCCCTATGTTTTTAAGCATCGGCATGGCTATGCCGTCTGGGCCCACTGCTTTGGATGGTTTAGCGCGACCAATGGCGTCCTCAACCTCTCTAGCGGTGATGGTGATTGGTGATGCGCTGAATTTGTGTTTATGTGCGTGTCTATTGGCTCTCCGTCTATCTTTGTCGGCCGTAGGATGCATTATATATTGTCGGCAGAAAGCGCTCGCGCATTTTTCCGCATCCGACAGCACCTTATCGCCAAAGGCGATGGAAACTTTGTCTTTGTGCTTAGTCGGATTCGATAGGGACTTTACGGTGGACCAAAGTTTACCTACACCGGTAGAGAGGTTACAACCTCTTAGGTGCTCTTCCCATTTCGCCCGATTGTGTTCGTCCACAAGCAATCTGATGCGTTGGTTTATATCCCTTATTTGGGGGTCGCCTGGATCAAGCTGTCTTATAAGGTCGCGTTCCCTCGCTAAGCTCGCGGCCTCCGCCGGGAAGTGGGGCCGGATTTCGGGAATTCTCCCGGCGGAAATGAAATGTGCCGAGGCGGATTCAATGACCTTACGGAAGGCACGCTCCCCTTGGCGGGCATCAGTCGGGATAGGGAGGGCAGCAAAGCTGCTGTCTGTTGCAGATTTATATTCTTCCCACTTTCCTTTTTTGAAGTTTATGAAAGTGCGTTTTTCTGTGACGATGAAGTCGGCGGTACGCTCGAATGAAATAAGTATGGGCAGGTGGTCGGATGCCAATGTTACCATCGGCTGCCAGTTAAAGCAGTTTACGAGTTCTGCGCTCACGATTGAGATATCTGGCGAGCTATGACAGCTTCCAACCATACGTGTGGGGGCATCTCCGTTTATTGTGCAGAACGTCGTTTCTTCTATTTGATCCGCCAACATCTCACCCCTACCGTCCGCCCGCAAGTTTGAATGCCATAGGTCGTGATGGGCATTGAAATCGCCTAAGATAATGCGATTGTTGCCAGTGAGTAAGGCCTCGATTTTAGGGCGGTATCCACTGGGGCAACAGGTGACAGGAGGGATGTAGATGTTGATGATTTCTAGATTTGCATCGCCTGACCGGACAGATAGGCCTTGACGTTCTAAGACATTGTCCCTGCGGTCGATGCCAGGATCAAATATATGATATTGCACAGAGTGGTGTATAATAAACGCGAGGCCGTCTCCATTTCCGCTCTCGCGGTCCTTCCTGTGGACATTATACCCAGAGCAGGTCTGCAATGCAGATCTTGCTGTGAGTTTAGTCTCTTGAATCGGAGCAATGCGGATGTTGTGCCGCTTCATGAAATCGACTATCTCCGTAATCTTCCCAGTTAGTCCATTACAGTTTAACTGCAGAATTCTGAAGTGCATGAGGGGTGACGCCGCCACTCTAGGGGTAAGTGACGGGTGACTACGCCTAGGTTGTGGAAGGCCAGGATGCAATTGCTGTTGTGGCCTTGGGACTGGGCGCCCTTGGGCAAGCATTGGGGTACCCGGATGATTTGGGTTAGCGACCTGGCAACATGGCGCGATGAAACCCGTCGAGGGGTTGCCGTCGCGGAGACCAGAACATCTAGGAAAGTGGCTCCACCCAAGGTAGGAGCTGCATTGAGCGGATGTCGCAAACCTATATATTATGTGCTGGCAGACGGTGCAAACGGAGGTAGGGACTAAGAGTCTGTTTCCCTGACCTGCACGATTGCTGCCAGAAAAGAGGGGGGGGGGGGGGGAGGGGGGGGAGAAGAAGACGGGGGCAGGGGCTGATGCTCAGCATTGCCACCAGCTCTACTACGAAGGTAGTAGTTATGAGTGGTATCAGTTGTTTGAGTTGTTGGCGCCGTGGGGCGCGAGCAGCAGCGGGTACTTGTTGTGGCTTGCTGAGAAGCGAGGCTGCTGGAAGGTAGTGGAGGGGCGCTTAGGCGTAGACTACGGGACGCCCTTGGGCGTGAGCAGCAAGGAGCCACAAAAGATTTATAAAAGTTATGTGGACGTCGGGTTTTGGGATCAAGCCCAGAACAACCTGTCCGATGCAACCATCCCTTGCACGAGACACACTGAACAGAGTATGACCGTCCTAAAAAGATTCTTTTCTGGCAAATGCAGCAAAACCATTTCTCAGCACCGGGGTCGGGAGACGGACCCGGATTGGGTTCGATACCTTCCCGGAGTAAGAGAATATGTAGCAGTCCTGCTGCAAGGAGCTGCTGGGAGGATGACAATTTGTGGGAGGGACGAAACAAATTAAATGGGATCACACTGAAATGACAGTCCTTGGTCGGGAAAAATCCCGAGTCGCTCCGGTACATAGAACCGACTGCCTTGGGAAGCACCTGTGTTTTGCGTAGTTGCAATTTTTGACGAAATTTAACTCTCCGCACTGCCAGCATGGGCGTCTCGGTTTTGACTGTTGCTGATTTGCATTGCGCGGATATGTTGTTGTTTTTGACCTGTTTTCAGTCTGGTTCTTTTTGTATGATGCCACTGCGTTTACTGTGCTAGGATTGTTGTTCTCGACTAGTTGTACGTCTTTTTTCAGCTCTTGAAAACGCTGAGCTTCTTTTACAAGCTGCTCGAGAGAAATAGCAGGATTGGAATCTATTATAGGTAGTAACTTACTGCGTATATCTGCTTTTGTAGGTGATCGTAGCCCGATTATAAATATGAGGCTTTTCAATTCTGCGTTGCTGATTTGCCCATGTATAAAGTTTTCAGATAGCTTGTTGACGCGACTGGAGTACCTCACAAAATCTTCGCTGTCGTCCATCGTGTTCTGTAAACACTTGTAGTGCATGCTAAACAGTGATTCATGCCTGTCAAATAATGATGTAAGTTGCTTTACCGTGTCACTAAAGCTTAGCTCTTTCGGTTTTCTGGGTAAGATAAAATCTGTATAGCGTTCGTATACGGGTAGACTCAGTTTACGTAGGAGTATACACGTCTTTTGAGCGTCCGATAACGATTGCGCATCCGTGGTGAATTGTTCCTCGTATCGGCTATACCCACTCGTGAAAATTTGGTTCGAGTCTATATCGTATCTAAACTCCTGAATGCTCTTTGCTATGACCTCCATAAAGGTTTCTTGTTGACCAGCTGGTGTGGACTGTTGTGATGTCCTCAACAGATTTTCTTGAGCTTGGATGATTCTAGTTAGCTTATCGATGCTCTCCTGTTGCCTTTTTGAGACCACTTCTTCAAGTCATGATGACATGCGTTCTTAATTTCCGTATGTCTTTAAATTGAGTTTAAGAACCGAAAATATATTGTACGCAACTGTTAATTTAGCGCGCTATAAAAACATATATATTGTGAAACGGTTTAATTTATCATGTTACACAAACACGACCATTTTTTTTTTCGCAGACAAAAAAAGCGTAACTGTTGAGTTTTTAGTCAAATGTGCATTTATATGCCGAACTGTACTGAAAATAACTAACTGCACTGAAATTTGGCAACGTTGCACAATTTGCCTTTTATGTATGCATGTCTTCGATGGAGCGCTAGGGCTTCGCTTAATTTGTATGTTGTTTCGCGTGAAAACGTTAGTTCCTCGTCGCCACTGTTAGGTCCGTAGGTAAAGACCTATATATTTTAATTACGTTTATTTACAAGAACGAAATATACATTAATAAGTCGAATTACATTATTATAAATATATATTTTATTAAAACTCAAATAGACTACGCGCGCCGGCAGAGACAAGTGGACTGGGTTACTCGCCAAAGGTGTTTGTTTGATTGGTTAGCATCTCATTTCTCTCCCTGATGGGGAGTATTGTCGCCTCATTATGTAGATGGTGTTCTGGGGACATAAGAAGACAGCTCGTGGCGGTTCTGAGAGCAGTATTTTGGCAGGCCCGTAGAGGGGACGCGTAGCATGCAATCGGCTGGCCAATTACTTTGTAAGTGGTAATGAGCGTTTCTTTGTGTTTTCCCCAAGTACTTCCAGCAAGAGATTTGAGGATTTTATTACGGCTCTGAATTTTCGGTACAAATGCGGCTGCATGCTCACCAAAATGTATATCCTGATCAAAGTTCACACCCAAGATTTTGGGGGTAGCGTAGTGCCATCGACGTGGATGTTCAAAATGGTTGAAATTTGGGACGTCCATGTTGTAAATAAGTTTGCGGAGGATTTCGTCGGTGATGCCAGGTTTCGCGAGGCGTAAAAACTGGAGAGATCAGGGAGGTGGCCGTTTATTCTGTTGCAAAGCTTATCGATCTGTGGGCCTGGGCCTGTGGCCATTATTGTGCAGTCATCGGCGTAGGAAACGATAGTAACTCCTTCTGGTGGCGAAGGTAGCCTTGATATGTAGAAGTTAAACAAAAGTGGGGATAGGAAACCACCCTGTGGCACCCTTTCTTTAATTCTTCTTCGTAGTGGTCCGGGGTAATTTTTCTGTTTTTCAAGGGGTTACCAGTGCAATACATAGCTTCTCCAAACCAACTGTCAACCTTACCGACACGTGGTGAACCTGTTTGTTTAGTAGATGGGGACCCCAAACTACTCATGGGACTAAAGGGTGGAGGGCGGGATGGCATAGAAGGTTCAATGTGATAATATTAAATCGTTCCCGAGATGGTCAAACTTGCACCTTAATGGTGCTTGTTACCGGAACTATATTCGGCAAAGGACCATCAACATCGATAATACTCACCCCAGCGGGTTAGGGGGTCAGAATGTAATGTACCCGCGGTAGGTATGCCTGTCGTAATAGGCGACTAAAATACCAGATTCAAGGGGCTGTGTAGCGCAACCCTTCAGCGGCGAATACTGTTTCACTAACAGACGAGGCTGTGGCGACCCCAAGCTCCTTTTGGAACTTGAGGGTGGGGAGGGAGGGATGGCCTGAAGGTTTAATGTGGCCACATAAATCGTTCCCGAGATAGTCGGGCTAGCAACTTAATGGTGCTTTTACTGGAGCGTACCGGATCTGTATCCGGCAAAGGACCATCACATCGATAACACTCCCCAAAGCCTTCGGGGAGCAACCTTATCGCTACAACACCAACAACAACAACAACATCGATAATACTCCCCAGAACCTTCTTATCTCTACAAAAACAACAGTAACAGTGAAATTAGCACTAGCGTAGACACGTTTTAACGCAATGTTTGTCGTTTTGCCATTTCTCTAAGGTCTGATTTATCAGTGCGAGTTGAAACATCAGATAAAGTAGACTAGAGTTTATCCTACCAACACATTAACTGGCACTCAAAACCCGAGCATAAAACTATTTTCCTTTCATTTAGACACCACCTTTTTGATATTTTTTTTATGGTTTATACTTTTCTTTAATTTGCTTACAGTAAAAATATCCTTTTTGACTTAAAAACTACAGATGAAGTTTTGAAAAGTACAGCACTTAAGAATGCAGTGGCGGCATTTCTTGTCAATGACGCCGGTGTCAACAATTTGGAATCACGAACAAGTTGCAATGTGTTAAGCAATATGTCCAATTTGCATGATGACCGCATACGAAGTTTGGAAACAGCTAAGGGCTCATACGCTAGATTCGAGGATGCGACAGCAAATATGAAAACAGCTAAACAACAGGAGAGCTTACAAACTAACGAAGGAAGGAGCAATGGCGACGGCGACAGCGTCGGCTATAACTTCAACACAAAAATGATATATTAGGTTTTTCTACAAGCCAACAGTTATGTTGAAACACGCATAATGTCGTGCACTCGTGCGCCAGATATGTTATCTTTGTTTCCGATAATCATCGTAAAGTTTTAATAGTTCGGGACTAGTACGTGGTTGTATAGCCTGTAAAGCATATTCAAAATGTGCCCATTTTATATGCACCGCTTCGAAGCTCTCCTCTAGACATTTCAATGCAGCCTCCTGGCATGCAGCTTGTATTTCAGCACCCGAGTAACCCTCACTGCGTTGTACAAGCATTTCCACATCCAGTTCATCGGCTACAGGCATAGCCTGCAATTTAATACGAAAAATATCACGTCGCGCCGCAGCATCTGGTAGCCCAACATAAACAATACGATCGAATCGTCCTGGGCGTAAAAGTGCTTTATCGATCATATCCGGACGATTAGTTGCACCAACAATGGTTACATTTTCCAATGTCTCTACACCATCCATTTCGGTTAGTAGTTGCGTGAGCACACGTTCCTTAACGGATGTGCCTGAGCCACCGGTATCAGCGCGTTTACCGCCAATGGCATCGATTTCATCAAAGAAAACAATAGCCGGTGCTACTTGACGCGCTTTGCGAAATACTTCACGTACAGCGCGCTCAGACTCTCCTACCCACATTGAGAATAACTCAGGACCTTTTATTGAAAGGAAATTTAATTGACTTTCAGTTGCGAGTGCTTTGGCAATCATTGTTTTCGAACAACCTGGTGGACCATACATTAAAATGCCACGTGGTGGTTTCAAACCTAAACGTACAAATTTATCCGGATACAGCAGTGGCCATTCTATTGCCTGCTTCAATTTCAATTTTAAATCAGCTTGGCCGCCAATATCACTCCAGTGTATATTGGGATTTTCTATAAGCACTTCACGCATCGCAGACGGTTTAATATGTGTCAATGTTGTTTGTAAATCCTGTATATTCACTGAACGTTGCGCCGTCTCATCTTTAAGTGCACGCAGTGCTGCAGCATTAACAAGATTAGCCAGATCGGCGCCAACATAACCGTGCAACACTTGTGCGATATCTACAATTTGTTCATGCGTGAGTGTATGATCGATATTGCGTAGCAGACAATGAAGTATAGCCGTACGTTGCTCTGGTGTTGGCGCGCCTACTTCAATTTCACTGTCCAAGCGTCCACAACGACGTGCATTGGGATTAAGCGCATCGATTTGTGATGTTGTAGCTAAAAGAAAAATACGTTGTGCTTCACGTTTGCGTCCATTTAGCGTATCAAGTATACCAAGAAAAGCAGCGCCAACACGTTGAGTCATTTCGTTTAACTCATGCTTTGCACAGATATTATGTACATCTTCAATAATGACAAGTGTGGATCTTGGATAATTTGTATACACTTTCTCAAAGTAACTCAATAAATTCTTCTCCGTTTCTCCAAGAAATTTACTAAATATTTCGCTTGCATTAATACGTATAATATCGGCTTTTGTTAATTTGGCAATCGTCGAGTTTGCAATTTCCTGTACGGCTGAACACATGGCTTCACAAATCAAACTTTTTCCACAACCCGTTGGACCATGTAATAGAAAACAACGTGCGACTTTTACGCCTGTAAACATAAAAATTTGCATGAATGTTTAATTAATAACAAAGTAATGAAATTATTATAATATGCTGGGACAACAAATTTTCCACAAGAATCCCAGAGAGGAACGAGTGGGCAAACGGCAGGGAGCCGGGATCTCATGAAATCTCCGTTTTTATAAACGGCTCTAAACTAAACAACAGAGCCGGCAGCGAAATATTCCCGGAGAAGCTCTATCTAAGCGAGAGCTTTCGCTTACCCTACCACTGCAGTGTTTTTCAGGCAGCCCTCTATCTTGCTAACCTGCAGGTGACCAATTCTATTTCAATTTTCTCGGACAGCCAAGCTGCCATGAAATCCCTGCAATGCAGTAACAACTCGTCACTAGTGGCATGGAAGTGCAGAGAAACCCTCAACAAACTAGCTGAAAATTGCAACCTAAGCATAATATGGGTTCCTGGCCACTGTGACATCTCAGGAAACTGCGCTGCGGATGAGCTAGCTAGAGATAGCACCAACCTGCAAACAATAACCTGCGCTGGTTGGGGGCGCTATGGCCTAGAAGGTTTAATGTGGTCATATTAACCGTTACCGAGATGGTCGCGCTAGTACCTTTATGGTGCTTTATAACCGGAACGTACCGGATCTGTATTCGGCAAAGTACCATCAACATCGATAACACTCCCCAAATCTTCGCTAATACAACAAGAAAATCTTCGGGGAGTGTTATCGATGTTGATGGCGGCCGCCGCGGTGTGGTGGTAGCGTGCTCCAACTACCTCACCGAAGATGCTGGGTTGACACCCCGAAAAAAGCATCATCAAAACTTTAGAAACAAGTTTTTCCAATTTCGGAGCTTATCGCGCCTTACTTTTATTTATCGACAACCCAACTATCTTGGGAACGAATAATATGACCACATTAAACCCTCTAGGCCATCTAGATCATCTGACTTTTTGTTCAATCCAAAAATTTCAGCTGATTCGCTTCGAAACCCAGTCACACTTATACATCTGCACAGATGGGTGCAGCGAGAACAAATTGGTAGTTAAGGTTTGGATTTTTTTATACTATGTCTTTTGTTTCTTGAGTGCGCTATCTGCGTCTATTTTGTTGGGTTTTAAATTAACTTCCAAGTAAATTAGCAATATGTACCATAAGAGCTGACCTTCAGGCACAAACTTGAGTCCCAAAGCCATTTCCATAGCTTCTTGAATCACTTCGATTTGATTTTCCAAACCACCTATATCCAGTTTAGTGACAACATTATTTATATTTGCCGATAATTCCTCCTCTTCACACTGTTTTTCTGGTCTGACAATTTCCAAGCGCGTAGCACCAGTTACTTCGAAAAATGTTTTCGTTTTAGTGTTTTCTAATTTTAAGTTATCCAACTTCGCCTCCAACAATTCAACACCTTGCTCATCTTTAGTCATATCTTCAAAACTGGTCCATGAAATTACTTGCATAGTTAGATCTTTATTAAAAAAATCCATAAAAACGTCGCTATGTTTTGTGAATATCAATTTCTTTAATTCAAACTTTAACAAACGCTCTACATTTCTAAACTGAATATCATCCAGTTCTATACTTTCGCCATCAACTGCAGTTAAACGTAGTTGCACGGTTTTGGCAACTTTTGTGCAACCCAATGGTAACGCACATATTTGAAGTGTTTCATTCGCAAAAGCAGTCCAATATAATTTATAATCTGTTGTATGAAAACAAGCAAAGAAGAGTAATAATCATATGTTCAAAACGCGTTTATACCATGTAGTATGAACCTTCTTCTCCCACATATGCGGTTGTTAAAAATCTATCGGGTATAGGCCAAACTATTCGCACCAAACCACTCGCTCCGGGCACTTCTTTGGACTGTATTAATACTCTTTGACCTATGTATAAACTTGTTAGTCGCATTGCACCTTCCGATAGAAATATTAAATTATTTCTATATTTTGTTGTTACATCCCTTAGTTCGTCTATGATAAATGTACGCCTTTGCACGCCTATTGTACATAGATAATTGTTATATATATATTCCAATGGCTCCCCAGTCTCTGGAGTTATGGGGCAGTGCTTGTAATGTGTTTCACGATCTTTGGATGTTATGTGCACATTGCATTTTTCGCAATGATACCAATTTGCAGCAGAGTTGGTTGATGATTTTTTACTTGAGCTCTTTCGCGGCATTTGTATAGATTATTAGCAAAATTCGGTCGATGTGTTTGTTTACAAAATCCAACACGTGTACTTGACAAATTGTAGCACAATTCTGACTCAAGGCGAATTCAGTACCAGGTGTTATCCAAGGCGAATCCATACCAAGGGGAAACACCCAAGGCGAATTCATTACAGGTGGTGTTATCCCATCAGCTGATTGCTTCTTGATAATTTTCCATACAAAGCCTTGTACAACAAAATGTCAGTTAATCGAAATCTATGAAAATTTTCTTTTGACTTGACATTCATCTGCATGGCGAATTGATTGAATTCGCTTTGCCAACACCTGGTATAGATTCGCCTTGGGAAACACCACCTCTACTGAATTCGCTTTGGTGTTATCCCTACAGCTGATTCAAGGCGAACTTAGTACCAGGTGTTCACAAAGCACCCACCAGATTGCGCATTCTCGTGTTCAAAATTGCTTCGTTCTCCGCATGTACGTCATAGTTGACTCTTGATCGAATAAAAAAAGTGCTAATTGCGCATTCACGAGTTCAAAATTGCTTCGTTCTGCGCATCTACGTCATACTTGACTGCTTGAGCGAATGAAAAAAAGATAAAAAACAAGAGCTAAAGGAAAATGACGTAAAAATTTCCCATAGGTTAGGTTGGGTGGTAGCTTCCCTGATAGGGGAAGCTCACTTGGACAACATGACGGTCCGTTGTGATACCACATATAATAAACTAAACTAACGGTGACGTAGATATAACTACTTAGAGAATCGTTGGGTAGCAACGATAAAGTTCCGAATGATACCGATCTCAACCTTGGACAGCTCCTCGGGAGATCCAAGTGAGTCACGACCGAAATACTTTCGCCTAGTTCTGGCAAAAGCTGGGCAGTCAAGCATAAAGTGATTTGGTGATTCCACCTCATCATCCTCCATACAGCTGCAGCAGGATTGAGTTTCCAATATATTGAGACGTACCGCATGGATACCCATGGGACAGTGCCCTGTCAAAACCCCAATGACCATTGATAGGTGAGCCTTAGTGAACCCAATTATTTCAGCAGACCTCCTGCCATCCACTTTCGGCCAGAAAGATCTTGATATCCTGCAAGACGTAGTGTCCGCCCAACGTTTGCTGAGCTGACTCAAGACCCAGCTATGGAAGAGCAATCCACAGGTGGCTGGCGGAATCCCGAAATCCCTACAGCCATCTTCATCCGGTTCAGTTGTACCGATTCGGGCTAAGAGATCCGCTTGACAGTTACCCGGAATATCACTATGGCCCGGGACCCAGATAATCTTAATTGTATAATAATTCGATGCAATCGCAAGTGAGGTCAGGCACTCCCAGACCACCATCGATCGCACTGTAGTTGAGCTCAAGGCCTTTATAGCCGCTTGGCTATCAGAGTAGATGTTAAATTCCCTAACCGTAGTAGCGCTGGATAGCATTTCATCCACCGCAGCAACTTCCGCTTGGAATACACTGCAGTGATCAGCCAACTTAAACTTGCGGCTTACATTTAGCTCTTAACAAAAGACACCCCCCCCCCCCCCGCCAACCTTTCCGTCCAACTTCGACCCATCCGTTAACAAGTTAACCGGTCCCATGCCCCAGATAATTCCTCTTCTCCACTCCTTCCTCGGAGGAATGACTGGGGTGAAGGTTGTATAGGGAGCGGCCACCGGCATGCAATAGTCCGTCCTGTCCGGAATAAAGTCGAAACTAGTAAGAAGGCTAGAGTGTCCGAAATCAGAAAGCATATAACCCATATCACGAAGCCTGACCAACGACCGGGCCGCGGCTGCCTTTCCCGCAATATCTACTGGATGTATATTCAGCATGACATTCAGTGCCAAGGTAGGTGTTGTTCTCATAGCGCCACTGATACCGACAAGCGCCGTCCGTTGCACTGACACTAACATTTTGGAGGTGCTCGCCGTGTCCAGTACTTTCCACAAGACCAGCACCCCATAGAGCAGAATTTCCCTTAAAAAACAGCTGATCTTTTGTTTACATGCGCAATGCGCAATCTTGTTTGAGTGATTTGTGCATATAACCATCATTGTGAATGAAACTAAGTGTGATATCTTCTGCATAGACGTCAAAATTCTAAAAAGATTGGATCAACTGATTTGTAGTGGACTATCGCTGTCCCATTCTGTATCTCTTTCTATCAGCCGCTGAAGATAGGCGGCCCAAGCGCCGCCATATTGAACACCCTGTCGAAACACTAAAAAGTAGCCATATTGAACATCCTGTCAGGCAGTTGGTAGGTAAGATATCACACTTAGTTTCATTAACAATGATAACCATAACCAGATAAAACAGCTGATCGAACCAACCTTAGACGGCCCATACATGACACAAAAGCCATGCACAAATATAAAACGACGGAATTTGTGCAAATGAAAATTTTGACATACACGGCTCAAAAACACTGCGCAATATTCATTTTTGATGTAGCGCAACAAATGAAACATGTCCCTACAAGAATACTGACTATCATCTGATTGTCAGCAATGTCAACCTAACGATCAGCGCCTCATACAAACTTTCTATCACAAACTTAAGGGGACTTGCGCAAATGTGATGTAAACAACTGTGTACGTGTGAGTTTTTGTCTCCTTCTTATACACCAACATGGCCTTCTGATTAAGTATATAGCCGTACTGCTCACTCTCATTCCCGTTCCTGGATCAGTGCTGACACTCTAACTATCAAAAATTGTCATAAATGATAGTTTACTGTAGATATCAGGTTTGACTGTTATACTATCATAAATGACCATTGATATATTCCGCCAAAAATGAAACAATGCTTTTTGCATTTTATTTACTTTATTTCATTACGTTTTTAATTTTGTACATGATAAAAGCATACGTGTTTCTTATTTGTTTAAAATAAATAGTTTTATAAGAATTCGAGTTCAGAATGTTCAATTTAAATTCAGAAAATAACAAAACAACAGAAGAGCGCTTTCCTCATGCGGAAACACATTTAAAAATGAATCACCATTAACCGCTATTATTTTTCGCGTAACAATTTTTTGAGTGCGCCCCATACATTCCGACAGCTTTTGGTATTTTTTAATATTATTTTTGATTTTTTTTCTTTTAGCATGGAGCTTTGAAATGCTATCTTTTTTATTTTTTAATCTTATTTTTTATATGGTTTTCGTCGGTTGAAAATGGCGGAATTTAAAAAATAACAAAACAACCATGATAATCATTTGATTGACATATGACAGTCACTAGTGACAACATGATTAAATCGGATAAACTGTTCTCGCATACATAAAATTCCGTTGAGAATTATGTATCTGTCTCACATGCATAATGGTATCTGCTGTATGTTCTTTTGTTCTGTACCAGGTGTCCGAAGCTTTCCCAGTTTGGGTCCTTTTTCATGATTATAGGCTGTCGTTGGGAAAATGCTGACATGCGTGAGCGAACAAAGGAACATACATAAATTTGAGTATCAATGTTTACGTCATCGCAGGATCAGCATTGTCAATTACAAGTTTGAGTGTATTAGTAAAACTATCAGCGTTTCTTGTAGGGGTGTTTTAATTGTATAAAAAAACACTATTTATTTTCCACAGTGCTGGTAATTCACAGTATAAGTCGAAAAACTCGCACCAGAAGCGTTTATTTTCCATTGTATTTATAATATATATATTTTAGTTGCAAGACCATCTCAACTCATTGCAGCACTGCGCAATATTCATTTTTCAACTAGCGCAACAAATGAAACATGTATTCTAATTGTATAAAAAACTATTATGTATTCCCTGCAAAAATTGTTGGATTACGTGTTCATGTTGGAGTACTCTAACAATACTCCTTTGCAATGCGTTTGCGGACCACCGTCAGCCGATCATTGCTCGTTTTTTAACGACCGCGATCACGACACGATGACGATCGAACAGAGTTGCCAAAAGTAAAATATTGCATACAAATAACTGATAATAAAATTTTACTATGGCAACTCTGATAAAATGCGCACTGGTTTTATGTATATATACTATAGTATAGAGAAATATTAGTTTCTTTATTCATGCAAATGCTAAATAACATAAGAATATTCGTAGTAAAAAATATAAAAGTTGTACTGCCACTCTTCATTTACTTTCATTTTAAATTAAATTCTTTCCGACACAATTCCTCTTTAGTACTCTGGCATATGATCCTCCGTAGGTGCTCCATGGGTACTAGAGTGAAAGTACTTTGGAAAGTACTCTCACGTATGTACTCTGTGGAATACTCACAAACAAAGCGAGAATGGGATCACTTACTCCTCTCCTAGGACATCGCAATGTTAATTGGAGCACATTTTTTGTATGAATACAGATTAGTTTTGGGATACTCCTATACTCCCAAAGGAGTATTCCTTACATTATTTATGGAGTACTCGCGTTTTTTGAAGAGTTATTGAATTTGTGTAATTTCATGTTACAAGCTAGAGATGGTCCTTACGCCTTCGATATTAACATTTTTAAGCAACAATTACCGATGTTATATTATCCGAAACCAAAGGTAAACTGTGTAACATTCACCACACACGAAGAAAAAAGCATGTGCAATATTTGCAGACATGCGTAAATATCAAAATCGTTTTGATTTTAGCGCAGTTCTCTGCGCAAATAGCGCAACCAGTGCACACACCAGGCAAATCCTTGTGCAAATTGGTAATTGGCACAAGGATACTTGAGCCGTGTAATTGGCGTATTATGGAAATCAGTGTAATCGATTAATGGTGCCATACCATAACGCTAACGCCATAACCATACCATAGCCAACCAATGGGTTTTTGGTTTCTCGCCATATCCATGACCTAAAAATATTTGATTAGGTGAATTTAATAACTTTTTGTAGATTTTATTCATTGTTTTCTATACGTTATGACTAAGAGATTTATCTTTTGTGGAATATGTTCGTAATTTTTTGCGTTTTCTTCAATTTTATGAAATTTTCACGAATTTTGGGTTAAGGCACCATTAATCGATCACATTGGAAATAGTTATGGATATGGGTATGGTTACGACTATGGCGTTAGGGTTCAGGAAGTTTAATTAGCCTTTAATCTTATGCATTATGAGTAGATTCATGGTTCAATTATGTACAGGTTGGCTCATCTCATCAGCTGATTTTATTTATGTCATTGCATGGTCGAAGGGATTGTCAAAAGGAGATGGCAAACTCAAAATGAAACCAACACATTGGCAAATTTTACTTACACATACAAAAACTGCTAAGTTTTATGTTTCCATTCCATACCATTCGCACCAACTTCAATACACAGATTTTGACAATTTTAACAGACATATTTTCTTGCTTTACAGATGAGCCAACCTGTATATAGTTGAACCATCGAGTAGATTGTGGCATTACCACAATACGCCTTACATACAAGGTATTTGTATTTATGTAAATGCCAGAATGAGTCTAGCTTGTAATACATTTTATGTACAACCAAATGAATTTCACTTTCGACCACACGCAAATAACTCATAGCGGCATAGATAGGTTATATTGAACTCAGCGGGGAGTCGTATCCGTTTACAGTTGTTTAACCCGTATGCATCACAGTGACAAGCTCACGTATTGATCAGCAATACTTTTAAAAAAAGTTTATTGGATCATTGTAAAACCCTTCCAATAGGATAAAGTTTTTTTTTTTTATTTTTTACATGATATACTGATACTGGAGCGCGAAAAGGGAATGGTAATATTGGTAGCAGCAAAATACAATGCACCCGGCCCTAAGGAAAAGAAAATCAATCGCCACCTGTAACTTCAGACAGTTCCAAGAACTAATTTCGCTGGAATTCGCTATTTTCAGCTTATATTTACTGTTCCTGATCGTAATCACTCGCATTCCGACAGCATTAATATAACAATAAAATTATATGATGTGTAACCAAAATAAGGTCAAACAAAAGTTGGAGCAGGGGGGATTGGAAACACGTCCTTTTCAACCTCCCATTATATTTTGAGCTGTGCTGATCGAAATCTTCATGCATTCCGCCAGCGTCTTTACTAAACAAAGTTGAGGGGTGATTAGGTACACTGTTTTTTCAATTTCCAACATCCAAAGACATGTTTAGCTGTGTTGATCGGAGACCAATACATTCCGACAGCTTAAAATACAAATATAATTGAAAAATATAAGTTCCAAATTTTGTTGCCTTAAGCTGGGAGCACTGGAGGATTGGAAACGCGTCCTTTCCAACCTTCCTTAAATGACTGGCTCCCAGACTCGTCCGTTTGTCAGTAAATATGCTCATCGGAATCACATGACATTCCAACAGCATATTCAATAGAAATAAATGATATAATAATGAATTGTACTTAGTAGTTTAAGTTTTAGGCCTATGCAGCCATAATAATAAATAAATTAAATTAAATGAATGAACGACAGCGTCGGTTTGTCAATGTGACTGCCAAAATATTACTACATAGTTCTATAATTAGGTAATAAGAATATTTGCTGACTTGGTATATAGAAATTAGAATGTAGTTACTTTTAGTGTGTAAGTATTGTATGTAAAAATTGTAGTAGTATTGTAAGACATTTTTACTATAAAAGAGAAAGAATTTCATAATAAAAATTAATCAGATTTCTGCGCTGAACACAAGCGCCTCCCGAATCTTTTTCGTTTTTATTTGGTTTAAATATTATAAGATTGCACGTATTTTTATGGAGAACGGTAGATGGAGTGACACTAGCGCCATCTGATATGGAAAAGTAGCCAACTCCCAAATTTTGTTACAAGCAAAGCATAAGAAACAGAATTTGACATTTGATTTTGCTAAGGGTGCTGACAAACAAAATATAAACGCAACATGTTGGTTGGTTGTGGCGATATGACTGGAATGCATAACCTTGTGTTAAACGCATCATATGAAAAACTTACTGTGCCGCAGCCTTTATGTCGACTTGCCACCACCTACTCCATTAGCACTATCTAGAAAAATCGATTGTGAACACGTTGATCGAAAAGAAGAAGCTCGTTGTGTATTGTTGAAAATTGGTTTTTCCCCAACTAAAAAAAGCGTGAGCAATATATTGAGCAAAACTTATTTTGCAAAGTGATTTTCTTGAAAAATATTGCTTGAAATTAAACATTTTTGAGGTTAGATAAAGTTATAATTATGAAAAAAGCCATACTAACGAAAATTGTTGGCAAACCCGTTGAAAGTGCAATAAAAATAACCAACCCACATAACCATCATTATAAATTGGCTTATGCTGAATTATTTCGCGCAGTACTACAAATACCAGAAAAAGATATACAAGTGCGTATTCTTAATGCGATCAATGGGAAATCATCCACGACAGAGTTTGTCAATGCGATGTGCCCGACTTGCAAACAAACATTTGGAACAAAGCCAGAATTACGCAAAACCATATCAACACAGACTGACATTACCGAAATTGTTTCACACATAAATAATCAAACATTGAGGCTAATAGCACCACCAGTCGAAACCATACTCAGTTCTACAAATTCAAGCACAAATAGTGATGATAGCCATGATCGACATTCACCAATTCTACAAAAATCTGTTGTATCTACGTCAATGACAAAGGATTTTACAACAGCACGGTTTTCGCATCCAGCGGCATGTTGTCTCCCAACACAACGACATCAACCTATAATTACACGACAGGAAGAGGCGTTACCAACACAACCCCATCAACAAATAAAACGGAAACGTAAACGGAAAGTTTGCCTTCCGCAAGTGATGAAGCGATCACATGCACAAATGGTACAGACGCACTTGCAGCCTAAACTAAAAATAAAAAAAGTAGAGACAGTAAGTTGTATTTATAAAATAGCTAAATCTATACAGCATGACACTGCTAATACGCGTCGTATCATGCTGTCTTATAGAATTACCATAAAATATTTGTTGCTACTTTTTTTAAAACACTTCTTACAGATCAAGGGCCCAGGTGTTGATTATTGCATGCAGGCAAGTATAAGTAATTGTGATCGTCGTGATTCGATCGGTCCCATTCCCCTTGATGACTGGATCGAGGAATTGTTCAAAGAACCAGATGAACATAAATCAAAAGAAGAGCACATTATGCGAATCATGGCAGAAGAATGCTTAGATGCCGAAAAACGGACAGATGGCTTGCTGTAAGATTGTTATGAAGCAAACGGCTCTTGTCCCTATTGTTAACATATTCCAATTTACTTTTGTAGAGCTATACACCGTAGCATTGTCGCGAACGATTTGTACGCATTGCGTCGACAAATTTTTGTGTGGAGAAAGTTGCGTAAATTAGTTGATCTCAATGAACTGTTAACCGATGAAGATGAAGTGAGTTATAATATTCTAAAAAGTTGGTCTTTAGTTTGGAATTGAACCGATTTCCATTCAACGGTTTTCAAGTCAACAGCATACGATAATACTTTTGCACCTGAGGTGTGGACTCTGTGCATAAAAAGGGAGCATTTACTCAGACTCGTACTCTGAGCAAAAGATGGGTATTTCGTTTCTGCAACAAAAACAAACCCAAAACTGCTCGCTTTTTTGAATGAGACCGAATAAAACGTGTTTTGATAGCCGCTGATCCAATTTAGGATTTCTTCTCAATCTAACCTAAGTGTTATGTTAAAAACTTTTCATATATCTAATAAATTTTTTTTTCTATTCAGAATTGCTTACAGCTGGCTATTATACAAGATTGTTTTCCGAAAGTAATCAACATACTGCTCAATGAGGGTTTAAACGTTAATGAAGTTGATTATCATTCTAATACCTGCATACATTTGGCAATACTCAATGAAGTTGAACTTGAATCGCTGAGTTTGCTTATGCAAAAGATTGATCTAAAACTATTATTACATCTTAATGATGACGGATACACACCATTGCATATTGCAGTACGCACAGATAGTTATTTACGTGCTGAAATTATAATCAGAACACTTGACGAACGTCTTGGAACGAAACCTATATTAGCATGCAATAGTGGACGTGTCACAACGAAAGACGAATTTCAAAAATATTATGAAGATGTTTGCAGACTGTTAGAAAAAATATATTCTGATGATACAACAAGAAATGCACAGCCAAAATTTAAGAAAAAACTTTTAGAAGCTGGTGATCGAAAAAGTGGAAACACACCATTATTTTTTGCTCTTGAAAATAAATTAGGTACAGGATGGTATAATTTCAATTACAACTCTTATTACAAACATCACTAACTGTTTTAACAAATTTGTTTCAGAACATTTGGTATTTTTCTTATTGGCGCATCTTACCGACCCAAGAATTATAAATTTCAGCGGACAAGATGCCAGATCGTATTACTGGGAATTCGGCAAAACGCTAAATTTAAGCTTAAAGGTAGATAATGCAATGGAAAATGCTGTTTCTCTCTTGCGATATTAGTATGTAGTGCGTTTCATGCATACATAAACATGAAAATTACTGACAATAACGTTTATCAAAGTTGGAGGTGAGTTTACCGCAGGGGAACTTTGCTGCACACGATTTAAATGGCATTGTAGAACACAAATGTAACTCGTAGCAATGTACCAAATAAATTGAACTGGTCACTAGTGCTATCCGTTTACACAAAACAACTTAATAATAAAGTACAGGTGATTTATATCGATCTTACTAGTAAAAACGGAGCTAGCGAAATACAACTTAATTCAAAACATTTAGAACCGAAATAAAAAGGATCTTTCGGTATGGTAACACCGCCTTTCTCTTTGCATCCCTTTGAAACAGTCTGGCCTATATTGGGTGTTCTTTGAAATATTTGCCAAAAAAATACTTAAATGTTGAGATAACAAGTTCTTCGACTCTGTCTTAGGCAAAGCGTTTATGAAAGCGAATGCTGAGATTCAGAGATGCGGGCGTCTTCAAACAAATTCTGATGCAGCGTGCTTTTAAATCTGTAGTCTATACAGCCGATACTCAACTATCAATTTGCAACCGATATAAACGTTAAGAGAATACCACTTAGTTAATTGGATCATTCAAAAATAAATACATGCTGCAAGTAACATAAATTGTTTAATTATTATGAAGCATCTTTTTTTTATATCGACCCCACTCAGAATTAGTAACATCATTACTCATCCGGTTAAAATTAATTGGTTTCAGGGATTCCGGTAAGCGCTTAATTTTTTGACAGATTTTTTTATTGTTCACTCGTCCGGTTATGATCCATGGCAAGGCGACACCATTACCTAGATTTAGCGATTTCATCGAGGATTTTCGTGCTTGTGATTTTTCAAGTTTCTCAGCTATAAGTAAAGATGCATTGTTTACTAATTTAAGATTTACAATGGTTTGTAATCTTAATCGCAAATGTACAAGCATACCTATTTTTGCTAAACGTTCTAGCTGCTTTTGATTAAAATGACTTGAATTGCAACATAAATCAAATTTACAATATCTGCCGCTTAAAAAGCGTATGCATGGTTCTTTTTTACATTCTTCCTCCAATACCTTTCTGGGTTCTGCCAAGAAGATACAAATCCATATATGTTAATAAAGCAATTTCTTTCGGTAAATTTCCATTAATCAGCTCACCTTCGAATCGCCGCATGTAGCGTAGTTTGGCGATTTTATGACCTAAGCCGGAGTTATGTACTTTACGCACATTTATGTCATTCTTAAGAAAGCAACTACAATAATCGCAATAATAACTTTTACCGCCCATTTTTTTTTTTTTTTTTTTTGAAATTTGGTTTTATGGAGGGGACTATATTAAAAGTCCCATATTCCAAGTTATTATCAATATTATGTTGTTTAATTAATGGATTAAATTTCCAATGTTGTATAAACGCACGTTGAACTCCACCAGTACACAATGGTAATACCAATTCGGCCAGAATCAAAATTTACCGCTCATTTATTAAAATGTTACGATTTATATCAAATTATTTTGTTTAACGTATGTTAAGCTGAAGATATTGGTGCGTTATCGGTAACCTTATAACAGCTGTTTCGACCAACCTTATGGGAATCAATGTAATCGATTATTGGTCCCATTCCATAACGCTAAGGTCGTAACCGTAGCCAACCAATTTGCTTTTGGTTTCTCGCCATATGCATAACCTAAAAATATTTGAGTTGGTGAATTTAATAACTTTTTGTAGATTTTATTCATTGTTTTGAATACGTTATGACTAAGAGACTTATTTTTTGTGGAATATGTTTGTAATTTTTTGCGTTTTCTTCATATTTATGAAATTTTCACGATTTTTAGGTTAAAGGTAAGGCCACATTAGGCTGCACTGCGCAGCACTGCACTGCACTACAAAATATTCTTTGCATGTATTCTTATGAGGCAATTCACACCTAGCGTCAGCAGCACTGCGCGACGTGGCACAGCGCGGCAAATTTGATCAACTAGGCAAAAAAGCCGCGTTGGGAAGTGTCGCTCAGTGCTGCTGCCGCTAGGTGTGAATGCCTCATAAGAATACATGCAAATAATTTTGCACCATCTTTTTTCAATCTGGGAAAAAGAGTGTGGAACTCTCCTTCTCATATCTTGAGGATGAGATGTCTTGGACCCATAGCCACGACCTTTTTCTTTTCCTTTCCTCTTCTTCGCACAAAAATAAAATAATTACGGCTTCAAAATCTGTGTGGTCCATTTTGCAAACAAAAATAAACACAAACTTCCGCCGCAATGTGTCGCTCGATTGCCGCTTAATGTGAATTGCCAACATATGTCGCTCTGTGAGGCTCCGCTGCTGCTACGTGTCGCGCAGCGTAATGTGCGCATAGCTTAATGCACCATTAATAGATCATGTTGAGATATCACTGTCAAATACAATCTCATATTATAGGGCAACCCTTTTTCTTTATTCATACATACTGTAACGAATTTACTTGCAAATCCTCTTATTTGCAATCCTCCGCTAAGTTCGAATCACTAAACTGTTAAATATATAACTCCAATATTGAACAATGGAAAAATGGCCTTTATTAAAGTACTTCACAATAACACTTATACTTTGCTACTCGTTGGCTTAATAAACAAAATGATTGATAACTCAAATGAAACTCTACTATTGGCCGCCAGATCGCGTGCTTAATCAAACTGATTAATAGCTCAACTCAAAGTGAATTACTTCTTACTCGCCTGCCCCGCTTTTATAGTTTACGCTGCATACTTCTAGGCTCTTCGATTTCCAGAACTTACTAGTTAGTTTCGCTACAAAATCGCCAGCCACAACTACGTGCACAAATTATTGCTCTCTCTTGTGACAACTCAGATAAGATATATGCATGTGTCTGTGCATTGCCGCTCCGCTGCTCGTATACGTACATATGTGTAGACGCAATTATTTATTCGTTTTATTTATTCGTAGATACATAATGATTGAATTATTGATGTGAATGTTTGTAGTTTACAGTCTCTCGCGCATACATAGGCGCATAAGTAAATGCATCTGTGTGTGACATCTTTCGGCTGCCTTATATATGTGTATACATGATTTGATTATTGACGTAAATATCGCTTAGCATGCCTTAGCATCGCTTTAGTGATGGTATAGCTTAGTGATGCTAATATCCGTGACACTGCCTTCCACCTAAGTCTGATCGTCCCGATCAGACAAATCTCTCGATCTAAACGCCGCTAGCATCTCCAAATGAACCACCTTTCTATTTCGTGGTTTCCCAATGATTTGTATGCGGTAGATGGAATTACTGATCTTCTTCACAACCTTGTACGGGCCTTCCCAAATGCACCGAAATTTGGCTGGAACACCTTTCCGCCGGTGAGGGTTGTTTAACAGTACCAAATCTCCCTCCAAGAACCCTTCCGAATTATTGTTCTCATTGTACCTGCGTTTGATCTTACTACTCATTATCCTTAGTCGTTCCCTCGCACTCTGTTGTTTGACCAATGAACTACTTCGCAGAGCTTGCGCTTGACGGATTGGCTTGACAGTATCGTTCCGCCGTTCCCCAACAGAAGTGCGCGATAGCTTGAAGCCACCCTTGCATGCTTCCTGCAAAATTCTTGCAGTCGTTTTAGTGCGTCCATTAGGGTTTGTCAATGCCGGTGTTTTTATCGCAGGTACTTTTGATTTCGCTTTGTTTCGCCCATTCGTTTCATCAACCTTTACCTTTGACTTTCGTGGCCTTTGTCGACTTTTCTCCACCAGTACTCGATTACTGCTGAAACCTTTTTCCAAACTGAAGTTAATTGGCACATCCTGGTTCTTATAATGCATAATCCTTTTCTGCATGTCGATCCTGATGTCATAGTCAACTAGGAAATCCACTCCCAATATGACTTCATCAACGATTTCTGCCACATCGAATTTGTGTAGAACCATGACCTCCCCAATTAAGACCTCACATACCACTTCTCCCTGGACTTGGTTATACTCGCCAGTAATCGTACGCAATCTTGCTCCAGGTAATGGCTTTACTTTCCTGTTGACCAAATCAGATCGGATCAATGAATGAGATGCGCCCGTATCTACAGTCAGTACACGCTCCTTGCCATCCACATTTCCTTTGACGGTAAGACTGCTCGATTTCCTTCCAGTTTGCGAGATAGGTATCACACGACATTCCATAGCTGGGGCAAGTCCTCGATTTTTACAGTTGACTCGCTCTTGTTTATCTCCTCCAGCTTTGCGTTTACGACCAGCCAAGTTGGAACTACCATGACCGGTTCTGCAATGACGTGCAATGTGACTTGGGTTACCGCACTTGAAACACTTCATAACTCCGGCATTATTTTGTTGTAATCCCTTCAGTGCTTCCAAAATTGTGTCTACCCAATCAGGCCTTTCCACTTCCACGCGATGAGCTTTGTATGCGGGCTTACTCAAAAGTGATGCTGTTTCCTGGGTCAGTGCATGGGATACCGTTTCAGCAAATGTTGACTTTGGGTTCGCGTATGTGGCTTGCTTCGTTTCGACGTCCCGTATGCCGTTAATAAAGCTCTGAATCTTTACCCTTTCTGTGTATTCCACGGGTGCGTCCGCATTTGCATGATGAGCCAATCTTTCAACACCCGAAGCAAACTCCTGTAACGTCTCGTTTGCTTTTTGGTAACGGTTTTGCAACTCAATTTGGAATATCTGTTTTCTATGCTCGCTTCCATAACTTCTCCCGACAGCGGCCATCAATGCTTCATAGTTGTTCCGCTCTCCTTCGGGAATCGTCTGTAGGATTTCGGCTGCTGGCCCCTTCAATGCTACGAATAGAGCAGCCACTTTATCTTCAGCATTCCAGTTGTTCACTGCTGACGTTTTCTCAAATTGAAGCTTGAATACCTCGAAAGGAACAGAGCCGTCAAAAGATGGAGTTTTTATCTTCGGATTGCTCGCTGGACCAGCTGAGCGATTTAGTTGTAACTGTTGCATAAGACCTTTCAACGCTTCTATCTCGGCATCAATTTTGTCCTCGAGTTGTAAAATTTTTGCATCCTGCTCGTCCAGTTTCGCAAAGAGCTGCGATGATACCTGTTCCGAAATGTTTGTCGACATTCCAGATATACGTGCCTCTTGCGCTTCCAATTGAGATGACATATATATCTTCTGTTCTTCCAATTGAGATGACATTTGCGACGCCATTTCGGAAATGCGTGCCTCCTGTGACTCCAGCTGAGATGCCATTGTCGATGTTTGTACAGATACTGTGTTCGTCACTGTCTGCGGTGTTTCGTTTTTTTCTTCCATTTTTGTTGTTTTTTTGTCGCTATCATAATGAAAGTCATACTCCTCAGCATTGTAGATTCCTTCAAATACCATAGCTACACTTAGTCGTTTTTGTAGCTGGGATTTATCGCCAAAAGTAGCCACTCCACGGACTTCCAACTCCTCCTTCAGTTGCTGGATCGTCAATTCACTCAACTTTGGCATGTCCAAGTTTATTCGAAGTCTTCGGAATTTATTCAACAATTCCTCTTCTGACACCAATTGTAACGAATTTACTTGCAAATCCTCTTATTTGCAATTCTCCGCTAAGTTCGAATCACTAAACTGTTGAATATATAACACCAATATTGAACAATGGAAAATGGCCTTTATTAAAGTACTTCACAATAACATTTAAACTTTGCTACTCGCTGGCTTAATAACCAAACTGATTGATAACCCAAATGAAACTCTACTATTGGCCGCCAGATCGCGTGCTTAATCAAACTGATTGATAGCTCAACTCAAACTGAATTACTTCTTACTCGCCTGCCCCGCTTTTATAGTTTACGCTGCATACTTCTAGGCTCTTCGATCTCCAGAACTTACTAGTTAGTTTCGCTACTAAATCGCCAGCCACAACTACGTGCACAAATTATTGCTCTCTCTTGTGACAACTCAGATAAGATATATGCATGTGTCTGTGCATTGCCGCTCCGCTGCTCGTATACGTACATATGTGTAGACGCAATTATTTATTCGTTTTATTTATTCGTAGATACATAATGATTGAATTATTGATGTAAATGTTTGTAGTTTACAGTCTCTCGCGTATACATAAGCGCATAAGTAAATGCATCTGTGTGTGACATCTTTCGGCTGCCTTATATATGTGTATACATGATTTGATTATTGACGTAAATATCGCTTAGCATGCCTTAGCATCGCTTTAGTGATGGTATAGCTTAGTGATGCTAATATCCGTGACAATACGTATATATCATGATGGAATTATAGAAGGTGGCGCATTGCGCATGTAAACATTTTTTTAAAGACAATTTTTACGTCATTTTCCTTTAGCTCTTGTTTTTTTCTCTCTTTCTTTCATTCGCTGAAGAAGTCAAGTGTGACGTATATGCGCAGAACGAAGCAATTTTTAACTCGTGAATGCACAATCTTTGCGCATGTAAACATTATTTTAAAGGCAATTTTTACGTCATTTTCCTTTAGCTCTTGTTTTTTTCTCTCTTTCTTTTATTCGCTGAAGAAGTCAAGTGTGACGTAGATGCGCAGAACGAAGCAATTTTTAACTCGTGAATGCACAATCTTTGCGGATGTAAACATTATTTTGAAGGCAATTTTTACGTCATTTTCCTTTAGCTCTTGTTTTTTCTCTCTTTCTTTCATTCGCTGAAGAAGTCAAGTGCGACGTAGATGCGCAGAACGAAGCAATTTTTAACTCGTGAATGCACAGTATTTGCGGATGTAAACATTATTTTAAAGGCAATTTTTACGTCATTTTCCTTTAGCTCTGTTTTTTTCTCTCTTTCATTCGCTAAAGCAGTCAAGTGTGACGTAGTTGCGCAGAACGAAGCAATTTTGAACTCGTGAATGCACAATATTATGTGTGTGAATTGTGCATATATATGACACAGCAGGTTTTGGCGCTGTAAGTTTGTTCAGTTAGTTGATCCTGTTATAAATCATCGGTCTTTTGTAAAGCACTTTTTCTTTTCTAATAAAAGCGAATGAATACTGCAATTCTTATTTGGCTAAATTAATTTATGCGACATTGGAAATCCTTGGATTAATTGAACAGGTTATGGGCCCAGGAAATTTGTCCAATAAGCTTCAACATTGAAAAAAAGAAAATTTAGCCACCTCAAGAATAAATTGCAACAACCACAGTCGTCTTGTCATAGCGTATTGGTCAAGCATTCAAAATGGATTCATTCAGCGACAGAAATGACGAGAACAATTTCACAGGCCACATTTTAAAAAATTCCTCTAATTATCGTTTATGGAAATTTCAAGTTGTAGCCTACATGAAAGCACGTGCATTAACTAATAATATAGAAGGCAGAGCGCCAGCCACAACTGCAACTCAAGAAGTGAAGAATACTTTTGAGCGAAACGAGGGAAAAGCCATGAATGCTATTATCCAGTCGTTGGATGCTGAGCATGGAAATCTTGTTTTAACATGTATAACTTCGAAAGAAATGATGGAAAAGCTCGGAAGCATTTAGGAAAAGAATTCCGATATCCGAGCAATGACTATACGAAGAATTTTTTACAGTGCAAATGCGAGATGATGAATCGGTAGCAGGTTGTGTAGCTCGAGTTAATCAACTAGCGTCAGAAATCGAACAGCAAAATGAAAAACTATCCGATAGATTAAAGATGGCACGTATCATTACTTGTTTAACGTAAAATTTTAATAATTATAAAACAGTGTGGTACAACACTAAAGAAAACCGAACGATTAATGCATTGATGTCATCTTTACAGGTGGAAGAAGAAAATCTAAATCGACTATATGGAGAATAAACAGCTGGTGTTAGTGCAGCGTTCTCAGCAAAAACTAACCCGAAACTATATAATCGAAAAGATTCAAATCAGAAATCAAAAATTGATAATTTGAAGCAAAAAACGAGGTGTAATGCGTGCGGGCAGAAAGGCCATTGGGCTAGAAAAAAATATGAAAAAAAATCTACAGGCAAAACCAGCAAAGAAGGTGGTGAAATGGCATGGTGTTTCGTACAGCAAGCAATGGAATTACCAGGTATGGAATCTGATAGTTGGTACGTCGATTCTGCAGCAACAAAACATATGACACTTCATTGAGAATGGTTTTCTACACTACGAAAGCACACGAACGGTAGCAAAGTTAAAGTCGCAAATAATAGTTGCTTACAAATCTAAGGAATAGGAACAATTCTAATTGATGTAAAAGTAGACAATCAGTGGAAGCCAGTTCGTCTAGAAAATGTACTGTACGTTCCGGAACTCAGCGAAAATCTGCTATCAACATAACAGATAACAGATAAAGGTATCACAGTGATAATCGACAAAGAAGGTTGCAAATTTTTCGACCAGTTGAACAAAGTTGTTCCCGTAGGAAACCGCAACGAACTGATCAAATTAAAATGAGTTTTCGATTACATATTGATGAATATGCAAACGTTGCCGCTATATCATTGCAGCGTTGGCATCGTCGTTTGAGACATGTGCATTCTGACGCTATCAAGCTACTGGTGTCAGTTTGATAATAAAGTTTTTTTGTGAAGGTTGCGTATATGGTAAAATGACCAGAGCAACACACAAAACGTCTGTTAAGCGAACATCAGCAAGAGGCGAATATATGCATGTAGACGTGTGCGGCCCGAGTGAAATTAATGGAGTAGGTGGTATTCGCTACTTTATGTTAGTGAGAGATCAAGTCACTAGTTTTCGTTTTGTGTTTTTACTAAAGTCAAAAGATGAGGCTTATAGTCACTTGAAGTCATTAGTACCACTTGTTAAAAATATGAATGGTGCACAAATCAAGCATTCTCGATTCGATAATGGAAAAGAATTTATCAATCGAAAAGTATTGACAAACTTATTAAGAAATGATGGTAATCAGCTTGAGGCATCGCGCCATACACTCCCGAACAAAATGGTCACATCGAACGTGACAATCGCACTGTCCAAGAAAGCGCGACAACGAGGCTCATTGCAAGTGGTTTGCTGAAATCACTATGGCCGGAGGCAGTACGCACAGCAACATATTTATTGAATCGCAAAACAAACAGCAATTGCGTTGGAAGCACGCCATATGAAAAATGGTTTGATCGCAAACCACATTTGGGTCATGTAAAAATTTTCGAAACCGAATGCTTTGTACAGATTCCGAAACAAACGGGTCGAAAGAAATGGGACCCAAAAGCAAAAAAGGTTTATTTAATTGGTTTCGAGTCCACAAATAAAAATTTCCGGTAGTATGATCCATGTAGCGAAAAGGTATTTACGAGTTGCGGCATTCAATTCAACGAGAAGCAACCTGTATAGTATGTGATTCACGAAGAATCAGAAATTGAAGATAGCGAAGTCAGCAACCATTGTGAGCAAGAGTCTGAACATAAAGATGAAATCACTTCCCAAGAAGAAAATGTTTTGACAAATTATGAGGAGACGTGTGATGACAAAACGAGCGATATTATTTTCGACCAAAAGTTAATACACCAAGTTGACTGATCGAATCAGGTTATTCGGCGTTAATGTGTGAACCAATATCATATGAGGAGGCAATTAATTCAAAAGAAGTGCAACAGTGGAAGCATGCGATGGACGAAGAATATGAATTCCTCATGCTTAATGGCACGTGGAAACTAATTGATGCTCCGAAAGATTAAAAGGTAATTGACAACCTTTGGATGTTCAAAGTAAAGCAAAACCCAGATGGCACGATAGAACGATTCAAAGCGCGTTTAGTTGTTCGTGCTTTCACACAACAGTATGATGTCTATTATGAAGAAACTTTTAGTCCAGTAGTGAAATATACGTCGGTTCGATTAATTTTGTCTTTGGCAGCGAGTCACAAAATGAAGCTAATTCAGTTCGACATTAAAACAACCTTTTTGTACGGTAAACTAAAGGAAAATGTTTATATGAAACAACCTGTAGGTTATGAAGACAAGAGTGGGCGCGTATACAAATTAATCAAAAGCTTATAAGGACTTAAGCATGCTTCGCGATGCTGGAACCAAAAATTCACTTTTTTCATTCGCAAATTCGATTTCAGGCCTAGCAGGACAATGAAATAACCATTACCGCCATCTATGTGGATGATGGATTGTTAGCAACAAACGAAGAGAGCGAAATTGATGTGATAATTTCGTACTTACGACAATATTTTGAAGTCAAAGTATTTGAAGCCAAATATTTTCTCGGGTTGGAGATTGAAAAGTTACCCGATAATTCAATCCATATACACCAAAAAGCATATGCCATGAAAGTTTTAAATCGTTTTAACACGATGGATTGCAAAGCAGTATCAGCTCCGATGGACTGCAATCAAAAGCTAAGTTATTTTGTAAACGACGAGCACGAAAAATTATTTCCATATCGAGAAGTCGTTGGCAGTCTGATGTATTTGGCAATCGGAACAAGGCCAGATATCAGTTATGCTATAAGTGTCGTGAGCCGATATTTGGATCGACCAACTGCAGCACACATTAATGCTGTAAAACGAATCATGAAGTACATAAGGGGCACGTTAAGTACAGATATCCTTTACAAAAGCGACAGTAAATTTGATTTTGTTGGTTATAGCGATGCAGACTACGCTGGAGATACAGATACTATGAAGTCAACGAGGGGTTATGTCTTCCATATTGGTTCGAGTGTTATTAGTTGGGCGTCAGTCAGGCAACAGACGGTATCAACCTCTTCGATAGAATCGGAGTATGTAGCCGCTTGTCAAGGCGTTAAAGAGCTACTTTGGTTAAATTTACTTGTGGCCGAGCTGTCGGAGAAAAACGATTTCAAGGTCAAGCTATACGTGGATAATATAAGCGCGATTCGACTAATCAAAAACCCGGTATTCCACAAACGAACGAAGCATATTGATGTTCAATATCACTTCATAAGGGAAAAATTTGAAGGAGGCTATTTTTACTTTTCAATTCAATTCAATTCAATTCAATTCAGTTTATTAGGTCTATGATTGCAATAATCTTACAGACTAGCATTTACAAATCAGAATCTTAATTGTAGATACATATTAAAATTGAAATTATACATAATACTAGCAGACCCGGCAGACGTTGTTCTGCCCTAAATTTGGCCTATCTACATACATTTTAATAAGCTTTTTCCGTCTAACTCTGCCCTACTCCTCTACACTTCTTCCTAATCTTTTTATTCTCTCCTCCTTCCGTCTTTTTAGCTTCATCTCCATCTTCGTCTCATTCTACCTCTCTCTCAGTCTCCTTCTCTCTTTTCTCTTCTATCAAGTTTTTCTCCTTCTTCTTCATCTCTTATTTGCCCGTCCCAGAGGGTGGTATGTATTTTGTTCCAGTCCCATTCCGAGTCTCAGTCCCAATCCCACTCCGAGTCTCCGTCCCAGTCCTAATCCTATTCCCAGTCCCAGGCCGTCTCTGGTATACTTCCCGGAAAAGAGCATCGTAGATACTAATATAAGCAAATTTATATACGAAATTTCAGGCAAATAGAATAGGACGTATGTAAATATGTAAGTGGGTATTATTAATTCTTGTCTTTATTTCGGCTTCGCATGCATAATTATCAGTTTTGCCTGGTTGATGCGACTAAACCGAATATCACAATGAACTTTAGAGCTCTCAGGAACAGCTTTCATTTGATATCCATAATACATACACATTCTAGGGGTATCCGCGTCCATGTTTTGGCCTATATCACGAGACCCTAGTCACCCAGCGGCATAAAACTTACTCTGTACTAAAGCATACATCAACAGCTTCAATTTGATACCCGTAATGTAAAAACACATTCTAGGTGTAACCGGGTCCACGTTTTGGGCTATATATCGAGACCCTAGCCTCCGAGTTGTATGAAAATTATCCTGTATTATAGCACTCATCAACAGCTTTAATTTGATATCCATATTGTATAAACACATTCTAAGGGTACCCGGTCCACGTTTTGGGCTATATATCGAGACCCTAGCCTCCCAGTTGTATGAAAATTATCATGAACTATAGCACTCATCAACAGCTTTCATTTCATATCCATATTGTATAAACATGTTCTAGGGGTACCCGGATTCACGTTTTGGGCTATATCTCGAGACCCTAGCCTCCCAGCCTAGTAACCCAGCGGCATAAAACTTACTCTGTACTAAAGCATACATCAACAGCTTCAATTTGATACCCATAATGTAAAAACACATTCTAGGTGTATCCGAGTCCACGTTTTGGGCTATATATCGAGACCCTAGCCTCCCAGTTGTATGAAAATTATCCTGTACTATAGCACCCATCAACAGCTTTAATTTGATATCCATATTGTATAAACACATTCTAGGGGTACCCGGGCCCACGTTTTGGGCTATATATCGAGACCCTAGCCTCCCAGTTGTATGAAAATTATCATGAACTATAGCACTTATCAACAGCTTTCATTTGATATCCATATTGTATAAACACATTCTAGGGGTACCCGGATTCACGTTTTGGGCTATATCTCGAGACCCTGCCCTCTAAGTTGTATGAAAATTATCCTGTGCTATAGCACTCATCAACAGCTTTCATTTGATATCCATATTGTATAAGCACATTCTAGGGGTACCCGGGTCCACGTTTTGGCCTATATCTCGAGACCCTAGTCACCCAGGGGTATGAAAATTATCCTGTACTTTAGCTCTCATCAACAGCTTTCATTTGATATCCATATTGTATAAACACATTCTAGGGGTACCCGGGTCCACGTTTTGACCTATATCTCGAGACTTTAGTCACCTAGGGGTATGAAAATCATCCTGTACTATAGCACTCATCAACAGCTTTCATTTGATATCCATATTGAATAAACACATTCTAGGGGTACCCGGGTCCACGTAGCGAAAAAAAGGTAGACGTTGGCCGATTCTCAGACCTACCCAATATGCTCACAAAATTTCATGAGAATCGGTTCAGCCGTTTCGGAGGAGTTAAGCCTCTAAAACCGTGACAGAAGAATTTTATATATTAGATGAATCTAATTTAGCACTAAAACACGATCTCGGGAGTGCGAAATCAAGATCAAGACTACGAAAAATTTTGTTAAATTCACCGAGGGCCCTAGAAATAGGATCATAATTATGGTAATTAGCTCTAATTAGATTAACGTGAAACGGATATTGCGCACGGAGAGTTCTACTTGGTACATAGAAATCTACTTGTGCCAGCAGTTCCGGGCAGTCAACTAAGCCACATATTAAATCATATACAAACATCAATGACTGAATGCAACGTCTAGACGAAAGCGACTTAATTCTTATGAGGGCACACCGTGCACAATATGATGGCAGCGGTTCAGCGAAGTGAAGCGGTTGGAGAGCAAATCGAATGAAACTCTTTTGTACTCTTTCCAGTCTATGAGAGTGGACAGAGTAAATCGGATTCCAAATTATAGATGCATAATCCAATTTTGAACGTACTAAGGAATTATATAAGCTTTTCCTTGTGTATGGATCTTTGAAGTCTCTGCCATATCGCCGCAAAAAAGCGAGATTGGAATAGGCCTTCCGAATAATGAAGCTGATATGATTTGTGAAAGAGAAATTAGAGTCAAACATTACCACAAGATCAACAAATTCACGGGCAGTAGAAAGGTTATGGTCAAAAAGGGTATACGTAGAATTAAACGTGTTGACGTTTTTCGAAAGCGACATATGAAAGCATTTTTTGATATTAAGGCGTAAGTTGTTTATAGCGCTCCAATTAGTTAAACTATTTAAATCATCCTGTAAGAGAGATACATCTGACATGCTCGCGATCGTTCTAAAAACTTTTAGGTCATCTGCGTAGAGCAAATATTGTGAATTTTTAAAGCAGGCTCCTATATCATTGATAAAGAGAAGAAATAAAATTGGTCCAAGTATACATCCCTGAGGTACTCCGGACCTGGCTACAAATGAATATGACTTGACATTCTCAATTTCAACAAACGAGATTCTATTGGAAAGATATGAACCAATCCAGCATAGAAAAGCAGAGTGGAATCCAATTAACGCTTACGCAATAAAATGCTGTGAGTAACTGTATCAAAAACCTTTGCGAAATCAGTGTAAACAACATCTACTTGATGACGTTTTTTAAATGACGAAATACAAAATTGAGAAAAAGAGGCAAGGTTGGTAACCGTAGAGCGACCAGTTAAAAAGCCATGTTGGCACTCATCTATGGATCCCTTTATTGCAAAAGACATCTTGGATTTAACTACTTTCTCAAAGAGTTTCGAACATGTCGAAAGTTTAGAAATTGGTCTGTAGTTAGCTACATCATTTTTATTGCCCGATTAAAAAATAGGGGAAATGGAGGCTATTTTCCACCGATCGATAAATTCACCTTTAGCTAGTGAGAGGTTAAATATGTGATTTAGTGGTACGCAAAAAGACACACTGGAATTCTTTAAAATGAATGAAGAAAACCCATCAAATATCACTTTTAATTGGTTTTAGGGTAAATATGCAATTGATTATGTCTTGTTCCGTGACCAGCATGGATCCAAAATCTACCATTTGTTCAACATCGCTGTATTGAATATATTTATCCTTGTGGAAAATATCATTAGAGGTTTTATAAAGTTTGTAATGCTTATTTCTGAGATTTTTAAGTTTCTTTAAATTCTTCGTATGCCACGGAAGTTTATGAATTCGCGTGGGTAGAGAAGACAGATTATTAGCAAAAATTTCATTAACAGTTAAAATAAAAGTATCATACCAATCCGCCACATTTTTCGAGGAGAAAATAGACTTCCAGTCCAATTCTAGAAGCCTGGCATTTAAGGAGTCAAAATCGGCGTCACGAAAATTTAAACAGGTATTCGACAAATCGGTCGGACCTGAGATAAAATTACAAAATTCGAGGGAGAGAGAGAGCGGGACATGGTGCTTATCACATTTACAGATTGGGAAACTAGATTCGGAAGCTTTGAAAATTAAATTTTCATCAACAAAAATGAGCTCTATAATATTACCGAGCTCATTGTAAAATTAATTAATTTGAGTCAGGTTAATACTAAAAAGGTTGTCAATAAAATTTATTTCGAGCGAACTATTTATATTTGTTGGTGTTATGATGCCATTATCGAGAAAATTAGACCATACAATCTTATTGAGATTAAAGTCACCCAAAATGCAAAAATGACACTCTTTATTGTTTTCGCACAAATTTACAATATTGCTTATATGAGCAGCGTATATAGAATCAGAGCTGGTAGGTGGAATATATGAAGCACAAATGAATAGACTTCCAAGAACACATACGCACAACTGATCAAGAAGGGAATCAGCATTTTCTAATTGTACTAAAGAAGAACGGAACATTCGATTGACCGCTATTAAAACGCCTCCGCCTCTTAAGCAGTTAGTCTTAATTGCGTCTCGGTCCTTCCGATATATATTAAAGATGTTAGGGTCAAAAAATTCGGAGTCAGCGAAGTTACTATTTAACCATGTTTCAACGATAATATAAACATCGTAATCACACCGAGAGGTGGCTAAAAATACGTCTTTGGCTTTTGTGCGCATTCCCGAGATGTTTTGAAAGTAGATATTCAACAAGTTTTTATTGCTCTTAGCACTATCACTACAATTAGGCAAGCGATAATCTTGCTATGGAAACGCATCTACGATGGAAGCAGTAAGGAAGGCGGTCGGCATAATGCGGTGGTGCACAGTGGCTAGTCATTGTCGGCTGGGGCGGGTCCTTGCCAACCTTACTGTTCCTGCGCCATAAACTCAAAAAAGGTCATATCATGCCTATCAAAACTAAAAGCTGTCAAATTCAAGAAAAACAACCGACAGAAGCGCAGAGACCGACTCAAAACGCTTATCAATACAAAATAAAACAACATCCGGCCGAACCGGATGTCACGGACAGACGTTAACATTCAAAAATTTAAATTCAAAATTCAAAAAAAAACTGACGCAAAAATAATTACCGAACCGGACATGGCCGGTTACTAACGCTAAAATCAAAAATCAAAAAAAACCCTGAAAAATAAAAATACAAATAAAAGGGCCGAATATATCTTGGGGGCGCCGCGGGTGTTGTTGCGACGCCCGGTGCATATCCCACCCTCAAAATCCATGGCCACCGTCGCACCTAAAATTCCGGTGGCCCCTTACCTGTGAACCCTATGTGCCTTCTAAATCGACAAGACTGTCAGCATTCCCATTTTTTATAACAAAGTTTATTCAAAATTCATCTTAAAAATTTAGACCAAATTTACCTCTACCTAATCTACGATTGAATACAATACAACAGGTATTAGGTATTAGCTTATGTAACAATGGCATTTAGGTGACTATTGTTCTATTTATTTGCTGCCTGTATTTATTTACTTCAATTTATTTATGTAGTTTTATTCGAATCTATTTTATTTTGGTATATTTAATTTGATTTTATTTTATTTCGGTTTGATTTTACTTAACTTGGTTTTATTATATTCTCCTGTTTGTTTTGTTTTATTTCATTTAATTTAGTGTTTTTCATTTTATTTTTTTCCGTTTTATTTTATTAACATCGCATTATTTTAATTTATTTGTCTTTTTCCTGTTTTAAATAGGCGTTCTTATATGTACTTAGTTTCTTTAGTTATTTTATTTATATGGATTACACATAAGAATTTAATTTAGATTCGATTTTACTTTTTATTTTCTTTATTTTATGTATTTAAATTTATTTAAACACATTTTAATTGGTTGCATTTTTTTTCTCGTAAGTATAATTTAGCAGTCGTTCTATCAAATATGTGTAAACTTATTTTGTTGCTTTTTTTTTTAAATTAGTTATCATTAAGATTACGATTAATTGTACATAAATTCAAATGTAGTACATCGTAGGTATGTGGTAAGATAATAAATAGGAATGTGTTGCAAAAAAAAAACTCTATAGAGTTACGTTACTTATAAGTTAAGCGGGAGTCATTGGTGCCGTATGTCGTATCGCTGTAGTCGTATCCCTAACGTAATCAGCTGTTTATCGTTACGGTGGTAAACCAAAAACCAATTGGTTGGCTACGATACGGTTACGACCTTAGCGGCACCAATAATCGATTGCATTGATTCTCATAAGGTTGGTCGAATCAGCTGTTAAAAGGTTACCGATACGGTTACCGATAAAGCACCAATGTCTCCAGCTTTAATAAGGTCGTTTCTCATTTTTTTTTTTGTATTTTGTATATATGTATGTATACTAGACTAAGTGTTATCCGTTTTTTTTTTTTTAACTAACTGGTATAACTAACTGCTAAACTTGGTTTAATTTTGTGTGTTTGTTTCATATCATTTTCAAGTGTTACTTTGTAGTATTGTTATGCAAACGGGTATATAATCTAATTCCAATATATTCATAGTATGCGGAATAGCTATTTTCACTACGAATATGTATATAGTGTATAAAGTGAGAGAAAACTAATTCAACCGTTCACACTTTATCCACTATAAATTGAAAATGCAACCTTTGGTGCTACCTAAACCGTAAAAATTGTTAAGTGTGGCAATATAACATGATAACTCATAACACCATTGCATGTTAACTTTTACTATTTAATGCGTGAAGGTATGCGGGTATAAATGGGAATATGAATACTTAAGTCTGGCTAAGCTCGCTATGTTGGAGCTTTT
Source organism: Eurosta solidaginis (assembly GCF_040869045.1). NCBI lineage: Eukaryota > Metazoa > Arthropoda > Insecta > Diptera > Tephritidae > Eurosta > Eurosta solidaginis. The sequence goes on from NC_090320.1 coordinate 272,122,856, forward strand.
GTTCTTAATATTTCCAATTATACATATATTTATGCTTTTGATACTCAGTATAAACACTTTGTGTGCGAAAAATAGGTAAATAAATATGTTTATGTATAGTAAGTATACTACATACAAAGTAAGAAGTTGGTTGAATGCATTAAGTTACATACGTACATAGTATTAGATATAAGTAGAATGAGTTAATGAGCACATTTTGTGTTTTATACAAAAATCAGCGTAAAAGTAAAGTTTATAAAGTTTTTCTTTTCAAAGGTGAGTTACATTATAACTGTTAAATTTGTTTCATTTATCCAATTTCACGACAAACCCAAAATGGGGAACATGGCTAATAAATTTTGCAAATTAAATTTTCGCTGCCTTTTCCTTTCTCGCAGGTGTATATAAAATCAAAAGGTATAAAAGTATATACGAAAAAAAGGTCCTCAAAATTTAGAGTGACGGGTATACAAATTTACTGTAAAGGACATATTTTTGTTATGTAAGTATGAAATGTTCGCTATTGTTTTCTGGTTTTACCAAATCAAACCCTTAATACCCGACACAAAATTTACTCATTTATTTTCTTGTTTTTCCAAAAAAAATTGTGGTTTTATCGTAACTGGAACGGACTCACCGCTGCGCTATTCTTGTGGTTGTGGCCGATGTTGCAGCATGCCTATACGGGGTTCGTTGCAGCAGGCCGGTGTTCGAGGCCCTGCTGTTGTGGTCCAAGTAGGTGATGTTGCAGTCGGCCTTGATAGGTGTTGCTACCAAATTAGATGTTATTGCAGCGGCCTATATGATTTGGCCCTGTTGGTTGTGGTTACCTAAAGTAGATGTTATTGCAGCGGCCTATATGAATCGGCCCTGTTGGCTGTGGTTACCACCGTTCTCTTGGGTGCTATATTTCCTTGCGGCTTGTCGGTAGTATTTCATCTATTATGCAATTCCTTCCTGACTTGTTATAACTGGTTAGAAGTCTAGCGCAGGGATTGTGTTGCTCGTTTTAGCACCAGCCATTTGTTCCTCCATGCGTGAATTTTTGTATTTACACGATTATTTGCAAATGTGGCTTATTTAGTTTGTAACTTTCGCCTATTTTACCACCTAGGAAGCATCTTGCTAGTAACCGATCGATATGGAATTGTATCGCGGAATAAAACTAATTGAATTGTTGAAAGCCAATTATTTTGATATCGCAATTTATGATTTAAGTGATATTTTTAAGTTAAGGACGGTGGTATTGCCCCAAACGTAATCCGAAAAGAAGTCACTTTTCCGGAAACTCGTGGATCTCTTCTTTTTTCTTTTTTTCTAGTCATTGCCCATTTTTTCTTTCTTTGTTTCGATACCTTTGCATCGCAACTTTTTGGTCCCATCACTAGTCACTAGGTGTGTTCGCACGAAAACGCTCCCAAGTGAACCGTAACCGTATATCATAACAGCAGACCGTAACAATCTACACCAAAAATTTTGGAATATAAAGATATTGCATGCGCGAACTTCGGTGGAAAGCAGCGGAGCGTAACAAAATTCTAGTAGGTCACTTTCACCACACCAAAAACTTTAACACAATTTTTAACATAATTTAAGCACAGAAATACACTGATTGGAGTTTTAGTGAGTAAAATTTCAAATTCAAACAGATTAGCTGAATAAAAAGTGTACAAATAATTGTTAAATAACAAATACAGACAGTGGTAGTTTAACAAATTCTGCTGTGGTAAGTGGTGAATGTGACCTACTAGAATTTTGTGAAGCTTGCCTCACACTATTTTTCGTCTATCCAATGTCTCTCTATTATATCGTTTCTGGTAGCAGCAGACGAGGAGGCAGCGCAATTTGCATTTGTGTCTGTATCCAGAGAACCAAGCGAACGGAGGTTGTAGACAGTATTAGCAGGTTTTAAATTTGCCGTTTGACTTGGAATATATTTGCACCGAAGAACAAATTGCAGATATATTTACAAAGCCATTAAATAAGAATCGGCACATGCTTGTACGCCAATATATGAATTTAACCTTTGATTCTTTATTCCTTTTTGCATACATACATATATATGACAGCAGGGTTTTGCGCCGTTAGTTCATTTAGTTGATCCAGTTATGCGTATATCACCGGTCTTTTGTAAAGAACTTTTTTTCTTTTCTAATAAAAGCGAATGAATACTGCAGTTCTTATTTGGCTAAATTAATTTATGCGACATTGGAAATCCTTGGATTAATTCAACAAATCACAATGTATCGTATAGGGAGGGTTACGCTAGGCGATACGACAAACGGCACCAACGACTCCGCTTTAAATAACAAGAATTGCATCTGACATCATTGTGATTTTGTGTTTTGCATGGCGGAACGATACAAGGTGGCAGCCATGGTTCAATTATGTACAGGTTGGCTCATCTGTAAAGCAACAAAATATGTCTGTTCAAATTGTCAAAATCTGTGTATTGGGGTTGGTGCGAATGGTATGGAATGGAAACATAATACTTAGCAGTTTTTGTATGTGTAAGTAAAATGTAGCCAATGTGTTGGTTTCATTTTGAGTTTGCCATCTCCTTTTGACAATCCCTTCGACCATGCAATGACATAAATAAAATCAGCTGATGCGATGAGCCAACCTGTACATAATTCAACCATGGTGGCAGCATAGGACAGGTGGTTATACACTTTTTTCATTGTTTTTCATTCCACAAGGGCGCTAACATGGTGGAATCACCAGGTGAAGTAAATAAAAAGAGATAGAAGATGTACGATATCTGAAACGGTAGGGATGTATTTTCAACGGTCAGAAAAGGGTAAAATGTTTACCCACTTTGGAAAAGTAGGAGTAGAAAAACAAATGCCTTGCTACGAAAGCCGTTACAGCATATCAGTGCAGCCTAATGCCAATACAAAAGGGATACACAGGACCATTGCGAGCTTATATTACTTTAGGCATCGAATAAAATTAAAAACTTAAACTGCGATGAGTAGTAAAATTCAATAATACGTCTAAAGTAAACTGACCTCAACTTCAACTGCAGTTGAAGCTTTTATCGAAAAACCGGACATAAGTGGGAGGTGTTATCCATTATATAGGTGAACTGTAGGAACTTTGCGCACTTAAATGGGTTTCGGTTTTGATGAAAAGTCAGACTTGGAAGTGATCGAAATACTTTTAAATGTGTTTCGATCTCTAAAAATCCATTGTTCTTTCCATCTGCTCTGTTGATTTGACATTGATAGTCGGAAGTAAAACATATGACCTTCTAATACATCATACAAACTGGATCAGAAGATCTCCCATAAGCTCTCGACAGTTAATTCATGATGTATTACTTATGGTCCCAAGTTATTATTTACTAAAATATGTCAGGGGATATAATAGGAGTCGGCCTAGAACTAGAAGGTGCTAATCCGATCGAGCTGGATTCATATATTCTAAATTACAATCCATAACTGTAACATTTCTCTTATCTTAGTGGTCTAATTTTTAGGCCAAAACAACAATAGCGAGTAACAATTTTTTGTAACTGTATTTAGAAATCCATTGTTTTAGCGAAGTGTTTACATAAATAAGGTGTAATAGGACAGTTTTGGTGTTCTTGCACATTTCTCGAAAGTCTTCAGTAGCGCTGCACAGGTGAAAATCCTTGTTGGATATGACGCGAATTCAAATAGTTTGTTTTAACAAAGACCTGTTTCAATTTTTTTTTGGAACAAATTAAACATACTTATATAATGGAAACATCAATAATATGAACGCAATAGTTAAGCACGACCTTACTTATGGAAGCGCACACCAAAGATACCCAAATATGAATCTCTGTAATTAAATCCGGTAGAGGTCTCTCGATATTCACCTACCTACTTGTTAGATGAAAAAAAGTACTAAAACTACCATATTTTATTCCTGATAAATGCAAAAAAACAACACTTTTTCGGGGGCAACATTGGTGAAAAATTTTCAGATAGCCGAATGACAGAACAAAGAAGAATTTACAGCGAGACAATTGACGACTTACTTCACCTGGTTATTCCACCATGGGGCGCTAAGTGTGATATCTTCTGCATAGCCGTCAAAATTCCAAAGTGATTGGATCACCTGATTTGTAATTGACTATCGCTGTCTCATTCTGTATCTCTTTCTATCACCCGCTGAAGGTAGGCGCCGCCATATTGAACACCCTGTCAAAACGCTAAAAAGTAGCCGTTCAATATGGCTGTCAGATAGTTGACAGATAAGATATCACACTTAGTTTCATTCACAATGCTTTTTATACCTTTCATGAAAATGAAATGGTATATTAATTTCGTCACGAAACCCAAAATTGTAAGCCCTTAAAGGAAAATAGATAGACCCACCATTAAGTATACCAAAATAATCAGGATGAAGAGCTGAGTTGATTTAGCCATGTCCGTCTGTCCGTCTGATATCTTGATATCTTGATAGCGGGTGTATTTGGGTGTCCGATTAGACATTTGTCGGAACCGACCGAATCGGACCACTATAGCATATATCCTCCATACAACCGATTTTTCAGAAAAAGTGGATTTTTGTCATATCTTACTCAATTTAACAGATTGAAGCTTAAAACTTCACCATATAATTTCGTATATTGCACATATTGTTGCCTGAAAAAATTGCTGAGAGCGGTGTATATATAGTATATATCCCCCACAACCGATTGTTTAGATAAGAAACTTTTCGTAATTACTGCCCTATTTTAAGAGCTAGAAGCTTCAAATTTCAACGAATGCTTACGTATATAGCATATATTGTTGTCTGAAAAAATCATAAAGATCGGTGGTATATATATGGTGGTATGTATAGTATATATATATATTTTCGCAATTTTAGCCCCATTTTAACAGCTAGAAGCTTCAAATTTCACCGAATGCGAACGTATATAGCATATATTGTTGTCTGAAAAGATCATAGAGATCGGTTGCATATATAGTATATATCTCATACAACCGATTGTTCAGATAAGAAAACTTTCGAGGATTTTTAAAATCATTTCCACAAGGGCGCTTTAGTTGTTGTTGTTGTTGTAGCGATAAGGACACTCCCCGAATGCCTTGGGGAGTGTTATCGATGTTGATGGTCCTTTACCGGATGCAGATCCGGTACGTTCCGGTACCAAGCCTGTCCATCTCGGGAACGATTTGCTATGACCACATGCGACCTTCTAAGCCTTCCCGCCTTCCGCCCCTAGATCCACGAGGAGTTTGGGGTCGCCATAACCTCCGCTGTTAATGAAACAGGATTCGCCACGGATAGTTGAGGTTAACAATTGGGTTTGGAGAAGCGATATATTGCGCTGGCAACTAGGGCTGTGGACTGCATCCGTATTTTTCAACTATCCGGATAAACCGGATATTCGAATAATCGGATAGCTAAGCAAAAATACGTAAACGGAAAATGCGGATGTCCGTATGTCCGGATATGGGAATATAAAAGTTGAATATCTGCATATCAGAATTGAACGAAGCAAACATCGAAAAATTATTCACAAAATATATTTGTAGATTATTAAATTATTATTAAGAAAATTGTTATGGTTACGCATTTTCGGTGGAAGCAGTAAGGAAGGCGGTCGGCATGATGTTGTGGTGCACAGTGGCTAGTCATTGTCGGCTGGGCTGGGTCCTTGCCAACCTCACTGTTCCTGCGCCATAATCAGAAAAAAATTATATCATGCCTATCAAAACTAAAAGTTGTCAAATTTAAAATAAACCGACAGAAGCGCAGAGACCGACTCAAAACGCTTATCAATACAAATTAAAACGACATCCGGTCGAACCGGATGCCACGGACAGACCGTTGACATATTCAAAATCTAAATTCAAAAAAAACTAACGCCAAAAAATTACCGAACCGGACATGACCGGTTACCACTCTGAAATCAAAATTAAAAAAAAAACTGCTGAAAATAAAATAAAAGAACCAAAAGGAAAATAAACATAAAGGGCCGAATATATAGAGGGGCGCCGCGGGAGTTGTTGCGACGCCCGGTGCTTAGCCCACCCTCAAAAACCATGGCCACCGATGCACCTAAATTTTGGTGGCCCCTTACCTGCCTTACCCTATGCCTTCCAAATGAACAAGGAAGTCAGCATTCCCATTTTAATTACAATTTATTTATCATTCATTATTAATATTTTAGAGCTTGTCTTTGAAAAATTATTGGAGCATTAGCTAAATTCCAAATATAAACTATGCTCTCTAACAACAAAGGTATTTAAATTAATTTGCTTATGTTTGGTTAACAAAAAATATATATAAAGTTCTGTTTTGGTTATTATCATAAGGGGTTGCCCTTAAAGTACATCATTACGATAATCACTTGTTATCTGTTTTTTTCTCCACTTACAAAAATTATTATGATGTTATAGTAGAACTCATTTTTGAGTGTAACCTAATATCGAATCGGTATAATGCTAATGCGCATAGTATAATGATAATAATATCTAATATGCACTAAAAGAGTGTTTACCAAAAGCAATAAAGATGAAATTGCGATAGCAATATGTATTACGTGCACGTAAATCACTTTCGTCTTGTTGTTCGAAAGATATTGCCCGCAATAGGGATTCATACGTATATATATATATTGCATTTGTAAGATATAAAAAAAAAATTTAATTCAAAATCCTTTTGCCAATTCGTGCATACTCGACAATCGACGAATGGCTGCTGTCGCAAAAAAAAATTTTCATTAAATTTATGGTTAAGCTTCCAAAATGAATCGCTAAAATGTTTCGCGTGATAGCGACGGCTTATTATCAATAACATTCATAGAGATAACTTCAAACGTTTTAAGGCGACAAAATATATTCTTAAAATGATCAAAAAAAAGATGTATGCTTTTTTTTTTTTTTTTTTTTGATGTAAAGCTAATGCTTAGGTAGGTATTAGGTAAATGGAATTATACTAGTAAATTGCTGAATACAATTTTAGTTTTGTTTGATATATTATATATAAGATGCATTCACAAATAAACGGAGTATGTTGGAATTAGTGTTGAGCGTTCTAACAGGTAAATGCTGCTTGACCCACTGAGACCAACTGCCTGTTTATTTGTGAACAAACCTTTAAAATGTGTAAATAATTTTGCATATTGAACTGTTGTTGCATTCTTTAACATCTTGTCAGGTTGCAAAACCTGAGGTTCACATAGTAATTCTTTTGGTTAGATAATTAATACAAGCTAAACTTAAATGGTGGCAATCATTTATGTGTAACTTTTTTTTTCTATAATACGTTAAACTATCCTTTCATCTTTTATGTTGATAATTCTAAAAAAAAAATGTCGTAATTTTGACAAAAAGATCGATCCTTGTCGAATGGTTTACCCGGGGTATATAAAACCCTCTAAGTACCACTTGGAAGTTCCTTTAACTACCCTGCAAAAATGCTCTCGTCATTCGACGCCGTTTGACTAGTTATTATACAGTCATAGGTTATATGCTTAGTCACATTTGTATGGGCGTGGGTAAGTTTCGTGACCAGAATTTTTTTGTAGGGTAATTAGTTTTAAGTCTATACAAGGCTGTTACTTACATGGCCGCCAGAGTACGTACCATGGGCCTCTGCCGGCGTGGTTACTGGTGATGTTGATTTTGCCGGTGAAGTTGACGCTGATGTTGGTTGTGGTGCGCGGTCTTGGGCGCGCTGTGCTGGTACTGTTGATGGTTGTTGCGCTCTGGTCCGAGGTGTACTGGTGGTGGCTGTTCTTGTTGATACTGTTGATTTGGGCGTATTCCCTTCTCACCCCCTCTCGTTTGAAGGATCCTAGAGGATCTTTGAAAGACCGCTTCCTTTGCTGTTGCTGCGTCTTCTCGTTTTATTTATTAACGTAAATGCAAGTTAATAGACATATCTGCGCACATAAATGTATATATATATATACGTTTCTTTGGGTGCAAAATAAAATCTTCTTCGTTCTAGTCGGTGATGATTTATTAAAACAGTCTGGACAAGCTTAGTCGACTTAATTTCACTACTTATTGCGAAAAGTCCTGTTTTCGAAGCCAAATGTATTTAGTATATAAAAACGTTTTTGTGTGGCCAAATAGCAGCTCATAACCTCTGCTATGAAATTGTTCGACTCCCAGGATTTGCAGTCGGGTCACATCTATGTATATTTTATGTACATCAACACGTGGCCTTTTTCTTTTATTTCTTCCAATTTTTTCCGTCTTTTTTTGGTGTGTCTACGGCCGGAAAACCGTGCGATTTTTTCCTAGTGATGGCCGGTCTGTCTGTTCCCTTCTTTTTTGATACTTTTTATCGCAACTTTCGCCACATCACTAGGTGTGTTCGCGTGAACACGCTCCCAAGTGGATCGTAGCCGTAGACCGTAGCAGCAGACCATAACAAATCTGCTTCGCTTTGAAGACCTGGCGATGAAGCGAACAGGAAACCGGATCATCTGTGGGAAACCACTGCCAGGGATCTCCGACGACAAGCAACATGGGGCACGACTCACCCCTGAGATAAGAGTCTCAAAGTCCTACTACGAAGCTAGCCGGGCAACGTAGGTCTATAAAAAAAAATTTAAGTCAAGTTGGGAATAATTTCTGTTTCCTAGTTAAAAGGGCTTTGCGGCAATTAGACATTTGTTATGGAGAACTCGTCAAAACTCCGAAAGATGATTTCTAGTGGGTAACCCTACCACAGGAATGCAAAATCAAAAAAAAAGGTGTAGACATTTTGATCTGGAGAACTCGTCAAAATTCCGAAAGGCTAGTCCGACCTAAGTGTGGACTGCCAGGGTGTTCACGGTCCTCGGTGAGTACGCACGTGAACATCCTATGAGGTCAGTGCTCGGGGAGAATACTGGGCGAGATGTCCCCGACCGCCAAAACGCCCAGACAAAAAAAGTCCGATTGGTAGATATAAAAAAAAAGATCAAATTGTAATTTAGCAAAAGAAACGCCCTTGTTGGTTCATTGCGGACGAATGTCCGAAGCATGGAAGCGGCCTATCCATTTCCCGTTTAGGTCTTCGAGATCATACAGTGCATTGCCTATTTTTCGGAGCACGCGACACTTAAGGTATTTCGGCAGGAATTTGGCGTTAATACCCTGTTTGAAGTTACTTAAGGCAAAGTTTTTCCGAAAAACTTCCTGACCTTCCTTATAGTTGACTTGCCTAGAGCGCTTGTTATAGCTGGTTACTCCCCTATTCTTAGCCTGATCTAAATTTTTACGGATTTGCTCACGAATATTAGTCAACATGTCAGTTCTGCTTACTATCGTAACTTGGTCTTCCCGAAGGCTGCCGAGCTTCGCTAAAATTTTGTACGTTGCCGCATGTTGGACCATATTTTGGCCATATAATGCAAAGTATGGAGAACACTGAATCGCCGTATGAAAATCACTTCTCAAAACTGATAAAATTTCGGGTATATGCTTATCCCAATCGGTGTGGTCAGGCTTATCCTTCAGGAAAATCCTAATCTTAGAAACAATTTCTCTATTGACGCGTTCAGATGCGTTCGCTTGGGGAGAATATAGCCCCGCCCTCACGTGCGTCACCCCGTAATTTACTAAAAATTGGTTCATTTCCTTCGAGATAAACTGTTTACCATTGTCACTATGGATAAATTCAGGAACCCCTACAGTCGGAAAAATTTCGGAGGCGAAGTAATTTATAACGTTAACAGTGGTGGCTCTTTGCATGGGCTTTAGCCAAACGTATTTTGAAAGATGGTCTAATACTATAAAAAGAAATTGATTACGCCGCTTATATCTTGGATACGGCCCTAGAAAGTCGCAATATAACCGCTGAAATGGCCTTTCGGATTCAAAGGTACTCCCTATAGGTGGTCTCGACTGCTGATTGGTGGGTTTTACCGTTTTGCAGGTGTCACAACGCTGGACGTAGTCCCTGACGTCCTTAGCCTGCTGCGGCCAGAAGTACTTCTGCCTGACACGTTCTAAGGTTTTCTGCCATCCGCCATGGTAACTCCGGTTAGCGTCATGTGCTAATCTCACTGCTTCCTTAGTCAACCCTTTTGGCAACCATAAACGCCACAGCGAGTCTTCTTCCCCTTCCATCCCCTTACGAAACTTAACTCTTTTGAAAATTACACCGTCCACAACTCGTAAATCCGGAAGTGATTCCTCGTTTCCGGTGAAGGTCCGAATTAAGTCTAAATATTCGTTGCTGCTAAATTCGGGAGAGACTAAATCTATTTCTCCGGGTGTGGTAGTGAAAGACAACTCATCGGCATCAAAACGCGACAGCGCGTCTGGTACTACATTCAGGGTGCCCTTACGTAGTTCCATTCTAAAATCGTATCTTTGCAGTAAGAGTGACCATCTCGCCAACCTCCCGCTCAAGTCTTTTTGTGTCATCAACCACTTGAGACTGGAGTGGTCCGTAATAATCCGAAAAGGTAATCCTTCGACATAGGGTCGGAAACGCTTCACGCTGATTACGGCTGCAAGACATTCCAGCTCGGTTACCGTGTAATTGCGCTGAGCATTATTCAGTTTTTTCGACACAAACGCTATTGGATGCTCAGCGCCCTCGTCATCGACCTGGAACAACACTCCGCCAACACCTATTTTGGAAGCGTCGCATTGTATCACGAATTCCCTTGAAAAGTCTGGTTGGGCCAAAACAGGGGAGGAACTCAAAGCTACTTTTAGCTTTTCGAAGGCCTCTATAGCTTCAGAGGTAAGCTTGAACGGGCCTGCTGACTTACGGAGACAGTCGGTCAAGGGACCTGCCAAGTCAGCAAAATTGGTAATAAACGCCCTGTACCAATTCGCCATGCCCACAAACTTACGCACTTGCCGAGGGGATTTAGGGATCGGGAAGTTTTGCATTGCTTCTATTTTTCCCGGATCCACTTTCAGACACCCGCTGCCTATCAAGTACCCTAAGTAGCGTATTTCCTTCAGACAAAATTTACTTTTTCCACGTTTATTGTCAGCCCTGCGTCTCTCAAACATTGGGCCACTTCCGCTAGCAATTTTAGGTGATCTTCAAAACTAGTGCTACATACCATCAGATCGTCCAGGTAGACAAAGACGTTCTCTCGCAGACGCGAAGGGATTGCCTTGTCCATCAGCCTACTCATAGTCTGCGGTCCATTGCACAGGCCAAATGGCATTACTTTGAAGTGGTACAGAGGCCTCCCCGGAACTGCGAATGCTGTTTTTTCCTTAGAGGACTCTGTCAATTTGATCTGGAAGAACGCGTCTTTCAGATCAATGCCACTAATAAAATGCGTATCTTTCAGTCTGCTCAATAAGCCGTTGATATGAGGCAGGGGGTACGAGTCTTTCTTAGTCACCGCGTTGACCTTCCTCGAATCTATGCACAGCCTAACTTTACCTGGTTTCTGGACCAGTACTACAGGACTACACCACGGGGAGTTGGATTCTTCTATAACCCCTAATTCGAGTAACCGGTCTAGTTCTCTAAAAGCTTCGGCTTGCCTCGGTGGCGAAAGAGGGAAACGTTTGCTTTTTATAGATGCAGCATCACCGGTGTCGATGTGATGCTCCACTAATTTGGTTTGCCCTAGGCCTAATTTCTCGTATGAAGGAAACGTCTCTTTTGTAATTCTAATTTCCGGTCTGGTGACAATTCATGGAGGTTAAGTTCCTCTTCCTTTTCAAGCCTAATCTCTAAACACTCTACGCTTGGGAATATTTCGGGAGCTAACGCAAATGCTCTCCAAAAATCTACCCCGAAGTATGCTTCTTGGAGCAATGAGGGAACAAGGTAAAAACGAATAACCTTTGTGATATTTTTGAAGGTGACTGGTAGGGATACTGAGCCTAAAATTTTTTGCTTGTTGCCGCCCGCTGTATATACGAACGCGTGTAAGGGCTGATATTCGAAGCCATTATCCTCTAGGAATTCTACTCCATTTTTCCCTAAGATGGAGACGTTTGCTCTCGAGTCCAACAACCCTACAAGAAAACTATCTTTAATTTTAGCCTTTACTAAAGGCCTTTCGTCCTCTGTAAGCCTTAACGTGGTGGCTTGCAGCAGTCTACGCTCCTGTACTCTCCTGTAGTATCTCTTCCTACACTTCAAAATATTATCCGATACCGGGTAGTGTTCAAAAATGGTATGTCTTATTTGTTCATACCTATGTTCCCTTTCTTCTAGGTTTGGTGAAAGTTGCGTTTGGCAAGCGACATCCCTATGCCGGCGTCGCAGAATTTTAATCGGCTCGCCCATCGCGGAGGAAGACGTTTGACTCTCGGCTTCAGAACTATTCGAATTGTCCGTACTTTCAGGGTAAGTTATTAATACATTCGCGGGTTTTTTCGCCAGGGTACTACTGCCCCTCGAAAGCTCACCATCTCCGTGCAGAGACTCGCCCTCTGTTTCGGTGCACGGGACGACGCCTCGAGCACTGGCTGGTGTGGGAGCTATGAAGCCGAACGAGGTTCCCCCACCTTCTCGCTCGGGTACTGGTTTCTCTGTCTGCGATGGTCCCTAGGGCATTTCGGGGTAAATACACCCTTATACCGGCATCTAAAGCAAAATGGATTCCTAATGGGTTCCTCGCAATATATGTATGAGTGGCCCATTGCCTGGCAATTCCAGCATTGGATTCCGGAATAGTCCGGTCGCCTGCTGCGTCGATATTCCAGCGCCTCTATCTGCGGATCCATCTCGCCGTCTTCGTCTTCTATCCTCATGTCCGGGGTTGTCACGCGTGCTTCGCTTACATGCCGACCTGGGTAAGTGGCTCCCAGCAGCTTGCTTTCTTTCAGCACTTGCTCACCTCTGCGTGCTACATCGCGTAGATCATGAAGGGTCCTTACGTCCGCATTAAAAAGCACTAGCTTAAGGCTACTGTTGACGTTCCTTTTTATTATGTCAATCATTAGAAGCTCCGACATTGGCTCTCTTAAGCGCGCGTTCAAGGAGATTATGTCCGTGTGAAACACATCATAACACTCACTTGCTTTCTGCTTGGAGATCTCCATCATGATCTCGTGGTCAGTTTTCAAGGTGCCAAACTCTCTTTTCAATGAGTAGCACAAAAAGGCATACGTCGCGTTTGGGTTTTGTTTCGTGAAAAGCCAGTACCATTCTTCGGCTCGCCCGGAAAGAAACAGGTGGAAACTAGCCATTAGTTGTTCGTCCGTGCATTGTGTGCGCTCACACAAGGTGTTCAGTTTAAAAAGGAAATCGGCCACGCTCCCAGTGCCGTAGAACGAGATCTTCCACTCCTGCGGTTTCACTGCTATGCTGTTCGGAGTCGGGTACATTGGTGGTACTACCGATGGCAATGGGTTACGGTCCATCCTACTTGCGTTCCTGTGTTGCTGGTTGGATTGCTGCGCAGATTCGAGAGCGGCGTATAGCTGGTCCATATTGCTTCGAATTGACCCCATCTCCCTCCGCATCTCTTCCTGTGAGGTCCTGAACAGTTGGTGCAATACTGCCACCCACGAGTCTCCCTGATTAGCTTCGTTACGCATTCCTGCGGCATTTGCCCCTTCGCTTGCAGCGTCTCCAAAGTTTCCAACTTCATAATTTGATGGTAAAGCACCAGCTCCATCTGGTGCATAGGTCGACACATTGGTCATTAGCCCCGAGATGTCCTGTGCGTTTAGTAGCGGCGCATTTAAGTTGCTGGTGCTTACAGGTCTGTCCATTTTGTCGTGAGGGTCGTTCGGGTCCAAGCCCATGTTCACCACCGCGGGATCTCCGTAGAGTCCTCCTACTGGGGTGTGCACCACCAAGGGACGCCTGGCCTTGGAGAAGGCCCCTCTATTATTGTTACCGCCCCGGCTCTGGTTTCCCCGGATATTCCCCGCACTCCCGAACGGTGTGGTCCGGCCCTGTTGCCTGAATGATTGGTCGCGCGACATATAAAAAAAAAGTCACGTCTTAGATAAAAAACTTTGCCACGTACAACGATTGGGGGTAAGAAAACCAGGTTAAAGTTCACCTCCCCTTTAACCGGTGATTGATTAAAAAAAAAATGTATAGAAAAAAAAAGTTGCGCGAAAGTAATTATGGAAGTATTTATTCGATAATCGTATCGAGAAATACTCAAGGCTGAAAAAAAAACTATTAGTTGCGTATAATTAGGTAGTGATGGGAATGCTGACATCCCTTTCGCCGAATGCACTCGGGCTACCAAAAATAATTAAATACAATTACATTCATACTTGGCCCTAGTGCACCCAACCGCAGTGCGAAGGGGTCTTAGGGCCCCCTCCGAGACTGGTTGGGGCCAACACACACGGGTAGGTCTCAACACGCCCAGCAGCAACGCAGGGGCAGTCTCCAGGGGCTTGCCCCTGGGACTGGTTGGGGGTGTTGGGGCCTCCCGTCCATTCACTCTGGACACCCCTCCTGCCTCCGCCGCAATGGGTGGAGCGGTTTCGGGACCGCTCCCCCAGTCTGGTGGGACAGGAAGGAGTGCCACTGGGAATCCCAGCCCAACCCGTCACAGTCCAGGTGGTATTCCAAGCTACCACCTGGGGCGTGGGATGAGCTGGGGTTCTTATAACCCAGACACGCACGCACTCATCCTAACATCACAAATTCGGCTAAAACAAAAGAAAACTAAAAAAAAAAATTTTACAAAAAAAAACCCAATTTAGCGGACATATAATTCTCCAAAGCCGACCACGGACAACATTCCGGCAAACTAAAATCCCCAATTACAAAAAAAATAAAGTGCGTGCAGCACTGCCTCACCGGGTGAATACGAAGTCCGGATAACTGACGTTAAGTCACGTGGAACCCTCCGCTACTGCCCCCGATGACCACTCCGGACAACTTGATCCGTCAACCATCCCACCGCAACACAGGTGGCTGCTCCTGCGGCTGCCCACCTCGGACTGGTGGAATGGTCAACTTCCCAAGTTGACCTGGAATGACCCTCGCGAACAGCGCCTCAGGCCCCACGTTGGGCGCCATCTGTTATGGTTACGCATTTTCGGTGGAAGCAGTAAGGAAGGCGGTCGGCATGATGTTGTGGTGCACAGTGGCTAGTCATTGTCGGCTGGGGCGGGTCCTTGCCAACCTCACTGTTCCTGCGCCATAATCAGAAAAAAATCATATCATGCCTATCAAAACTAAAAGCTGTCAAATTTAAAATAAACCGACAGAAGCGCAGAGACCGACTCAAAACGCTTATCAATATAAATTAAAACGACATCCGGTCGAACCGGATGCCACGGACAGACCGCTGACATATTCAAAATCTAAATTCAAACAAAACTAACGCCAAAAAAATTACCGAACCGGACATGACCGGTTACTACTCTGAAATCAAAATTCAAAAAAAAACTGCTGAAAATAAAATAAAAGAACCAAAAGGAAAATAAACATAAAGGGCCTCGGGGGCGCCTCGGGTGTTGTTGCGACGCCCGGTGCTTAGCCCACCCTCAAAAACCATGGCCACCGACGCACCTAAATTTCGGTGCCCCCTTATCTGCCTTACCCCATGCCTTCCAAATGAACAAGGAAGTCAGCATTCCCATTTTAATTACAATTTATTTATCATTCATTATTAATATTTTAGAGCTTGTCTTTGAAAAATTATTGGAGCATTAGCTAAATTCCAAATATAAACTATGCTCTCTAACAACAAAGGTATTTAAATTAATTTGCTTATGTTTGGTTAACAAAAAAATATATATAAAGTTCTGTTTTGGTTATTATCATAAGGGGTTGCCCTTAAAGTACATCATTACGATAATCACTTGTTATCTGTTTTTTTCTCCACTTACAAAAATTATTATGATGTTATAGTAGAACTAATTTTTGAGTGTAACCTAATATCGAATCGGTATAATGCTAATGCGCATAGTATAATGATAATAATATCTAATATGTACTAAAAGAGTGTTTACCAAAAGCAATAAAGATGAAATTGCGATAGCAATATGTATTACGTGCACGTAAATCATTTTCGTCTTGTTGTTCGAAAGATATTGCCCGCAATAGGGATTCATACGTATATATATATATATATATATATATTTTGCATTTGTAAGATATAAAAAAAATAATTGAATTCAAAATCCTTTTGCCAATTCGTTCACACTCGACAATCGACGAATGGCTGCTGTCGCAAAAAAAAATTTCATTAAATTTATGGTTAAGCTTCCAAAATGAATCGCTAAAATGTTTCGCGTGATAGCGACGGCTTATTATCAATAACATTCATAGAGCTAACTTCAAACGTTTTAAGGCGACAAAATATATTCTTAAAAAAAAAAAAAAAAAAGATGTATGCTTTTTTTTTTTTTTGATGTAAAGCTAATGCTTAGGTAGGTATTAGGTAAATGGAATTATACTAGTAAATTGCTGAATACAATTTTAGTTATATTTAAAGAGTTTTGTTTGATATATTATATATAAGATGCATTCACAAATAAACGGAGTATGTTGGAATTAGTGTTGAGCATTCTAACAGGTAAATGCTGCTTGACCCGACTGAGACCAACTGCCTGTTTATTTGTGAACAAACCTTTAAAATGTGTAAATAATTTTGCATATTAAACTGTTGTTGCATTCTTTAACATCTTGTCAGGTTGCAAAACCTGAGTGTTCACATAGTAATTCTTTTGGTTAGATAATTAATACAAGCTAAACTTAAATAGTGGCAATCATTTATGTGTAACTTTTTTTCTATAATACGTTAAACTATCCTTTCATCTTTTATGTTGATAATTCTAAAAAAAAATGTCGTCATTTTGACGAAAAGATCGATCCTTGTCGAATGGTTTACCCGGGGTATATAAAACCCTCTAAGTACCACTTGGAAGTTCCTTTAACTACCCTGCAAAAATGGTCTCGTCATTCCACGCCGTTTGACTAGTTATTATACAGTCATAGGTTATATGCTTAGTCACATTTGCATGGGCGTGGGTAAGTTTCGTGACCAGAATTTTTTTGTAGGGTAATTAGTTTTAAGTGTATACAAGGCTGTTACTTACATGGCCGCCAGAGTACGTACCATGGGCCTCTGCCGGCGTGGTTACTGGTGATGTTGGTTTTGCCGGTGAAGTTGACGCCTATGTTGGTTGTGGTGCGCGGTCTTGGGCGCGCTGTGCTGGTACTGTTGATGGTTGTTGTGCTCTGGTCCGAGGTGTACTGGTGGTGGCTGTTCTTGTTGATACTGTTGATTTGGGCGTCTTCCCTTCTCACCCCCTCTCGTTTGAAGGATCCTAGGAGGATCTTTGAAAGACCGCTTCCTTTGCTGTTGCTGCGTCTTCTCGTTTTATTTATTAACGTAAATGCAAGTTAATAGACATATCTGCGCACATAAATGTATATATATATATACGTTTCTTTGTGTGCAAAATAAAATCTTCTTCGTTCTAGTCGGTGATGATTTATTAAAACAGTCTGGACAAGCTTAGTCGACTTAATTTCACTACTTATTGCGAAAAGTCCTGTTTTCGAAGCCAAATGTATTTAGTATATAAAAACGTTTTTGTGTGGCCAAATAGCAGCTCATAACCTCTGCTATGAAATTGTTCGACTCCCAGGATTTGCAGTCGGGTCACATATATGTATATTTTATGTACATCAACACGTGGCCTTTTTCTTTTATTTCTTCCAATTTTTTCCGTCTTTTTTTGGTGTGTCTACGGCCGGAAAACCGTGCGATCTAGTGATGGAACGATATTTCGCTATTGGTGATTGCATCGCCGCTATTGACAAATCGCTAATAGCTATAGCTATTGCAATCCAAATATATGAGTGATTGGCGATTTTCCTTCATTCGTTTCTTTTGAGTGACGATCACTCTGGCAGAATATCGCCAATAGCGATTATAGCGATTGGTGATTTTCCTTCAGCATGAAATTCTAATACTAATAGTGATAGCGGGGATGCAATCATCGATAGTCAAATATCGTTCATCACTACTCATCTGTGTTCTTTAAGGTGCGTGCACACTAAGCGGCGCGACATGTAGCGGCAGCGGCGTTTCACTTTTTTGCCTATTTGATCAACATTGCCGCTCATGGCCACGCCGCGTAGTGCTGCTGCCGCTAGGTGTGAATTGTTCCATAAGAATACATGCAAATAATATTTTGAGGCGCAGTGTAGTGCAGCTCAGTGTGGCCTTAGCTTTACTTTCCGACTGAGTAAAAAAGTTTATTGGATATAAAAAGGAATAATTTTCTCGAAAAGTGGAAAAAATATACTTTTACAAAAGTTTGCCAGCTATTGTCGAAAAATGGGGATAGTAAGAACTGCACAACGAAAAAATAAGGGCAAAAAAAGTGTGCTTTTTGTACAGAGAAATTGTGGAAACGGCGAACGGAACAAGGCAAACTTGTGCAACAACAATTTCGATGACGAAGTGATGTGCAATAATTGCAAAAAATGGTTTTGCAATGGGCGTGGAAGCACATCTGGATCCCAAATTGTTAATCTTTCGGTGAGGGCTAAACATAGGGAAGTCACCCTACATTCTGAAGGTCCACTTGGAGAAACAGTACTAAAAATGTTACTCGTGTGGCGTACGTAATGTATTGGTATTAGGATTCATTCCAGCACAAGCACATCACAGGAATCTATTGTAGTGTTGTTATGCCGGTAAGCTGAAAATGGAGTAAATATTAGAAGGTGTATTTAAACGAATAAATTCAAATTTTAGTCAACCATGTGCAGCGCGAAACTCTTTGAAAAATATGAATTGGGATCAAGAACAATGGAAGCCACTTATAACTGACCGTTCGTTTTTGCCGTGTTTGGTTAAGGTGCCTACCGAGCAAGAGCAGTGGCGTGCACGACAAATATCAGCAGCATAAATAAAAAAATTAGAGGAATTATGGAAGGAAAATATTGATGCAACATTTCAGGATTTAGAGAAGCCAGGTATAGATACTGAACCATAACAAGTGCTATTGCGTTATGAAGATGGTTATCAATACGAGAAAGTTTTTGGTCCACTTGTGTGCCTAGAAACAGAATACGATAAAAATTTAAAAGAATCGCAAACACAGGAGGGTATAGAAATATGGTGGGACGTGTGCCTAAACAACGAAACAATAGCATATTTTACGCTTGCTAAAACTGATTTGGACATGAAACTAATGCATGTGTTATTCATAAGTTAATACTTCTAGGCTTTAGCCGTTAACAGTTGTATAAAATTTGTGTTTTTGATGGAAAAATAAAAGAATTATAGAAACATATATCACTCGTCTTATTGTAAACAGATTAACTCAAAATTTAAGTTTTTTGGGAGAATGCAATTCAAGCTTTGGTTTGTATATGGTTGAATTCTCTGGCTAATCTCTAGGGCACTGAAGTTGGTGGCTAATTTTATACTAAAGAATATTTTTATAATAGTTTGAAGACTTTGCTATATTTTTCCTCTGTATTTTTCATTAAAAATTGATACACTTTACTATACAAATATTATGCAGCCAAATACAACTTTCAGAATAAATTCATACGGAGTATTTCTGAATACATCGGTGTAGTATAATATAGTAAATAAATCATGTTTTTATGGTGTTACATATACAGATTTATTTCGGGTTGATTCATCTTACATTTAAAAATCAAAGCACTTTCAATTAGCAAAATTTATAAAACAAAGATGCATAGACATCTATTTCAGCTAGTTTCATCTCAATGAGTGTAATACGAGACTGAACATATTATCGTAAGCCAGTTAATAATATATATCATAACATCTCAGAAAATTAGAATTTCACATTACATCAGTTTACAATAAAAGGTACATATTTTTGTCTTTTTGTTCCAATTTTGGTTCGCATAAAGTGTCAACCATTGTGAATGATAACTAAGTGTGATATCTTATCTGTCAAATGCCTGACAGGATGTTCAATATGGCTACTTTTTAGCGCTTTGACAGGGTGTTCAATATTGTGGCGCCTACCTTCAGCGGGTGACAGAAAGAGATACAGAATGAGACAGCGATAGTCAAATACAAATCAGGTGATCCAATCACTTTAGAATTTTGACGTCTATGCAGAAGATACCACACTTAGTTATCATTCACAATGCTTAGCATAGACTTGACTTGACTTGGCAACTTAGCCACGATTATACTCCACTTAGCGCATACAATCTGACATCATAATCAATAAATTTACATTTATTTGTATGACAAAATGTCAAAATGAAATGGAAACAAAGAAATGGCACCTCAAAATGTAAACGTCACTTAGAACTTACATAGAAAATCAAAATTCAAGAGACTTCTAAGTCAAGTTAAGTGTTGCTAATTTTTGAGTAATCAGTAACATGCAATGTTCATTTAAGAGAAATGTAAGTGACAGTTCTCAAGTCAAGTCAAGTCTATGCTAAGTACCAGTAATGGGCCCTTTTGACTATACAATAAATATACTTGCTAACATATCTTGTGTCCTATTCATATGTTAAATTCCAGTTTTAACCGTTAAAAATATTAGAAAAGTACCAACAAATGTGAAAAATAATTTCACTTGCAAAGTGTGAAAGCATTTAGCCAAAGAAAATGTTGAATTCTTTTTCTTACACTTTGCTTGCATCAAAAGTTGGAAGTCGGCCACTTTTTGATGTCAGATGGTGCCAGTGTTACTCAATATGGCGTTCTCTATACAAGTACGTACATTCAACTCATCATTCATAAGACAGCGCTGAACGCATCTGTATGAAAAACTGTTTATGTGACGGGGCTTTAAGATATCACACTTCCCTACAAAAAACGCGAGTACTCCATAAATAATGTAAGGAATACTCCTTTGGGAGTATAGGAGTGTTCCAAATCTCTTCTGTATTCATACAAAAAATGTGCTCCAATTAACATTGCGATGTCCTAGGAGAGGAGTAGGTGATCCCACCTTCGCTTTGTTTGTGAGTATTCCATAGAGTACATACGTGAGAGTATTTCCAAAGTACTTTCACTGTAGTACTACATGGAGCACCCTCAGAGGATCATATGCCAAAGTACTAAAGAGGAATTGTGTCGGAAAGAATTATCGGAGTGAATACTTTAACTTAAAATGAAAGTAAATGAAGAGGGGCAAAACAACTTTTATATTTTATACTACGAATATTCTTATGTTATTTAGCATTTGCGTGAATAAAGAAACTAATATTTCTCTATACTATAGTATGTATACATAAAACCAGTGCGCGGTTGCATTTTATCAGAGTTGTCATAGTAAAATTTTATTATCAGTTATTTGTATGCAATATTTTACTTTTGGCAACTCTGTTCGATCGTCATCATGTCGTGATCACGGTCGTTAAAAAACGAGTAATGATCGGCTGATGGTGGTCCGCAAACGCATTGCAAAGGAGTATTGTTAGAGTACTTCAACATGAAGAAAATGGAACACGTAATCCAACAATTTTTGCTGGGTAGTCTTATCCACAATGAATGGAACTTTCAGCACAATTTTTCAACTATATTGTTTGTTCATCTCTGATATGGAAAAGTGGTCAGTTCTCAAATTTTGTAGTAAGCAAAGCATAAGAAGAAGAATTTGACATTTGCTTAGTGCTGGCACACTTTGCAAGTGAAATTATTTTTCCCACTAGATGGTAACTTTTCTAACATTTTTCGAAATTGAAAATAGCAATATAACAAATGAATACGGCACAAAATATGTTAGCAAGTATTTTTGTTATATAGCGAAAATTTGTATAACAGTGCTTCGCAAATTTGGTAGTAGTGCAGTTTAGGGGCCCCAACTTAAAGTTGGGCCAAGATTTTCGAGTGAGGTATCAAAAGACCTGAATTTAAGTTTTTTCACCCGTTCAAAAGTTATCGGCGAAAAACAGGTTTGTGTGATACATATTGTTCCCGCATGTTTGCAATCTTTTAAGCGCACACATCACTTTACTTTTTATACTTGGTATATTAACATAATCTAACTTGCACGAATTAATGAAAAAATTATGTTCAATTTCACTAATTTACTTATAAAATATCAACACAAATATTGTGAAAAATTTCTGTCCAAATGAAAACATATGAAAATGAACAGTGTTGCCAGCCCAGCAGGTAATAAAACAAGGTTTTGTTTGATATATAAAACATCTATATTTAGAAGAAATTTTTATAATAAAATTATGTTTTTATGGGATATTGATTGCTAACTTGTCATAAATCGAATAATTAGTCGAAAAAACGTGTTAGTGACAAAATACTTAATTTTTTTTTTCAAAAAAGGTTTAACTAAACATGCACAGTAATTCTGCGGAGAACACCCTTAGCCGATCCAACACCGGCTGCGCCATGCACAGTAATTCTGCGTAGAACACCTTTCTGCATAATCGGCCTTCGGCCGCGCTTATAAAAAATAACTGGGCTACGCCATGCCAAGGCCGGGTGTGTGATATAACCATGGCTACCGCCACGGTGATGTCCTTCTGCGTAGTACACCCTTCTGCGTATAAGGACATCGCCATGACGGTAGCCACCGTTATACCACACACCCGGACTTGGCATGGCGTAGCCCAGGGTTATTTTTTATAAGCTCGGCCGAAGGCCGCCTATGCAGAAAGGTGTTCTACGCAGAATTACTGTGCATGGCGCAGCCGGTGTTTGATCGGCTAAGGGTGTTTTACGCAGATGACTTGAGAAAAGCAAGAGTAATTTCTTGTTCAGGTAATTTCTATTATTGCTCATCTGGCAGCACTCTTCACCATCAGGTGTTTTTCTTCAACAACGAATCAAGTGATTAGAGTGTATTTTCTGTATTTTTATTACCTAATTGCATATTAATTAGAGAAATTAGACAATTTTTTTTCACTAATTCGTGAATATCAAATTGTATTAATCTATCGAAAAAGAAAACAGGATGTAATTTGTGCGCTTAAAGATTGTAAATGTGCGGGAACAATATGTACAAAACGAACCCGTTTTTCGCGCATAACTTTTAAACGGATAAAAAAAGTTAACTTCCGCTTTCGGATTCTTGATCTAGACGTGAATACGCGTCTTTTGATACCTCACTCAATAAAAGGCCCAATTTTAGGGTGGGGCCCTTAAAATGCACAATTACCGCAAATTTTTGTATGTGAATGGGCAAGGTGGAATAAACTTCAGTTGCCAATTCTGAAGTTCCTTCATATTTATATATACAACATCTTGGTTGATTCTGGCGACGTTACTAGAATTCATAAGCTTGACTTAAACACATCTATTTGAAAAATGTCTTTGTGACACGGTCTTCATGAACATAATAAAATCCTTTCAGACGAGGCCATTACTTCGCACATTTTCTTCAGGGCTGTTGGCATTTCCTACAGCGCCGCTACCTTGTGCAACAATAGCGAACCACTCTGGCATTCCCATAACTACTCGTCGCTCGTTGGTAGGAAATTGTCAAAGTCATAGTGTACAAGTACAAGTGTGTTGACTTATCTGTCAAGCATTCTGACAGGCACTCGCTGGATTCGGAATGACAGCGAATTCAAAATGGATACCATTACCGAGTGCGCCGAATGATTGAAAAATTGAAAAAGTCGATACGATTGGTAGTCAAAAATGTTGTCGTTGAGACCAAAAATGCGACTCTAGACCTGAGATTTCCATCAGGTGAGCGAGGCTGTTTGTATTTTTGACGTTTATCGCTTAGTGAACACACTTGGTATAGGTACACTATGGTCAAAGTGAAAAATCGATCTAGCTGCAGAATTGTAATTTTTATAGTGCTAAATTGTTTGCATTATTAATCTTTAAATACTCAATATACGGTGAAAAAATAATACTAAAAGTATAATAGAGTAAATAAAATAAAGGACCGAAGTTGCACGCATTTCTTCTATTTGACCCATTCAAGTTGTGCTGCTGCAAGTGCAAGGCAATCACACTTCGTTGGCTGTAATTGTGCGCGTGAAAAATTTCTATACCATAAGATAATGGATAGGAGTGAGTTTTTTACATGTACATATATTATAGTTTTTATATATTCGTTTTTACAACTTTTTAAAATTTTTTTTTGCTGCATTTGCACTTTTTGTTAATATTAGGTTCACGATCCCCAGGTGGTCGCCGATATCGCAATGGTGGCGGCAACATTAGTAGCGTAATGGGTGGGGGCTCCCGGCGAGATTATCGTCGTTACAGTCGATCGCGTTCACGCTCAAGATCACGGTGAGTATACATGATTGTTAATACACATAATTTACATTTATTATATCATATCCAAAATGGTTTTTTTACGATTTTTTGGTAGTTTTAAAAGCAGAATACATGTGCTTTCTTTTACTTACACTATTAATTTAAATATCTACTTCTTTTTAGTGAACGCGGTCGCGAACAAAATTTTCGCAATCATAATACACGTTCTAGATCAAGAGATCGCATAGGTCCACATCGACGTGGTGGAAGCGTAGAAAAGGATTTATATCGGGACATAATCTATGATGATTACCAAGATGACAAAATCTATAATAATCGTGGTCATCGTGGCGGACGTGGCGATGATGATTTTGCTGATGAACGTGAGCGTTTTTGGAATGAACGAGCTAGGGATAAAGGACGCGACTATGAACGTGAAAGAGAACGTGAACGTGAACGTGATTATGATCGTGAACGTGAGAGAAGGTATGTATGTAGTGGTAAATACAAACGAACATTTTATGTCGTATCTTAAATTCCGAATAACAACAAATAACTACAAGGCGCGATATACCTCTGTGGAGATTGTCTAGAACAGCAGCCGACTGTCAATTCACTGAGAAGCGTTTAATGACAGCAATATACTCTGAGTCCGGATCAGCGCATTATACCTCATACCCTTCCACTTCCATTTCTTTGGAACTATTGGAATACTAATGCATCGGCTCGTTCGCCCTTTGACCGCCCTTACGACAACTTACCACCAATTTTTGTTGTGATATCGGCCTACTGATTTGTAAGATCGCGGTTTTGAATCGAGCTCAAGGCCTAACAATAATTATTTTATCATTATTATTGTTATGATAATTTTTTTCTTGATTAAAAAAATTTTAAATTAGAATAGAAGAAAGGAAAAATTTAGACAACTGCCAAAGCTCGTTGTATAGATCCATTTCGGGAACTGTTAAATTCCTTCATCGGCAACGTTTAGGCGCCGCTGCTATAACCATTCAGCTATCACAGCGGTTGTTTGTTTATCTTCATTATTTCTACTTCTATTCTGATTCTTGCCAACTGATATTCACAGCACTGCGACATCTGTTGCAGAATAGCTGTGAAAATTGGACTTGTCCCATGGGCAATGATGCCATAGTGTCATATTTTATGGACACTTTTTCCCCGTGCTCTGGGATGTATTAACAATTTTTGTTGTGATATCGGCCTACTGATTTGTAAGATCGCGGGTTTGAATCGATCCTAACAATAATTATTTCATCATTATTATTGTTATGATATATCTTCTTTATTGAAAACATTTTTTAAATTAGAATAGAAGAAAGAAAAAAATTAGACAACTGCCAAATATCCATTTTTTCAATCAAGAAAAAATTTATCATAACAATAATAATGATAAAATAATTATTGTTAGGCCTTGAGCTCGATTGAAACCCGCGATCTTACAACTTACCACCTCTATTCTGGATCTAAGAGCCCCACCGAAGAGCAAGTGTGGGACCAGGTAGTCATATAAAGCAAACTCTGAGTAAAAAACACAACATGCCACTCTGCCAGGAGTTTGTGTAGCGATAAAGACACTCCCTGAATGCTTTGGGGAGGGTTATCGATGTTGATGCTCCTTTGCCGGATATAAACCCGGTACGTTCCGGTAACAATACAAAAGCAACAACATTAAGGTACAAACCCAACCATATCGGAAGCAATAATATTACCAAATTGAAATTTTTTTTGTTGATATCCTTCAAAATTCTTCTTTTTTTTTTTTAATTTCAGTTTTCAACCAGTTTGTCAAAAGTAAAATATACTATTAAAATATACATTGGGTTGAGTATATAAAATGCAGAAACCGTTGAAAATTTTCACAAATGTGTTTTACTGTTGTGTAGACAACTTTTGGCAGTAAAATGAAAAACTTTCTACGTTTTTTTATGGATTTTAGACAGAGAGAATACCCCTAAAATTTCCAAAAAAATTTAAAATAATATTTAAATCATTATGTAAAAAAGCCAGGTGTTCTATGTATAGACAGCTCATTTTGAAAACTCCCATACTAAACGAAGGATCAGCGAAAGGGAAAGAAAAGAATATGGCCTTTTGTGAAACCGTATTAAATTTAATGCTTTTTTTTATCAAAGCACTACGTGCGTTTTTTTTACATTTTTCATGAAAATATTTCTTATATTAATATTAGCTCTCAGAATATACTTCAAGTTTGCTGTACTATACCCAAGAACATTAGGTCCAAGAAGCCTTAAGAAAGAATAGTAATCTATGGGGGATTCAAGGGGTTGTGTAGCGCAATATATAGCTTCTCCAACCCAATTGTCAACCTCACCTTCGAGCGGCGAATCCCGTTTCACTAACAGACGAGGCTCTGGCGACACCAGGCTCCTCATGGAACTTGGGGGTGGGGAGGGAGGGATGGCCTGAAGGTCCAATGTGGCCATATAAATCGTTCCCGAGATGGTCGGGCCAGCACCTTAATGGTGTTGTGTTACCGGAGCGTATCGGATCTGTATCCGACAAAGGACCATCACATCGATAATACTCCCCAAAGCCTTCGGGGAGTAACCTAATCGCTACAACAACAACAACAACAATAATAGTAATCTATCTTTAAGTGACCGGCCCTGCGTGTTTTATGCAAACTACGAACTGCACCAGCTAGGACTGGTGAATTCTCTCTGTTGTTGTTGTATTAACGATAAAGACACTCGCCGAGGGTTTTGGGATGTTGATGATCCTTTGCCGGGTATAGAACCGGTACCTTCCGGTAACAAAGCACAATTAAGGTACTACCTCGACCATCTCGGGAACGATTAATATGACCCAATTAAACCTTCTAACCCATAACGCCCCCTCCCCACTCCCTAGTTCCATGAGGAAGTTGGGGTCGCCAGAGCCTCGCCTGCTAAATATGCGTATGATACATACATATTTGTAACCGGATTCCCCTCCCGTAGCTGAAGTTGACAATTGGGTTGTGGAAGCTTTGAAGCTATAAAGCTTTGTATTGCGCTTATCAACCCCTTGAATCCCGTGAATTCTCACTTAACAATTAATCAGACTAGATATAGTTACGGATTACAGATAAATTACAGGAACATACAAAGTGAAATGTGTTGGATACATTAATAGAAAAAAGAACTCACTACCTTGATTTTAGTGCATTAAAAATAAATAAATACTCAACACGATTGAATTTTGCTGCTAATATATTTGGTTTGGTTCAAAGTAGTGATTGTTAACAAGTAGAGCTGATGAATACTTGATATTAAGGTTAATCGATAAATTTTAGGAGTAGGGTTAGTAAAGTACCAGGTGAGATAAGTACAATGTGGATAAAACAAATTAAGTAAGTTGATGAAAACCAAACATTCTCCCCCACTAAGAACGACTGTTCTTGAATTGCTTAGGTGTTATCTTGTGGTTCAGGTTGTTCCTGGTCCTTGTTGGTAAACTCCATTATTGGTAGCAGACACACCTTGGATATCGGACGTTTCAGCAGTTTACCGTTGAGTAAAAGTGTAACCATCCTTACCAGTCCATCTGTCCCAGGATGGGTTTGATGTACTCTCGCTAAGGGCCAGTACCCTGGTGCACTTCGTTCGTGCTGCAGTAAAACAATGTCGCCAACTTCTAGGTTTCGATTAGTATGAGGCCATTTAGAACGTGTTTGTAGGGTGTGAATGTACTCACTGCTCCATCTCTTCCAAAAATGCTGTTTAAGTCGTTCAACTAACTTCCAGCGGCTTAAAGAATTTTCCTCGTAAGCTAGTAGATCATATTCAGATACACAGGTAGTTGGCCACAAGTTGGCCGGATAAAGGACACAGTGATCGTGAGTTCAAGCAGCTCTCAATTTGAGCTAAAAGCGTGGTTAATTCTTCAAATGTAAGTCTTTGATCACGCATAACACGTCGCAGATAATGCTTTACAGATTTTACACCCGCTTCCCATAAACCACCGAAGTTAGGTGAGCCGGGCGGAATAAAATGCCAGGTGGTTCCTTCGTTAGCCAGTCCAGCTGCCAAATACTCGGGTAACTCTAATTTTTGAATTTCGAAGCAAATTTCAAGTTCTGTTTCGGCTCCAATGAACGTTGAGCCGCAATCAGAATACAAGTCTGTGCAACGTCCTCTTCTTGAAATAAATCTTCGGTAAGCTGCCATGAAGGCCTCGGTAGTTAAGCTGGATACTACTTCAAGGTGAATAGCTTTCGTGCACATGCAGACGAAAATGCAGATATAAGACTTAACAGCTGGCGTTTTACGTGATGTAGAATTTCTTATTAAAACGGGCCCAGCATAGTCTAGTCCACTATGTTTGAATGGTCTGGTAGGTTGAAGTCTCACTGCTGGTAGATCACCCATCTTTTGTTCATGCATTTTCGCAACATATTTGAAACACACAAGGCAGTGTCGAAGTACTGATCTAGCCAGGCTTCTGGCAGATAAGATCCAAAATCGACGCATAACGTATGCCATCATTTGTTGCACTCCACCGTGAAGTGTTTGATTGTGAGAATCTCTAAATATGAGTAACGATATTGGATTTTGCTTAGTTAGCACTATTGGATGTTTACTGTCGTAGGCTATTTTGGCCTTAGACAGTCGGCCTCCGTTCGAAGTATATTGTTGTCGTCGAGAAATGGAGAAAGTTGTAGGAGGCGATTGTTTTTGCCTAACGTGTTCTTCTTTGATAAACAGTCGATTTCAATTGCAAAGTCGACACGTTGGACTACTTTAACGATTGTGATAAGTGCTCGCTTTAACTCGTCCGATTTTAAAAAACCTGTTTCGTGGCTTACATTCTCTTGCATTTGCTGTTTGCGTTTGTTCACAGCTGATTTAAGCGTATTATAAAACCAAAGAATGTAACCTGTAATGCGAAGAAGCTTCGAAAGAGTAGAGTATTTAGTAATTAAAGAAAAATATTCATGCTTATCTGAGGTTACAGCAGTGTTGTGAAAGTTGACCTTAGTCTTTCGTTCTTCAAGCTCAGTATGTAAATTCAAATTTTGTGTCGGCCAGCGAGATGGAGTTGCTATCCATGGTGGTCCATTCCACCACAGCACATGTGTACGAAGTTTTGAAGGTGTTAGACCTCGTGTTAAACAGTCGGCGGGATTTTCGCTAGTTGAAACGTATTTCCATTGAGATGTGCTGGATTGCCGTTGAATCTCAGCAACCCTATTCGCGACATATACTGCCCACCGATTCGAATGGCTTCGAATCCAACTCAGAACAGTGGTGCAGTAATAAGTAGTTCTAAGATTTGACGTGAAGTAAGTTTTTTCTGTGGCCATTAGTTTTACGGATACGGCTTTAAGCGGCGCTACCTTTGTTTTCGATTGTATTAATGTTGATGAGAGAATGCCATCTGTACATACTACTGCATACACTACAGCCCCGTAAGCGGCTTGAGAGGCGTCGCAAAACCCGTGTAAATCAACTGTACTTGTTTGTTTGCAGCCAATCCATCTTGAAATCTTGATTTGCTCTAGCTCTTTCAATGAGTGACGATACCGAACCCATTCTGAATGAATTTGAGGTGGAAGCGGATCTTGCCAATCCAGTCCTTCTAACCATAATTTTTGAAATATAATTTTTGCAATGATAGTGGTAGGTGCTAGCCAACCAAGTGGATCAAAGAGCTTGGTCGCTTCAGAAAGAAGGCTGCTTTTAGTTACGGTGGCAGAAAATTCAAAGTTAATTTTGAAGTAGAAATTATCATCTTTTGTTTCCCAATGAAGTCCAAGCGCTTTAACAAAATTTTCGGAAGTTACCTCGAATGAGTGATGCTTATCAATGTGGTCTAGTGGAATAGATTCCAGCAACTCTGCCGAGTTAGAGTTCCACTTCCTTAAATTGAAACCACCACGTTTGGTAAGCATCGTCAGCTGTTGATATAATTCGGTTACCTCTTGAATAGAGTCTCCACCTGAAAGTATATCATCGACGTAGCTGTCAGTTAAGAGGATCTTACTTGAAAGAGGATATGAGCTCCGCTCATCATTTGCTAGCTGATGTAGCACACGTATGGCCAAGAAAGGCGCTGAAGTAGTACCATAAGTAACTGTGCAGAGTTTGTATATTTTTATTGGTTTTGTAGGAGCGTCTCTCCAGAGTATACATTGGAACAGCTGGTGTTCTTCAGAGATATTGATCTGTCGAAACATTTTTTCTACGTCAGCGGTAAAAGCTATGCGATGTAGTCTCCATCGAGACAATATAAGCGGCAAACTATTCTGTAAAGCAGTTCTTGCAGCGAGTTCCAGGTTAAGGGAGTTTTGGTTTTGATGATGATTTCCGCCATCGAATACTACTCTTAACTGAGTAGTACTGCTGCTGTCTCTCAAGACACCGTGATGACATAGGAAATATGAGTTAGCTGGAAGATCTTGCGGATAGTTTCCGATTTCCTTCATGTGACCTAAACGAACGTACTCCTCCATAAAGTCTCTATAAAGCCTCGAAAACTCAGGTTGAGATCTGAATCGTTTTCCGAGCTGATTCAGTCTTCGAAAGGCGTTAAAATTGGTCTGACTGATCGTTGGTAACTCATTTTGCAAAATAAGACGTTTGAATGGTAAGTGGACCTGATCTCGACCAGTGTCGTCACGAGAGTGAGTTTCCAAAAAATGTTTCTCTACTGCAGCTTCCTCAGTAGAAATTAGCGGAAGATCCACCATATCTTCTTGTTCCCAAAATAGACGCAGTTGGTTATCGATGGAATCGATTGACTATTGTTTAAGCGACTTAAACTATGAACATTTTTCGTTCGTTTGTTTCAGTAGCCATTGAGTGTGCTTGTAATTCTCAACTGGTTAGTGAAATATTCTAAAGACATAGTTTGAGTTTTTTAATTAAAATCGAGGTTCTTCGGATGGTGTGCTAATACATCAGAGCCCAGTGCTCGCCTCCATATCACACTTTGAAGGGGTTCTTCAAATAGAAGATGAGGTGGCTCATTAGAGCGAAACCTCAGAGTGCCCAACGCTCGCCCCAAATTAAATAAATAGAGGTTTTTCTTGTAGAAAATGGGGTGCCAATACCTCAGAGCCGTTCCGTGCTCGCCTCCATATCACATTTTAAAGGGTTCTTCAAATAGAGGATGAGGTGGCTCAGTAGAGCGAAGCCTCAGAGCCCCCAGTGCTCGCCCCCAAATTAAATAAATAAAAGGTGTACTGATGCTATGCATCCTCCCATGACTTAAACACACCAATAACACTAAAACTACCCAACTTAATAAACTGAACCCCTTAAAATAAACACAAATAAATAAATAAAGGTGTACTGATGCTATGCATCCTCCCATGACTTAAATACACCAATAACACTAAAACTACCCAACTCAATAAATGGAATACATTAAATCAAAAACCCCATAAACTCAATACAGTCCATTAATAATAATAATTTATAAAATTTGCAGAAAGATTGCACTCAATAAAATTGGTTTTTACTGGACCTGAATTCATCCACCCAAAGTAGGTTTCTTGCAGTAGTAAACCATTTTCACATTTTATCATTCCCGAGAGCAAAATGTTACAATAAAGCTCAGCACCCAAAATAAAATCGATTTTAGATGGAGAATTGAATCTGCAAGGAATATGTTTGGTAAATCCTTCAGGTAATTGGGATCGGTTGCAGTAGGAGAGTATGTTGTAACCCTTGGCAGTAAAAGAAATTGGCATTCTAGATTAAAGTGCTTGTTGTAAGCTGACCGCAAACTTATGTGAGCAGCCCTTCTTGTTGTAAAAAATTGAGAACCTCCAATACCCGAAATATTTGCAGTAACGTTACGTGTATTTAATCTTAACAATTGAGCTGCATCCTCAGATATAAAAGACGCTTGAGTTCCTTGATCTACAAGAGCCTTGAAACAAAATTTCCTACTGGGCGTTTCGACTATTACGCGAACGGTAGCTAGGAGTACTTGTGTACTAATATTAGTGGACAAAGTGTGAACGTTGGTTGACTGCACGGTCGCAGCTTTAGAGGTGTTAGATACGCCAGATTGGTGAGAGTTGTAAGTTGAGTTTCCAATTGAGGAATCGCTGTGAAGTAATGTATGATGCATGCTTCCACAGACTTTGCATCGTGATGTTGTTGTACAGTTACTGTAGGTGTTACCCTTACCTAAACAGTTCATGCACAGTTTGTTTTGTTTAACGAACTCCTGTTTATCCACTGCTGGCAATGCAGCGAATTTAAAACATTTATATAGAAAATGGTTCTGTTGACAGCAGGAACAGCTGTTATTGGCGGTGGCAGTTGTTGCTGTAAGTACCGATTTTGCGTATGCACCACGCCGTAAATCTTTATAGGAACTGACAGAAGGTTTTGCCAGTTTCGCAATAGGAAGCCCTTCTTCAACAAACTCTAATGCCTTGTAAGTGGAATCTAAAAATTTAAGAAATTCTTTCACTTGTGGGATGTCAGTGCTGCCGTGAAGTGATTGCTCCCATTCCTTTCAAGTTTGCTTGTCAATTTTTTGGGTTAACAAAAACATAAGAATTGGATCCCAGTTCGAGGTGTCCACCTCTAATCTTCTTAAAAGCGCCAAGCAATTGCGTGTTATGTCTAGCAATTGTTGTATAGTACGAAGACGTCCGTCTGTGTTTTCAGCATTAACCAATTTTCTTAGAATTTGGTCAACGAGTTTGCGTTTGTTATGATACCGATTCACGAGTGCAGCATAAGCTGGTTCATAACTGGTATTTGTAGCTGGATACTCCTCAACCATTTTTTTGGGAGTTCCGGTACACGAACCCTTTAAATAAAAATATTTTTGCACCTGCGTTAGGTTGGTATTGTTGTGTACGAGCGACAGAAACATGTCGCGGAACGGAAACCACTCCAAGTAGTCCCCTGAGAACGTAGGAATATCGATTTTAGGCAAGCGAGCGGCAGCTGAAATGGTATCGTTGCGTGAATTACTGGCGACGAATTTTTGTACCAGGTGTCGTAGGCAAAGCAAGTTCCAATTGTAAGTCTAACAGTTTTGTTTTGAAATTGATAAAAAGATCATAGCAGTCGTAAAAGGTCTCATCTTTTAGGTAAGGAACGTCGGCATCAGCAATAGAGTTTGCTCGTACTTCCGCGCAGATGTCGTCGTGGCCTTGCTTAAAAGTACAGAACAGCAATTCAGTTTCTGTAAGCCTTGTATAAGACCTGCAGTTTTTGATGCAGCGGGTTTTTCGTCAAAGTTTTTTTGGAACCTTTGTAGTTGCTTGTATGTCTTTCGCTGGTCCTCGATCATCGAATCGACGGTGGCCATTTTAGAAATTTTAATAAAGTGTATAGATATAAAGAGGTTAGATAATCCACGTGATTACTTTACTTTACTTAGCTGGTAAGTTTGGCAATTGATGTGGGATGATTGTAGAATCAGTTATTCCCGGGTTTCGGCACCATTTAATGTTGGATGCATTAATAGAAAAAAAGAACTCACTACCTTGATTTTAGTGCATTAAAAATAAATAAATACTCAACACGATTGAATTTTGCTGCTAATATATTTGGTTTGGTTCAAAACCATATGCAATCAATATTTGAGTTTTGAACCACAGCCTCCACGAAACTAATCAAAGGATATGCAATGAACAGATGGAATGTTGTAAGGTAAGGAGTGTTGTTTATCTGTTCTACAAAGTATTGTAATTAAAAGTCCATCTTACGTGAAGGAAACTAGAAGATGGTGAGCAGGAGCTAAAATGGGTCACATTCTTCGATTAGACATTGAGTGGCACGTCACAACTCCACCGCTATTTATTGTAGCGATATAGACACTCCCCGAAGGTATTGCGCAGTGGTATCGATTTCTATTTAAAAGTGAGCGATGTATGTAGCCTATTATGATGAATTTCATATAAAAAAGGCACATTTTGAACCCCACCCCCTCAGATTTTCATGAAATTTTTCATAGAGGTACACTTTACCTATACAAACACCACCTCGTTTTTGGAAATTGCATTTTTGAAAAATTGTGGGCGTAGAAAGGTGTCAAAATTGTGAAAAATTACGGTAATAGGTACTTTTTAGCTGTGATAACTACGGAATGGCTCAACCGATTTCAAAGATCTTGGTACCATTGGAAAGGTGACGTATACTGTAAGAATTTTGAAATGAAAAACCATATTTTTTAAGTTTTTTTAAAAACTAAACTTGGAAAAAAGATCAAGCATTTAAAAACAAAAAAAAAAAATGCTTTTCAGTGTAATCAAAATTTTCCCAGTGCACGATTTCGGTAGCCGATTAGAATACCTTCCCAATGGTACCAAGATCTTTGAAATCGGTTGAGCCATTTCATAGTTATCACAGCTCAAAAGTACCTATTACCGTCATTTTTCACACATTTTTCACAACTTTGACACCTTGCCACGCCCACAATTTTTCAAAAATGCAGTTTCTAAAATTTAGGTTGTGTTTGTATAGGTAAAGTGTACCTGTATGCAAAACTTCATCAAAATCTGAGGGGGTCGGGTTGAATGCAAATCGGTTTTGATATATATGAAATTCATCTTATGTAAATACACAACTGGGTATACATTAGTCGATTTCATCCGAATGAAGACTAACTTTTTTAATTGAATTGTTCGTTTTTTCTTATTTTCCTTTTTTTTAGAGACAACCGTCATAGCATTAAATACAGTCGACGTTACGAGGATAGCGATGATAGTGATGACAGCATACATAAACATTGTAATAACAAAATACCATCGAATACTATTATTGTTTTAGGACTACAATCACATATAACCGAAGCTGATGTGAGTTTGGTTTTTTGCTAATGGTCTACACAAAAAAGACATGAAACTATTAGACAAATTGGTAATAATTTCGACAAAGCTAAATTGATTGGAGGCACAGTCGGATTTTGATATTTTGTAAACACCGCCTGTGGCCCTCATTCAAATGTTGGCCCATGTATAAAAATTTAGCGAAAAGGGAGTCGTTTGTGGCTGATGTAGGATGATACATGCGATAAGAAACGATTGAGCGCAAGAGGTTTCGGTTTTCGAAAAATATTAGTCGTACAAATAGGAAGCGATCAGTTTGCAAATACCCGATAAGTACTAAGCTGCATAATTCCTTAGAAATTTTTTTTTATACTCAGCGTGCTTTGCACACAGAGTATTTTAACTTTGATTGGATAACGGTTCGTTGTACAGGTATAAAGGAATGGAGATAGATATAGACTTCCATATATCAAAATCACCAGTATCGAAAAAAAATTTTATTGAGCTATGTCCGTCCGTCCGTCTGTCCGTCTGTCTGTCCGTCTATCCGTTAGCACGATAACTTAAGTAAATTTTGAAGTATCTTGATGAAATTTGGTATGTAGGTTCTTGGGCACTCATCTCAGATCGCTATTTAAAATGAACGATATCGGACTATAACCACACCTACTTTTTCGATATCGAAAATTTCGAAAAACCGAAAAATGCGATAATTCATTACCAAAGACGGATAAAACGATGAAACTTGGTAGGTGCGTTGACCTTGTGACGCAAAATAGAAAATTAGAAAAATTTTGGACAACGGGCGTGGCACCGCCCACTTTTAAAAGAAGGTAATTTAAAAGTTTTGCAAGCTGTAATTTGGCAGTCGTTGAAGATATCATGATGAAATTTGGTAGGCACGTTACTCCTATTACTATATGTCTCCTAAATAAAAATTAGCGAAATCGGATGACGAACACGCCCACTTAAAAAAAAAAATTTTAAAGTCAAATTTTAACAAAAAATTTAATAATCTTACAGTATATAAGTAAATTATGTCAGCATTCAACTCCAGTAATGATATGGTGCAACAAAATACAAAAATAAAAGAAAATTTCAAAATAGGCGTGGCTCCGCCATTTTTCATTTAATTTGTCTAGAATACTTTTAATGCCATAAGTCGAACAAAAATTCACCAATCCTTGTGAAATTTGGTAGTGGCATAGATTCTATGACGATAACTATTTTCTGTGAAAATGGTCGAAATCGGTTTGAAGCCACGCCCAGTTTTTATACACAGTCGACCATCTGTCCTTCCGCTCTGATGTTAACACGATAACTTGAGCAAAATCGATATATCTTTACTAAACTTAGTTCACGTACTTATCTGAACTCACTTTATCTTGGTATAAAAAATCGAAAATCGACTATGACCACGTCCACTTTTTCGATATCGAAAATTACGAAAAATGAAAAAAAAAATGCCATAATTCTATACCAAATACGAAAAAAGGGATGAAACATGGTAATTGGATCGGTTTATTGACGCAAAATGTAACTTTAGAAAAAACTTTGTAAAATGTGTGACACCTACCATATTAAATAGAAGAAAATGAAAAAGTTCTGCAGGGCGAAATCAAAAGCCCTTGGAATCTTGGCAGGAATACTG
This sequence comes from Eurosta solidaginis, assembly GCF_040869045.1. Taxonomy (NCBI): domain Eukaryota; kingdom Metazoa; phylum Arthropoda; class Insecta; order Diptera; family Tephritidae; genus Eurosta; species Eurosta solidaginis. The sequence continues at coordinate 272,159,291 of NC_090320.1, forward strand.
TTCGTGGTATTACATATATAAATAAATTAGCGGATTAGCGGTACCCGGCAGATGGTGTTCTGGGTCACCCTGGTCCACATTTTGGTCGATATCTCGAAAACGCCTTCACACATACAACTAAGGCCCATTCCCTTTTAATACTCATTAACACCTTTCATTTGATACCCATATCTTACAAACGCATTCTATAGTCACCCCTGGTTTTTCTTTATGGCGATATCTCGAACCTATAGAACCAAGGACCACTCCCTTTTAAAATAATCATTACCACCTTACATTTGATACCCATGTCATACAAACACATTCCAGGGTTACCCTAGGTTCATTTTCCTACATGGTGATTTTCCCTTATTTTGTCTCCAAAGCTCTCAGCTGAGTATGTAATGTTCGGTTACACCCGAACTTAGCCTTCCTTACTTGTTAATTTTATGATGAATTTATTAACATGCTGATCTATTAGTGTGGCTGAAAATAGGTAATTTTATGAAAATTACGGACATCAAGGAATCGGGCACTTTCGTAAACCTATGAACATACGAAACCTAAACCAATTTAAAATTCATCGTTCAACGTCAAAAACTCGCCTAGTAAATTGATTTACGCAAAAATGTAATTAGTAAAATGTATTTTTGGAATATTATGTATATACGAGGTGTGTTCAGAGAATAACGGGAATTTTTTAATTTCGATGGTTTCGAGTGTCCAATTCATTTTTTTACTTTGTCAGTGACAGCTGCTTAGGTTAGACGTGTTTTTATGAGGTCGGCGGTTTTCGTTTGTTATAAAAAATGGATCAAGTGGACAAGTGCGGCTTTTCCACCACAATAATGCACCCTGATCACACTTCATTGCTTGTTCTTGAATTTGTAGGCAAAAACAATACTGTAACGATGCCACAGCCTCCATATTCGCTAGACATGGCTCTGTGTGACTTTTTTCTATTTCCAAAAATAAAGAGAACCTTGAAGGGCTGTCGTTTTACAAGCATAGATGAAATTAAAAGCGCATCGCTTAAAGCGCTGAAGGCTATCCCAAAGATCGAGTTTGAGAAGTGTTTCGAGGATTGGTCGAAGCACTGGCACAAGTGCATAATATCTAATGGGAACTATTTTGAAGGCGACAACATTAATGCAGATGAATAAATAAATATCTTTTTCAAAAAACGAAAATTCCCGTTATTTTCTGAACACAACTCGTACTTAGTTGAACACTTCCATGAATACTTAAACGGAAAAGAGCATTCGGATTTTGGCAGCGGGCGTACGGTAGAGATGTATTTTCGAAGGTCAGAAGATGGTAAAATTTTTACCCGCTTTGAAGAAATAGGAATAGAAAAACAAGTAAGGAAGGCTAAGTTCGGGTGTAACCGAACATTACATACTCAGTTGAGAGCTATGGAGACAAAATAAGGAAAATCACCATGTAGAAAAATGAACCTAGGGTAACCCTGGAATGTGGTTGTATGACATGTGTATCAAACGGAAGGTATTAAAGAGTATTTTAAGAGAGAGTAGGCCATAGTTCTATGGATGGATGCCATTTAGGGATATCGCCATAAAGGTGGACCAGGGCTGACTCTAGAATTTGTTTGTACGATATGGGTATCAAATGAAAGGTGTTACTGAGCATTTTAAGAGGGAGTGGGCCTTAGGTCTATCGGTGGACGCCTTTTCGAGATATCGCCATTAAGGTGGGCCAGGGGTGACTCTAGAATGTGTTTGTACGATATGGGTATCAAATGAAAGGTGGTAATGAGTATTTTAAAAGGGAATGGGCTTTAGTTCTATAGGTGAACGCCTTTTCGAGAAATCGCCATAAAGGTGGACCAGGGGTGACTCTAGAATATGTTTGTACGATATGGGTATCAAATGAAAGGTGTTAATGAGTATTTTGAAAAGGAGTGATCCTTAGTTCCATAGGTGGACGCCGTTTCGAGATATCGCCATAAAGGTGGACCAGGGGTGACTCTAGAATGTGTTTGTACGATATGGGAATCAAATGAAAGGTGTTACTGAGCATTTTAAGAGGGAGTGGGCATTAGGTCTATAGGTGGACGCCTTTTCGAGATATCGCCATTAGGGTGGGCCAGGGGTGACTCTAGAATGTTTGTACGATATGGGTATCAAACGAAAAGTGTTACTGAGCATTTTAAGAGGGAGTGGGCATTAGGTCTATAGGTGGACGCCTTTTCGAAATATCGCCATTAGGGTGGGCCAGGGGTGACTCTAGAATGTGTTTGTACGATATGGGTATCAAATGAATGGTGGTAATGAGTATTTTAAAAGGGAGTAATCCTTAGTTCTATTGGTGGACGCCTTTTCGAGATATCGCCATAAAGGTGGACCAAGGGTGACTCTAGAATGTTTGTACGATATGGCTATCAAACGAAAGGTGTTACTGAGCATTTTAAGAGGGAGTGGGCATGAGGTCTATAGGTGGACGCCTTTTCGAGATATCGCCATTAGGGTGGGCCAGGGGTCACTCTAGAATGTGTTTGTACTATATGGGTATCAAACGAAAAGTGTTACTGAGCATTTTAAGAGGGAGTGGTCATTAGGTCTATAGGTGGACGCCTTTTCGAGATATCGCCATTATGGTGGGCCAGGGGTGACTCTAGAATGTTTGTACGATATGGGTATCAAACGAAAGGTGTTACTGAGCATTTTAAGAGGGAGTGGGCATTAGGTCTATAGGTGGACGCCTTTTCGAGATATCGCCATTAGGGTGGGCCAGGGTGACACTAGAATGTGTTTGTACGATATGGGTATCAAATGAAAGGTTGTAATGAGTATTTTAAAAGGGAGTAATCCTTAGTTCTATAGGTGGACGCCTTTTCGAGATATCGCCATAAAGGTGGACCAAGGGTGACTCTAGAATGTTTGTACGATATGGGTATCAAACGAAAGGTGTTACTGAGCATTTTAAGAGGGAGTGGGCATTAGGTCTATAGGTGGACGCCTTTTCGAGATATCGCCATTAGGGTGGGCCAGGGGTGACTCTAGAATTTTTGTACGATATGGGTATCAAACGAAAGGTGTTACTGAGCATTTTAAGAGGGAGTGGGCATTAGGTCTATAGGTGGACGCCTTTTCGAGATATTGCCATTAGGGTGGGCCAGGGGTGACTAGAATGTTTGTACGATATGGGTATCAAACGAAAGGTGTTACTGAGCATTTTAAGAGGGAGTGGACATTAGGTCTATAGGTGGACGCCTTTTCGAGATATCGCCATTAGGGTGGGCCGGGGGTGACTCTAGAATGTTTGTACGATATGGGTATCAAACGAAAGGTGTTACTGATCATTTTAAGAGGGAGTGGGCATTAGGTCTATAGGTGGACGCCTTTTCGAGATATCGCCATTAGGGTGGGCCAGGGGTGACTCTAGAATGTGTTTGTACGATATGGATATCAAACTAAAGGTATTAATGAGGGTTGTAAAAGCGAGTGGCCCTTAGATGTATATGTGAAGGCGTTCTCGCGATATCGACCAAAATGATCACTGATCGTAACACGTAATACGGGCCCAGTGCGAGTAACATTACTTTTAGGATGGAATAAAAATAAAAAATTCAATTTGGCCACTTTAACTGACCTCAATTTCAACTGCAGTTGAAACTTTCATTGAAAAACCGGACATAAAAGAAACATGTATTATTCATATAAGGTACATACATACATATGCACGTCAGTTATTTAGTTGTACTTTTCTGCCTTTGGCGGTACTTAAATGGGTTTCGGGTTCGATGAAAAGTTTTACAGTCACACTTGGAAGTGATCGTGATAGTCTTAAATGTGTTTCCGTCCCTTAAAATTCATTGACATGTTCATCTGCTTTATTGGTTTCTCGTTGAGAGTCGGGATTAAAAAATATGCTCTTCTAATATATAATAACAAACTTAATCAGAAGATCCTCCAAAAATTCTTGACAGTTGAATTCATGATGTATTACTAATGTTACCAAGTTATTATTTACCAACATATATCAGGGGATAGACTAGCTCAGTGGCATTCGGCCTAGAACGATAAGATGCTGATCCGAAGCGATCTGGATTCATATATTCTAAATTACAATCCTCTCATCTTAGTGTTCTGATTTTTGAGTTAAAATTTTTTGTATATTTAGAATACCACTGTTTAGCCGAATTTTTTTCTTGTTTTTTTGTTTTTTTCTTGTAGGAATGAGAAAAACATTCTTCGAAAGTCTTCACTAGTACTGTACAAGGGAAAATCTTTGGTTGAATATGACGTGAATGCAAATAGTTTGTTTTAACATTTTTTTGGGAACAAATTAAACATGTGTATGTATATAATAACTAGCAGTCCCAGCAGACGTTGTTCTGACCTAAATTTGGTTTATCTGCATACATTTTAATAAGCTTTTTCCGTATAACTCTGCCCTCGCCCCTCTACACTTTTTCCTAATCTTTGTATTCACTCCTCCCTCCGTATTTTTCGCTTCATCTATCTCCATCTTCGTCTCATTCTATCTCTTTCTCAGTCTCCTTCTCTCTTTTCTCTCAAGTTTTTCTCATTCTTCTGCATATCTTATTGCCAGTTCCAGAGGGTGGTATGTATTTTGTTCCAGTCCCATTCCGAGTCTCAGTCCCAGTCCCTCTTCGAGTCTCAGTCTCAGTCCCAGTCCTAGCCCTAATCCCAATCCCAGTCCGTCTTAGGTCTACTTCCCGGAAAAAAGCATCGTAAATACTCATATAGGCAAATTTATATACCAAATTGAAGGCAAATCGAATAGGACGTATGTAAATAGGTATGTGGGTATTATTAATTCATGACTTTATTTCGGCTTCGCATGCATATTTATCAGTTTTGCCAGGTTGATGCGACTAAATCGAATATCACTATGAAAATTACTTTAAAGCTCTCAGCAACAGCTTTCATTTGATATCCATAATACACACACATTCTAGGGGTATTCGGGTCCATGTTTTGGCCTATCTCTCGAGACCCTAGTCACCCAGCGGTGTAAAATTTATCCACGATTTGGCCTATATCTCGAGACCCTAGTCACGAATAGGTATGAAAACTACCCTGTACTAAAGCACTTATCAACAGCTTCAATTTGATACCCATAATGTAAAATTAGTATCTAGGCGTTCACGGGCCCACGTTTTGGCTTATATATCTCGAGACCCTAGTCACCCAGTGGTATGAAAATTACCCTTTACTAAAGCACTCATCAACAGCATTCATTTGATATCCATCTACTATATATTTGTGAAAGTATGTCTGTATGTATGTTTGGACTTGCAGCCTAAACCACAGAATGGAATCGAACGAAATTTTGTCATGACATACCCTGAGTGCGTCAATCTATGGTAGGTTATATAAAAAAAGTTTTCGACAAGGGGGCGTGGCACCTCCGATACAACTGGAATTTTTCGTAGTCAATATATCTGAAAGTATTAAGGCTAGACGACTGAAATTAGGTGAGTGGTTATATGAGACCAATCCCTACCCCTCCAGAAAAACTGGGTATAATGAAAAAGGGGGCGTGGCACCTCCCATACAACTTGACTTTTTCGTTGTCAATATATCTGAAAGAATTATAGCTAGACGACTGAAATTAGGTGAGGAGGTATATAAGACTAATTCCTACCCCCTCGGGAAAAATTGGGGATAGCGAAAAAGGGGCGTGGCATCTCCCATACAAATGGGGGTTAGGAGTAGTCTAATATATTAGTCAATATAGTACTGCTTTTATTTATAGCAGAACGACGTCGGGTACTCTGCTACTATTTAATAAACACATTATAGGGGTACCCGGGTCTACGTTTTGGCCTATATTTCGAGACCCTGTTCGTCGATCCTGAATTTCTTTGCTCTAAACCTCACGGAGCCCGAGACCTTTACAACGAATGCAAAACCGTGGAAATCGGATCGTGCGTTCTGGAGTTATAGCGTCAGGAAGGAAACCCCGACTTATTTTTATATTGTAACGAATTTACTTGCAATTCCTCTTATTTCAAATTCTCTGCTAAGTTCGAATCACTAAACTGTTGAATAAATAACTCCAATATGTAATAATGCAAAATGGCCTTTATTAAAGTACTTCACAATAACGCTCAAACTGTGCAACGAATAGCTTGCTTGATAACCAATCTGATTGATAGCTCAAATGAAACTCTACTATTCAAAATAATACTGCTCTTGCTCGCTAGATAGCGTCTTAATCGAAATCTCAAATCAAACTGAATTCCAGCGCCTCTACAATTGCCGCCTTTTATACTCTTGGATTTCAACGTTCACATCTTCTAGGCGCTTCCAGAATCTACTAGTCCAGCAGCTCTCAAACTTCTCAGCTGTAACTACAATTGCACAATTTTATAGTTTTTCTCATTGCATACTTTCAGGAGTATCTCATATATATGCATGTGTTTGTGCATTGACTCTCCGCTGCTCGTACAAGTACATGGTACATATGTGTAGACGCAATTATTGTTTCGTATATGTAGATATATAGTGATTTATCTATGGATGTGAATTCACGTCACTGCTTAGCATCAGCTTAGAGACGATAGCATCGCTCAGTGTTGCTAACATTCGTTACACTGTCCTCCACCTAAGTCTGATCGTCCCGATCAGACAAATCTCTCGATCTATACGCTGCCAGCCTTTCCAAATGAACCACTTTCATTTTGGTTCGTGGTTTGCCAAAGGTTTGTATGCGGTAAACTACATCGTTGATCCGTTTTAAAACTTTGTATGGGCCCTTCCCAATTACACTGCAATTTCGAGGACAAACCTTTTTTTCGGTGTGGGTTGTATAACAGCACCAAATCTCCTTCCTGAAACCCTTCCGAATTAATTGCTTTATCATATCTCGCTTTCATCTTGTCACTCATAATCTTTGCTCGTTGCCTTACAAGATCGTGTATCTCTCTCAGCTCTTCTTCCAAGACACCAGTGGATTTCTTGACATTTCTTTCCCAATGGCATCTATCCCAAACCTCAAATCAGCTGGCAGTCGAAGGTCATTGCCAAAAATTACTTTTGCAGGTCTTTGGCCCGTGGTTTCATGCACTGCTGATCGGTAAGCCATCAAGAATAATGATATGCGGGTATCCCACTCCTTATGGTACTTGTCTACTACTTTCCTTAAATGCTCTTCCAATGTTCTATTGAAACGTTCCACCATACCATCGGACTGAGGATGTAATGCAGTTGTCCGTGTTTTCCGAATGCCCAACTTCTTGCACATTTCTTGGAACACAGCTGGTTCAAAGTTCCTGCCTTGGTCAGAATGTATCTCCATTGGTACACCATACCTTGCAACCCATTCGTTGGTAACCACTTCTGCTACTGTTTCTGCTTCTTGGTTTGGGATTGGGTATACCTATTACTGAAATAATCCATAACCACCAGTACGTATTTGTTTCCGTGGTTGCTAGTAGGAAATGGACCTGCGACATCCATAGCGATCCTTTCAAATGGTGCACCTGAAATATACTGCTTCATCTGACCATGACTTCGTGTTTTGGGCCCTTTCGCTCTGTTGCAAACCTCGCAGTTGGCAATCCACTCGGTGACCGACTGACGGCAACCAACCCAATAGAATCTCTGCTTAATTTTCTCGAGCGTGTTCGTGATTCCAAGATGACCTCCACTTGGACCATTATGCAGCTCGCTGAGCACGTCAGGATTCCTCTTTCTGGGAACAACTATCAGTTTCTTCTTGCATTTACCATCCTCACTCTCCCATACTCGATGAAGGCAACCGGATATCAATTCTAAACTGTTCCACTGTGCCCAATATGACTTCGCAATGGGACTCTCTGCTGACATCTCTTCTCTGTTTGGTCTTTCGTTTCGTTCGAGCCCTTGCATAACACGTGACAGATCTGTATCTTCTAGCTAACACTTTCTTAGCTGTTCCTTGTCCCATTCATCTGTACATGTTATAATCGTTAGCCGGACATCTATAATGTCTTCTTTAGCCTCGGCTTTTGAACAGTGCTTGCATTCCAAACTACATGGTCTTCGTGACATTGCATCAGCATTTCCATAGGTACTACCTTTTCGATGCTCATTGGAAAAGTCATAGCTTTGTAGTCGCTCGATCCACCGTGCCAATTGTCCTTCCGGATTACGGAACTGCAGAAGCCATTTCAACGCTGCGTGATCAGTCCTGACGCGGAATCGCTGGCCGTAGAGGTATTTGTGGAAATGTTTAATGCACTCTACCAATGCCAACAGCTCTCTCCGTGTAACGCAATAGTTCCTCTCTGGTTTTCCAATTGAACGGCTGTAATATGCAACTACCTTCTCCTGTCCATTGACCAATTGTGATAAAATACCTCCTATAGCATATCCACTCGCATCTGTATCTAGAATAAATGTTGCCCCTGGAATCGGATATGCTAACATTGGGGCAGTGCACAAACGCTCCTTCAATGTTTGGAAAGCCACTTCTTGCTCCTTCTTCCATTCAAAAGCTTTATTTTTTCTTGTAAGCTCATGGAGGCTATGGGCTACGCTGGAAAAATTTGGTACAAATCGGCGGTAATATGTGCACAGCCCAAGGAAACTTCTTAATTCATGTAGGTTCTGTGGTCTTGGCCAATCCTTTACAGCCTCTATCTTTTCGTTCGCAGTGCAGATGCCCTCTGTCGCTACCTTGTGACTCAAATAATTTACTTCCTTTTTAAACAGCTCACACTTTTTGGGACTTAACTTCAGACCAGCGCCAGCTATTCTTTGGAAAACTTCCTCCAAGTTCTTAAGATGTTCATCAAAATTCTTGCCCAATACGATGATGTCGTCCAGGTACACCAAGCATGTTTTCCAATGTAGTCCTTTCAGTACCTGGTCCATGAGTCTCTCAAAAGTAGCTGGTGCATTACAAAGTCCAAAAGGCATCACTGTAAATTGCCAAAGACCATCACCGACACTGAAGGCTGTTTTCCCTTTATCTTCCTCCTTCACCTCCACTTGCCAGTAGCCGCTTTTCAAGTCCAGCGTGGAAAACCATTTCGTACCAGATAGTGAACCAGAGTGTCGTCAATTCTTGGCAATGGGTAGCTATCCTTTTTCGTTACGTCATTCAACTTCCGGTAGTCCACGCAAAACCTCATTTTCCATCCTTCTTCTTTGCAAGTACTACCGGTGAGCTCCATGGACTAGCTGATGGTTCAATGACGCCGCTGTCGCTCATTTCTTGTATGATTTGACTCACAACTTCCCGCTTCGCCAGTGGAACACTACGTGGAGGTTGACATCCATGTGGTACATCCATGTTTTTATATCGCATCGTCTTGCTTTGCATGTCGATCTTGATGCCCTGGTCGATAAAGAAGTCCACTCCAATTATGATTTCATCAACAATTTCTGCCACTATAAAATTGTGTACTATCGTGACGTTCCCAATTGCGACTTCACATGATACTTCTCCTAGAACCGTGCTGTCTTCTCCAGTGGCTGTACGCAATATTGCTCCATGCAATGGTCTTATCTTCTTGTTGACTAAATCCGCTCGAATGAGGGAATGAGATGCACCCGTATCTACAGTCAGTAAACGTTCCTTTCCATCCACATGTCCTCCGACAGTAAGATTGCTCGACCTTCTTCCAATTTGTGAGATAGAGATTATGGGGCATTCAATTGAGGGAGTCAGCTGTCGCCCCTTGCTGCTGACTCGCTTTAGTTTAACGATTGATTTGTCTTGGAGATTTGCTCATCTCCTTCTGCTCTGCGTTTACGACCACCCACATTGTTGGAACTGTTAGGGTTGGTGTTGCAATAACGCGCAATATGCCCTGGCTTTCTACACTTAAAGCATTTGACTGCATCATTATTCTTCTGCTGCGTACCCTTCAATGCTTCCAAAATTGCGTCTACCCAGTCTGGCTTTTCCACTTCCACGCGATGAGCTTTGTACGCTGGCTTACTCAAAAGTGAGGCTGTTTCCTGAGTCAGTGCAAGCGATACCGTTTCAGCAAATGTTAGTTTTGGATTCGCATATGTAGCCCGCTTCGTTTCCACATCTCGTATGCCATTTATGAAGCTCTGGATTTTGACCCTTTCAGTGTATTCCACGGGTGCATCAATATCTGAAGCAAACTCCTGCAATGTCTCATTTGCTTTTTGGTAGCGGTTTTGCAACTCAATTTGGAATATCTGTTTCCTATGCTCGCTTCCGTAACGTCTCTCTAAAGCGCTCATCAATGTTTCGTAGTTGTTCCGCTCAAACTCTGGGATGGTCTGTAAGATTTCCGCAGCTGGTCCTTTTAAAGCTACGAACAATGCAGCAACTTTATCTTCAGCATTCCAGTTGTTCACTGTTGCGGTCTTCTCAAATTGTAGCTTAAAGACCTGGAAAGGAACAGAACCGTCAAAGGATGGTGTTTTTACCTTTGGATTACTCGTTGAAACTGTTGGGCGATTTATTTGCAACTCCTGTATACGACCTTTCAAAGCTTCTATCTCGGCATCCATTTTGTCCTCGAGCTGTACAATTTTTGTATTCTGTGATTCTAGCTGCGAAGACATTTGTGCCACCTGCAATGATAACGCTCCTCTTGTGCTTCCATCTTGGATGTAATCTGTGTCGACATTTCTGAAATACGCGTTTCTTGTGCTTCAATCTTCGATGTTATTTCTGACGACCATTCTGCAATACGTGTCTTCTGTTCTTCCATCTTGGATGTTATACGGTTCTCTTGGGATTCTAGCTGAGATGACATGTTGGTGGATATTTGTGATGACATTTCTGTTATACGTGCCTCTTGCGCTTCCAGTTGGGATGCCAATTGCAACGACATTGATGCTACTGTCGATGTTTGTGCAGATATTGCAGCCAATATCATGTTCAAGTCTGTGCTGGTAACCGTCTGCGATGTTTCGTTTTTCTCTTCAATTTTTGTTGTCTCCTCGCCATCAAGATGAAAGACATACTCTTCCACATCAATTCCTTCTGCTTCCATTGCCTCTCGTAGCCGTGCCTGAAGTTCGAGTTTAACGCCGCTTGTATTCAATCCACGGCTCTCCAACTTCTTTAGTTGCTGGATCTTCAATTCACTGAACTTTGCCATGTCCTTGTTGTCCTCTGGAATTTATTCAACAATTCCTCTTCTGACACCAATTTTAACGAATTTACTTGCAATTTCTCTTATTTCAAATTCTCTGCTAAGTTCGAATCACTAAACTGTTGAATAAATAACTCCAATATGTAATAATGCAAAATGGCCTTTATTAAAGTACTTCACAATAACGCTCAAACTGTGCAACGAATAGCTTGCTTAATAACCAATCTGATTGATAGCTCAAATGAAACTCTACTATTCAAAATAATACTGCTCTTGCTCGCTAGATAGCGTCTTAATCGAAATCTCAAATCAAACTGAATTCCAGCGCCTCTACAATTGCCGCCTTTTATACTCTTGTATTTCAACGTTCGCATCTTCTAGGCGCTTCCAGAATCTACTAGTCCAGTAGCTCTCAAACTTCCCAGCTGTAACTACAATTGCACAATTTTATAGTTTTTCTCATTGCATACTTTCAGGAGTATCTCAGATATATGCATGTGTTTGTGCATTGACTCTCCGCTGCTCGTATAAGTACATGGTACGTATGTGTAGACGCAATTATTGTTTCGTTTATGTAGATACATAGTGATTGATCTATGGATGTGAATTCACGTCACTGCTTAGCATCGGCTTAGAGACGATAGCATCGCTCAGTGTTGCTAACATTCGTTACAATATTATAGATAATATCAAAAATATGGAAGTATTAGTTTAGCACGGCCTTACTTATGGAAGAGAACACCAAAGATAACCTAACTGATGAATTTCTGTAGTTAAATACAGTGAAGGTCGATCGATAGCCGTGAAATTATAGTGAAAAATTTTCAGATAGCCGAATGACAGAAGAAAGAAGAATTTAGAGCGAGACAGTTGACGGCTTACTTCACATGGTTATTCCACCATGATTTTCGTGTATTGTGACAATTTAATTACACAATTGACAAAAAAAGGAAACATTTTTCTTACAAATTTAAAAAGAAGTTTCAAGTGCGTCAAACGGCGCAAAAGTTGAAGAATTTTAAAATCACATCGCCGACTCCGTGGTCGGTGGCATCAAATATGAATGAGCGGCATCAATCCAGTGCTAAAAAACCCAAAATTATTAGTAACAAAGATGTGAGCAACTTTTATGAGCTATCTTCGAGTGGGGGCTTAATAAAAATCAGTGAAAGAGGTGAAAATTTGAATATGCAAATAGACCCGGAAGTATCAGGTGGCAGTGGGAGTAATTGCGCAAGCAACAATAGCTCTCAATTGCCTAAAAATTAACATAACGATAATGATGGATCGCATGCCATCAACCCAGATATCCGTCTTGAATGTAGGGGAGGGTAGTGATGGTGCTCACGCTATCGACCAAGATGGCGGTGCTGCAAAAAATATTGCACTTAGCGGTAGTGGCAACGGTGCCAGTACAGTTAACCTAAAAGACTCTGAAAATGTTGAGTCTCCAATATTATACCCACATAAATTTAATGGAACAAAATTTGTACTGGTTGATTCTTCAGCCAATACAAATATGCTTAAAATTTCTTCAGGTTTAAATTTATATTCCAAATAAAAGACTTAAAGCTAAAAGACATTGAATTAATCAATGCAATTGGAAAAACACTTTACAAAATCACCTTCAAAAATACTTTCTCAGCAAATAATTTTACACTTGATAAACGTCTAATTAAAAGAGGACTCAGAGCCTTCATTCCTAAATCGGCCTTAGAAGTTGATGGTGTTGTGCGAGGAATACCGACCGTTTGTAAAGAGCAAGACATTAAAATTGAAGCAATCTCTGCAATTCCAATTAACTCTGTTATGCGCTTCAACAGAAAAGACAATACTACTAATGAATATGTCCCAACCACTTCCTTAAAAATTAGCTTTGAGGGAAATGATATCCCCAAATTCATAATATACAATTATACAAAACTTAATGTTGAAGTTTACATACCACCTATTAGACAGTGTCGTAACTGTGGTCGTTTTGGACATACCAAGATGGCATGCAAAAGCAAAACTTTTATGTGGAAAACCCGAATGTAAAGAATCCTCTTGCAATGCAAATTCGTGCATTCTTTGCGGCAATAAAGGTCACACCTTTAAAAATAAGGAAGTTTGCCCAAAATGGGAAAAATAAATCATAGTAAAGCGTATTAGGACAGCCAAAAACTGCCTAGAAAGGAAGTGCTAGATCAATACTTAGGCAAAACAAATTTAGCATTTTGGAAGATGATTAATCATTCCCATCACTACCAACGCAAAAAAACAAAAACAACTAATAAAGATGATAGTATTAATAGAAGTTTTATTAAAAAGCCATACAACTTAATAGCTAAAAGGGGTCAAACCATTTTAGCTTCACCTCCATTAAATAATCAACTTAGACAAAATTTACCGGAAAAGCATATCACACCAGTCTTCAACTCTCCTGAATACCAGAAAGGGTCTGGTAAGTCAATTTGAGCGACTCTTGACTGAAATGATCAAAGTCACTCAAAAAGTTTCAATTCAAACAAATGACAACCAACTTTTCAATGAAATACAACTCCTCAAAAACCAATTTGAAATCATCAACCACAGAGATGAGTTGGAGATCTCGGGATCTTCAAAACATACGTTTCAATATGATGAAGATGATGATATATAATTGCCAATCTTTGCGTGCTAATCTAGATACAACAGAATTTTATTTACACAAATACAACTTTAATATAGCATGTTTTAGCGAAATCTACTTTACTAGTCGCACTCCTCACAGAAAACTTATTAATTTTAATCTAGTTAAAAAATATCGCGCTGATGGCTATGGCGGTGTTGCTATCGCCATCAAGAAGCACATTATTTAAAAAAAAAAATTCAATTTGCCACAAACTATGACATTTTAATCATAGAAACGAAAACTATGAGTAATAACATCATTATTTGTAATACTTACTTTCCACCAAATATCTCCATAGGCGATTTCAATTCTGAAGTAACGAGGCTTCTAAACTTTTTAGAACCCTTCAATAATATGTTTCTTGTTGGTGATTTCAATGCTAGGGCTCTTGCGTGGGGTGATAGCATTGACTCGAACCGAGGTAAACATTTCTTTAATATCATTCAAAACTCTGCTTTTCATTGTATCAATAATGGCAGCCTCACGTATAAAAATGACTTTAGATCTGCTAATGGATCTGTCTTAGACCTTGCCTTCACAAATTCGTCTATAAATTGCTACTTTTCTGTTGATTTCACTAGAATTGGAGGCAGTCATCACAACTCCCCATAACTATTGAAACCAATTCAATAACTGTAAACATCACTTCCAAGAAAAAACTTTTCACCTCTTTAAAGGAAATTTACCCGAAATTGAGAACAAAATACAAGAAGAAATAGTTAACTCTTCATACAGCGTAAAAATAATAGAATTCCAAAATCATGGTGGAACGATGACATGTCCAAATCTTACAGATTCCTTCTAATCGCTCACAAAAAGGCAAGACAACATCCAAATACTGGTAATTTTGATAACATTATCTTACAACAAAAACAATGGAAAAAGGCAGTTAAACTGGCAAAAAAAAAGTCAATTTTAATAACAAAATTGATGGAGTGAATCAAGGTTTGGGAAAAAGATCATGGAAGTTTCTTAAGGCGTTGAGGGGTGATCACAGTCAGGACTATTCAAATTCCTGGAATGAAGACAATAATAATTTATATTTAAACATGCTCAAGGAGCAGGTTTCTGCGCAACCCATAAACTATGAAACAAATGCACCTACCGAACCAAAGAACAATGTTGCAATATCATATGAGGAAATACAAGAAGTTCTAAGGAAAAAAAGACAGTGCTGCTGGTGCTGATGGCATATCCTATAGGTTAGGTTAGGTTGAACTGGCCGGTCCATGAGGACCTCACATAGTCCACTGATTGAGTCCATAGTGTTACCAGAAGTTTGTTTTAACAACCAAACTGAAATAACTCCGTCCTCTTGGCAAATACTAGAAGCTTCCTAGGACTTAAGCCACTTGCTGCTTCTAGATCTGATAGCTGTATCACTCCTAATAGCTGGAGTCTTAGCCTGGCAAGTGCAGGGCACGAGCACAGAACGTGCCCGATCGTTTCCTCCTCCAACCCGCACTTCCTACATCTGCTATCACTGACCAAGCCTAATTTAAAGGCATGTGACGCCAGAAGGCAGTGCCCAGTCAGAATACCCGTCATGAGTCTACAGTCCTCTCTTTTTAATGACAGAAGCAACTGTGTTAGTCTAAGGTTGTAAGACCTACGCATAATCTTCGACACTTTACACCCCCGCGCTTGAACCCACGCCTTTCCCGCTTGGTCGAACATGTGCACCTCTCGCCTTCGCTTAATCTCGCCCAATCTAATTGGGACGTCTACGGAGCATATCCTATAGTATGATTAAAGCTCTTTCAGATCAAACCTTGAACTCTTTTAAAACTGCCATCAATGATGTATTTCTAACCAATCATATTCCTCAACACTGGAGAATAATAAAAATCATTCCTATCCCCAAAACGGACAAAGACTTAATCTCTATCAAAATTTTCGCCCGATTTCATTGATTTCTGTCATACTTAAAATTATTAACACTTGCATAAAAAACAGATTAAAGGAAATAATTGAATCTGATAACATTCTGCATCACAAGAGCTTTGCATATAGGAAAAACAAATCCACATCAATTTGCTTAAATCAAATGCTTCACCAAATACATTGTCTAAAGAGCGATAAAAAATAAGTTATACTATTCTCGTATGATATTTCGGTAATAGTCTAGTTAAGGGGTCGACTACTAATACGCGTCAAAAAATATCGAGAGAGGTATTAATCTCGAGAACAATAATCCGAAGGCGGAAAAGAAAAATTTTCACTCGTTCAAAAGATATTAACGAAAAACCGAAAAAGACCCGCGGGTACCTCCGAAACCGGGGGTGGGATCCATAGTATTTTTGCGCAGAACACCTTTCTGCGTTGGCGGCCTTCGGCCGCGTTTATAAAAAATAACCCTGGGCTACGCCATGCCAAGTCCGGGCGTGTGCTATAACCGTGGCTACCGCCACGGTGATGCACAATTTTTTTTGTGGGTACAACCATAACAACAACCACATGAAAATCGCCAACTTCAACTGCAAATATCTCCGGACAGAGATAAAATTTGTTCTCGAGATTAATACGCGTCGTTTGACACCTCTCTCGATATTTTTTGACGCGTATTAGCAGTCGACCCCTCAACTAGACTATTACCGATATTTCCAATGCATACGACTGCGTTGACATTAACATTCTCAAACAATCTTATTAAATTTACAAATTGACAATCTCTATATTGATTGGATAATCAACTTTCTGTCTTATCGGACTTTACAATTAGGTAGCAGCAGCATTGATATTCATAATGGACTTCCTCATGGTAGTGTCATGTCGCCTGTTATCTTTAACATTTACACTTCCAAACTTCATGAATTAAGTTATTTCAATACATATATATTTTTTCCAGTTTGTGACGACTTTTTATTTCTTTCTGCTGGATCCAATCAACCTGCAATATGCAATCTAAACTCAATCTCTTTATTTCAAAATGCAACCAACTTAACTTAAACTTTAATCCCACAAAAACTCAAATAATGGACATCAAAAATGGCGCAAGGAAAACAGTTGATATTTTCATTAATAATATCAAATTAAATGAAGTTTCTGATAAGAAAGTTCTTGGAATAACCCTAAATTGTAAATTAAATAGTAAAGATCACTATAACTATACGATCCAAAATACTTCTTCTAATTTAAATTTTTTTAAATACTTCACAAATATTAAATCAAGTCTTCAGCCCCATAAGGCTCTAAATATTTACAAATCTCTAGTTAGATCTAAAATTGAATATGCTTATACCATTACTGCAAACACATCTAAAACTACATTCTATAAAGTTTCAGTATTGCAAAATAAATTTCTCAGAAGATGTCTTGGCTTGACCCCCTCTACGCCTATTCCAACTATGTATGCCCTTGCAAACGAATTGCCCCCGCAAGAACGAGCCATATGGCTCACTGCCAAAGAGCGCATCAAAACGTTTGCTAACAACGATCCTTTTATTGCATCTATAACTTCAAATACAAATGTAAATTCAAATTATTCAAAAATATACAGACAATTCCACGAAGTTTTTGACTGTCTTGATACGATTGAACATTTTCCTAATACCACCAACATTAAAGTCATTGAAAAGACTATACTTGGCAACAAAGAGTCAATAGTGCCGGAAAATGTGAAAACTCTATATGCAGCTCTTCTGGAAAATTACCTCATGGACTAGTTTCATATTATGTACACAGATACTTCACTCTCTGATCAAAATACTGGTTGTGACATCTACAATTTATCTGATAGAACTGAACACTCATTCCACATTCCTTTCAAAGCTTCCTCTCTTTTTGGTGAACTCCTTGCCATTGAGGAAGCAATTGAAATTGCAACAAATAATGAATACAGGAAAGTGGCTATTACTGAAAGCCTAGGAGAATGCAACCTTTTTAAAAAATGTACCACAACTAATATCATTGTAAACAGAATCAGAAAAAAGGTATTTAATAGCAATATTTTTGTTGATATAATTTGGACTCCTAGCCACAAAGGAATTCCAGGAAATGAAAAGGCTGATGAAATTGCTAAAAAACTGACCTTAAATTCCACCAGAAAGAGCTGCAAACTCACTCAATGAAGCCATCCGACAAATTAAAAATGATATCCATGAGAAATGGTATAATGAACTCCTTATCTATTCCACTAATCATCCTAACTTATATGCCTCAATTTTTCCAAACTGCAATAACAACACTTGGTTCAAAAAACTTTCACTGCCACCTGCTAATATTAAAAGATTAAATAGAATTTTAACTGGGCATACGTATGATAAAGCGTATCTTTATAAAATAAAAGCTTATAATTCAAACCGCTGTATTTGTGGTCAAATAGATGATTATGAGCATTCACTGCAGAGGGCTCATAAATATTCGCAACAATTTCTCATTCTCTTAAAATCACAATACCTTTCCAAAGTCAAGGCCTGCATATAAAGTTCTAAGACAATAAGCCATTTTCTTTTTTTTCTTTCTTAAAACAAATTCTAAAAGAATGACCAATCCAACATAACTATGAATTCATGAAATATTTAGTAGAAAATGAATTATTTCCCCAAAAACTGTTGGCATTAACAAATTTATTATCAGTAATAATATACTACTAAAGGTACTTTCCCAAAGCACCGTCATCATTGGAGAACAAACCTCTAGTAATTGAATCATGCGCAATATCTTCACAAAAATTTCGCTTTGTTAAAACTATTACATATTATTTAAAATATCTTAATTTGAAATATCAGTAATAATTACATACTTACGTTCCATTTAACCAACGTAAACACTTTTCGATTTACAGTTAATGAGCACATTAATTCAAAAAGGCATGACCGCATCAATACGTCTTATACGTAAACGTCAAACAGGTGGGTGTCACGACCGTTTATTTGTGTTATAAATGTAAAGCGCTAGTTTAGATTAAGTATGCATGTAAATGGTTACAAAAATGTAAATGCAATGATGACAATGATGACACGTAAGTAACGGCTTAAAGATCTGTACAAGCTTTCCAATGCAATAGAAATTTAACAAATGGGATGGCAATTACAACGGCAGCTACAGAAAAACAAAATAATAACAATATAAAAAAGTTCTACAAACAATTATGTGCTATATATTGTAGTTGACAGCAACAAACGATATACTAAATACTCCATATGTTGCAAGTCTTCTTAAACAAAAAAAAAAATTCAACCTCAAACTCAACTATTTTCAACAACAACAACAATACATTATTTTTTGACGTAAATATTTTGTATTTGCTTCTATCTAAAATCTAGGTGCATCACGAGGCTTCGCATTCGTCGAGTTTAGTACCGTTGATGAAGCTGTACGTTGGATGGAACTAAACCAGGTATCTCAACTTGTTGCTCAACCAACTCCACACAAAACCATTAAAAATAAAAAAAAGTGACAAAATATATATATATTTTACTAATAAATATGTATAGTAAATAGATATCACAAAAATGACAAAAACATGCAGGTTCTAGGGAAGACAGTTTTGGGGAAAAATATTTTTATTTTGAGTGTTCAATTATTTTGTTTTATTGATGAAAATCGTGCATAGTGGATAATATTTGGGGTAATTACAGTTTTACATTATTTAGGGTAATAACACCGGTTTACAGCCAAAATGCACCAGAGAAATTCCTATTATGAAATTATGAAATTCCTATGTAAAACCAACCCCTGATTCCGAAAATCAAATTTATTTTTAATTCTATGGTAAAGTTTTTGAGATATTTACGAATAACCGTTTTTTCAAAAAATAAAAAAAATAAAAGATTGGGTCCACTTAATCATATATATCTCAAGAAAGAATTAAGCAATGTCAAAACGGTTTGAAGCTTTTAAAAAGTAATAAAATTGTGCATACAACACTGCATACAACTAGGCCCTGCAGATTCAAAGATAACGAACAATCATTACGGATTTTTTCAATTTTTTTTGTAAAAATATAAAAAAAATTTGTACTTTGCGAGGAAAGATTTCGAAAACTTTTTTTTTTTCTCTCTAAGCTCTGTTTTATTACAAAAAAAAAATAAGCTTTGATTCAAGAAAATCGACAAAAGTTATAAGCATTCAAGAAAATATATCCATATAGTAAAACTTAAGTACCCTACAGATAATAGCATATGTACCTATGATTCTCTCTTAACTCTATGATCTTATTTTATAATTGAAAAAGTTATGTGACTTGTTTTGACGCTTATTTAGAATAGAATCGGTTTCTCTTATCAGAAACCAACAGTAGTCACCCATCATAGCGACATCCCAGAATCCTTGATACCGACTTTCAATCATTTTCATTTGCTGGTGAAACCTTTCGCCATGCTCGTCACTTTCGTCGCCAAGATTTTGCGAGAAAAATTTAAATGGGAGTGTAGAAAATGAATTTTTAAAGACATATTTACTCCTGAAAGAAAATAAAAAAGTAAATTAGATAAATACATAAGTGACACATTAGTATATAATTTTCTTACGCTGGATTTATCTTTAAATTCAGAACAAATTTTTTGTTTACATTTTTCTCGTTCTTGTTTGTTCGGAACTGGACGTTGAATTCAGATTTAGGGCTATATATTCTCATGTAAATTTAAAAATTTTCATAAAAATTTTTTGTTTATCGGGCAGATAGGTTTTAAAGTTGACTGAGAAAACGGTCTTAAATATGTTTTTTTATTTACCCATTTTCGCATAGTTTTTGATTAAGTCGTTCACTATCATCTCGTAGTTAGGATTTTTGTGTTTGCCTAAAATAGAAGTAACGACCTTTTCAAGAGAATCCCACGCTGCTGCCTCCACTGGTGAGAATAGTTCTTTGAAATGGCAAATTCCTAATTTTTACAACGCACCTTTTTGTTCCGGTTTCCCATAAAATCAATTCGACTCGACATGTGGTGCACCAGAGATCTGCTTTGAGTACTAATAAAATTAGTGCACTTAGTCATGAGCCAAAAAATTGTGTTTAAATGTGTACTTAGTCAAGTACAGAAAAATACTATGAGTGACTAGCACATAAAATAGAAAATACTCGCAACACATATGTCCCATACATATTATTATTGTTAGCTTCTTTAATTAGCCGTAGATATTTAAAACTTTCAGGTACAGTTCAGTAAAACAAAATCGGTAATCTTAGCAATAGCTAATTGGCTCTAATATGATATATTATCAGTCTTTTAAATACATTAATATCTCTTTCGTAGTCGCGTTAACTCAGTAGCACGTTGGTTTCGTGTATACTTCATTTATTATCGGTTTTTTTTAGCGCTGCATTCAGTTTAGTTTCGTGTACATCGATGTGTTGCTAGCGCCAGAAGGCTTATATGACTGTATTCATTTTATTGTACGTTAGTCTTACTTACAGCGTTGCCATATATTTTTTTTCCAAGTCGTCAAACACCGCCGAAAAAATCGTCAAAAATCGTCATATCTATGGCAAACACCAAAGTCGATTTAGGGCGAAAGTAGGTTATTACCAGGAGCCGTACGATGAGATCGCCGGTTTCATTCAACAATATTATCTTTAAAAGCGCTTTCTTGAAAATTGTCTTTGGTTGTTATTTCTTGTTGCCACATATAACATATAACATATAAAAGCCTTTTTAATTTATTTCGTTTTATTTTATAAATGACAAAAACGTCTTAAAAGATAAATTTTGTATTACATATAAAAGGTACTTGTTTTCAGTCTATTTCATTTCTTAGTTAAACATTTTCACGTTAATTTTTTTAGCATATTTATTTGCGGTTCAATATTATGACAGGAAAAGTTATTTAATTTTAAATAATCTTGAGCTCCAGGCCTAACAATAATTGTCTGGTCTTATTATTGTTATGATACATTTTTTTCTGTCTTCTATTATAATTAAATTTAAAAAAATTGTTCCGTTAAGAAAACATTTATCATAACGATAATAAGATAAAATAATTATTGTTAGGCCTTGAGCTCGATTCGAACAAGTCATCTTACAAGTCTGTAGGCCGATATAACAACAAAAATTGTAATCCTTGAGCCAGCAATATTCCTTTTAATGTATCATTAAAATTTATTTTAGAAAAATTCATTCTACATTCGCTGATGAGTATGAAAAGCACATTACATCTGCAGCGAATGCAGCGTATGTAGAGTCAGCTCTTTTAGTAGTAGAAATAGTTTTCCAAAAAACTTCTGGGGGAACCTTAGAAATGTCTTCAGAATATGTCTTAAATTCTAAAAACTCCAATTACCTATACTCGTTATCAATATCCTGAACAATTTTCTGATTTATTGTGTGTAAAGAATGTTGCAAGACCAGATGCAAAGAACAACTTCTTTTGGATCCATGAAACTTAAGTTTTGTAGTACAACATTGTTAAAATCAAAATGCTTTTTAATTTGATCATACAGTTCACTATAAAGATAACACAAACTTGTTTAAATTTTACTTTTTCTTGCACAGAAATGTTAGAGGCAGTCTTAAATCGTAATTTTTCATTACAAAATCGTCCAAGCGTCATTCTAGTTGAAAATCGTCAAAATGACGACGGCGTCGTCATTCGTCAACGCTGCTTACGTATTCCAATTAGTGTTTTCGTATAACACAGTTGACTTTCTTGCTCAATAAGACAATTGAGTACTGAACTGCTTCGTGGCTTATGAGCGGTTATTCAATTTACGAAGCATCACTATGTAAATGTGTTTTAGTGGATATAAGTGCTTGATATTCTTTGTTTGTGTACGCACGCACTAATACAAATTTTTTGGTTAGTCCACTAATAACCTTAAAAGATGAATAATTGCAGCTCACTGTGGTGCACACAGTATTCGGTGTCCATGGTTTTTAGGCTCAATTCCAAAATACTTATAGTATGTAACTTTCAAAGGATTTGAAAACACACGTCGCATCCTTTTAACGATAAATTGACCGCAGATGAAACAGAACATATCTGGATTTTTTGCACACTCAAACTCTCGCGCCCTTTTATTCATATTATATTTTTAAGTAAACGACAGGTTATAAACTGCAATTATGAACTGAACAGTATCCGGCGAGCCTTGCAGTTATTTTGAAGGAACAGGGCGCATGTACTATTATTTATACTTAGATCAAGTAAAAATTCAAGCCTACCTAGACAAAAAGGTTCCCTAGTTCTGCAAAGAAAACACTATCTTAAAAATATGCTCTTGCTTGAAATGTACCTGGGTTTGAGATAACAACACTAAGTTTTGTGTATCTAATAACCCTTCGAAAATCTACCTGCTAACTGATATACGAATACTAACACATATGTACCAGTAGCGTACTTAAGTATTCAGTGGATATATTTACTTGAATGCTTATAACTTTTGTATTAGTCCATCGATTTTGTTGAATGAAAGCTTATTTTTTTGTAATAAAACAGGGCTTAGAGAGAAAAAAATCTGCAAAAAATAAAAAGTTTTCGAGATCCTTAAAAATAAAAAGTTTTCGAGATCGTTCCTCGCAAAGTACAAATTTTTTTATATTTTTACAAAAAAAAATTTTAAAAATCTGTAATGATTCTTCGTTATCTTTGAATCTGCAGAGCCTAGCAAAAAGTATCGTATGCACAGTTTATAGCAAATTTTATTACCCTTTAAAAGCTTCAAACCGTTTTGGAATTGCTCATTTCGTTCTTTAGATATATATGATTAAGTGGACCCAATTTTATTTTATTTTTTTTTTGAAAAAACGGTAATTCGTAATTATATTAAAAACGTTACCATAGAATTAAAAATAACCTCGATTTTCGGAATCAGGGGATGATTTTACATAGGAATTTCATAATGGCGTCTCTGGTGCAGAAAAAAAATTGGAATTTGTGATCCAGTGTAATCTCGCCTTATATTAACTTGTATACACTGCTAACTGGCAGCTTTCTATCTTGGTAAGAAGCGAGATATAACGAGCTGCCACATATTGCTAGCTGAGCTTTTTGTGTTTATTTTTAAAAAAATGTATGTTACTAATGCCTATGCTATGCTATGTACTTAAATAGCTGAGAAACGAGGTGAATTTCTAAAACGCCCCTTGGTACGGAGTTCTGACTTCACTTTGATAAGGAATGAAGGTTATGAAATCATTTCAGCAAACTTTATTAAGCAGGTACCGCAAAAAATGTTAAACCCAATGAATAAAAAAAAAAAAAAACGAATGATTCGTATAACGAAAACTATGTATTCTTGTAATTTTTTCGATCAGTTCAAATTAATATTTTTATGAATTATTTCAGGCTTGGCTGATCCATTTATTTGGGTGCAAATGAAAGAATTCAATTCACCATTCTGCCCAACGTTTCGCTGACAAATTTCAGCATCATCAGGGGCAACTCTGTTTATTTTTAAAAAACAAAAGACATGTATCAATTATACATTCGCACAAACAGAAGAAATAAATGCACTTGAATTTTCGCAATACTCACTAAAATATTAAACAATTATATTAGAGCTTAAAACTAGTACCATCAGTACCACTTCTTGTGGTAGTCTTGTCTAAACTAAATTGCTGTTCATTTTTTTATGCATAACAAGTAAGCTGAAGCTATATTATCGGTGTCCTCTTTTTTGTTTATCGTCTCCTCCCTTCTTTGTAATATTCTTAGACTCTCTAATGTGTATCGCGTTATTTCTCTCTTTTCTTTGTCGATGATTCTGGTGTTGGTAAAGTCAGCTGCGTGGCCACTACTTAAAATGTGTTGAGCTAAGGCTGTGCTTTGTTTTTGCTTCTTTATATCCGATTCATGTTCGGCTAAGCGGACGCCTAATGCTCTTTTTGTTGTTCCGATATACACTTTATCACAGCGTTCGTCGTCGTTGCCTTTGTATTTTATTTCATAAACAACGTTGCTTTGTTGTTGTTTTTCTATTGGGCTTTTCATTTTCGTATAAATGCTGGATATTGTTGCATTCGATTTGTATGCAAGCGTAATATTTTGTTGCTTTAATATTTTCTGATCAAAGTTCTCGCTGAGTTTTGGTATGTATGTGACGCTATAATATTTTTTTGACGCATTAGATGTTTCTGGGTTTTGTTGCTTCGTTTTCTGTTCTCCTGTTATTATTTTCTCTTGTGTGATCAGTTCGAGTATCAATTGCACTGGGTAGTTGTTGCTTTTTAGTATGTTGTATATTTTTTCTATGTTAGCTTCGTGGAATTTTCTATGGCTTATTGTCAATATTTTACTAATTAAATTTTTCGCTGTGTTGATTTTATATTTCCTAGGTTGGGAAGAGAAATAGTTGATCAGACGTCCAGAGGAGGTGGGTTTAGAGTACCAGTTCAGAAT
This sequence comes from Eurosta solidaginis, assembly GCF_040869045.1. Lineage (NCBI taxonomy): Eukaryota > Metazoa > Arthropoda > Insecta > Diptera > Tephritidae > Eurosta > Eurosta solidaginis. Next base: position 272,184,262 of record NC_090320.1, read on the forward strand.
TATATTGTTTTTGTCTCTATGTATACGGACATCAATAAAGGGGATGCTTTCGTTTTCCTCCATTTCTATTGTAAACTTAAAGTTTTGGATGATATTTGTTAAGTGTCTCTAGAATCTTGTTCGTGTCGCTTCGTTTTGTTATTGCAAAAAATGAACAGCAATTTAGTTTAGACAAGACTACCACAAGAAGTGGTACTGATGGTACTAGTTTTAAGCTCTAATATAATTGTTTAATATTGTAGTGAGTATTGCGAAAATTCAAGTGCATTTATTTCTTCTGTTTGTGCGAATGTATAATTGATACATCTCTTTTGTTTTTTAAAAATAAACAGAGCTGCCCCTGATGATGCTGAAATTTGTCAGCGAAACGTTGGGCAGAATGGTGAATTGAATTCTTTCATTTGCACCAAAATAAATGGATCAGCCAAGCCTGAAATAATTCATAGAAAACTATGTAAGCCAACTTCAAAAACCTTTTCGAAAAATATCGAGCTGTTCAAGAAAAACATAAGAAATTCAACATTTTTACTTCTAGAAACTCTTACAGAGTTGTACACCAAGCGAAAAACTCGAAAATTCGCGAAGTTTCGAAGTATCAAAAAAATTTCAAAATATGTACATATGTATGTATGTGTTCAGAATGTTGGAAATTTTTGCGAGCAATTTCAATTTTCATAAAATTTTACAAGTTCTTGTTCAAAATTTTGCACACTTTTTGGGAAATTTTCGACGGAAACTATGTAAATGAAAATTCAAATTTGTTTTTGAGAAAATTCGAATTGTTGAAGAACAATTAATGCAAAGTTACAAATTTTGATTTCTTGAAACTTTTACAACGACAACTTAAGTGCTGTTCTCTCTGTCTAGAGTCCATAGAAAACCTAGAAAGTTTTCCATTTAACTGTCAAAAGTTTTCTACACGCAACAACAAAGTGCTTTTGTGAAAAGTTTTCTAAGGTTTCTACATTTTCTAATCACATACCCATGTATGTATATTTGAAATGTAAATTTATAAATATGACAAGAATGTTGAAATTGAGTTTTTAATTAAATAATGCTACAATTTTCTGTGCGCGTCAATCTTATAAATATTTTAAAGCATAAAATATTCATTTCTTATTTAATTTTCGGCGCAAAATGAAGGATCAAATCTAAAATATATTTCTTGTGTAAGTGGTGCGTCCTCGTGAGTAGTTTTGGTTTAGACAGGGAGAATTGCCCTCATGTAAACACATTTCGAATCTTTCGAAAAAATTCGGGACATTTTAAAAAAATATTTGGTAAAAGTCTAGTTGAGGGGTCGACTGCTAATACGCTACCAAAAATATCGAGAGAGGTATCAAAACACGCGTATTAATCTCGAGAACAATAATCCGAAGGCGGAAAAGAAACATTTTTTCTTTGTCCGGAGATATTTGCAGTTGCAGTTGGCGATTTTTATGTGGTTGTTGTTGTGTTGTACCCACAAAAAAAATTGTGCATTGTGCTACCGCCACGGTTATACCACACACCCGGACTTGGCATGGCGTAGCCCAGGGTTATTTTGTATAAGCGCTGCCGAAGGCCGCCAACGCAGAAAGGTGTTCTGCGCAAAAATACTATGGATCCCACCCCCGGTTTCGGAGGTACCCGCGGGTCTTTTTTCGGTTTTTCGTTAATATCTTTTGAACGAGTTAACATTTTTATTTTCCGCCTTCGGATTATTAATACTGATGTCAAGGCGCGTCGTTTGACACCTCTCTCGACGCGTATTAGCAGTCGACCCCTCAACTAGACTATTACCAAATATTTATGAACATTTTAAATTCATTTTGTCTAACAAAAGTGAAAAATTCTACTTTGATACCATGGCTCAACTATATGGTTGGCTCATCTCTACAGCACCAACATACCTTTGTTCAGATTGTCAAAATCAGCGTGTTGGTGTTAGACGAATGGAATGGAATGAAAACATACAACTTAGCAGCTTTTTTGTGTAGTAAGAAAATGTTGTCAATGTGTTGGTTTCATTTTGAGTTTTTAAGATTGAAAAAAATTTTTAAAAAGCTAAAGCGACACTATGCGGTTATTACATGAAGAAATAGCACGATGTTGGTTTAAAATCGGTTCGACATTTTTTGTGAAAACCGAATTCGGGGATGGGTGATAAAATTTTATGATAATATTTGATGTTTTTTTACACGCAGATATATACGCTATCAGATGGGGTTTGGCCAAGATGGTCTCCAAAAACTTTATCTTAGAGGTCGCTACCGGACTTTGAAAATTCCATTTTTCGTTAACTGGGAATTGCTATTTAATGATGCTTCGATGAATAAGGTGGTTTTAAAAGAAAATAGTTTTTTGTAGTGTCCCTATTATAAATTCCTTCAAATTATTTCGAAACCAACCATCTCACCTAGCTAGAATTTAAAATGCAAAAAAAAACAAACAAGTATAGGTGTCTAAGTTCGGGTGTAACCGAACATTATATTCTCAGCATGAGCTTCAATTGTACATTTCATTTCAGACAACTTACTTTTCTACATAACATGTGGCACCCCCGTTTAAAAAAAAAAATGTCTCCACATTTCCTCCTACAATGAAACTTGATAAGTGAAATATCATTGAATCAAAACTATTTTTTGCTATGTTATAGTTTATTATTCTAGTCTACGACTCCTTTAAACTTGTTTTATATCTAAGTTGCCGTGGTGTTTAACCGATCCCGTCCATTTTTAATAGAAATATTTTCTGCTATAAGGAAAATATGTGTACACAATTTCATTACGATATGTTAATTTTTCTTCTAGTTATGGCTCCCGAAACATAGAAAATTGCTTAGTCATAAAAGGGACGGTGCCACGCCATTTAAATTTTTTTTTTCAAATTTTTATCAAGTCTCAATATCAGTCCACACGTCAAATTTCAACATTCTAGGTGTATTATTTACTAAACAATCAGGTTTTTTGTGTTTTTTAAAATGTTATATATATAAAAAGTGGCCATGGTTATCATCCGATTTCGCTCATTTTCAATACCAATCTATTCTGGGTCCAGATAAGCTCGTGTACCAAATTTGGTGAAGATATCTCAATATTTACTCAAGTTATCGTGTTAACGGGCAGACGGGCGTACGGACGGACGGACGTACGTACGGACGGACATGGCACAATCAAATTTTTTTTTCGATACTGAGGATTTTGATATAAGAAAGTCTATATCTGTCTCGATTCCTTTATACCTGTACAACCAACCATTATCCAATCAAAGTTAATATACTCTGTGTGCAAAGCACGCTGAGTATAAAAGCATTTTTCAAATCGTAGCTTACTGTGCGGAGCTTTACATTAAATCGAAATTTAATGACTTGATTTTGTTGAAGCAATATTTTGCTTTTCTTTAACACCACGATAGTAGTTGACAATTAATTTCAAATTTCCAAGCTAGCGAAAAACGTAGCTTTCAAACGCCGGTAGTGACCAACCCCTAAATACATATGTATATTATTTTTTCGACCAAGCCTCATCTTTTACACCAAATAATCGAAATATTTATGAAAATCAAAAATAATAGGCATTTTCTTTATTTTTAAACACTGTGATAAATAACTATAGGATAATTAGCATAATTTTAGGATGATTAGCATATTATACTGTAATCGAATAAAATAAATATAGTAATGTTGTAAAAAAAAAAAAATACCAAAAACATAAAAACAAAGGCAACTAGTTGAGTCATGTTCGAGTTTTAGTTCAACGCGAGGTGCAACCTGCAACATGGCAAACTCAGTGCAGCAAGCAACCAATCGGTGACTGTGTAGTCTGTGGGAACTTTACAATAAAATTGTTGCTAATCTATTCTTTTTTCTTTTCATTCTCTTCCCTTTTTATGCTTTATAGGGCTCATTACTGCTACCGGATCAAACGACAGTCAGTCTACAATATAGTCTTTCACCTAAACAGAAACTGATTAATATCACTGATTGGCATTGTGGCAAGGTTTGTGCTTAATTTGTTATATGGGGCTTTTCACGTCAAGTGTTCCCACTCGAAAAACTTGATATCTTCAAAATCCACAAAAGTTGGTGAACATGTTGTCATTATGTGGTATGTCACCCGGGCAGTAGGAGTGAACGAAAATGTAAGCGGATTGCGATGATACAGGGTGTCGAAAGTAGGATTCTTTTCCTTGATAATTAAAAAACAAAAAAACAAGATTTGCATGATTATAGTACTTTTACTGTACCTTCCGAAAACAATTATTAAACAATAATTTTACCAACTTTTGTAATTTGATATAATTTTTCAACTTTTTCAAATTTTGCAACCTTTTGAAAATGAGTCTGCTTCGATTACACAGGCCTGCAAAAATGGTTTTTTTTTTTGTTTTGGATCAGGAAGTCATTTCCGACGTATTTTTGCGCGCTGAGTCCGAATCCGTCCTCAGATTTGGACAACAGACCCCAACTTGAATTGACCATATCTTGGGAAAAAAATCGAATCGAGGCGTTCGAAAATAGATTTTGTGGGGAAAGAGTTGTTCTCAAAGATACTGTAAGCAGATTTGCACAAATAATTTCCTATTATTAAAATATAAACTTAAAAAATGCTAAAAACAGCGTTTTTCCACATTTAGGTTAGGATATCTCAAAAATCTAGCGTGCTGGACCAAATCTGAGGACGGATTCGGACTCAGCACGCAGAAATACGCCAGAAATGACTGCCTGATCCGAAACAAAAAACCGTGCAGGCCTGTGTTATTTGTGTTGCTCGAAATAAAGAGTTCAAAAAATGTACAGGATAATTTGTAGTGCATTGTAAATTTTTATATATAATAAAAATCGAAGCAGGCTCATTTTGCAAAAAGTTGCGAAATTTGAAAAAGTTAAAAAATATGATTACAATAATTGGTCAAATATTTTTAAAATAATTTTTTATGAAAAGTACGGAAGAAGTACTAAAAGAATCATCCAAATCTTGTTTCTGTACGTTGAAATTTAGTGGTCTAAATATATTGTAACGAATTTAGGGAAATTCCGCTTATTCCAAACCTTCTGCTAACGTTCGAATCGCTAAACTGTTGAATAAATAACTCCAATATTCAATAATGCAGAATGGTCTTTATTAGACTACTTTGAAATTCTTCACAATAACACATACTTCACAACTAATAGCGCGTTTAAATCAAAACTGATTACTGACTACTCAGCTTGTGCTGCTTTTATACTCTCTGTTACCTTGTCCGCATATTTCTCCAAATGTCTAGACGTTTCTCCTTCTAGAATCTACTACTTGGTTACCACCTATATGCATGTGTATTTGTAGTTTATAGCCTCTCGCATAGCCATATGCGTGTGAATATGTGAGTACTACTTCGGCTGATGATTACATGTGTTTATGAGTATCTCTCCGTTGCCTTGTATGTATGTGTGTAGATGATAATTGATTTGTTACGTACATACGAGTGGCTGCTTAGTATCGGCTTAGTGATGGTAGTATCGCTGGTTGATACTAATATTCGTCACAATATATTAAAAAAAAAAAAAATCGCAAAAAATAAAAGCTAATTTTCGACACCCTCTACCATCGCAATTCGTTCATATTTCGGTCACTCCTTTTTCACGGGTGATGTAACCTATAATGAGAAAATGTTCACAAACTATGGTGGATTTTGGATATGTCAAGTTTTTCGAGTGCGAACACTTGACGTGAAAAGTCTCATATACATATGTATATGAGTGTTTCTCTCAAATATAATATTTTTTTTATTTTTCTTTAAATATAATTTTAGTGTGGCGTTTTGAATTTTAAACGACGCGATGTATGTTTCAAATGCTATGCCACACGTGAGGATTGTGAAAAAATTGGCGAGGGTAGCGAAGAAGTTAGCAACATCTTAACCAAAAGTACTTACATATATTATATTAAACAAATTAATCTAAGCAAACTAATGAATGCAAATTTTAAAATAAGCTTAACGCATACATATGTATATAGCCTTAATATTGATTTGAACTAAAAATTCTACTCTGTCCCAATCCAATACTTCAATGCAGAGATTATGTTACGCAATTTGGATACATTAACCACAGAAGAGACTGTACTCACTGCAATGCAACAGCATGTACCGGAGTTGGCGAGCAAAATAACGAAAATACTCGTTAGTCGCGATACATTAACGCAGACATCACGTGGTATTTGTTATTTGAATTTTGATAGTTTAATTGATTCGATGAATCTGTATACGTCCTTGAAAACGTTGGATCCACCGTTGGAAATTGATAATCGACAATGTAAGTTTGATGTTAATTTTATTAAGTTAGTACACAATCTTATATGAGGAGTTCAAAAACAAAACGCAATAAGTGCATCATTAACTTTTTTTGAGATGTTGGTGGGATTTAAATTCACTTTTTTAAATCCTATGCAATAACCTTTATGGCAAGTAAAAAACAGCAAATATAGCCTCTCTGGAACACTCCAAAAAATCAGGGACGGAAAATAATAATAATTTTTTTTTCGGAGTCGAAAAAGTCCCCGTAAAAAATTTGTCCTATGTGAAAATGTTTGAGTTCCCAGGTATCCCTATAGCAATATCATGTCGAATCATGCATCCTTTTTATTTTTCGAACTTTTTCCATAAAAGTCCACATATAAAAGTAAAATCTCTATTTTTATTTTTTGAGTCCGATAGAACTAGTTAAACTCAGACTTTTAAAAATAAAAGTTAAATCCGGACTTATTTTTTAAGGCCAAAATAAAAGTCCGGCTTGATAACAAAGAAACGGCTTATCCGAATTAAAAATTTGTATTTTTTATTTTTTTGAGTCCGATAGAACTAGTTTTTAAGGCCAAAATAGCAGTCCGGCTTGATAACAAAGAAACGACTTATCAAAAAATAAAAATCCGAAAATAATTTTTATATTTAAAGTCCAAAATTAATAGTTTTGCAAGGAATTATATTATAAAAGGAATAACAGGTTCAGCCCCTGCAAAAAATACGTTTCATCGCAAAACGCAATAATTTCATACAATTCTAACAATTTTTGCCTTGCAAATTTTGTTATATGAATGGGGATAATTTGTGGAGTACCGGTATACTCCTTAAGGTTGCTTTAAGAATATTTAAGGGTATACGAGTACTCCATCCTCATACGTATAAAAAAATATGGTGCAATTTACATTGCGATGTCCTGGGCCAGGATCAATTACTTCAGCTCGGAACACTCCTTCATAGTACTCCATGGAACACCTACGGGCGAGAGCTTTCCAAAAAATCATAAAAAATATTGAATGGACTATTCACAAGCAATACTAGAGCTGGAACATGTACTACATATTGGAGAACTAATATGACGAAAATGGTACACATTAGGGTGGGTCAAATTTACTGTTAAAACGTCACATCCAGTTTCTGAATCTATGGGTCATACTGAGTAATATTGTCCATGGGACGAATAGCGGCTCTCACAAATAAAACACATGAAAATAAATGTAAAATTCGGATTTGGATTGGGATATAAAATTTTCTAACAAAATTAGGGAGGCTCGAAATTCATTTCAGACCTATGGTCCCATGGACAATATTACTCAGTATGACCCATAGATTATTCAGAAACTGGATGTGAACCTGAAGTTTTTTCCCCCATTTTTCCCCATACAATTTGACCCGCCCTAGTACACATGCTTCAACTAAATAACAAAAACTGTTTACACCAAAGTGAACACACTGCAATAACTTCCAAACCAAAACGCATTAATTCCAGAAGATTTCAAACCAAAACGCAATAAGTAAATTTTTTCAGACGAAAACGCAATAATTGCAAACAACGACTTTCTGTCGTAACTTCAAATCTAGATGTCCGATAAATGTGATTTTTTGGCTGCATGTGCGTTTTTCCATAACTGCTATAATATCATAGGTATCGTTTGAAAATATGGCTCCATTTAACACGGAGGTTTTTCTCATTTATCTAGAAACTTTTTATGAGTCAATTATTGCGTTTTGGTTTGCAACTTATATTAATTATCACATTTCTTCTTCAGTAATCGTCACCTATTGTATTGATCATGAGAATCGACAAATTGTACCCAAGAAAACCGAATCAATACCAACTGCACCTCCGCCGCCTACTATTGGCCCTATGACAGCTGCTGAAATGATAGCTTCCTCAGGTCTTAATACAGCTGCAGAATATACAATGGCTGATGTGCCGCGTTTAGCTGAATACAGTGCCGCCATATACGCTTCAACACCAGCTGAACATGCACAATATTTGAAATACTATACCGACTATTATGTTGGTGAAATAAGTAAAGGTCATTATGGCAATTTGCCAAGCTCTGCACAATTAGCTGAAACATCAGCAAATTCTGGTGCGGCTGTAGCACTCTCGGCAATACAACGTAAACAAAAGAAAATGAGCGTCATTGAAACGACAGCAACACAAGCGGCGGCTGCTGCAGCTGCAGCCGCAGCAGCGGCAAAAGCTGCTTTAGCATTGAAGAGTATCGTAACGCCGAGAGGAAATGATGGCAAGACTTATCGTAAGACATTATAAAATTTATGGGTAACGTTTTACAAGACGGTGAACTACCTAATTTTTAGCAAAAATTAAAAAAGGGGGCATCAAAAGACGCGTTTCGATCACCGTTTTGGAATTCGAAAGCGGATATTGCAGATTTTATTTCTGTCGAAAGATATTTACAAAAAACCAGAACATGACCCCGAGAGGGTCCGAAATCAGGGCCAAAACCCATAGCTTGTATTGCACAGAACACCTTTCGATTTATAAAAATAACCCTGGGTGGGTCCAACACCTGCTTGGGGATCAAAATTGTATCCGCGCAGAACACATTTCTGCAAGAAATCTGGCAAAATATAACAACCACATGGAAATTTGGACCAATTATTATACTCAGCTGAGCAGGGCTCACAGAGTATATTAATTTTGTTCGCATAACGGTAATCCGTAACGACGTAAACTAATCGAGATAGATATAGACTTCTATATATCAAAATGATCTGGGCGAAAAAAGAAATTCACTTAGCCATGTCCGTCCGTCCGTCTGTCCATAAACGCGATGACTTTAGTAAATTTTGAGGTATCTTGATTAAATTTGGTATGTAGGTTCCTGGGCACTCATCTTTGTTCGCTGTTTGCAATGAACCAAATCGGACTATAACCACGCCCACTTCTTCGATATCGAAAATTACGAAAAACCGAAAAGGTGCGATAATTCATTACCAAAGACGGATAAAGCTCCGCCCATTTTCATTTAATTTGTCTAGAATACTTTTAATACCATAAGTCGAACAAATCCTTACCAATCCTTGTGAAATTTGGCAGGGGTATAGATTCTATGACGATAACTCTTTTATGTGGAAATGGGCGAAATCGGTTGAAGCCACGCCCAGTTTTTATACACAGTCGACCGTCGGCCGTTAACACGATAACTTGAGCAAAAATCGATATATCTTTACTAAACTTAGTTCACGTACTTGAACTCACTTTATCTTGGTATAAAAAATGGCCGAAATCCGACTATGACCACGCCCACTTTTTCGATATCGAAAATTACGAAAAATGAAAAAAAATGTCATAATTCTATACCAAATATGAAAAAAGGGATGAAACATGGTAATTGGATTGGTTTATTGACGCAAAATATAACTTTAGAAAAAATTTTGTAAAATGGGTGTGACACCTACCATATTATGTAGAAGAAAATGAAAAAGTTCTGCAGGGAGGAATCAAAAGCCCTTGGAATCTTGACAGGAATACTGTTCGTGGTATTACATATATAAATTAATTAGCGGTACCCGACAGATGATGTTTTGTGTCACTCTGGCCCACATTTTGGTCGATATCTCGAAAACGCCTTCACATATATAACTTAGGGTCACTCCCTTTTAAAACCCTCATTATACCTTTAATTTGATACCAATATCGTACAAACACAATATAGAGTCACAATGGCGATATCTCGAAAAGGCGTCCACCTATAGAACTAAGCCCACGACCTTTTAAAATACTCATTAACACCTTTCATTTGATACCCATATCGTACAAACAAATTCTAGAATCACTCCTGGTCCACCTTTATGGCGATATCTCGAAAAGGCGCCCACCTATATAACTAAGCCCACGACCTTTTAAAATACTCATTAACACCTTTCATTTGATACCCATATCGTACAAACAAATTCTAGAGTCAGCCCTGGTCCACCTTTATGACGATATCCCTAAATGGCGTCCACCTATAGAACTATGGCCCACTCCCTCTAAAAATACCCTTTAATACCTTCCATTTGATACACATGTCATACAAACACATTCCAGGGTTACCCTAGGTTCATTTTCCTACATGGTGATTTTCCCTTATTTTGTCTCCAAAGCTCTCAGCTGAGTACGTAATTTCGGTTACACCCGAACTTAGCCTTCCTTACTTGTTTTTGATAAAAATTAGGTGGTGCACCGTCTTGCGAAATGTTACCAATTTATTGTAAAAAATTATTACATTATAAAAGTTAATTTACTTGAGAATACTTAACTTATATTTTTATGTATTTCTTACTCAGCCACACCCGATGTCTCGTTGTATCAGTATGATGAAACTTCAGGTTATTATTATGATCCCACAACTGGTCTGTACTATGATGCACATTCGCAATATTACTACAATAGTGAAACGGGCGCTTACCTATATTGGGATCAACGTAAGAGTACATATGTGCTGGCAACACCAGCTGCTACAACTGCGGCTGCAGAGGATGCCATAAAAGAGGATGCGGCAAAGGGGGAAGCAGCGGCCGCGGCAACTGTTGCTACTACTGCAGCGCCGAATGCTGACGAAGAAAAGAAAGATAAAAAGGATTCAACAAATAAGCATGATAAAGTTAAGGTTGCTAAAAAAATAGTTAAGGATATGGAAAAGTGGGCTAAGCAATTGAATCAAAAGAAAGATTATACAGTTGTAGCAACGCCGCAACCTATATTGCCTTCGCGTGGCGATGAACCAGCCGGACGCTCAGCGGGCTCTAGCGCACAATCATCGAGTGGTTATGCCGATGTTGGTTTTTCAATTTTGGAGAAGAAAGAACGTCCTAAATTAGTTGATTATATGCCAGCAACAGCGACGAGTAATAACAAACTTACAGCATATGCTTCTGATTCGGATGATGAACATGCTGGTCCGTCAACTGTGGCATTGGGTGCATCTGTTGTCGGTGAAGCTAGTGAAAAGGATTATGTTGATTTTCAGAAACTTACATGTCTCTTGTGTAAACGCGGTTTTCAATCTTTGGATATATTACAAAAGCATTTAAAAATGTCAAATTTACATAAAGAAAATTTACAAAAATTCAATATGTCGCGTGCAGCCGCAACCGCAGCCGCAGCCGCAGCCACAGCATCTAGCGCTAGCACTTCCGCTGATTCATTCAATGCAGCTTTATCGTAAGTGTTTTTTTTACATATTTAATGCTGCTTATATTTAACAAACATTTTACGCATTACAGTTATAGAGACCGCGCAAAAGAGCGTCGCCAAAAATATGGCGAAAGTGATCCACCTGTTACAAATCGTACTCGTGAACGTTTTGCATTGGAAATGAAATCCATGGCAGCGCGTCAAACATCGCATGCAGAAGCGCCACCAATGCCGATAAGTTCCACAAATGTTGGCAGTCGTTTGTTACAAAAAATGGGTTGGTCTGAAGGACAAGGACTTGGACGCAAAAATCAAGGACGTACAAGCATTATAGAGGTTAGTTTAAAATACAGCACTTATAGTACGCATGTTCAGCAATATATTTGATTATGCTTTTTTTTAAAGGCGGAAGCACGCTCGTCTTCTGTAGGATTGGGTAATAAAGCTGGCATTTCACCCGGTGAAGACTACAAAACCTATATAAAGAAAATGATGAAATCACGCTATGAATCCGTCTGATTCTTTTGCTTGTTTAAGCATTTATTTTGAAGTTCAAAATTTGAACGCATTGTATAATAGTTTTGCGTGATTATTATTATTATAAGTTTTCTATTCAAATCAGTTCATATTAAAAACGATCTGTGTTTAAGTGCATTGACACATTTTATAAATAGCTAATGTGTCTATAAAAAGGTCTTCAATTATTTGCCGAAAAGGCGTACAGTGATTATCTTTGAATATTTGTACATTATTCTCTCGGTAATTAAATGTATATTCAAAAAGAATAATCATAGTCATAAATAAATAAGTTTGAATTTTATTTGAAATAGCGACGTATCAGCTACGAAAAACAAAAGAATTTAAAAAGAAAAAAATAAAATTACAAAAACCACCACATGTGTCATACACAGGGATTTTGTGCGTGATGTGTGACTCCTTCGATTATTCCCAAAAAACATTTTCGTCAATTCTCAGTTTGAGATACATTTGAGAATCAGTCCATTTCTCACATTTCAAACGTTAGTTTTCAAATGCATTTCAAATAACCGTTGATAGCACTCTCAAGCTAAAAGGCACATTTTTATTATGGAATTTTTCTTTTTTTCAAATTGAGATGTTTTGGATTCTCAGCTTTTTCTCAAACGAGAATAAAGCGGAACGAAATGGATTCCGTTTAACTTAAAAAATTTTTTTAAATTATTTTATTTTCAAGTTTTTAGTCTTTATTTAATTGCCTATTATTTCTCATTCTATTTAGTTCATTTAGTGACTCATTATTACAAGGAATCTTTCCTGACAATTTGTTACAACCTAAGTCCTCAATATATAATCCATCCAAAGACTCTACTCGACTCTGCGCCATGTATGCTTGTCCCTCCTCCAACTCCAAAATATTTTGATGTCACTTCTACCGGACTGTATGCAATATTTGTTCCAAATATGAGCCAAATCGGGCATCATAGGTCGATTTCTATTCTTGCATGTATTATGTGTTCCAAATATGAGCCAAATCGGACCACAAATGCGAATTTGCGAATATCTCGATATTTGCGCCACCTAGCGGCGATTTTTTTCTTATTATTGCATTGTCATCGGGTTCTGAACTACATTCCAAGTTTCAAGCTTGTAGCTTATCGGGAAGTTACTTTACTTTTAATTACAAGATTCGTCCACAACGGCCGTGCAGCCTGTCAACTCAAGCTAAATAAAACCGTTTAAAAATGTATAAATACTTCCTTATTTTTTCACTTCAACTCAATAAAATCGGTTGTTTACTTTTCCAGCTAAAGTATGTAAATTAGACCCTCACTAGGGTAGGCACCTTGTCGTTGATGTGAGGGCTTAGCCGAACTCCATAGCGCCCGACTATGAGGCGGAGCTGTTTAGGACTGATATCTACGCCATTTCGGTCATAGGAGGGCGGCGGGATGTCGGTGACCAAGAACTGCCAACCCCCTAATCCAAGGTGTTATGCGGGCCGTGCCTATTGGACGATTTGCAGCCAGGGGATAAATTCGGCTGTATTCGAACGGAGCCTTCCCGATACCGGGCCACCTCGGGAAGTATTAATGGCCTTACCACAGTAAGGGGCGTTGCTGTGGCGGACGGTTCTTTCCCTGTATATAATACTGGACCGCTGAGCCCACCTTGTCGGGCAGGTGGTCGTACGACCAAGATGAACGACTCATTACCTGATTGTAATAAGGACGATGTAAAGAGGAGGACTGAGTCGCAATCCAAGGACGACAAATACGAATTAAGCGATGCGTCGGACTCGGGGAGTGAGAGTAGTGCTTATTCAATGAACTCCGTGTTGGAGAAGCACACAAATGAAAACGGAGTAGAAGAGTGGAGAAGGGTACGGAGCAGAGGAAGTAAAAGAGCTCTCTTGCAGTACCGTGCAGCACTAAGAATTGTACAACGCTTGGCAGCAGTGGTCGACCCGACAGAAGTGGAGATCGAGCGCTTGGAATGGGCCCATGAAGCGGTAGAAGTAGGTCGAAGGCAGTTCAAAAGGTTTGCTACGAGAAACCCACCGTTCTGCAACCGGTACGAGGAGGAAGAAACGTCGAATGGCAGAATGAAGAGGCAACGGAAGGCGACAAGCCTGCTTTAAAGAGGCAGAAAGGACCCAGTCCTAGAGCCGCGAGGCAGGGCAGTCGCATAGACAAGACAAGTAGGCCCAAAGCTGTAAGATGGGCTCCAATAGCGAGGTACCAACTACCTCGAAAGCTGCGAGTCAGAGGGAAGTTCCAATTACCGAAGTAGGAGATAAGCCAAAGGGAGATAATGTTAAGGCTCCGGCTTTCCCGGAGGCGCTAAAGGGAGTTAACGCTAAGACTCCGGCTTTCTCGGAGGTGCCAAAGAGAGATAACACTAAGACTCCTGCTTTTCCCGAGAAGATGAGTGATGTGGCAAAGCAGTCACTGACTGTGGCGCTGGTTGATCGTAGCGGTCCTTTCGGACAAATGACTACTGAAAGGTGGAGATCTGTGGAAAGGGAGCTTATTAGCTTAATGCTTAAGATGATGCGGGAACAACCAAGTAAGCCCCTTCCAACCTTTGATTCGGGGGATGGTATAATGGTGTGAAGATGATAGCGTGCGACAACATCGCGAGCTTGCGGTGGCTGGAGGAAGTGGTTCCAAACCTCCAAAGGCAAGGCACGAACGCGCGGTTTGAGGTGGTGGATAAAGCGCAAATCCCCACGGTGCCAAAAGTTAAGGTATGGATACCATGCGTGATGAAGTCGGAGGATACACTGCGACTTCTGCAGAATCAGAATCCGAACATAGCGATACAGGATTGGAAGGTACTTACTGTATCTCGGCCTACCGAGGATGGTCCGTTCTACATCTTCCAAATAAACAAGCAGGCGGAGGATATTTTGCACACGCAGCTTGGCAAAATGTCCTTTGGCACTGGCAAAATTTACTTGCGACTCAGGAAAAGAAGTCCCGAGGATAAAAACCCTAACACGCTAGAGGTGGCCGAAGTCGAAAAGGACCTCAAAAGCCTAAGGGAAAAAAGACAGGTGGAGGTCCCCGACGTCACCACGAACGTGCTAGAAGTGGACCAACCGCTAAATGGTGCTGTGACTCGCACAGAGGAACACTCGGCATAACAGTCACGAGAGGCTGAAGGGGGCCTCGAATACTCTTAACCAAAAAGGCAAGGGGAGGACGACGATGTCAAGACGAAGTTGCTGGAAGGGGACAAACAGCTCAATGGTGCTGCGAGTCCTACAGATAAACCTCCAACACAGTAAAGTGGCGTCGAGCGAGCTCCTCCTAACCCTTGAGGATGGTTCCTTTGACGTGGCGCTGATCCAGGAGCAGTGGCTCTCATCGGGAGGAAAGGTTTCTGGACTTAGCGCGCGCGGGTTTGGCGTTTACTACGCGCAAACGGAAGGACAGGTGCGAGCTGTAATAATGGTAAGGAAACAGCTGCATTCATATATGCTGCCTAATTACACCACTGAGGATCTCGTAGCGGTGGCCGTTGAGTAAAAGAATAAGTAGGCATTTATCCTGGCGTCCTGCTACATGGCCCATGCTGCGGAGGTTCCACCGATGGAGTGCAAAAGGCTAGTACAGGAGGAAGGGCGCAAAGGGCGGTTGGTCATAGGCGCAGATGCAAATGCGCACCACAATGCGTGGGGAGGAGCAGATACGAACGATAGAGGCGAATCTCTGTTTTGTTACGTCCTGCAAACCAATTTGCAGATAGCCAACAGGGGAAATGTCCCTACATACATTGGTCCAACATCCAGCAATGTTCTGGATATTACATTGAGCTCGGAGCGTGATATATCAAGGTATGATTGGATGGTTCTTGATAGACCATCCTTCTCCGACAATGCGTATATCAGCTTCAGCATCCCCCTAAAGAGGGTAGAGAAGGGAGGAACCTTTAGAAACCCTAGGTCAACGAACTGGACTAATTTCCAGAAACATGTAGAAACAAAACTGGGACAACCCAAAGAGGTTGCTAATGTAGAGGAACTGGAGGAGTCGAATGAATTCCTAACAAGGACGCTTATGACTGCGTATAACAAAGCTTGCCCTCTAAGAAGATTCAGAGGAAAAGCAAAGCTGCCATGGTGGAGCAATGAGCTGAGTCTTCTAAGAAGATAGGTAACAGAAATGTTTTAGCTCGCAAAGACCGCGGAAAGCGAAGCGTGTCTGGACGAGTACAGGGATCTACTGAGGATCTACAAGCGTGAAATTACCAGGGCGAAGAGAAACTCATGGAAAAGTTTCTGTACGGACATAGAGTGCTCCGGCGAAACAGCACGGTTGAAAAAGTTCTAGCAAAGGGAAACATTGTCCAGGGACTAATAAAGAAAGAGAACGGGGAATGGTCACGTAATAGTGAGGAATCCCTTGAGGTGCTTCTCGATACACATTTCCCATCGGGAGACGGTTTAGAAGAGCCAGCAGACATCACTCACACTTCGATCACCGAGCTAGTAGTGCCGGGCTTGGTGACCGATACCAAGATCGAGTGGGCAGTGAAGACGTTTTCTAAGTTTAAATCGCCAGGTATATTCCCGGCCATGCTACAAGTCTCAAGTAGGGCGGTCGTGGAATGGCTTAAAATAATATTCGATGGGTGCATAAGACTGAATCATGTACCGCACTCTTGGAGAACTGCTCGTGTAGCTTTTCTACCAAAGGCGGGGAAGATCGGTCACGTGTATCCCAAAGACTATAGACCTATTAGCTTAACATCATTTCTGCTCAAAACCTTTGAGAGGCTGATAGATGTGTACATAAAGTTCAACGTGGATGAAAAGCTGCTCTCCACAACACAGCATGCGTACACCAAAGGCAAGTGGGTAGACACCGCATTGCATAGGGTGGTAATAAGCATAGAGAAATCCCTGGAATATAAGGAGTATGCTCTAGGAGTCTTCTTGGACATTGCCGGGGCTTTCAATAATGTTGCAAAATGGGCGGTTATGGATGGTCTTAATTACATTAAAGTACATCCTGCCTTAATCAGATGGATCGGCTGCATGTTAAATTGCAGAAAGATTACATCACAATGGGGATTGTACGAGGCCACGAAATCAGTGGACAGGGACACGCCGCAGGGAGGGGTGCTATCACCTCTGCTGTGGACGCTGGTCATCAACCAACTGCTCAGGCAATTCGATGAGGGACCCGTAAAACTTACGGCTTACGCAGATGACGTTGCAATTGTCATAAGTGGAAAGTGCCTTCCGACGATTAGTTCTTTGATGGATCGGGCGCTTCGGGATATTCATACCTGGGCATCTAATGTCGGGTTGAAAGTCAATGCGGAGAAGACGGATATGGTCTTGTTTATAAAGATGTACAAGGTCCCAAATTGGACCAGGCCTAAGTTAGGAGGGGAGACCTTACAGGAGAAACCTTGCATAAAATATCTAGGAATCATCATAGACAGTAAGCTGTCATGGAAGCTCAACGTGGACGAGAGGGTCAAGAAGGCCTCAACGGCACTCTATGCATGTAAAATAACGCTGGGGTGTACGTGGGGCCTATCGCCCTCTCTTTCTCATTAGGTTTTTACAGGGATTGTAAGCCCTATTATATACTATGGAGTTCTTGTTTGGTGGAAAGCCACACAAAAAACAACATACCTCAAAAAATTAGAGGGGCTATGCAGACTATCGATGCTTAGCATTATGGGAGCCCTTAAAACAACCCCGACGGCTGCACTGTATGCCATTCTGCACATCCCACCTGTAGACCTGGTAGCAAAGAACAAAGCGTTAACGACCGCAACCAGGCTCGGTGCTTCGGGGCGGCTTGAGCGCCGACCATATGGCCATAGTAGTATAGCGTCATCAATCACAAGACGAACAGACTACATGATTCCCTATCTGCGCTTCGAGGGAGATCTTAAAGCCACAATAGAGGTGGACGGTTGGCGCAAGGGTGCGCAAATGGCGGACGAGGCGATACATGTGTACGCCGATGGTTCCAAAGTATTGGAAGGAGTAGCGTCTGCGGTATACTATGCTGATCCGGAAATAAGCAGATCCTACAGGCTGCCGGATTACTGTAGCGTTTTCCAAGCGGAAATATTAGCCGTAACCAAGGCAGTAGAAACCCTGGAAGAGAATAGCTTAAGCTGTAACCGTGTTAACTTTTATATTGACAGTCAAGCAGCAATTAAGGCAATAATCTCGCATAACACAGCATCTAAATGCGTGTTAGAGTGTAAGCAGTCTCTGGAGAGAATCGGGACAGGGAGAAGCATACATCTATATTGGGTCCCAGGGCATATGGGAATAGATGGGAATTGAAAAAGCGGACGAACTAGCTAAAAAGGGCGCATCTCTTGAAGCTTGCTCCGTAGATGTCCCAATTAGATTGGGCGAGATTAAGCGAAGGCGAGAGGTACACATGATCGACCAAGCGGGAAAGGCGTGGGTTCAAGCACGGGGCTGTAAAGTGTCTAAGATTATGTGTAGGTCTGACAACCTTAGACAAACACAGTTGCTACTATCATTAAAAAGAGAGGACTGTAGACTCATAACGGGTATTCTGACTGGACACTGCCTTCTGACGTCACATGCCTTTAAATTAGGCTTGGTCAGTTATAGCAGATGTAGGAAGTGCGGGTTGGAGGAGGAAACGATCGAGCACGTTCTGTGCTCGTGCCCTGCACTTGCCAGGCTAAGACTCCAGCTATTAGGAGTGATACAGCTGTCAGATCTAGAAGCAGCAAGTGGCTTAAGTCTTAGGAAGCTTCTAGTATTTGCCAAGAGGACGGAGTTATTTTATAACATAGGTCCTGGTTTTTGATAGGGTTTTTCAGTTTGGTCGTTAAAACAAACGTCTGGTAACACTACGGACTCAATCAGTCTATGTGAGGTCCTCATGGACCGGCCAGTTCAACCTACCATGTAAATTAGAGATCGACGAATTATCAACGGCACTATCAACAACACTAGCATGTTGTACTATGTTTTATTTTATTTTGGGGTTTCATGTACTTTAAAATTTAGACACATTGGCGCAAAAAGTATTCACATTATTATTAACGAAAATATTCCATGATATCGATGGTTTTCAATCAGAATGGAACGAAATGCAAGTATATCTCAAACCATTCTCAAGTTGAGGAACAACGTTTGAAAAAAAGTTGAGAGAATATTTAGCTTCAAATGATTAATAATGCTGAATATCAAACTGAGAATTAATGTTTTCTCAAACATTTGAGAGAAACAAATTTTCAAGTATGTCTCAAATTATTTTCAAGTTGAAGATCGACGTTTGAGAAAAAGTCGAGAAAATATTTTGTTTCAAATGATAAATAATGTTGAATATCAAAATGAGAATCAATAGTTACGTTCCATTGAGACTTGAGCGAGATACGGATAGAAATTTAACATGCAAATGCAACAACAACGTTGTTATCCTGATATTTATCTGGTTCAATTTCTGATCCGTATAGCAGTTCTGTTCGATTCGTTTTCTGTAGTAGATTTTTTGACAGCTAACCACTTTTGAGTTGGTAGCACTATGGCTCAACTATATGGTTGGCTCATCTCTACAGCAATAACATACCTTTGTTCACATTGCCAAAATTAGCGTGATGGTGTTAGACGAATGGAATGGAATGAAAACATAAAACTTAGCAGCATTTGTAAGTAGTAAGAAAATGTTGTAAATTCGTTGGTTTCTTTTTAAGTTTGCCATCTCCTTCTGACAATCCCTACTCCAGTGAAATGAAAAAAATAAAATCAGCTGGTGAGATGAGCCAACCATATAGTTGAGCCATTGTAGCACTGAACTAAATACGTGTACATTTGTGTATACATAAAAGATCTCGCCATATTTAAAAGCAAGAACACTGAAAGAGTAAACAACTTGAAGATGATGTAAGGAAAATAAACAGTTTGCTTACGTGCGAAACTATTTAAATGGTAATAATTCTATCAGTATCTTAAAATTTTGTGTACGTTTCTTCTTATTTTCTACAAAACAGATGTTTTATATTAGTGCTGCCAGCTCTCATAAAGTTGATCTAGATCGTTCCAATGAGATTTGAGCCAGAGCCAGAGCTCGATAAACCAATGGAACGGCCCTAATGTCGTATTCATTGATAAATATAAAATTTCAGGATGTTTCCATGGTTTCCTATACAAACTTTTAATAAACTTAGCGATAGGAGACTTAATTAAAACTGCACAAACAAAAACATTACTTTTAGGTATTATATTTTCAAACTTCTAGGATAAGTCTATGCCTTCACTAGCTATACGTTTTGAATGTAGTTTTGCTGACAAAGTTCTTAGTTCCAGCATTATGTTGTTAATTGGAAAGAAATAAAATGTACAGCGCAGTTAGGTTTTAGTAAAGAAAGGCTCAAAAATTTGCGTTTTGGTGTAGCCGAACTATGAGCAAATTCAGTTGTGACGGACTTTTCCTTGTGCCGGGGTATGCTCAGTCCGTCCAGGATCCCTGTGGAATTAGAGAAGAATCCCTATCGTCTCCTTTTAAAGAGAAAGATCCCGTTTTGTTGTTAAAAAGAAACGTTATAAACTCTTTATTCCGAAATATTCAAACTACCCTTAAAGCTATGGCGACGGAGGTGGGAAACCACCGTCGGTTCTACGCCGATGGGGTTGGGAGAACCCCCACCGGGACTACGCTTAAACTAAAAATCTCAGACTACTTCGTAAAGAAAGTGGAGGTGGAGAACCACCACTTCCTCCCAGTCGGTGGAGTTGGTAAAACCCCCACCGAGTATATAGCTTAAGAATACCCTGCTCTTTCTGAAGGTTGCGGAGGTGGAAAAACCACCACAATCCCTCTAACGATGGGGTTGGAAAAACCCCCAAAGTTGCTAAAATAAAGAACTCGTGAGATGGAAAAATCCCAGGAGTCCCATTCACCGCTAAACAAGGCGTTAGCAGGCTACTATACCTAGCTGGCTACTGTCTCAATTCGCGAAATTAGTCGCCCTTTTATACTTATCCACGCGCAGGTGGACAGTTATCCTACAACAATAAATTTTACTTATTATATGTATTTACTTAAGGTATCTTACATTTAACTGTATTATTCTACCCATATCTCGCATTATAAGTATTTATCTCCAAATTGCGTATGTAAAAATGCCTCTTGTACTGCTCCCCCTAACATGTGAGTTCGTTGGTACGCATCTCCAGTTAGCTAGCATAGTTATTTTTGTTTTCCCTCTGCTGCTTGCTTATTGGGTCTTGTTGTCGACGAGTTGGTTGCCCTTCGTAGGTAACTTGTGTCTAGTACCCACGCTGTGTTGTTGGTATGGCTAACGTGACCGCTTCCTAGTACATTGCATTTTTTCGTTTCTCTTTGTGCGATGTCCGCCCCGACGGTTCGCTTTAATGCCTGCTGTGCTTGGTCGCAATGGCTTGGTATACGTATGTTTGTATGTTTTTGGTGTTCTTCCAATGGGAGCTTATGTGTGTTGCTTATTGCATTGCTGTATTCCCAGCATTATTTAAAATTCCAGCCGGTTATGGGTTATCTGTGGAAATTATAATGTTCAACCAAAATATTTACCGTATGCGGGCAGAGACAATTATTTAAACGAAGAAATTAGATGTTGTCATGAATGTTTGCATGTATATTAGGGTAATTCAAAAATGATTATTTTGTATGTGTAAATTTAATTCATATAATTCAGTTTTGTACATTTTACATGCTATATGTATAAATCCATTATAATGCAAGTAGGATTTATACACGTTTTAATGAGTTTTGATAAATATTTGTAGGTTCGAATGTGTGGGCTCCAAAGCCGGTGGATTTGGGTCCTCACACTCTCCCCTCACCTGCCGTAAGCAGGGTTACCGTTACCAGGCCGGTCCTACTGCTGCGGAATGATGATGTACCAATATACGAATGTAAATTCAAAGTTATACGTATATGTACATTAGGGTATTTCAAAAAAATTATGTCGGTAAATTTGAATATTGTAAAATTTGAAAAAATGTGGTTTTGCGTGTGTGGCCCCAAGGCCGATGGATTTGGGTCCTCACGCTCTCTCCTCACCTGCCGTAATGTGACTAACTGTCACTATTGTAAAATTCAATTTCCCGTAGCGGTCAATACTTGCGTTATTTATAGGGTAATCTCTCGCGATCTGGGTCTTGTTCTAAAATGAAATGTTATGCAGAATTCCGTCACCAGGTTATAGCATTGGCTGGCTATGTGGTTGACGTAGTTCATCGTCGTCAGGATCCCGTTGTCTAGGGTTGGGGCTTGCGCTCGTGCTGTGTGCCACCCACTCCGGTCTTCATCTACCACCTGTTGGTTGTTGATTATGTCTGCGTGTTCGATTCCGAAACCATTTGCACCTGAATTGGCGAGTGCTAGTGAAGCCCACGTCGCTACCGTGCTGTAATCCGTCTGATCTTCTTCCGTGACCTGGACTGTTTGCGCGCGTGGCGTTGCTCTTACTACGGCCAGTTGCTCTGTGTGTTCCTCGGTGGATATCTCGGTGGAATGTTGGTTCGAGTTTCTACTACACGATGCTGATGATGGTGCGCGTTGTGTTGTTGCTATCGTCGTCGGTCGTCTCGTTTGTTCCCCGATGGGAACTTCGGTGATGCCCCCATTCGGGGCTTGGCGGGGCGCTTTTGACTTACCACGTTCGCGGGGTGAACGTATTCTTCTTTCTGTTTCTGGACTTGCTTCTTCTTCGACTGTCGCTTGATGGTATGCTTTTAGCTCGCTTATGTGTGCCGTCCTCCTTTTGCCGTTATGCACCTTGTCTAGCTCGACGATTACGGGCGATACGAAGTTCGTTACACGATGAGGCCCACTGTATCTTGGTGCTAACTTTGCTGCGAAATTGTCCACTGCCTTGGACAGCTGATGCTCTTTACTAGTACCAATTCGCCCACCGCCGGTTGCCATTGCCTCCTACGTAAATTATAATGCCTTGCCTGCTCCGCTGATGCTTGCTGTTGTCTACGACGTGCCATCTGATATACCTCTCGCATTTTCGCCATCTTTTCACTGAGAGCCACCTTCTCCTCGCCTGTGCCAAGTGTTTGCTCATCGTAGAGGGCGTTGGGGATCCTCGGTTCCCTACCCTGTACCACGAATGCTGGACTGTAGCCTGTTGACTCGCATACGCTCGTATTCAGTGCTAGTGTCATCTCTGGCAACAACTCATCCCATGTCTTATGCTCCTTCCCAGTGAATTGTGCTATCATCCTCTTGATGTTACGATTCGCTCTCTCCGTCGGGTTCTCTTGCGGTGTGTACGGTGCCGTTAGCTGGTGCTTTGTGCCGGCTTCTTGTAAAAACTTCTTGAAATTCCTGCTTGTGAACTGTGCTCCATTGTCTGTGATTAGAATTTTTGGCGCGCCAAATCGGGCCAAAATCCTCTCCCTCATACCTCTGATCACATTCTCCGTCGTCGCCTTCCGTATTGATATGATCTCTCCCCATTTCGAGAATTTATCCACGAAAACTAATGCCATCGTATTACCATGCTTCGAACGAGGGAGTGGTCCAACGAAATCTGCACAAACGGTAGCAAAAGGTTCATCTGAAATCTGCGTTAGCATCTTACCTGCAGCTTTTTGCTGGCTGGGTTTGTAGACTTGGCATGCGTGGCATTGTTGCACGTACTTCCGTACGTCCCTGAACATCCCAGGCCAGTAATACCGCATCATTGCACGCGCGATGGATTTCCGTATCCCCAAGTGCCCCGCGCTTGGTGTGTCGTGAATCTCGTTAAGCACTCTTCGCCTCTCCGATTTCGGTACGCATAACTTCCACGGTACCGCATCCTCACCATCCATTTGACTTCCAATTCGTCTGTATAGTCTTCCTTTCTCTATGACGTATTCGGGAAACTTCTCTGGTGTCCTCGTTACTTCAGCCATCTTTGACGTGTACCACTTGCAACTCAAACTTTCTTCATGTGTCGTAAGGCTACCCAGCTGTTCCTCCAGTGGCTGCCTCGACAGTGCATCTGCGACCACGTTCATCTTGCCCTTCCTATACTGCACGTCGAACGAATACTGCTGTAACTCGAGCGCCCATCGAGCGATCCGGCCTGACGGACTTTCGATCGCGTTCAACCATTTCAAAGCCAGGTGATCGGTGATAACCGTGAAATTGTACCCTTCTAAATACGGTCTCATTTTCCTTATTGCCCACACGATTGCTAAACATTCCTTCTCAGTTGGTGAGTAGTTCATCTCGGCTTTATTCAGCCGGCGGCTAGCATACGCTATTACTCGCTCTTCGTCATCCAACCCCTGTGTGAGAACTGCTCCGAGACCATAATCGCTCGCGTCTGTCTGTAATCGAAATCTTTTCGTAAAATCTGGGCAAGCTAGTGCTGGTGCTTGTATTAGTGCATTCTTCAACGCTTCGAATGCCGCCTGTTGTTCTTCGGACCATTTCCACCTACTTCCCTTCTTCAACATTGACGTCAGTGTGTGCGCAACTTGTGAAAAGTCGGGTACGAACCTCCGGTACCAAGAAACTATCCCCAGAAATCGCCTTAACTCTCGTATGTTGTGTGGTGGCGTCAGCTCCTTGATAGCCGCAACTTTGTCGGGATCCGTGTGTATCCCTTCCTCGCTGACGACGTGTCCTAGATATTTCAAACTTTTCTTAAAAAACTCACATTTCTCTGGGTTGATCTTCAGATTCGCCCTCCGTAGCCGCCGAAATACTTCCCCTAGGTGCTTTATATGCTCTTCCAAAGTTGTGCTGGTGATGATGATATCATCCAGGTAGGCAAACGCATTTGGTTTCAACTCTGGGCCAATAACACGGTCGAGTGCTCGCTGAAACGTAGCCGGAGCGGAATGTAGACCGAACGGCATTACTTTCCATTGATACAACCCTCGGCCGGGCACGGTAAATGCTGTATACTTCTTGCTATCTTCTTCCATCGGGATTTGCCAATAACCATTTTTGAGGTCCAGACTGCTGATAAAACGCGCGCTACGTAGCCTATCTAAGATATGCTGTATTCTTGGGAGTGGGTACGCATCTGGCACTGAGCGAGCGTTGAGCTGCCGATAGTCAACGCAGAGTCTCCATTTGCCGTTCTTCTTCCAGGCTAGAACTATTGGTGCACTGTGTGGGCTGTAGGATGGTTCGATGCAACCCTTCTTTATTAGCTCGTCTACCTCCTTGTTTATGATCTCCTGCATCTTTGGGTTCTTAGGGAAATACCGCTGTTTGATTGGACGGTCACCTCGCATCACTATCTTATGCGTGGCAATGTTGGATACTCCTGTCATCTCTTCGAAAATCTGTAATTCGCGCTTTAGAAACGTACTCACCGCAACGTCACTCCTCACGTCTTTCTCGATACTTGCGCTACCTTCGTCCTCCATCATGGTTGTACACGTCACCATCTCCTGCGCTCTCTCTTCTGCTCGTAACGTCATTGTTTCGTTGCCACACCTCAGCTCAAATTTAGCCTTTGCCAGATAATCTGTCCCGATCACCACGCTGTCGACTAACCCAGGCAGAACTAACAACTCACTCTGATGCACTTGATCCCCCAGTTTTACCTCTGCGTCCACTGCCTCCGCTATCCATGCTGCGCTGCCATCGCCCATCACCACTCGTGTATGTATCTTCTTGAGCTTCCGTGCGTCTATTTTCGCCGCTGTCTTCTCGCTGATGAAACTTCGTGTCGCCCCCGTATCTACTGACGCCATGACTTCCTCTCCATCCAGGGTTACTGCAGCCAAGATTCGCCCTTGGGTCTGCCTAAATGTACTTACTGAGTACGAGGTTGGGTTTGTTGAGACGCCACCCCTCGATACCAATGGGGTCTCTGCCCGTTTCCCTGCTGTCCACGACAGCAGTCACGCGTTAGTATACCTACTCGGCCACACTGCCAGCAGAAATCCCTTCGTTCTTTTCGACACCCATGTGCGTAGTGTCCGCTTTCCCCGCATCGCCTGCATGCGTTCCGTGGATCGATGGGCCCTTGGCGTGGTGTCGTCGCATGCTCTGGCGTGCTCGCTTGTCGTTGCGCCTCCGTTCTCCGATCTCCTTGCTTCTCATCTTCGTGTATATATTGATAATGCTCGGTTGGCCGTCGCGGCACAAAAGGTTTCGCCGCCGGCCTTAGCGGTTCTTTCTCCGGTAAGATGTTTTCGTAATCCTCGGCCATGCTTACCAGTTCCTCTAAGTTGGTGAACTCGCTCCGTTTGATGTAAAGTTGGTACTCTCGTCGACAATTTCTGTAAATCCGGTTCAGCTTCTGCTCGCCGTTGTAGTCAGCGTGACGCATGAGTGCCTGTAACGATAAAACGTAATCCTTAAACTGCTCACCTGCGCGCTGCATACGCTGACGGATCTCGTCCTCTAGCTTCTCGAAATACCTCGAGCTCAGGAAAAATTTTAGAAAGTCCTTCTTGAAAGCTTCCCACTCTTGCCACTGCCTGTTGTTGTTCCGGTACCACACCAAGGCCTTGTCCTTCAGCAACTCAGGTAACGCTCGTGGGATGGAATCGCGACCAACTTCGTAACTGTCGGCCAGCTCCTCCACCCGTTCAATAAAACATAGCGGGTCCTTCCCACCGTCATATTTCAGACCCCACTTACGTACTCGGTCCATTACGTTGGCGTGCGACATCGTGCGCGTCTACTCTGAATTCCCTTGTGTGATCTTCCTGTGATTTAACCACCTGTTATCCTCTTGTTGATTGTACCCCACTAGTGATTATCCTCGTATTGTTACTTGTTTGCCATGTGACTCTATGTATTCAGAGTCCCTGCTCGGGCGCCATTTGTGACGGACTTTTCCTTGTGCCGGGGTATGCTCAGTCCGTCCAGGATCCCTGTGGAATTAGAGAAGAATCCCTATCGTCTCCTTTTAAAGAGAAAGATCCCGTTTTGTTGTTAAAAAGAAACGTTATAAACTCTTTATTCCGAAATATTCAAACTACCCTTAAAGCTATGGCGACGGAGGTGGGAAACCACCGTCGGTTCTACGCCGATGGGGTTGGGAGAACCCCCACCGGGACTACGCTTAAACTAAAAATCTCAGACTACTTCGTAAAGAAAGTGGAGGTGGAGAACCACCACTTCCTCCCAGTCGGTGGAGTTGGTAAAACCCCCACCGAGTATATAGCTTAAGAATACCCTGCTCTTTCTGAAGGTTGCGGAGGTGGAAAAACCACCACAATCCCTCTAACGATGGGGTTGGAAAAACCCCCAAAGTTGCTAAAATAAAGAACTCGTGAGATGGAAAAATCCCAGGAGTCCCATTCACCGCTAAACAAGGCGTTAGCAGGCTACTATACCTAGCTGGCTACTGTCTCAATTCGCGAAATTAGTCGCCCTTTTATACTTATCCACGCGCAGGTGGACAGTTATCCTACAACAATAAATTTTACTTATTATATGTATTTACTTAAGGTATCTTACATTTAACTGTATTATTCTACCCATATCTCGCATTATAAGTATTTATCTCCAAATTGCGTATGTAAAAATGCCTCTTGTACTGCTCCCCCTAACATGTGAGTTCGTTGGTACGCATCTCCAGTTAGCTAGCATAGTTATTTTTGTTTTCCCTCTGCTGCTTGCTTATTGGGTCTTGTTGTCGACGAGTTGGTTGCCCTTCGTAGGTAACTTGTGTCTAGTACCCACGCTGTGTTGTTGGTATGGCTAACGTGACCGCTTCCTAGTACATTGCATTTTTTCGTTTCTCTTTGTGCGATGTCCGCCCCGACGGTTCGCTTTAATGCCTGCTGTGCTTGGTCGCAATGGCTTGGTATACGTATGTTTGTATGTTTTTGGTGTTCTTCCAATGGGAGCTTATGTGTGTTGCTTATTGCATTGCTGTATTCCCAGCATTATTTAAAATTCCAGCCGGTTATGGGTTATCTGTGGAAATTATAATGTTCAACCAAAATATTTACCGTATGCGGGCAGAGACAATTATTTAAACGAAGAAATTAGATGTTGTCATGAATGTTTGCATGTATATTAGGGTAATTCAAAAATGATTATTTTGTATGTGTAAATTTAATTCATATAATTCAGTTTTGTACATTTTACATGCTATATGTATAAATCCATTATAATGCAAGTAGGATTTATACACGTTTTAATGAGTTTTGATAAATATTTGTAGGTTCGAATGTGTGGGCTCCAAAGCCGGTGGATTTGGGTCCTCACACAGTAAATCATAAATGATGCTTACTTTTTCCCCTGAACGTTGAAATTTCATACCAACGCCTAGATTTAGTAAGTGTGATTTTTGAAAAACCTTCATTTACTGAATCTAGCCCCAGGCTTCAGATTAAATTCCAACGTCTTAAAAGTTTCAACTGTGCAATAACGGAATGTGATTACATTTAAGTAGGTACTAGAAATTAGTTAACAGCGTTGTTATTGAAGTTTATGGGGTTCTATACCTACGAGAATAAAACACAAAACACTTTCGAAATCAAATCTTTTTTACATTTGCATCAAATTTGTTCAATCGCGATTCGTTAATAATTTATAAAGTTACTGCTTTAAAGAAGTATTCCTGCCTTACATACAGTTAAAATATTTCTTATGCCAAGCTACTTAGTTTTCAAGTATGCGGCGTGCCTTAACACCACAATACACCTGAAATTTTCACATAGGATTTCTTTGTAAGAAATTTTGAAATTTCATCATTTTACTTAGTTTTCAATTCAAATCTTAACTCGACGGCCATCGTAATGGCTCAAACAGTGGAAGGCCCTGCCAAATTTCTTAGAGGCACAAGTGCATTTGAGAAAAATTATCTCTACTAGTGAAAAAAATCCATCACGAAAAGTGTTTGATAAACGATCGAAATATCTGAATACTAAAACAAGAATTTTTTCTGATAAGTCCGTGTAATGTTTTTTTTTTGCCCCTAGATCCATCACTTTATTAATGCCTCGCCTAAAATATCTCCTATGAAATGTCATTGGTCTGCTACATTTTATTGACTGGGCAATTTTTGTGGTAAGATTTCCATATACATAAGTAAATTGAAAATTATATGTGTAATGAAAGTGTGCCAAATGATGTGGGCAGAGTTGTCAATTTTAACCCTCAGTGAAAAAGGAAGAAAAGTACCAAAATCGTGGCTAATGCCTAAAAAGGACCAAAATCGAAAAAAAATTCACCAGTGGACCGAATGGGTTTGGAAGGGACCATTTTTGGTCCAAATGGACCAAAAGTGGCAACCGTGATTTCAGCGCTTGTACAGTGAGCACCTATCACACGCATTCTTGTCTAGACTGTTTTAAGCGCGCGTGCCTCAAAATGAAACTAAATGAGCTGTTGTTGATTTTGACGAAGTAATCGTTGTGCTCTTGCTCATCGTATATGTATATGATCGCTTAGCAGGTGCTAAGCTCACGCCCACCCCTGATTATGATTCTCTAGTAACGCTATGACCACAAATTTTTAAAGAAATGGACCGAAATAAAACAAATCGATCACAGAGACTCAGCGAATTTGATGTGCCTGCTATTGTAGGCATTACAGCTACTCGGATCACTATCATACTATGCGTGGAAGTTGCATCTAGAATTGCAAACGTAATAGACAGGTCGCCTTTGAAAAGAGATCACATACTATTTAATGAACCCTTGAAAAATGTAAGTGCGTAGATCTAAACTCGTTTTGGAACACTTTTTAAAATTTCTAGGGATTGCAAGAATGGAAAGAAAAGAAGTCATCGTAAGTGGGGGAAAACTCCCGCAGAGCTAGTTGTGGACTAGTTTTGAGACCGCAAAGTCCGAATTAGGAAGAATCTCACTGATATGTTCAAAACCAAACGTGGTACCAGCGCAATACATAGCTTCGCCAAACCCAATTGTCAACCTCACCCATCCGTGGTGAACGCTGTTCCATTAACAGCCGAGGATCTGGCGACCCCGAACTCCTCATGGATCTAGGGGGTGGGAGGGCGGGATGGCCTAGAAGGTCGCATGTGGTCATAACAAATCGTTCCCGAGATGGTCGGGCTTGGTACCGGAACGTACCGGATCTGCATCCGGAAAAGGACCATCAACTCGACAACATTCCCCAAGGCCTTCGGGGAGTTTCCTTATCACCACAACAACAACAACAAGGAACTTGATGTCATCAAAAAAAGAATCGGCGGCCAAATCACTGGCAGCTTCGAAATCTAGCGTAGGTTCAACTCATTCTTGCTTAAAAGTGCCACTTTGAGCGGAAAAGCAAACTCCAATCGCTCCTTTGTTCTGCAAACCGGCGCCAATTGGTAACACCAAGGGAATTTAAATCGTTTTTCACCTGCTCCTTCCAGGGGAGTGGTAAGGCTCGTACAGTTCATAATTCTTGTACCGGAGTGTACCGGATCTATATCCGGCAAAGGACCATCAACATCGATTAAAAATCATATCTCCGAAACTACTACGGGTGCCGCAACCATAGGAGTACAAAATGTTTAAAAAATATGTGGCTGACTTAAAAAAATACGAAGATACATTGAGGTTAGTTTTTTTTTACTATTTCGCTTTTCTCATAATCTAGACCCGCAATTCAAAGTGCATATTAATAAATTTAAATCAAGTTATGAAGACATGAAAATTAGTATTACACCTAAAGTTCATGTTGTAATTGAACACGTGCCTTACTTTTGTTCAAAACATGGAAAAGGACTCGCTTTTTGGAGAGAGCAAGTTTTGAATCTGTGCATGCAGATTTTAAACGTGGGTTAAGTACAGTGTTAAAATATCTCATCCAGAATACTTTAGTCGTTTATTGAGAGCAGTTTGCGAATAGAATAGTTGTCATTTGTGATTCAAATAAATTGGAGAAGCTGATTAACGAACTTTTGTTGTTTCAAACAAAAATATGCATTATTTTGTAAATTTTGTTTAAAATAACTGTTTGCTTGTATGTAACGTTACATAAAATAAATGTTTACATTATTTTTTGCAAAGAAACATGATTACTTTTGCGTTAAAATAGATTTCCCTATCAATAACGCGTAGAAAGCTTTAATTCCAAAAATTAAAAACTTCAAGTGACTAAAAAAAAAGCGCCGAATATGCGATTTCGCGGTAGGTTTTTTTTTGACACTAGGCACCTCCTAGAATAAGCCCACAGAAAAATTTCCCGGGTGGTCGGCAGAAAAATTAAAATTTTTTAAAACCCACCGTGGCTTACGTTCGTATCGCTAAACTGTTGAAGAAAACACTCCAATATTCTGTATTACAAAATGGTCTTTATTAGACTACTTTGAAAGTATTTCGCAATTAAACTTCACTTCGCAACTGATAGCGTGCTTAAATCAAACTGAGCACATATTACTCAGCTTTCGCTGCTTTTATACTCTGTGCCCAAATGTCTAGACGTTTCTTCTGCTAGAATTTTCTACTTAGTTACCAGCTATACGCTACCAGCTATAAACTACAGATACACGTTTATAGCCTCTCGCATATCCGCGTGTATATGTGAGTAGTACTTCCACCGATGACTACATTTGTATGTGATCTCTTCGCTGCCTTGTATGTATGTGGGTAAATGATGATTAATGTGTTTATATAGCTTGCTTAATGTTTGTGTTGTTGTGCCTTTATTTAATAACCTTAAAGATGGTAATATTCGTCACAATATCTTTGTTCAGATTGTCAAAATCTGCGTGTTGGTGTTAGGCGAATGGAATGGAGAGAAAACATAAAACGTTGAGCCGAAATAGTGGAGTTTAATTTACTTTGCACTAAGCAAATAATGGTCAAAAAGCCTATTTAGACTGCTCTTAAACACATAATTTACCGGCTATCTTTTAAATAAAACTTTGCAATTCTTGTGTGATGTGGGAAAATAATGCGCTAAGTTAGATGGATTTGCAAAAAAAAAAAAAAAAAATTACTTAAGGTGATATGAAACTATATATATATATAAATATATTTTAAATAAAAAATTTACCACCACGGTAGTAAATAATTGTCAATGTGTTGGTTACATTATGAGTTTTAAATCTCCTTTTGATAATCCCTATGCCAGTGAAATGAAAAAAAAAAAAAAATAATAATAAAACAAGCTGATGAGATGAGCCAACCATATAATTTAGCCATGGCTAAAAAAACGTAAGTCCAGAATGAAATTACTACAATCTTTGTTAAAATAATTTAAAAAACACACATTAAAGCAATTCACAAGGTCTCTTATTTGTCGTATGCGCTATGCTTAATCAAATTTTGCATAAGAAACCATAGAAACATCTCGAATCTGAATTTAGCCCAATTGTATTGAAAGTCTATTACCAATATCATATACTGAAAATGATCATTGGTCTTTGAACGGTATTGCTCTTTAACGGCAGAAGTGTATACTTTCTGTAAAATTAGATACCTAGGTACCTCAATTAACTTTTAATATTTGTTTACGAACTGGTGTATAAACTGCAAGTTGTCAAATGTCAAATAAAATTTCATTGAGTGAGCTTAATTTTTTCCATATTTTATTATTAATTTTCATAAAAATTCAAATCGATAATGAGAGTACGAAACAACTCTCACCACTTTAACAGATCGTTTTGTCTGCCATATGTGGTAAAAATGTATAGCAAAACATAAAACTTGAAAACTTAAATAAGAAAGCAAAAAAAATCAAATAAAAAGAATACTCTGAAAGGCGTAACTAGGCTTCGAGCATAAGAGGGGTAGGCATTTATGTAAATAGAAGTGATAACATTTTTTGGTTAAACTATCAGACCAATTCTAAATATTCTCGCGGATTTTTTTATTCCCGCGGAAAAATTCCTCCAATTCTTTTCTCCTAGGGAGAACAATAATTGGGGAATAGGAATTTCGAATTTTCGAAGTCAGCTGTTTTTTGGTTTAATTATTGTTTATTATTGTTGCAAATTGGTTTGAAATTACGAAATAAAATAATATAAGCAATACAGTATTGCATTTCATATGGTATTCACTGAAATTAGTAATGAATTGGTGCCACAGCAACATTAACGGAGGTGCATAAGAAGAAGAAGGCGGGATAACACAAATCTGCCGGAGTTGCCTCCTTCCATTCAGCAAAGCAATTTTCTAGCGGCCAAGTCGAGTTGAATTCGTCCTTCGTCATATGCCAAAATCTATTTATGCCTTCTTAAAATATCCTTGCGCAATTTCTGGATGGCTGCATCAAATATACCAAGAGCTCTTCCGTTGCTAATGATATACTTTTCGACTTAAAATAAGGAATATTGTGATAGAATGTACATATATTAGCACAAATTTGTATAAATAAGTGTTCTTTCTTAAAAGAACCAACTTCCTTTAACTATTTTGATGCACTCCCTTTAATTTAACAAGTGAAAAAACTCCTAAGAAATGGCAAAGAAATCTCCCTCTCACTCACATTCATAATACCTACTTTTCTCCCATAACCGGTTTCCGCGTTTTCGAACATTGTTCAGAATAGAAGGAAAGAGAGAAGTGAAAAAATTCACAAGGAATTTTTATTTAGAATACGAGGAATTGGAGAAGGGATAAAACTCGCACGGAATTTTTGTTTAGAATTGGGCTGTATATTTTTTTCCCAGTGTAATGTAGATTGTACAAATTTACTTTAAGTCACGGATGGCTTTCCATAATTCGATTTCGAACAAGAATGAGTATCAAATGGACGTTTTCGATTTCCATAACCCAAAATGTCGACGCATCGTACCCAACGTTCGATAAAAACTTTACGATACGTAATAAGCTATCGAATTACATATTCGTAAGTCGAAAATTTATGCTATGGTTTTTTTTTAATGAGGAGTTAAAAAACCAACTGATCACAATAGAAAATATTTTGAGCTTAATATTTAAACTATTTTGTACCACATATGTATATGTATTACCAACCAAATTTGGTTTAAAATTAAAACTTTAGAGTTTCTCATGAATGATGGGCGTTTAAAACTTCAATTGTTATGATTAATAATAAGGCCTTAGATGACAATTACTCAATTTCATTAGAATCGCCAGATTCATCTGTTGCAATATATTGTCATTACTCAAAGCTCCCTTACAGTTCTTGAACTTTGTAAATAAGCAGGAAAACAAAAATAAATTGCTAAATTTTGTTAGTCAGAAAAAAAAATTGCTATTTTTCGTCAGCCACAAAGTGAGATTGCTAGTTTTGGTCAGTTAGAGGCCGAAAGTGTTAGCTTTCGAACGAAATTTTGAAAAAGTTGCAAAAATCCGCCCCTAAATATCAAGCTTATGTTGAGAGGGTTTCGGTATTTTTTTTTTTTAATTTTTTTTGATCCATCGAAATAAAGCAGATAAAAATAGTAATTGTAATTTGGTTATTTGACTTCTGATTTTGAAATTGATTCCTCATTATTTTGGTGTTGGAATTCTGCATATTTGCTTTCAATGTCTTTTCGAGTTATGATGTCGTTTTCACATGATTAGAGGTCAGATAATTGGGTTTTATTCAGCCTACAGTATTGTTTTCGTTTTACCAGACGAAAGTACTTCCAAATTCATGTTATTGTTACTTTTGAATCATGTTCCTAAGTTAATGAAAAAAGAAGTTATAGCACCGAATCCCGAAGATCTTTTGCAATCCCGGAATTTCGGGATTTAAAAATGACCATCCCAGGATCCCGGGACTTTTCGGTATCAGCCAGATACTGTTACCTTTGATTTTTTAATTATTATCTAATGTATACGAATATGAGTAGTTTATTTATTTCAGTCCTTTGTTTTATAACGAAAATTTGTTCTGAACTGTATGTATGAATGTATGTATGAATTCGTTTCACACAAAAATAAATAATTTGTGTTGTACACTTCAGCCCATTCAAAATACTTTATTCTAAAAAGTATCCTTATTACATGAGTTTATCTAAGCAACATCTGAAAGGCTAGATCTTAACTCGGTACGGCCGTAGGCGAAATTGTAACTATACTATATTTCTAAATGTACACCACGAGATCCAACGGATAGAAAAATGTTTGCTTCCTTTGAATTCGGATTATTGAATTTTGGTTATGTCTAAAGAAGGAAAAGAGAATCCTTTTCTGTGGTTTGAAATTGAACTTGGAAAAATAAGGCAATTGAAGATTTTCAAATTTGGGATATGAGATTTCGAAGAAATTTTGTGATCTTATTAATTTAATCCCGGGGTGGCAAAATGGCTCGGAAATTCCGGGATTCGGGATCGGAATTCTCGGGACTCGATGCCTTCATAGCTACTATTCAACTTGACTAATTACATGCTATTAAGTGGGCAATTCACAAGAGTGTCGTATTCATGCAACAGTTTAAGATTTGAGATGTCCCCATGGTTTCCAAAATAAAATTTGGTTAAAGCGAAGCACATACGGTGAAGAGGAATTGCGAATTGACTAAGTATGTATGTGCATATAAAAAACAATTAACATACTATACATTGCCAATTTTTCTAGAGATATAATTTAAAGTATGTATGTATATTTGTCGATAAGGCCTTTGTAAGTAAGCTGCAAACACGTTAAGTTCAAGATGTCAGTTTCAGTAAGAATGTAGATACCCACGTTCTTTATTAGGACTTATCCCTTTCCCAATTTTTTCAAGGGATTGTTTATCTACACTCTAACATATCTTTAGATAGTGCGCCATGCGAGATCGTAGCCTTAACTGCTGCTTTGCTGTCAATGTAAAAATTGACGTAACTGCAGTTGGAACAATTTACGGGATTGCTTTCGGGATAATTTTTAGACCATTTCGGGATTGTGCTTAAAATCAATTCGGAACTATTTCGTCATTGTCTTCCGAACTATACCGAGCTCGTTTCGGGATAGCCGCGGAGCTATTTCGGGATTGTTTAAAGATCTTTTCGGGACTACTTCGGAACATTTTCATTGCAATTTTGGGACTGTATTTTTTTGTTATGCCCAATAATGTCAATATCATTACCTTACACAGCTGTACCGTGGCAGGTTAGCTCTGAGTCTAGAATTCTTCAGCATTACATTAAAGAGTTCACACTATAGGAAGTCTCCAAGCTTCTGTTTGGAAAGACTTGTTAACTAACGATTTTTCGCTTATGATAACGATTGTGCTACTCACTAACTCAACATGGCTAAAATGGAGACTATTATTATAAGTTTAATTGGAAGAATAATGGAGTTAAAGTTAATGCCGTTGACAACCTTCATCTTCTATAACTTAGCAACAATAACTTATCAATATTTAACGAATGTCGATAATTGGTTATTGAACATGAAAATTGTTATAATTATCAACTCGCCATTATATTGATCACAAAAGTCGTTAACAATGTTAGTGAATTCGTCTGCTGTATAGAACTACTCGCGAAACCTGACATTATCACCGAGTAAATCATCGGCGACCTTATTTACAACATGGACGTCTCAGATGTTGACCATTTTGAACATCCACGTCAATGGCACTACGCTATCTACACGACTGTCACCCGAAAATCTTGGGTGTGACGTTTGATCAGGATCTACATTTTGGTGAGCATGCAGCCGCATTTGTACCGAAAATCCAGAGCCGTAATAAAATCCTCAAATCTCTTGCTGGCAGTAATTGGGGAAAAGATAAAGAAACGCTCATTACCACTTACAAAGCAATTGGCCAGCCGATTGCATGCTACGCGTCCCCGATATGGTCGCCAAGCCAAAAGACCACTCACTGGAAGAAGCTATAGGCCTGCCAAAATACTGCCCTCAGAACCGCCACGGGTTTTCTTCTTATGTCCCCAGAACACCATCTACATAATGAGGTGAGAATACTCCCCATTAGGGGGAGAAATGAAAAGCTAACCAAACCGTTCCTGTTGAATACCCAGAAGCCTGAGCATCCCAACAGACATCTGATTGATGAGCCAACACTGTCCAGGGGTTTAAGGAGTCATCTCCGGAAGCATTATGCGGAAATACGGCACCTGAGAACACAGCCGTATGAAGCCAAAAACACAAGCAGGTCCTCAGTGAACTCCACAAACGGGCGTCGGACCTCTATGCCAGGAATTGCCCGGTGAATCCTGTACTTAAATAATAATACCCTAAACTTGCAGAAGAGGAAGGCACACTCCCTAGGGAAACGCGAGTCACTCTAGCACAACTTCGACCTGGATACTGTAACAGGTTAAACTTTTACCTATCCAGACACAACCCCGACATACTAAACATATGTCCTGCTTGTAACGTGTCGCTACATGACACCAACTATCCCTTCAACTGTATTGTGGAACCAACGCCTCTAACACCCCTCTCATTATGGTCCACCCCTATTGAAACAGCAAGTTTCCTTGGACTCCCGTTAGAGGATATTGATGACAACGTGTGATCGGTCGCACCTATTGGATGGGGCGAAGCACTGCTAGAACAACAACAACAACGTGTAGTCCCTTTACATCATAATGAGGTTATTCACATTGATCATAACTGCATCCGATCGGAAGTGTGGATTCATTCCACGCATGTATTATAATAAAATTAAACTTTTGGATGGCATTGCCCCAGCTAGCTGTCTCCCCTTGGTATACGCCCATGAACGCACTGTTGAAAGCCCACTGATCGCTAACGATCGGCGCACCACACTCTCACAACAAAAGCTAAAGGCAAAAGCAATCTCAAAAAGTTTACAAATAGTATCTGTTCAAACTTTGTGTGTTTCGGTTGTTGGGTTGGTTGGTCAGCTTGTCGGTAAATTTTAGTTGTGCATTGACTTTGTTGGATAGTAAAAGCGAGTCCATATAACGTAAATGGAGTGATTTTGATGTGTGAAACGCCAAAAGCAGACGAAACGATCGATATCCATGTGAAAAGTGTATGTGAAAAATATACAGTGGAAACATACTTATGTACATATGTACATAAATACATATGCACATGTAATAGCAGTAGAATATATTAAATTTTTAAAAAAGTATTTGTTTAAAATGACCAAAAAATTAGGTTTTGAATGCTGCAAATCGCATATTCAATGCGGCGATCGTGCTAGTACACCAGATTACTTTATAATTTTATGAAGCAGATTTTTTTTATTTAAAGTTTGAATTCTTTTTTTTTTTAATTTTAATTTTGTAATTTTTCTAATAGGAGTGCAGCTACAGTCCTTAAATAATATTTAAAAAAATTGTGATTAAAATAAATCGAAAAGTGTCGCTAAGTAGTAAATAACATCTGGTAAATTACGCGTTCACACTGATTCATAAAACGAGTAAAGAAAAAAAAAAAATTAAAAAATTTGCACCAACAACAATAGCAGCGTAACTCATTGTGCAGAAAATTATTTACCGGTATTCAACACGCTACGGAAAAAATATACAAATAAGGTATGAAAAAACAAGTTCGAATCAAATGGAAGAAAAAAAAAGAATCAAACATAATAAAACTACATATATGTATGTATGTACTTTGGTTATATATTAGACTGGGTCGATTTATTAACCGATATCGCGCCATCGATGTTTCGATAGGATTTGGGCTCAGGAAAAAAAGTTCCATTACGCATACCCAAAAAAATTATTTTCGAGCCTGCGAAATTTCATTTTCTTTGACTTTTTTCGATTTTGATTTTTAAGGTTTTTTTCATGACCTACTAAACAAATTTTCATTTGATTGTAAAATTTTCACGTATACCCTGTCCGACCCAAAAATGTCCGCTAAAAACGTTGTCGATAACAGTCTTTTGAATAAAAAATATTTTTTTATACATATGAAAATTTTTTAGTAGGTCATGAAGAAACCTCAAATATCAAAGCCGAAAAAGTAAAAAAAAAAAATGAAATTACACAGGCTCGAAAATTATTTTTTTGGGTATGCGTAGTGGAACTTTTTTTTCCTC
The DNA here is from genome assembly GCF_040869045.1 of Eurosta solidaginis. Classification (NCBI taxonomy): domain Eukaryota; kingdom Metazoa; phylum Arthropoda; class Insecta; order Diptera; family Tephritidae; genus Eurosta; species Eurosta solidaginis. The sequence goes on from NC_090320.1 coordinate 272,222,959, forward strand.
AGCCCAAATCCTATCGAAAAATCGATGGCGCGATATCGGTTAACTTTCGTCCATAAAATTCGAACCCTATTATATATAAATAGTTATGCGGTGGAAATAATTTCAGATTTATGTGCTATTAAAAAACCAAAAGGGGACCTTTAGCAATAAAAAATATTATACCCCATGCCACTAAAACCCAAACTCGTGATGTGGCTATATACGGCCGTCGTCAGACCCATAACCACATATGTACATATTGAGCTATAGCGTGGTGGCCGGCCATGGGCAAACAGTACAGCCGGGCAGCCCTCCGAGGACAACAGACGCACTAATGTGCTCCTAAACCAACTACCTCTGCACCTTCATATATGTAGGCGAAACTGCAACTTGTTCGGCAGTAAGACTTCGTGAGTCTAACTGTAACTGAAGGCAGGATGGCCACAGTAGTATTCTCAGAAGGCTTTCCCTTGTGGCTTCGTCATCATGGTGTCACAGGAAATTATAGTTTGAAAGGTAGAGCGTTCAAAGTTGACAAATTTTCAACACTGGGAAAAATTTGTAGTTTTTGTTTTTTTCGGTGTATTTAAAATGGCTTTGTCTATAAATTAAGGGACCGGTTGCTGCTTTCTTGTATTGTAATGAAAGATAATTTATTTTGCTAAAAGTTTACGGGTCTACCCGTTTTACAAAAAGTCTATTTTTAGTCCCTTTTTCAAACTTTGATGGACAATAAAAAAAAGTTCAAAGAACACCTCCGTGTATAGATAAGAAGGTGGCAAATTTTGTCGGTCGTAAGGTTGTTGTTGTTGTAGCGATAAGGTTGCTCCCCGAAGGCTTTGGGGAGTGTTATCGATGTGACGGTCCTTTGCCGGATACAGATCCGGTACGCTCCGGTACCACAGCACTATTAAGGTGCTAGGCCGACGATCTCGGGAACGATTTATGTGGCCACATTAAACCTTCAGGCCATCCCCTCCCTCCCCACCCCCAAGTTCCATGGGGAGCTTGGGGTCGCCAGAGCCTCGTCTGTTAGTGAAACAGGATTCGCCGCGGATAGGTGAGATTGACAATTGGGTTTGGAGAAGCAATATATTGCGCTGGCAACCTGAAGGGTTGCACTACACAGCCCCTTGAATCTGGTATTTTAGTCGCCTTTTACGACAGGCATACCTACCGCGGGTATATTCTGACCCCCTAACCCGCTAGGCAGTCGGTTGTAAGGTCGGTTTTGGTTGTTGGAATTTGTTACCATGCCTACAATTGGTGGGACCTACATCCTCTAAACCGACTCCAAACGGCATCTGCAAGGCAGATGAGTTTTCACTGAGAATAGTGTTTGCCAAATAACTGCCGTGGGGTGACTCCGGTTAGAAGCACTTTTCTTGCTTGCCTTGCAGATGTAGTTCTGAATCAACATGATACAGGTAGGGCCTGCAAGGCCAATTTGTGGGGTTTTTGTGAAGACCGTGGAACAACTTCTACGACAGGAACGACACCCCGCGAAACCTGACATTATCACCGACTAAATCATCGGCGACCATACTTACAACATGGACGTCCCAAATATCAACCATTTTGAACATCCACGTCAATGGCAATACGCTACCACTGTCTTACACCCCAAAATCTTGGGTGTGACGTTCGATCAGGATCTACATTTTGGTGAACATGCAGCCGAAAATCCAGAGCCGTAATAAAATCTCCAAATCTCCTGCTGGCAGTATCCGTAGGAAGGCAAAAAACACAAGCAGGTTCTCAGTGAACTCCACAAACAGGCGTCGGACCTCTATGTCAGGAATTGCCCGGTGAATCCTGTACTCAAAGAACAATACCCTAAACTTGCAGAAGAGGAATGCACACTCCCTAGGGAAACGCAAGTCACTCTGGCTCAACTTCGATCTGAATACTAACAGGTTAAACTCTTACCTATCCAGAATCATGTCCGACATATGTATGCCCTGCTTGCAATGTGTCTCCACATGACACCAACTATCTCATCAATTGTAATGTGGAACCAACGCCTTTAACACCCCTCTCATTATGGTCCACCCCTATTGAAACAGCAATTTTCCTTGGACTCCCGTTAGAGGATATTGATGACAATTTGTGATCGGTCACACCTATTGGATGGGAAGAAGTACTGCCACAACAACAACAACAGGAACTCTCCTATATAGTCTGCGAGACTTCTTCATGAAAAAGTACGCGTCCATTAGCTCCTCCTAAGAAGGTGCATTATCCCGTCTATTATGGAACATATGGTATAAATTGCCTGGCCCGACATCAAGTTTGGCCACGCCTGTAGTCTGGGTACTATCTCCAAAAATTTACCTCAGCAAGTTAAAATAGCTATATATTCTTGTAAATCGATTTTAAGGATTTGAGAAGAACCTTAACACTATAAATTCAACATTGAGAGAGATGTTTGGTAACAATGCCGGCATTTCAATATCATGATATATATTATTTCTAATTGCTGTTTTTATGTACGGGCCCCTTTTTCGCTCTTATTTGACATCCAAATCTATAAAGTTTTGGTTGTAAAGATGGAGATTCAGGCTATTAGTGAGCTTTGGGCAATTTTGGTCGTAGAGCTTTTGTTTAGCTATATTTTATTAAAATAATTTGTTAAAAATAAACGATTGTGAGCACACAAAGAAATCTATTTGTACTATGGCACTATTGTGAATATTTGCACTGCATTACGGGCAGCTGCTCTCATACGCCAGATGGCAGCGCAAGCTGTAAGTTTTAATTGATTGATAGAACATCTGATATCTGTTGATATTTGATAAGAGACGTTTAGATTGGTTGCGCAAGATGCGCACGGGTTACTTAAAAAAGGAGAGATAATGTGTTAAAACTTGCTATTGTGTTTTGCTATTGTTATGCTGTAAAAACATTGACAGAACAGCAATAGAGAAATTAAGGGCCTCATTCTCTATTGATAAACGAACGTTCTTAATCGAAAATTTTACCAACCATAGAATATACCAAATTAAAGCGAGATTGATAAAATTGTTTAAAATATGTATGTTCGTTTATATATTTATATGCATGGAATAAAGGCCAGATCACATTCGGAAATTGCACCGTCTTTGATGCTGGCGTCACTTTGAAAGAACGTAGGTTGAAAGTTTTCCTGCTACAATTAACACTAAAAGAAAATTAAAATTTTAATTTCATTCAAAAATAAATAACAAATGTTTTAGCTTAAAAAAGAAAATATATTTGTAAATTGAACCCGATTGACTAAAAATAGAATAAAATCGAGCAAAATAAAAATACTTTGGTGTTTCCGTTACATTGTTTTTGGATTGAGAACATAGCGGGAATGTTCAAAGTCAGCTGTTAACGAAGAGTAAGTGCCAAAAACCACGTAAAAGTCGAATGTGTTTGGACATTAAAGGCGGTAGTTGCAATAAGAAGGCAATACTTGGATCGTAACAACTCATGTCAAGGTTGGATAAAAAAAATGGCTAGAAAACATACTCACATAAAAGATGGTGGTATATAGATTAGAGAGCTTAGGCGTCCAGCTCAGAAGCGGTGAATGCCATGCCATAACTCTTATGCTACAGGATATTCATATGGAGTTCCGAGGCTAGCCTAGGAATTGTGATTGACGAACCCATCGTATTTCATATTTTCTTTGAGGCACTCTCGTATTGTGTATATATCTTTATTTTAATATTTCAAATATGTATGTATGTCAAATAGGCAGCGCGGCCTTCCAAGATTTTAAAGTTTGGCAATGAAAATAAAAAACTTTGACAAAAAACTTTGATTGACAAATTTGTTGTTGTTGTTGAAGTGATAAGGACACTCCCCGAAGGCCCTGGGGAGTGTTACCGATGTTGATGGTCATTTGCCTGATGCAGATCCGCTACGTTCCGAGAGCAAGCACCATAAAGGTACTAATCCGGCCATCTCGGGAACGATTTATTATGACCAAATGAAACCTAGGCCATACCGCCCTCCCACCCCCTAGATCAATCAGGAGTTCGGGGTCGCCAGAGCCTCGGCTCTTAATGAAACAGGATTCGCCACGGGTAGGTGAGTATGACAATTGCGTTGGAGAAGCTATATATTGCACTGGCAACCTATTGAGAATGGTTGCGCTACACAACCCCTGGAATCAATTTGGTGTTTTAGTCGCCTCTTATGACAGGCATACCTATGGTGGGTATATTCTAAGCCCCCTAATCCGCTGGGGCATGACAAATTTGTTCGGCTGTTTCGGTGACATAACGTAAATAAGGTAAAGATCGAACGGAAAGGATAGAGAATAAGAAAGCTGGACGAAATCGCCGAGAGACGTATCGTTCGTCTGAGCTTTTGTTCGTAATACAGAATGAGGCCCAAAAATTTCGAGAAAAAATTTTATATAATTATAATATTATATTATTATCCACATTTCCATAAAAAAAATGTTTCCTCGTCAATCCTTTTCGATTTATTTGCGAAAGTTTTCCACTCATTTTTTGGTTTTACGAAAAATTTCATGGTTTCATTTCTTTAAATAAATTTTATTTTTAGCACTTTGCTTAGTTTTGGTTTCTTTAAATGTTTTTATTTTTGTATTTTTTTAAATTTATTTTTACTTTTGTTGCTTCTTTGGTGGTATTGTTGTTATTGTTGCAGTTTTGCGCGCGTTGTGTGATTTTGGTCTCTCATTTATATTTTGATTTTTCGCATTTGGAATAACTTTTCTTTTCGTGTTAAAATATGCATTAGGGTTAGCAAGGAAAAATGTACATATGTATTAATAATTTATAAAATAAGAGATTAGCCGTATGAAGCTTGTGAACAAATAAAAAATAAATAAATAAATGTAAGGCGCGATAACCTCCGAAGAGATCTAAGGCCGAGCTTCTCTTCCTATCGATTTTTATTTAAATGGGCGTGGAAGCAAATCGATTCCGTTTATTTTCACATAGTGTATATATAACAGCAAGAAAAATCTCAGTAACAAACTTCATTATGATATATTCAACGGCTTTTGATTTACGGCTTAAAAACGTTTGAATTTTCATCTTCCAATACGGCCATTTTATAAAATTTCATAAAATTTAAATTTTTTTCATAAATTCAACCTGCATATCAAATGTCATCATGTCACGTTTTTGGTAATGCATAATCGCATTTTTTTTTCCATTTTTTGAAATTTCGATATCGAGTTTTTTTAAAAGTGGATTGCGTTAAGTTTCATAATGTGGCAATATCCTCAACGGCTTTTGATTTACGGTTTGAAAAACATTCAAAATTTCGTATTCTAAACGTGAGCAGTGCCACACCCATATTCAAAAATTTAAAAAAAATTATGTTTATGGTAATACCCATATTCGAAAATTTTAAAAAAATTATGTTTATGGTAATAAAATAAACTTACGTATAAATTTTAGTTAGTTTATTCGTCTTTGGTAAAGAATTATCGATTTTTTTTCCATTTTCGATATCGAAAAAGTTGGCGTGGTTGACGTTTCGACTTTCAATACCAATCTATTCCGTGTCCACATAAGCCAGCATACCAAATTTCGCGAAGATATCTAAATTTTTACTCAAGTTATCCTGTTCACGGACGGACGAACGGACATGATTGAATGCAAAAAATTTTTTTGATGCTGATAATTATACTCAGCTGAGCAGAGCTCACAGCCGTCCATCCGTCCGTCCGTCTGTCCGTTAACACGATAACTTGAGTAAATTTTGAGGTATCTTGATGAAATTTGGTATGTAGGTTCCTGGGTACTCATCTCAGATCGCTATTTAAAATGAACGAAATCGGACTATAACCACGCCTACTTTTTCGATATCGAAAATTTCGAAAAACGGATAAAGCGATGAAACTTGGTTGGTGGGTTGATCTTATGACGCAAAACAGAAAATTTGTAAAATTTTGGACAACTGGCGTGGCATCGCCCACTTTTAAAAGAAGGTAATTTAAAAGTTTTGCAAGCTGTAATTTGGCAGTCGTTGAAGATATCATGATGAAATTTGGCAGGAACGTTACTCCTATTGCTATATTTTCAAAATTGGATGATTAAAAAAAAATTTTAATAAAAAATATTTTTACAGTGTATAAGAAAATTATGTCAATATTCAACTCCAGTAATGATATGGCGCAACACAATACAAAATAAAAGAAAATTTCAAAATGGCCGTGGCTCCGCCCTTCTTCATTTAATTTTTCTAGAATACTTTTAAGGCCATAAGTCGAACAAAAATTTACCAATCCTTGGTAATATGATAGGTAATATGACGACAACTGTTTTCTGTGAAAATGGGCGAAATCGGTTGAAGCCACGCCTAGTTTTTATACACAGTCGACCGTCTATCCTTCCGCTCGGCCCTTAACACAATAACTTGAGCAAAAATCGATATATCTTTACTAAACTTAGTTCACATATTTTTCTGAACTTACTTTACCTTGGTAATAAAAATGGGCGAAATCCGACTATGACCACGCCCACTTTTTCGATATCGAAAATTTCAAAAAATGAAAAAAATGCTATAATTCCATACCAAATACGAAAAAAGGAACCAAACATTGCGATTGGATTGTTTTTTTGATTCAAAATATAACTTTAGAAAAAGCTTTGTAAAATGGGAACCATATTAAGTAGAAGAAAATGAAAAAGTTCTGCAAGGCGAAATCAAAAGCCCTTGGAATCATGGCAGGAATACTGTTCGTGGTATTACATATATAAATAAATTAGCTGTACCCGACAGATGATGTTCTGGGTCACCCTGGTCCACATTTTGGTCGATATCTTGAAAACGCCTTCACATATACAACTGAGGGCCGCTCCCTTTTAAAGCCCTCATTAACACCTTTCATTTGATACGCATATCGTACAAACACATTATAGAATCACCCCTGGTCCACCTTTATGGCGATATCCCGAAATGGCGTCCACCTATAGAACTATGGCTCACTCCGTTTTAAAATACTCTTTAATACCTTCCATTTGATACCCATGTCATAAATACACATTCCAGGGTTACCATAGGCTCATTTTCCTACAAGGTGATTTTCCCTTAATTTGTCTCCAAAGCTCTCAGCTGAGTATGTAATGTTCGGTTACACCCGAACTTAGCCTTAATTACTTGTTTTGATATCTATTTTCTCTATGTCTATCTCGATTCCTTTAAGACATTACGCACTACCGTTATTCAATAAACGTTATATTACAATCGTGTACAAGTACACGCTGGGCATAAAAATATATGCGATTTTATTGTAACGTGTAATCAATTAAGGAGGCAATGAACTTTATTTGATTAATCAAAAGTAAAGAGTGACCTTTTTTCAAGATTAACTGAAATACTTAGATAGAGTAGTGGCAGGACTGATTAATCCAAGTTTTGACTCACTAATAAATCGAATACCCCACTTATTTTTTTTATCTAACTTTAAGTACAGTATACAGCTTGAAAGAAAAGCCAAAAGTTCATGATAGGGTGCAATATTCGTAGGTGTATTAGTAATTTCCCTGAATAATCAGATATATTAAATTTTAGTCAGTCGGAGTAATTACTGTGCCAAAAAAAAAACTTTAAAATTTTCATTTCAGCGTATTCATTTCATTAATTAATGTTGATTATTCTCTGATTAAATAAATAATCAAGTATCGATTTAACGGTACATTTATTTAACTGATTGACTTTATATCAAAAAAAAAAGCAAAAAGTTTGTAAATGTTATATGTAATTGATAGATTATAAAAATGTTTAGTTATTTATTTCGGTGATTAATCAGATTCAAATAGTCGTAGTAATTAATGTTATTAAAAAAAAAAAATAGTAATAAAACAAAATTTTTAAGTAGGCTATTTGACCTATTTTGGTTTTCAGCGCAAATAAAACAATTTTACTTCACTGTCGCAGCTCGACGTTTCGCCAGTCACCCTAGCATCTTCAGGAGCGAGATCTATATTCAACAACAAAATCATTATACATATTTTGCATTACATTTTAAATTTTAACAATTAAACATTGAGTTACATATGGCAAAAACAAAAACTAAAAAACTTACATTATTTGTTTATATTATTAACTAAAAAATTAACTAATTATTAGTACCGCGCGCATTGGGTATCATTGTCATACTAAAGTGGTTATCGGCATAGTAGGTATGCAGAGCTGTGTCTTCCTTTTTATTGACTGTGTTTTCCCTTTGTTGTAATATTCGTAAGCTTTCCAAAGTGTATCTTTTTTAGTTAATAATATAAACAAATAATGTAAGTTTTTTAGTTTTTGTTTTTGTCATATGTAACTCAATGTTTAATTGTTAAAATTTAAAATGTAATCCAAAATATGTATAATGATTTTGTTGTTGAATATAGATCTCGCTCCTGAAGATGCTAGGGTGACTAGCGAAACGTCGAGCTGCGACAGTGAAGTAAAATTGTTTTATTTGCACTGAAAACCAAAATAGGTCAAATAGCCTACTTAACTCCAATAAATTTAAGAAAATTTACCGGAATCACCAATAAAAAATTTTTAAGTTAAACGGTTTTATTGACAACAATACTTACATGAAGTAATAATAATACTAAAAGCTAGAAAATAATTAGGTAGGAGACGTAGCATAACTAAAGGTTCAGTTGGTCTTATATACATATGACTATCAATAGAAATTTGACGCGTCCAACGCTTTTATTTAATTGTCGGATCAACGCCCTATATTGATGAGGAATGTGATGACTAGTACCTAGGACCTGCCTAATTATTTTCTAGCTTTTAGTATTATTATTACTTCATGTAAGTATTGTTTTCAATAAAACCGTTTAACTAAAATTTTTTTTTTAATTATTTTATTTTCAAGTTTTTAGTCTTTATTTAATTGCCTATTATTTCTCATTCTATTTAGTTCATTTAGTGACTCATTATTACAAGGACACTTTCCTGACAATTTGTTACAATCTAAGTCCTCAATACATAATCCTTTGAAAGACTTTACTCGACTCTGCGCCACGTATGCTTGTCCCTCCTCCAACTCCAAAATATTTTTATGTCACTTCTACCGGACTGTATGTAATATTTGTTCCAAATATGAGCCAAATCGGACCACAAATACGATTTTTGTGAAGATCTCAATCCTTGCGCCACCTAGCGGGGATTTTTTTCTTATTATTGCATTGTCATCGGGTACTGAACTATACTCCATGCTTATCGGCAAGTTACTTAAATTTCAATTACAAAATTCGTGCCAGTCAACTCAACCTAAATAAAACCGTTTAAAAATTGTACACTGAAACTTTTTGAACTTAAAATACAGTTTTTTCAAGAAATATATGTCCTCACACAGAAGAGATAGCAGCAAAATTGAAAATCTTGAGCATTTTCTTTAGAACTGGATACTTAGCTAAATAGGCAACAAATTTCATAGTCCGGTCAATAAAGACATTCGTAGTGCAAAAAGTCAATTACAAATACAATTTTGAAACTCTTCACCATTTCAGTGTGTGGAAAAAATTTGATTCAAGGTCACAAAATTGAGTTTTTCGCGATTTTCAACAAAACGGTATGTTTTATTATGGAAATATAAATGGTAGATCATCCTTTTCTTTCCTACGAGCTAATATTTCTGAGATATTACGATTCAAAAAGTTGTAAATTTTTGCATTAATTCTCTTATTTTTTGGTCTAATTTGACTGACCTATCAATTCTAAAGGGCCTTGCAAAGTTGACATAGTCATAACGCCATAGTCCTAACCATATTTTTACCTAACCATATTATGATTGGCATCCGTTATTGGTGCCTTAACCTAAAAATCGTGAAATTTTCATAAAAATTAAGAAAACGCAAAAGATCACAAACACATTCCACAAAAAATAAGTCTCTTAGTCAAAACGTATCCAAAGCAATTAATAATAAAAAAAAAACAAAGAGTCAGTTATCCGGTAATCTTCCAATAGTTTCTTTGTAAGTTCTTGGTAAATATTTCCAAAATTATAGCCCAATTTACCGATGTTTTCATGTCTAGTTACTTACTAGTTAATAATTCCATATTCTAAATTAAATAAAGCAAATTTTCTATCAAAATTTATTAATAATTCATTCTTTATTTAACAATAATTAGAATTAAAACTAAATTTAAAAAAGTTAAATTCTAAATTTAAACTCTAAATTTAAAATTTAAAGTTAGCACGTGGTATAAAAGGTGAGTTACATACGTTCAAACATGCAAGTGAAACTTATATACATATGTAAGTGGCTTAAACGAATAAAGTTTATTTTATTTATTACTATTATTTATTATTGACTTAACGTGCTTAAATCGGTTATGCGCCAGATCGATCGACTTCCGCATTAATTTGTCAAACGTTTTGCGACCCAAAGATGAAAATGCATCTATAAAAAAAGTTAAAGTTATTAGATAGTAACCTTTCGTTCATACAACTCTATTGACTAAAAGCCAAAAAGTTTTAATTCGGAAAGAAATTTAAGTCTAGCCATCTTATTGAAAACTTGTAAAATCTCATGTGTGTAAATTCCTTCTAAATAATGTTAAATTTACTGAAAAAACCTCATTAAAAAGCTTAAGGCTGTTTAACGCCAACTTTGTACAGCGACCATCCCAATTGTATTTACGAACTAAATTATCTTTTATTAATTACCTAAAAACGTCGTCCAGCGATGAAGACGCTCCTTTTTGCTTTAGTATGAATGTAAGCGATTTGGAATTATTAATTAAAATCTTATAAATTTTTTAAAAATTTCAATACCATTGCATTCTCGAAACCAGGCTTCCGTTTCCATTTTGTCTAATTCGTCGACAAAATATATAACTCCATCTCCCCACACAGCCGCTTTGTAACCTTAAGCAACTGCCGATTTATAACCAGATTTTCTCGCAGCATTTTAGTCTGGTCATCAAATTCGTTCTTATCTATGAACTGAAAATAAAATTGAAATTTGTCCCAGCGGGTATATTACGTTTACGTACGGTGGTCACGCAAATTAAATTATTACATTTTTGTGCAAAGTTTCTTCTATTCCTTCCAATCTTTTCGTAGTGCAAAGTTGAAAACCTTTCTGGTTTTCCACCATCTTGGCAAGTAATTGATGTATACTGGGCCTGGGCATGTTATGTATTTCCACTAATTCTAGTTGTTGTTGATTTTCTATGTTGACTCTATTGGATAGTTTTTGGTGAATCGCATGTAAATAACCGAATGCTAAATTTTTTTCAGAGATTTGGATGAACCGACTTCAATCCCAGTTTCCAAAAGAGATGAAACTTCTTTGCAAAATCCTCACAAATACTCTTCAATGTTCCTCAGTTTTTCTTCTCCACTAAAACAACCTATTAAAAAAGGATTAATATTTGGAGTTCCAACAATTGCTCCTAAAATCGGCCAAAGAACTTTTTTTGAGCTTTTAAAAATATTGAGACCATCTATTCCAATGTCAAGTGAAACTTCTTGCGAGGATGATAAAAAATCAAACGACTGAGAATTTTGTATGCCTAGATATGCAAGCTCGCCAGATTCAATTTTGCTTATTTTAATTTTGTTAAAATGAGTTTTTGTCTGTAATAATAACCGAGCAGTTATGGGCAAACCATCAAAACCTAAGAAAACCATAACAAGTCGTCAAACTGGCTTTGAGGAATATTGTTACGCATTGCGTACAATATAACTTGTTGAATTTTTAAGTCAGTTTTTTCTGAGCTTGCATTTTCAAAATTTTGAAGTGACACCACTGAGGAGTCTTCTATTTCCAGAGGTCTATCTGAACATGTTTCCTCTTCAAAATCTCCTAACTTCACTCTTTTGATTTTCAAATTTAAATCTGCTCTTGATAAAGCTCTTTTTTTTCTAAACACACTAAATTTTGTATTGTCTTATTATTCATTATATTGTATTGTTTTATATATTATTGTATATATTTTAACGTTTATATCCTGCAATATGGAACTTTATCAAAATTTTTTTTTTTGATGCATCTTAACCATAGTCAGGCACAGTACTTTAAATGTTTAGTGCATTGAGCAGTTCAATACCTCTAATCAAAGTTATTTATTATAACTCTTAACGCTAACAATATATAGCTACCAAAATCTAATGAAAAGCTTCTTCAAAAAATCGCCCACTTTAAAAATGTTTATGGGGATTGAGTAACTTCCAAGAGTAACTTCCAACTATGTTTAGTGCATTGAGCAGTTCAATACCTCTAATCAAAGTTATTTATTATAACTCTTAACGCTAACAATATATAGCTACCAAAATCTAATGAAAAGCTTCTTCAAAAAATCGCCCACTTTAAAAATGTTTATGGGGATTGAGTAACTTCCAAGTAGACTCAGTGCCAAATTTTAAGATAAAAGCTGCATTGAAAAAACACTAAAAAATTGAATGGTAACATGTGAGAATATAATATGTGCCCAACTATGGTATTAACTTACGAATATAAAGAACGGTCCGCTCAAAATGCAAATAGACTGATCACGCCTTTTTTTTTATACTCAGTTGAGCAGAGCTAATAGGGTATATTAACTTTGATTGGATAACGGTTGGTTGTACAGGTATAAAGGAATCGGGATATATATAGACTTCCATATATCAAAATCATCAGTATCGAAAAAAAATTTGATTAAGCCATGTCCATCCTTCCGCTCGGTCGTTAACACGATAACTTGAGCAAAAATCGCTATATCTTTACTAAACTCACTTCACGTACTTATCTGAACTCACTTTGTATTGGTATAAAAAATGGCCGAAATCCTGCTATGACCACGCCCACTTTTTCGATATCGAAAATTACGAAAAATGAAAAAAAAAAAAATTTCATAATTTTATACCAAATACGAAAAAAGGGATGAAACATGGCAATTGAATTGTTTTATTGACGCAAAATATAACTTTAGAAAAAAACTTTGTAAAATTGGTGCGACGCCTACCATATTCAGTAGAAGAAAATGAAAAAGTTCTGCAGGGCGAAATCAAAAGCCCTTGGAATCTTGGCAGGAATACTGTTCGTGGTATTACATATGTATATAAATAAATTAGCGGCACCCGACAGTTGATGTTTTGGGTCACCCTGGTCCACATTTTGGTCGATATCTCGAAAACGCCTTCACATATGCAACTACCACAACTCCCTTTTAAAATTCTTATTAACACCTTTAATTTGACACCCATATCGTACAAACAAATTCTAGAGTCACCCCTGGTCCACCTTTATGGCGATATCTCGAAAAGGCGTCCACCTATAGAACTATGGCCCACTCCCTCTTAAAATCCTCTCTTTAATACCTTCCATTTGATACACATGTCATAAAAACACATTCCAGGGTTACCCTAGGTTCATTTTCCTACATGGTGATTTTCCCTTATTTTGTCTCCATAGCTCTCAGCTGAGTATGTAATGTTCGGTTACACCCGAACTTAGCCTTCCTTGTTGTTTATTTATTTATTTATTTAAAGTCTTCACAAAAGGAAAACGGTCCACTGACAAAGTATAAAATTTGTACAAAAAGTATTAAACTTATAAATTATAAGATTAAAATTCAAAAAAGTAAACTTATGCATTTAACAATTCAAATTGATTCAGAGAGAATATCAAACTATAAAATATCAGGTCAAATTAGAAAGTATCAGTCAATTTAATACAGGAAGCGAACATTCGGTACTTATACATTTATACAGGTCATTGTAGTGCGCACACCAAATCCGCAGAGGGTTACTTGTTGCGAAGTTTGGACGACATAGCGGTAAAAGAAAAGGTACGTAGTGTCTCGACGTCCTAGCGGGAACAGCGAAATTAAGCCGAGCTAGAAATTCAGAAGAGTCAATTTCACCGATGACCAACTTATGGATGAACAACACCCCAAGTAGAATTCTACGATTTTCAAGAGTAGGCAGATTGCTGAGAAGAAGCCTACTTCTGTAAGGTGGAAGATTAATGCTAGAATCCCAATTAAGACCGCATAGTGCAAATATTAAAAATTGTTTCTGCACAGACTCAATCCGCGTTATATGTTTTTGTGTCCAGGACACCAGACACACGAGCAATACTCAAGTACTGGGCGGATCAAGAAAGTGTATAGGATCTTCCTGAGATAGTAGAGACATTTTATCCTTTTAATATTAGTTTTATTTCGCGCACTGATTAAATTACTTGAACACTATACATACCTCTTTAATTAGTCCACGTTAAACAATCTGTATTATATAAAAATGAAGAACATTCTTCGCAAGTGAATGAAAATTTATGAAAGACAAATTGATCGTTTTTCACATAGCCTACTACTATGTAATATATGTTTCCAAATATTCTTGTAAATTTCAAGTATTTTACTTGTAAAATATTTGAAAAATACCGAGTTTGTGATACGTTTTTTTTGTCGTCTTTATTATGGAAAGGTACCGAAACTTTACCTAAAACTTCTTATTCACAGCTCACAGTATAAATTGAAGAAAAATCCAGTAAAATACTGGCAGATTCCTAAAAATTACTGAAAACTACCTCAATTGTAAATTGGTAATTATAATGGATGGCTACTAAAAGTTTACCAAATGCTTATTTACTTTCTTTTCATTGGTGTTAGTAAGTTAGAAATTTTTATGTTGTATTGGTAGTTTCGGTAGTGGATGTTTGCAGGGTAGAAGGTTCAATATGGTCATATTAATTTTGATCATTTTGTTGTACCAACAAAAAAAAAAAATTGTGAAGAAAAGTGTTTTGCGCGGATATAATTTGATCTCCAAACCGGTGTTAGACCAACCCAGGGTAATTTTTTATAAGCGCGTCCGAAGGCCACCAGTGCGGAAAGATGTTCTGCGTAAAAATACTCTGGATACCGACCCCGGTTTCGGAGCGGTCCGGGATAATTTTTCGGTTTTTCGTGAATATCTTTTGATACACCCACAATTTTTGGCTTCCGTTTTCAGAGTTCTGTGCGGCCCAAACGTGTTGAGTGTCATGCTGCTGTTCTATAGTATTACCGAAAATTTTAATTTTCGTGCGACGGTCAATTTTATGGGGGGCCATTTTTGGTTTGCGTACTTATACGTAAACTTTTGATACAGAGCAGCTGTTTGTCTGTTCAATTGTTTTCTCATATAGCGCGCATACAAACATACATATATATATAATATGTATGTTAACTTGAGGGACCTTGAAATCGGCGTCAAACCCATTACCAACCCATGCCAAACAAATTATTCGACTTTGATTGGCCGGCGATGTGTTGTGTGTAATTTTTATTTCTTAATATTCAATGAAATATGAGTGTAAATACAACAGTAAAACAACAACACTTAACCAACCGAAAAACGATAACAAATTTAAGATTTGCTAAAACGCTATAAAACCAAAGTCATATGAATAACTTACAAAATTTGGATTTACAAAAGGGTATACGCGAATTATAGAGTTGATCAAATAGTCGGATTGTTGTCGTAGCCGCTCCAGAACAATGTTACTTATGTAACATTTATGGAATTGGAAGATAAGCTATTGTTAATTGAGACTTCCCTCTTCCTTGGCTTCCACAGGCGCGATCCGATAAGTATACCTCTGGGCCGGAGCATCTTCTTTCATTCGAAAAATACGTCCCAGCCCGCATGCCTGCTGTGTTTTCGCTAGATTAGTTTGATGCCAGCATTAAGGTCACACAGCTCATCATTAAAGCTCCTTCGGTGATGATGCCAGCGTCCATGCTTCTTCAACATATAGCAGAATGAGTGCGATAAGTGACTTGTAGAACTTGATTATTGTTTTGCCAAAAGGGGTCTTTACTTCTCAACTGCCTCCCCCAATTGCATTGTTGACAAAGGTTATCATCCGTTGGATTTCTCGGTGAACGTTTTTGTTTGTGCTAAAGCCGGTGCTTCCATTCGTGGACATTTATATCGTTGTAATGTGATGCTCTCTGTGGCCGTTGTAGGAGGACACGAGCACACCTTTGCTCAAGCGGAAAAAAAGAGTGATAAATCAACTATTTTCACTCCTCATCCTGACAGTTTCTACAAAAGTTTGTTCGTAAATACCATCAAGTTTATCCAGTGAGATAGCGCAGTGACCAGTGAGAACACAAGCGACCCCATGCTCCTCACGGGGTGGGCGCATTATCCTAGAAGGTTTAATGTGGTCATATTAATCGTTCTAGAGAATGTCAGGCTAGTGTCTTGATGGTGCTTTGTTACCGGAACGTACCGGATCTATATGCGGCAAAGGACCAACAACATCGATAACTCTCCCCAAAGCCTTCGGGGAGTGTCTTCATCATTAATACAATAACAACAGGACACAAGCAAGTATTCTTACTGCATTTTTTTAGTTCGACATGGATTAGGGATCTTGAGATTTCGCAATCGTCCCGACTGGCCCACAAGTTGACCGTTGTCCTAGCGAATCGTTCTTAAATTTTGTAATGAGCAGTTCGCCTCTCTAGTTCGTTTCTGCTGCACAACATCACATTGCAACAGTTTTGATTATAATGCCCAAGATGCAGATTGCCTGAAATTCACTATCCTCTAGCAGACTAATCACGCCTTCTCCAGCATAGATCTCTGCTGAAAAAATGAAATAAGTAGGAACGCCGATAAGACTGTCTCGACTGCATAACCATAGCCCTTTTAAGAACCATTGTCCTTTGTCTAAGTTCATTTTCCAAGTTCTCTCTCATTTAATTCTTATGAAAGTCATAATAATAATAATATCATCTAACAATTCTGGAACATATCCTTCCTTTTCCGGCAACGGAGAAATTGATCATTGTGCTGTCAGTTTAGGAAATTAAGGTGGCATTCGTTGTGATTCTAAAGCAGAAAACGAGACTCATCGCTGGTCCGTTTTGCGGTCCACGCCACGAATATTTCTATGCATTACCTTAATTTTAGGATATTTCTAGTGATCTGTCTGAGTCGCCAGCGTATACGACTACCTTCGTTTTTTGCCATCAAAGAACTTTCCTGACTACATTAACTATCGTTATTCAGAGGTAATACGCTAGAGCTCCTCCTTGAGTGGTTCGCTGGCAGTCAATTTATATATAAAGAACTTGCAGTTCATCTTACTATAGAGTGGATGGTTCCATGTCATTCGAGTGTTCATGTTAAGAAATGGACTTGGGATGTATTTCTGTAACTCAGAGATTTACCACAAAAATGCTCCCGTAAGGAGCGTTGTCGATATATATAAGCAGTCTTTTGTCCGTTATAATCTAGTATGTTCCGGTTACAGTACCTGGTAGTAATCAGATTGCGGCGGAAACTGTTTCTTTTTTATCCCTCGAGCTCTTGGATTAAAGTCTTCTCTAAGAACGGGCATGCTTTACGTAGGAATATTCTAATCCCCTTAACCCGCTTTCTGAGTGGCAAGACAAATTTCCAAACGCTTCTTCAGGCGTATGCTACATATCCCATTCGAACACAATTAACTAGAAGGAAAACCGAACTGTCAAAAGCGAATTCCGTCAAAGTTGGTATCACCCAGGGCTGTTTTGACCATCTTAAGCTAAGTTCGCCCGACATCGCCCAGCATCGCATTGAACCGAACTGACCCAGGTATAGCGCTTAATCCATTTTGGGGGTGAAACATACAACTTTTCTGATTTTGATTTAACGGCAAACCTGTTACTGATGTTTAGAACGGTACCAGTTCTACCAAAAAGCAGAATGTCGAAGTCAAGAATTTTCCCTACTATGAGGTTCGCTCAGATTATCGCTTCCCCGTATGTTGAACAAATAAATGAACAAAGTAGATGAAAAACCACTAAAAAATACAACAAAAGCATTTAAAAACAAGTAAGGAAGTCTAAGTTCGGGTGAAACTGAACATTGCATACCCAGTTGTACAATTGAAATGCTCTTGTTGTTTGTTTTGTGTGCTTAATAATGTTACAAGGCTGCGCAATAGTACATATACATATGGTTCTATTCTGAACTAATTTTTCTTCGAGCTATCGCTCCCGAAACATAGAAAATTGCTTAGTCATAAAAGGGACGGTGCCACGCCCATTTTTTGAAATTTGAATATTTTCCTATTTATTGTTATAAATCCACTTGGGAAATGAAATACCATTGATATAAAGCTCCTTTTTGCAAAGATATAGTTTATTTCATTTGTCCACGACCCTTCTAAAAATCTTTTATATAAAAGTGGACTTGGTCCTTAACCGATTTCGTTAATTTTTCTTCAAAGCATTCCTTATAGTAAAGACATCCTCTCTGACGAATTTGGTTACGATAGGCTTCACGATTTTTGATTTATGATTAATAATATTTGTAAAATTGGTTTTATCACAAGTGGGCGGTGCCACGCCCATTTTAAACAAGTAAGGTAGGCTAAGTTCGGGTGTAACCGAACATTACATACTCAGCTGAGAGCTTTGGAGACAAAATTGTCTTTTTCATGGGTACATACAAATGGTAATACTAAAAAGTGGAGCAACTAGCATTTGCTATCTTTCTTCAGCTATCAATTCGTTTTATTTGAATATTTTTTTAAATATGAAAATTTGTTTAAATTTGAACGCATTTCTTTATCGTTTTTTTTAACTCACCCCTGAAATATTTTCGAAGCGCTCTTAATTATGAGTCCGATAAGAGTGCGAAATTGTAGACCAAGGGTGGCGTTTTTTGGAACGATTTTCCTTCATCCCCTGTCAAATAAGGAAAAATCACCATGTAGGAAAATGAACCTAGGGTAATCCTGGAATGTGTTTATATGACATGGGTATAAATGAAAAGGTATTAAAGAGTATTTTAAAAGGGAGGGGGCCTTAGTTCTATAGATGGGTGCCTTTTTGAGATATCGCCATAAAGGTGGACCAGGGGTGACACTATAATGTGTTTTGTACGGATATGGGTATCAAATTAAAGGTATTAATGAGGGGTTTAACAGGGAGTGGCCCTTGGTTGTATATGTGAAGGCGTTTTCGAGATGTCGCCCAAAATGTGGACCAGGGTGACCCAGAACATCATATGTCGGGTACCACTAATTTATTTATATATGTAATACCACGAACAGTATTCCTGCCATGATTCCAAGGGCTTTTGATTTCGCCCTGAAGAACTTTTTCATTTTCTTCTACTTAATATGGAAGGTGTCACAACCATTTAACAAAGTTTTTTCTAAAGTTATATTTTGCGTAAAAAACAACAATCCAATTACCATGTTTCATCCCTTTTTTCGTATTTGGTATAGAATTATGGCTTTTTTTTCATTTTTCGAAATTTTCGATATCGAAAAAGTGGGCGTGGTCGGATTTCGCCCATTTTTAATACGAAGATAAAGTGAGTTCAGATAAGTACGTGAATTAAGTTTAGTAAAGATATATCGATTTTTGCTCAAGTTATCGTGTTAACGACAGAGCGGAAGGACAGACGGTCGACTGTGTATAAAAACTGGTAGTGGCTTCAACCGATTTCGCCCGTTTTCACAGAAAGAAGTTATCGTCATAGAAGCTATGCCCTTACCAAATTTCACAAGGATTGGTAAATTTTTGTTCGACTTATGGTATTAAAAGTATTCTACACAAATTAAATGAAAAAGGGGGAGCCCCACGCCCATTTTGAAATTTTCTTTTATTTTTGTATTTTGTTGCACCATATCATTACTGGAGTTGAATGTTGACATAATTTATTTATATACTGTTAAGATATTAAATTTTTTGTTAAAATTTGACTTTTAAAATTTTTTTTAAAAAGTGGGTGTGTTCGTCATCCGATGTTGCTAATTTTTATTCTGAACAGATACAGTACTTAATAGGAGTAACGTTCCTGCAAAATTTCATCGTCATATCCTCAACGACTGCCAAATTACAGCTTGCAAAACTTTTAAATTACCTTCTTTTAAAAGTGGGTGGTGCCACGCCCATTGTCCAAAATTTTACTAATTTTCTATTCTGCGTCATAAGATCAACCCACCTACCAAGTTTCATCGCTTTATCCGTCTTTGGTAATGAATTATCGCACTTTTTTGGTTTTTCGAAATTTTCAATATCGAAAAAGTGGGCGTGGTTACAGTCCCATATCGTTCATTTTAAATAGCGATATGAGATGAGTACCCAGGAACCTACGTACCAAATTTCATCGACATACCTCAAAATTTACTCAAGTTATCGTGTTTACGGACGGACATGGCTAAATGAATTTCTTTTTTCGCTCAGATCATTTTGATATATACAAGTCTATATCTATCTCGATTAGTTTATGCCGTTACGGGGTACCGTTATGCAAACAAAGTTAATATACTCTGTGAGCTCTGCTCAGCTGAGTATAAAAATCAGAAAGATTATTGCACTCCAACAACTGTGAGGGCTATTGTCAGGGGGAAACTTATTTAGTGTGTAGTGTACATGGTAAGCAAGAAGAGAATCAAAATAACCAATCAGCTCAATTTACACGATCAACAATTGAGTGACTTACAAACTTCATTATTTATAAACATAAAATGTGAATTTTTCTTAAACATTTGTATTAAAAGGGAAGTGGTTCGATGATTCTTTCTAGGGAAGTTTTAATAATTAAAGATAGTTTTAGTTATAAATATTTTTGTTGAAAACTTTTACTAATGTTTTGCTCTCTGATTTCAAATTTAAATTTTTAATAAAAGCTAAACTCTCTCCAAAGATATATGTATGTATATTTATTTTTTGGTATGTACGTAGGTATTTGTAGTATTTACTTATTTTTAAATTATGACACATAATTGTATCATTCGCTATCGGCAGTGAACTTTTTTCGTTTTCAGTTTGGCGATCACTCTTAGAAACTTGTATTGTATATATTTACATACGTATACATATCTGTGGCCAACGCAAATGAGTATGATCTCGGTACTTTTAGGCTGGCTGTGGACTGTGGCAAAGATATGTATGCTAAACTTAGCCGTAGAGTATTTGTTATTAAACATGTTAACGGAGTTCCAATGAACACTAATTCAGATCCCGATAGAAATTTAACATGCAAATGCAAAAACACCGCTGTGATCCTGGTATTTATCTGGATAACTTTCGTGCATTGTAAACCTTAGCAATTGTTTGTAACACTTCAACCATCGTAGGAGTGCGGGTTCAAATCCTACTCCCGGGAGAAAAGGCTTTGAAGGGATTTACAAGATATAATCGAAACAGCTGTCGCCTTGTCCGTTCTGATGTCACGTTGGTTAAATTTTTCCCAAATTATTAAATAAATTATAAAAAAATTAAAAATTGCTTGAAATAAATGTTCATACAATTAAAGCAATACGGGCAATCCCCGATTAATTCATATAAAGAGACAACATTTGGTTAATTCGTTGTAGTTCTATAAATAGAACAAAAACAGCAATAAATACCAAGATTCTATGAAACCGCCTTACAAACATGCATAACTTCAACATATAACTACATACGAAGTATGGGATGTGTAGAAGATAATATATGCGAAAGAAGGCAATTGGGAAACACTTTACAACAACTAAGGCATGACGTAGCTGAATGCGTTTGTAACCATTTTAACTACCGTAGGAGTGCGGGTTCGACTCCCACTTACGGGAGAAAAGGCTTTGAAGAGATTTACGAGGTATAATCGAAACAGCTGTCGCCTTGGCCGTCCTGATGTCACGTTGTTTAAATTTTTCCCAAATTATTAAAAAATTATAAACTTCCTTAACCCTAACGCCATAGTCGTAACCATATTTTTACTTATCTATATCAAATTGGCATCAGTAATTGGTGCCTTAATCTCAAAATCGTGAAAATTTCAAAAAATTGAAGAAAACGCAAAAAATTACAAACATTTACCCATATATGTAATACTCCTATATTGCTAATAGAAAATGCTCGCAATGTGTTTTGAATTCGAAATTAAAACAAAACAGCCTATAAAATTTTTGTGATTGTAGCAGCATAAGTGTGACAAGAAAAAAATAAATTTAGGTACATCCGATCATTGAATACAAAAACAAAAACGTTTAAAAAACAATATATCGGCACTCTGATGTTTGGGAATGTACCTAGCCTTTTGTAGCAATATAGGAGTATTACATATATGCATATACCACAAAAAATAAACCTCTTAGTCAAAACGTATCAAAAAAAAAAAGAAGGGTTAATAAATTCTCCAACTCAAATATTTTTAGGTTATGGATATGGCGAAAAACAAAAAACCAATTGGTGGGCTATGTGTTATGGTATGGCTCCATTAATCGATTACATTGATTTCCATAAGGTTGGTTCGGTCAGCTGTTTTATCTGTTTATGGATAAGTCACTATTAATTGGCCCTTAACTTGTTAGCACTTACAGACATATGCACTAGGTTCAGATATATATGTATCAAAATTTTCCCACTCGACACCCCATACATATTTGGTTTGGCCGTGAAATATGTACATCATCATCATCATTTTAAACCATGCTAGAAAAACCATAAACTTTCTAAGTCAAAATAAATGAAATTACCAAATTTTTCATAGAAAATTGCAATTCATAGCAATGAGCTACACATACACAATCACAAATTAAACAAACCAAAAAACGTATTTAATAAAATTCCATTAAATACACTCTGTTAAATGGTTTTGAAGGGAAAATTGGCGCGTTTGACTTCGTTATTAGTAATCTGTAGCTAAAATTAAAAGTTTTGCTTCCTTCAAAATATATCCAGAAAAAACAATGAAACCGCTTAGCCGTTCCAAAATCGGCGTCCAATCAACAGGCTTTTCTGCACAGAACACATCTCTGCGTAAGTGTGGGTGCTTCTGTGCAACGAAATGTGAATTTTACGGAAAATATCTGTTTCGAACTTCGAATTCCACCTCACAAAATTTGTGGGAAGCAAAAAATAAATAATAATAATTTCGAAGAGAATTTAGGCCGAGCTTCTCCTCCGATTTGCGTCGTGCTCTTTTTTATTGTAAATTTTTCCTACAAATTGGTGGGACGGGACCTACATTTTTTAGCCGACTCCGAACGACATCTGCAAGGTAGGTCAGTTTTCACTGAGAAACTTTACATGACAGACATGTTTGCCAAATCACTGCCGATGTTATAGTTTTATACAGAAAAAATACCGTATTTGTGGCATAGTTAGAAGAACTAATCATATTATTTATTAATTTGATAATTTGTTTTCAAATTTCAAAAAAAAAAAAAATTTCGGGAAATAAGTTTTCAAATAACAGGTACCCTTTTATGCGTACACATAAGTTGAGATCTGCCAAATCTGCGCGTGATCAGAGCCTGATATCTCATTGGAACTCATCTATTCTCTCAATTTTTCTAGGGGTTTGTTAAGCCTCGAGATCTAAACCAGCTCAGCTACAGAGAAAAACTTATCAGCTAAGTAAAATAAATGTAAAGTCTAATAGATATGTATGTTTATGTATTATAGATTATAAAATGAAGATAGAACATGTTTTAATGTTAATAAGAAATGACTCGGGAGCGACAGGTAGAGGAAGACTTAATCTCCTGGGTGCTCGCAATTGGCGTCAGTTATCGCGAAAGAGGGATAAATGGGGTAAATTGCTACGCAGCGACGAAAATTTCGAAGCCGGTTAATGATGATTATGAAGATGTATTCTACGTCAAAAGTTCTCTCAAAATTATTTACATTTAAATGTGAGAGCCTGTATGTTTGTGAAATCCAAAAGTGAGCATACATATGTACATTAGACTGAGTCGGTTTATTAACCGATATCGATTTTTCGATAGGATAAAAAAGTTCCACTACGCATACCCAAAAAAATAATTTTCGAGCCTGCGCAATTTAATTTTTTTGACTTTTTTTCGACTTTGATTTTTAAGGTTTTTATCATAACCTACTAAAAAATTTTCATTTGATTGTAAAATTTTCATGTAGACTGGGTCGATTTATTAAGCTATATCGCGCCATCGATTTTTCGATAGGATTTGGGTTCAGGAAAAAAAGTTCCACGACGCATACCCAAAAAAATAATACTGGAGCCTGCAAAATTAAAAAAAAAATTTCATTTGATTGTAAAATTGTCATGTATACCCTGTCCGACCCAAAAAAAACTATCTTAACTTAAACTTATCGCCAACGTTTTTATCCAACATTTTTGGGTCGGACAGGGTATACATATGAACATTTTTTTAGTAAGTTGGTGATGAAAAAAACCTTAAAAATCAAAGTCGAAAGAAGTAAAAAAAATGCGTAGTGGAACATTTTTTTTCTGAGCCCAAATGCTATCGAAAAATCGATGACGCGATATCGGTTAACTTTCGTCCATACAAATCGACCCACCCCAATGTACATACTTTTATTGAGTAGTACTTGCACATGAGAATGAGATCGTTAATCAGTTTAAATGTTGATCTTTAGCGTCGTTGTGTAGGCACTTGTGGGGCTAAGAGGTGATTTCACAGACCAAATCGACTGTCAAAGGGTTACCTCGGCGTGAACTTGTAAAGCTCGTCATTCACAAGCTTGTGGGAAAATTAAAATTTTGTTTGCTAAAGAATTCAAAGAGATATGTACATAAATTACAAACGAATGAGAGCTAATCGTGAGAATTGAGCACATATGGGGGTGTAGGTGTTGGTGCTAAAAAAGTGCGTGTGAGACGCCTACATATTGGACATTGATTTTGCAAATTTCGTTGTGAAGAAGAAGAAGAAAAAGAAGAGCCATAAATAGACTAAATAAATTATGAGTGTCTCATAAAATATAAGAAACAAGTGAAATTGTTCGAATAAATTTCGGTTTTAAAAAATTTCCAAGTGAGTTTATGAGGCTAAATTTTATGATTTCATGAAACAAAATTTTTTTATTTGCGGAAATAACTTAAGTGTTGGAAGGTCACCTATTTACATACATATGTTGCTTTGCTATTGCCTTTTTAATTTGTAAGTTTGTGTGTAAGGTTTGATCGTTTTGGCGGATAGGCTAGTAGTGATATTGCAAGCTTTGGGTTGGTTTTTAAAGAGTTTTTCTCAATTTGACTGTTCGGGTTAGGTCAATAGCTGGGAAGCGAAAAATATGTATAGATATGTACGTATTTCTGTGTAATTTTTTTCTAGTTGCAGAAAGCGTGCCACTATTTTCTTTTTCCCGATGCCGAAAACTTCAAAGGAAGCCCTGTTCTTTCTAAACACATTGTTCGAACATACGACCTTCCTAAAAAAATATGACCTTACTATTGTAGCCGCTTGAAGTATAGTTTAGGGATGTAGCAGAGCTTCGATTTCGATACTTCGAAGCTTCCGACTGAAGAAGACTTTTGATTACGATTTAGGTTCCGTGTGTTTGGAATCCAGCGTTTAACGGAAAGGTCAGAAGAAAAGTTTAATGGGCAAATTGTGTATCCTTAAGCACTGATAAAAAGAGGTTTTCGCAAGAACGTCAATTCAGCTTCGGCACACTTCATACCAGCTGACAAAACACCTGAAATAAACCCTGTTCTTGTGGGAAGGCAAAACCCGCAACTCCTCCAAATAATGGAGCTGAATGCGTAGATCAGGCAGCTTGTAGACAAACATAAACGAGAAAAATGGAAAAAGCAATTCCAAACTGTGATCACTTTGCTGATGCTGGAAAGCTGTCGTCAAGTGTGTGCTTGGCAAATCAGACAAAACTCAAAAGATTATCGAGCCCTTTGGAGCGAAAATTTATAATACATCCTTCAGTTGAAGTGACAAATGGCCAGCTATAGGACAAACATAAAAAAAACGTAGTGCCGATGACTATCGCGGCCATAGAGATGCACTCGTGCGCCTATATTTCTTATAGCAACTCTTCACAGCTCAGTACTTCGACGAGTGCCACTGCTTTCTTATTTCTTAGCCAGAATTAAAGCTTCCCCACAAAGTGTGTCATGTGACGTGGTTTGGCGGCGCATTTTCAGCAATAAGAGGCCATTGAATGCGTTGTACAGCGAGATTATTTCGGCAAAACTTGTTAATTTTAAGTGAAATCTAAGTGAAACATAATTTTTGGCTCTAGAGACAGTTTTTAAAGGTCATTATGCAGCATTCTATATATGTACTTAAGTATCTATG
This sequence comes from Eurosta solidaginis, assembly GCF_040869045.1. Taxonomy (NCBI): domain Eukaryota; kingdom Metazoa; phylum Arthropoda; class Insecta; order Diptera; family Tephritidae; genus Eurosta; species Eurosta solidaginis. The sequence goes on from NC_090320.1 coordinate 272,248,908, forward strand.
TATATGTGTAGTAGGGACGTAACGAAGCTTCGAATCTGATTCTGAAAAACGGAACTTCCGAAAGATAAGACTTTTTGTTTACGATTTCGATTTCGTTTGTTTTCAATCGCAGGTACACCCAAAGTTCCTCAGTGGAGAATACTTCTGATAATTGCATGAAGTGAATATAACTTCACATTCTATCGTTTTTTCAGTACAAGTACAACTCAATTTATTAGTTAAACGACGCTCAAAATTATTATGCAGCTTTTTAGTCATCTTTAGCAGAAGTTTAAGCTAAGCTTTAACGGCCAATCTTGTAGAGTTAGACTCTAGTTAATCTATCAGCTGTTTGCTTTTACATTGAAGTATAAAAAAGTTATTATTCCCTCGACGAAAATGATGGTTTGATAAACGAATTAATTTATTTATAGATAGATATTTAAATTTATCCTTTTTCCTTTTTAGTCACAGCCTTTTATGCTCGGAAATGACGTCGAATATGTCAACAAAATCCAGCTGTCGACATAGTATCTACCAAATATGTAGATAAAGAAAAATCAATTTTCCGTATAAATAAAAGTTTTGGGAAATGCTATCGATTTTGATGGTCCTTTGGCGGATATAGATCCGGTAGGTTTCGGTAACAAAGCACCATTAAGATAATAGCCCGACCCATATAGGAAACGATTACATGACCACATTCCATAAGGATCTTAGGATCGCCAGAGCACCACCTGCTAAATATGTGTATAATACATTCCAATTTGTAACCGGATTCCTCTCGTTTAGATGAGGTTGACAATTGGGCTGTGGAAGCTCTGAAGATATAAAGTTTTGTATTGCGCTTATCAACCCCTTGAACCCCATATTATTTTACTCAACATCTTCCTTATATTTAGTTAGATAGTTGCACGATTCTTCGACTTCCGATTTCGATTACGGTAAACTTACTTCCGTAACACCTCTAATATGCACAATATTCTTGCATATTTTATGATGGGCGCTCACATCACGTTTGTAGCATTGTCTCACATTTCCTTCAATGATTCAATTTATTCAATTACGGCTTTAGTTTTAAGCATGCAAATTTTTTATGTAGATCTTCATATATGTATTTCATACATACAGTAGCGTAGCTGTGACATCGACAGGAGAGGGGGCGGGAATGAAACATTTGCTATGCTGAGGGTAAAATATTTTAGCGGAAGTAACCTTATTGCTTAATGTACTAAAACATATATTAAAGCAATTTTAATTTTTAAATTTATGGAATCTTTGGGGAAAAATGTCTACAACTCGATATCGACAGGACAAGGCGAGAGTTGTTTCGATTATATATTGTCTCATTCTCGAAATTATCCCACTCCGATTCCTCATCCTATGTCAGTCACCGAATATGTTGACCTAGGCGTTGTGTTTGATTCCAACTTCACCTTCAAAACTATATCTGCTACTTATTTCCTGCCAAAGGCCTACAGAAATCTAGTTTTCTTTCGCAGATATGTAAAAGATTTTAGAGATCCTTATACCAGGAAAGCCCTATACATCTCTTTGGTGCGCTCTAATTTAGAATATGCTTCCATTATTTGGAACCTTATCTGTAGCAGTCATTCGGTTCATAGGAAGTTTGTTCACTTTGCCTTATGCTCTTTAAATTTTGATGATCCGTTGCCATCTTATTCCTCTCGTTGCATACTTATCAATTTGCAATCAATTGAAACAAGGAAAACGGTGCAGCTGGTCATGTTTGTCTACGACCTCACTGCAGGCTCTTCGCACTGTTCAGCTCTTCTTGATAACATACTATTTATTGTGCCCCTAAGAAATCTTTGCTCATTCCTCCTGTCTTATTTATTTGCTAGTCCGGCCAATTACTATCAATTTGATCCAATCTTCTGCGCCCCCACCGAACTTAATAGACTCTCAACAGTTGTAATGAGAAACCTTCAAGTCAGCTATTAATATTTTCTTAATATGACATTATCTTCTATTTAAGTTTACTGTTATATTTAATATTTGTTGGCTTTTATATTTTGTTTTAAAAGATTTTATTAATTTTTGTATCTAGTCTGTAAGATTTTGTGATCATAGACTGAATAAACTAAGCTTAAACTTAAAGTTAAACTTAAATTTCGTCAAAGCCTTTTCTCCCGGAAGTGGGATTTGAACCCGCATTCCTGAGATGATCGATTTGTTGACAAACACTCCACGTAATTTCTCAAGTGCATTGGATGTGGGATCTCTTCAATCAGATGCCTGTTGGGATGCTCAGTAGGGATCTTAAAAATATTCGAAATTTTCGATTAATCGAATACTCGATTATTCAATATTAAATTTTTGAACGTCTATTAATCGAATTTCACTATTCGAATAATTGATTTATTAAATTAAGTATACGCCCTGCATGTACCATATATTTCCACTTTTTGAATTTGCTCGATAATTAGGTATTGAAATCTTCGAATGGTTTGTGTCAAAAATGTTGTCCCTAAATGAAATTTTCCGAACTTTCCCCTTCCGATGAGAAAACATAATTAAGCATACAAAACTTTCGTAAAAAATCAATATTTGGAAAAGTGTTTCTTAATAAGAAGAAATTTTTTTCGTATTCGCCCGTCGGCAGTGTTCGGCAAGCACGAGTGTATTTCTGCCACGAAAAGCTCTCAGTGAAATGTCCCACCAATTTGTGGGTAAAATCAAGAGGAGCACGACGCAAATTGGAAGAGAAGCTCGGCCTAAAATCTCTTCGGAAGTTATCGCGCCTTACAGTTATTTATTTAATGGCATTTAACAAGAAGCAGACAATGCCGGATTTATCGATGTGGACTTCTTATTTGATTATAAAAACTCAACAAACAGCGTTGTGTCACAAAATTATTCATTCATGGCCGAATTTACAATCGGAGATAATACTCCCCCCTTAACATGATTGAAAAACCACCGTATAGGTTATCTTGAACTATATGGTTTGACGACCAAGCATTGGTGTATACCAGCTAAATCAACAGAATCTGGCCACTTTTTTACCAATGCTGAGATATTGTCAGTCCACGTAGAAGTTGTTTGTCGCCACAAATGTACGCCTTCTAAGATTCCTTTATGTTGTCGTTGTTGTAGCAATAAATACACTCCTCGAAGATTTTGCGTAGTGTTATCGATGTTAATGGTCCTTTGCCGGATATAGCTTGAGTACGTTCGGTTTAAAAGCACCATTAAGGTACATGGCCGATCATCTCGGGAATGATTTAATATGACTACATTGAACCTTCCATTGGCTTGGAGAAGATATAAATTGCGCTGGCAACCCCTTCGGGGATCAAATCATAATCCCTTCCTCAAGTTTTTTGGTATATTTTTGTATCGTTTCGAACCTATATTTGGAAAATTTTCAGGTTTATTAAGGGATGACTTTGAGACCATTTCATCAGAATAAATTTTTATATACGGAATAAGCATTGGTCCATAGTAACCATTTCAGAAGTTTTTTCGGCATCAACATGGGTCAAATCGAAATCTCTAGACTTCAATTTATGATTTCGATCACGGATCGTTTAAAGCGATTTATTCAAAATATTTTGGGAAAAATGAATACAACGCAACATCAGGACGGTAAAGGCGACAGTTGTTTCCATTATACTTTCTAAACCTCTTCAAAGCATTTACGTCATAAATATGAACCAGCACACGTACACAACGGATCAAAGATAAACCCATTAATAGGTACAGCGGTATGAAAGGCAAGCTGAGATGATTTAGCCATGTAGGTTTGTCTGTTCGAGCGGGAAATTTTTTTATGCCTCAATGCAACGCTCTGCGCGTGTAGCACTGTCTCCCACTTTGGATAGAATTCTCACAAAACGTAACCTCACAAAGCTTGGAAATTGTTCTTGAAACTGCGTTAGCTTTACTTTGGCTATATGATTTCTATGGCTATTCCAATCCTGATGGATTATAAGGTAAAGTGTTCGTATTCGAAGGTAAATGGCCTCTACATCCTTGCATACGCCCCTGTTCTATTTATAAGTCATGCGTTTTGGCGCGAAAACTACTTTGGCTCTTGAAATGTTCTTTCTCAATTAGTTTAATGGCGTTTTATATCTTCTTTAAGTTACTGAGCTGCATACGTAAATAAATATATATATTCATAGAGAAACATTTTTTAAGAGAGCCTCACGAGAATAAAAACCACTCCAAATGATTACTAATCATATCTGTATCAAACCAGTTTTGTAAGAATTAAGTTAAAATGGTTTTTATGAATTTATCTGTCAAGTGATTTTCAATGAATGAAATGATAACGAAAAAGCGGATAAACTAGCTTAAAATGGCGCATTCCTTCATGCTTGCTTCATAGATGTCCCAATTAGATTGGGCGAGATCAAGAAAAGGCGAGAGTTGCACATGATCGACGAAGCGGGAAAGGCATGGACCCAAGCGCGGGGCTGAAAAGTTTCGAAAATCATAGTACAACCTTAGACCAAGAAAGTTACACCTATGATTAACAATAGAGGAATGCAGACTCATGACATGTATTCTGACTAGATATTCCCCTCTGGCGTCATGTGACGTTAAATTAGGCTTGGTCAGTGATAGCAGATTTAGGAAGTGTGTGTTGGAGAAGGAAACGATTGAGCACGTTTGGTGCTTGCGCCCTGCGCTTACCAGGCTAAGACTCCAGCTATTAGGAGTGATAAAACTGTCAGATCTACAAGCAGCAAATGGCATAGGTCGTAGAATGCTTTTAGTATTTGTCAAGAGAAAGAAGTTATTTTATAACATAAAATGAAATGCAAGTCGCGATAACATCTGAAGAGATTCTAGACCGAGCGTATACCAAATTTGGTGAGGATATCTCAAGTTATCGTGTTAACGGACGGCCAGATGGACGGACGGACATGGCTTAATCAATTTTTTTTTCTATATTGATGATTTTCATATACGGAAGTCTATATCTATCTCGATACCTTTATACCTGTACAACCAACCGCTATCCAACCAAAGTTACGAGTATAGCTGGGTATAAAAAGAATGAACAACATGTCTCGAATTTGCAAAAGGAAACAAATATACTTACTCACGTACGTATTCACCATATATGACGTTAGTAATACAAAAAATGCAGTAAAATAATTTTATTGTTAAATATTTGCATTACAAAGTGAACAATGCTACTCACCGGAAGATTTCGTAGAGCTTTGAATGCCAAATTCAAATTCACCGTTTGGATATGACGAAAAATTAAATTGCAAAAAAAATAGCTCAAAAATTTAAATTCACAAAATGATGGGGGTATTCACGTAGGCTCCGTTATTTTAGATAAAATAAATTCCAACCACGCTACTGTTAGGTTAGGTTGAACTGGTCAGTCCATGAGGACTTCACATAGACTGATTGAGTCCGTAATGTTACCAGAAGTTTGTTTTAACGACCAAACTGAAAAACCCTATCAAAAACCAGGACCTATGTTATAAAATAACTCCGTCCTCTTGGCAAATACTAGAAGCTTCCTAGGACTTAAGCCACTTGCTGCTTCTAGATCTGACAGCTGTATCACTCCTAATAGCTGGAGACTTAGCCTGGCAAGTGCAGGGCACGAGCACAGAACGTGCTCGATCGTTTCCTCCTCCAACCCGTATTTCAAATATCTTCTATCACTGACCAAGCCTAATTTAAAGGCATGTGACGCCAGAAGGCAGTGTCCAGTCAGAATACCCATCATGAGTCTACAGTCCTCTCTTTTTAATGATAGAAGCAACTTTGCTAGTCTAAGTTTGTAAGATCTACACATAATCTTCGACACTTTACAGCCCCGCGCTTGAACCCACGCCTTTCCCGCTTGGTCGATCATGTGCACCTCTCGCCTTCGCTTAATCTCGCCCAGTCTAATTGGGACGTCTACGGAGCAAGCTTCAAGGGATGCACCCTTTTTAGCTAGGTCATCCGCTTTTTCATTCCCATCTATTCCCATATGCCCTAGGACCCAATATAGATGTATGCTTCTCCCTGTCCTGATTCTCTCCAGAGACTGCTTACACTCTAACACGCATTTAGATGCTGTGCTATGCGAGATTATTGCCTTAATTGCTGCTTGACTGTTTAACACGGATGCAGCTTAAGCTATTCTCTTCCACGGTTTCTACTGCTTTGGTTACGGCTAATATTTCCGCTTGGAAAACGCTATAGAAATCCGGCAGCCTGTAGGATCTGCTTATTTCCGGATCAGCACAGTATACGGCAGACCCTACTCCATCCACTACTTTGGAACCATCTGTGTACACATGTATCGCCTCGTCCGCGATTTGCGCACCCTTGCGCCAACCGTCTACCTCTATTGTGGCCTTAAGATCTCCCTTGAAGCGCAGATAGGGAATCAGGTAGTCTGTTCGTCTTGTGATTGATGACGCTATTCTACTATGGCCATATGGTCGGCGCTCAAGCTGCCCCGAGGCACCGAGCCTGGTTGCAGTTGTTAATGCTATGTTCTTTGCTACCAGCTCTACAGGTGGAATGTGCAGAATTGCATACAGTGTAGCCGTCGGGGTTGTTTTCAGAGCTCCCGTAATGTTAAGCATCGATAGTCTGCATACCCCCTCTAATTTTTTGAGGTATGTTGTTTTTTGTGTGGCTTTCCATCAAACAAGAACTCCATAGTATAGTGCTTACAATCGCCGTAAAAACCCAATGAGAAAGAGAGGGCGATAAGCCCCACGTACACCCCAGCATTCTTTTACATGGATAAAGTGCCGTTGTGGCCTTCTTCACCCTCCTCCACGTTGAGCTTCCATGACATCTTACTGTCTAGGATGATTCCTAGATATTTTGTGCAAGGTTTCTCCTGTAAGGTCACCCCTCCTAACTTAGGCCTGGTCCAATTTGGGACCTTGTACCTCTTTGTAAACAAGATCATATCCGTCTTCTCCGCATTGACTTTCAACCCGTCATTAGATGCCCAGGTATGAATATCCCTAAGCGCCCGATCCATCAAAGAACTAATCGTTGGAAGGCACTTTCCCCTTAAGACAGTTGCTACGTCATCTGCGTAAGCCGTAAGTTTTACGGGTCCCTCATAGAATCGCCTGAGCAGTTGGTTGATGACCAGCGTCCACAGCAGAGGTGATAGCACCCCTCCCTGCGGCGTGCCCCTGTCCACTGATTTCGTGGCCTCGTACAATCCCCATTGTGATGTAATCTTTCGGCAATTTAACATGCAGCCGATCCATCTGATTAAGGCGGCATTTACTTTAATGTAATTAAGACCATCCATAATTGCCTATTTAGAAACATTATTGAAAGCCCCGGCAATGTCCAAGAATACTCCTAGAGCATAATCCTTATATTCCAGGGATTTCTCTTGCTTATTACCATCCTATGCAATGCGGTGTCTACCGACTTGCCTTTGGTGTACGCATGCTGTGTTGTGGGGAGCAGCTTTTCATCCACGTTGGACTTTATGTACACATCTATCAGCCTCTCAAAGGTCTTGAGCAGAAATGATGTTAAGCGAATGGGTCTATAGTCTTTGGGATAAACGTGGCCGATCTTCCCCGCCTTTGGTAGGAAAGGTACACAAGCCGTTCTCCTTATGCACCCATCGAATATTATTTTAAGCCATTTTACAACCGCCATACTTGAAACTTGTAGAATGACCGGGAATATACCGTTTGGGCCCGGCGATTTAAACTTAGAAAACGTGTTCACTGCCCATTCGATCATGGTATCGGTCACCAAGCCCGGCACTACCCACTCCGTGATCGAAGTGTGAGTGATGTTTTCTGGCTCTTATAAACCGCCTCCCGATGGGAAATGTGTGTCGAGAAGCACCTCAAGGGATTCCTCACTATTACGTGACCATTTCCCGTTCTCTTTCTTTATTAGTCCCTGGACTATGTTTCCCCTTGCTAGGACTTTTTTCAACCGTGCTGTATCGCTGGAGTCCGTACAGAAACTTTCCCATGAGATTCTCTTCGCCCTGGAAATTTCACGCTTGTAGATCCTCAGAAGATCCCTGTACTCGTCCCGGCACGCTTCGCTTTCCGCGGTCTTTGCGAGCTAAAACAAATCTTTTACCTGTCTTCTTAGAAGACTCAGATCATTGCTCCACCATGGCGGCTTCGCTTTTCCTCTGAATCTTCTTAGAGGACAAGCTTTGTTATAAGCGTCCTGGTTAGGAATTAATTCGACTCCTCCAGTTCCTCCACATTGGCATCTCTTTCGGTTGTCCCAGTTTTGTTTCTACATGTTTCTGGAATTTAGTCCAGTTCGTTGACCTAGGGTTTCTAATGGTTCCTTCCTTCTCTACCCTCTTTAGGGGGATGCTGAAGCTGATATATGAATTGTCGGAGAAGGATGGTCTATCAAGAACCATCCAATCATACCTTGATATATCACGCTCCGAGCTCAATGTTGGCTATCTGCAAATTCGTTTGCAGGATGTAATAAAATAGAGATTCGCCTCTCTCGTTCGTATCTGCTCCTCCCCACGCATTGTGGTGCGCATTTGCATCTGCGCCTATGACCAACCGCCCTTTGCGCCCTTTCTCCTGTACTAACATTTTGCACTCCATCGGTGGAACCTCCGCAGCATGGGCCATGTAGCAGGACGCCAGGATAAATGCCTGCTTATTCTTTTGCTCAACGGCCACCGCTACGAGGTCCTCAGTGGTGTAATTAGGCAGCATATATGAATGCAGCTTCCTCACCATTACTACAGCTCGCACCCGTCCTTCCGTTTGCGCGTAGTAAACGCCAAACCCGCGCGCGCTAAGTCCAGAAACCTTTCCTCCCGATGAGATCCACGGCTCCTGGATCAGCGCCACGTCAAACGAACCGCCCTGAAGGGTAAGGAGGAGTTCGCTTGACGCCACTTTACTGTGTTGGGAGTTTATCTGTAGGACTCGCAACACCATTGGGCTATTTGTCCCCCTCCAACACTTTCTTCGTGACGTCATCGTCCTCCCCTTACCCTTTTGGTTTAGAGTATTCGAGGCCCCCTTCATCCTCTCATAACTGTTGTGCCGGGTGTTCCTCTGTGCGAATCACAGCACCATTTGGAGGTTGGTCCTCTTCTAACACCTTCGTGGTGACGTCGGCTACCTCCACCTTTCTTTTTCCCTTAGGCTTTGGAGGTCCTTTTCGACTTCGCCCACCTCTAGCGTGTTAGAATTTTTGTCTTCGGGACTTCTTTTCCTGAGTCGCATGTACATTTTGCCAATGCCAAAGGACATTTTGCCTAGCTGCGTGTACAAAATATCCTCCCCGTGCTTGTTTATTTGGATGTAGAACTGACCTTCCTCGGTAGGCCGAGATACAGTAAGTACCTTCCAATCCTGTGTCAGTATGTTCGGATTCTGATTCTGCAGAAGTCGCAGTTTATCCTCCGACTTCATCACGCATGGTATCCATACCTTAACTTTTGGTACCGTGAGGATTTGCGCTTTATCCACCACCTCAAACCGCGCGTTCGTGCCTTGCCATTGGAGGTTTGGAATCACTTCCTCCAGCCACCGCAAGCTCGCGATGTTGTCGCACGCTATCATCTTCACACGATTATACCAGCTCAGCGGTCCAGTATTATATACGGGGAAAGAACCGTCCGCCACAGCAGCGCCTCTTACTGTGGTAAGGCCATAAATACTTCCCGCGGTGGCCCGGTATCGGGAAGGCTCCATTCGAATACAGCCGAATTTATCCCCTGGCTGCAAATCGTCCAATAGCACGGTCCGCATAACACCCTGGATTAGGGGGTTGGCAGTTCTTGGTCACCGACATCCCGCTACTGTTGGCAGCGATAATTTCGAAACAGTAAAAGACTTCATTTATGTGGGAACCAGCATCAGCAACAACATCATTTCTGACATCCAGCGAAGAAACACTCTTGCCAATAAATGCTTCTTTGGACAAGGTAGGCAATTGAAAAGTAAAGTCCTCTCTCGGCAAACGAAAATCATACCCTACAAGTCACTTATCACTTCCGTTATATGCTGACATCAACATAGTCCAGCGAATTAAAACGCAGCGGCCGCGCTGGCTAGGCCATGTTATGCGAATGAAAGATGACGCTCCGGCCAAGAAAGTGTTTCTATCGGAAACCTTCTGTGGAAGCAGAGGTAGACGGCGGCCCCCACTCCGCTGGAAGGACCAGGTGGAAAACAATTTAAACTCCATTGGTGTAACCAATTGGCGCCGGTTGGCAGAGAAGGAGCAACTGCCGCGCCTTGTTGGATGGCCATAACCATTTAAACGGCATTTGAACGGTTAAGCGCAAATTAAGTAAGTAAATTACATGAAAAAAAAAAAAATAATGGCCTGATATTCTGACGCAAATACCCCGAATGTTTCATGAATGATATCGATCTTATCAGAAGTGAGCACAAATAATAACGATCATCATCGTTTGACCGCTATGCAATAAAAAATAATGTGGGTCATACCTTTTTAGCGATAACTGATACCAAATGGAAACACCAAGGGACTTCAAGTAATCCAACACATTCTTAAAACATAAAGAGACTGTTTTCTCATAGCCTTATAAGCTTTGAAGAGAAGCGAAGTTGATGGTGGAGTAATATAAAGTCAATGGCCATAAGGTTAATTGCTTTTATTACCACTTCAAATGGGCTATTAGGTCCATTGGCCTTTTTAAAAGGCCATGAGGTCAATTGGCTTTATACCATTTTTAAATTTGACGTAATGGCCACTTACGAATTTTTTGTTGACCAAGAAAAAGGCCATCACCATATTTTTGCTGAATTGAGACAAAAAACAAAAATAAAAAAGCTCTGCAGGATGAATTAAACGTTAGGTTAAAATATTTTTATACTCAGTTGAGCAGAGCTCACAGAGTATATTAACTTTGATTGGATAACGGTTGGTTGTACAGGTATAAAGGAATCGAGATAGATATAGACTTCCATATAGCTGAATAGAAAATTAGTAAAATTTTGGACAATGGGCGTGGCAGCGCCCACTTTTAAAAGAAGGTAATTTAAAATTTTTGCAAACTGTAATTTGGCAGTCGTTGAAGATATCATGATAAAATTTTGCAGGAACGTTACTCCTATTACTATATGTATGCTTTATAAAAATTAGCAAAATCGGAGAACGACCACGCCCACTTTAAAAAAAAAATGTTTTTAAAGTCAAATTTTAACAAAAAATTTAATATCTTTACAGTATATAAGGAAATTATATCAACATTCAACTCCAGTAATGATATGGTGCAAAAAAATGCAAAAATAAAAGAAAATTTCAAAAGGGGCGAGAAAATTTCAAAAGGGGCGCCCTTTTCAATTTAATTTGTCTAGGATACTTTAATGCCATAAGTCGAACAAAAATTTACCAAACCTTGTGAAATTTGGTAGTGGCTTAGATTCTGGGACAATAACTTATTTCTGTGAAAAAGGGCGAAATCGGTTGAAGCTACGCCCAGTTTTTATACACAGTCGACCGTCTGTCCTCCCGCTCGGCCGTTAACACGATAACTTGAGCAAAAATCAATATATCTTTACTAAACTCAGTTCACGTACTTACCTGAACTCACTTTGTATTTGTATAAAAAAAGGCCGAAATCCGACTATGACCACGCCCACTTTTTCGATATCGAAAATTACCAAAAACGAAAAAATGCGAAAAAAGGGATGAAACATGGTATTTGGATTGGTTTATTGACGCAAAATATAACTTTAGAAAAAAACTTTGTAAAATGGGTGTGACGTGACACCTACCTTATTAAGTAGAATGAAATGAAAAAGTTCTGCAGGGCGAAATAAAAAACCCTTGAAATCTTGGCAGGAATACTGTTCGTGGTATTATATATATAAATAAATTAGCGGTATCCAACAGATGATGTTCTGGGTCACCCTGGTCCACATTTTGGTCGATATCTGGAAAACGCCTTCACATATACAACTACCACCACGCCCTTTTAAAATACTCATTAACACTTTTCGTTTGATACCCATATTGTACAAACGCATTCTAGAGTCACCCCTGGTCCACCTTTATACCGATATCTCGAAAAGGCGACCACCTATACAACTACCACCACCCCCTTTTAAAACCCTCATTAATACCTTTAATTTGATACGCAGATCGTACAAACACATTCTAGAGTCACCTCTGGTCCACCTTAATGGCGATATCTCGAAAAGGCGTCCACCTATATAACTAAGGCCCACCCCTTTTAAAATGTTCATTAACCTCTTTCATTTGATACCCATATCGTACAAACAAATCCTAGGGTCACCCCTGGTCCACCTTTATGGCGATATCCCTAAATGGCGTCCACCTATAGAACTATGGCCCACTCCCTCATAAAATACTTTTTAATACCTTTCATTTGATACACATGTCATACAAACACATTCCAGGATTACCCCCGGTTCATTTTCCTACATGGTTATTTTCCCTTATGTTGTCACCATAGCTCTCAACTGAGTATGTAATGTTCGGTTACACCCGAACTTAACCTCCCTTACTTGTTATTATTGATATTACAGAAAAAAAAAGCAAAAAAAAAAAACAAATTATTTTTATTTCCCGATTTTCCATTGGAATATATTTCATATTAAGTTAAATCAATTCTTTAACTGTCCAACAGTCACGGGTTCACTAGTTACTACCGACCGATCAAGCACGTTTTGTGCCCGTACCCTGCGCCTGCCAGGCTAAGACTCCAGCTGTTAGGAGAGACACGGCTGTCAGATGTAAAAGCAGCAAGTGGCATAGGTCCTAGAAAGCTTCTATTATTTGCCAAGAATCAAGAGGGCGGAGTTACTTAAAACATAGGTCCTGGTTTTTGATAGGGTTTTTCAGTTTAGTAGTTACACAAACATCTGGTAACACTACGGACTCATTAAGTCTAAGGGAGGTTCTCATGGACCGATCAGTTGAACTAACCTAACTATTGCGGCAACGACCAACATTATTCAACAGTGCTAGATGCTAGTACCGGATCGGGCGAAATATGTTAATGGGCTTTCTTCTAAAGTTATGGGAATGATAACCAATCGATATCTTTTGAAAACAAATCGATAGTTTTCGATAGTAAAATTATATCTTTTCAATAAAATATCGATAAATTTTTAGATAACAAATCGATATCTTATCGATAACTCGTCGAAAAAAAAAAATTGGTAACTCATTGAAAACCTTTGTTATCCATAACAAATTTATCTTTGTTACCGATAAAAAAATTGAAAATTCGTCCATAATACATCTATGCATCTACAAAAAACCGATAACTCGTCGATTAAAAACGGATAGAGTGCCCGTCGATAAAAAACCGAACACTCATATATAACCAACCGTTACCACATTGTTAACACATTGATATCACGCTGTGCCGTTCCGGCTTCGGGTTTGACTCCAAATCTTTCCTTTCCTCTTCCCTTCTTTGTTTCTTTTCCTTTCCTCTCTTTGCCCTACCGAAATTTTCCGCCCGTTTTCGCACATATCAACTCTACCACGTACATATGTATGTACATATATTATTACATTACGTTGTAGTGTAGTGACTACATCTATGCTTACAATCTGGATTCTCAAAACGTGGAGCAAAGAAGTTTACACATCAAAAATGTTTAGACTATATGAGTCCGGCATGGAGACATACCTCTTGTTCAGTACCCTTCTTTTACAGAACAGACCAAAATAATGATCATCCATATTTCGTATGGAAACGTGACTATTTTGTCACAGAGTAATTTATCTGAATGTGAAGGTGATAAACTCTTTAACGAAAACAAATTACATAAATGGCAGCACGTGAAATTTTCATAAAGAAAATCAAATGAAGAACTTGAAACAATTGCTAAATTGCTCTAAAGCTCTATTTTTACAACAATACGTACATATGTAGAAATGTGTATGTGTGTGTGAACATGAAAAAATGCAATAAGGAAGTAAATAAATTAAATAAGTTGGCATTGATGGCGGCTAAATGGCAAAAAAAATAAAATATGTAAATGGAGAAATTCAAAGTTCAAAGGAAAATGTGAAAAAAATATATTTTATGACTTTTCGCCGACTTCATGGGCAAGGTGAATTCAATACCAGGTGTTGTTATCCCAACAGCTGTTTGCTATGGTATGAATTCGCCTTACTTCGTGGCTCGCACCTTAGGCGAAATATTTCATTGACGCAAAAGCAAGGAGTAATAGCGATTAACGTAACTGTTTCGGATTCGCTAAATGATTCGGTTATTTTTTACTCAAGGCGAATCCATACCAGGTGGTGGCAAAGCGAATTCAACCAATTCGCCGTTCAGAAGAATGTCAAGTCAAAAGAAAAGGCTTTGTATCGAAAATTATCAAGAAGAAACAATCAGCTGTTGCGATAACACCACCTCTACTGAATTCGCCTTGTTTTTTACTGGAGGATGAGATCTACAAAATTTTTAACCTTTCCTTACGAAAAGAAACCTCGCAAGAATATAATGGTTAAAGACGGAACATAATTTTAGTGCTGTACCACATTTATAAACAGCTGTTTCCACTAGTTTTTATAATAAGGCAGTTTAGGATTTTGTGCAAATGTTCTCATTGCAAACATGTGTAACATATTGCTTACAATACACTAACAAAATACACGGCTATGCATTTGCTAAGTCATGGCACATACTGAATAGCAAATCAACAACGCCAAACAAAATATGCAATGAAAAAATTGAAAACGAAAAAAGTTGTTCACTATCCTTAGCTTTTATTTGCTATAGCAACATTTCCAATATCAAATACTCAAAATTCTGAACTCCCTTAATGCTTTGTATATGTGACATTTCTTTGCTTAGTTTTTTTTTACTATTCTTTAATCAATTACGTCAGTGCTTTTTTTGCGATGGATTGGTGTCCTGCCAGTCGAGTCTTGCAGGAAGGTCAAGCGAAATGCGCATGAAGCCAATGAAAACGTTTTTAAATGACTCATTTAGAAATACGCATTTCAGGCCAATGGAAATTAGAGGTACCCCCCATAAATTTAGAAAGGAAAAATTCAGAAACACATTTTTTTTCAGAAAACATTAGGCAGAAACCTTTTTTCAGAAAGACAAAATTCAGAGGTCAAAATTCAGAAGTCAAATTTCAGAAGTCAAATTTCAGAAGTCTGATTTCTGAAGTTCCATAATATTATGTCTCCACGGCACCAAAATCAAATTGATTTCGGAAGATTCTTAATTTCAGCCGAATTAAGCTCGAAATTAGCTAATTTCGTTATGTGAAAACTGTCAAACGAAATTAGAAATTCTTCTTAATTTCATCGAAATTGGACCCAAATTATGTGCAATTTACTGAGCGACTCTGGGGTCGATTACAATTTATACAAAATAATCGATGGGCTGCCCGCACTAGCTGTCAAATTTCAAAAAAAATATATTTATCTTGTACGTTTTCATTCGGTGGTGAGGAAAAAAGCGAGAACAAATGTCATTTGAAATTATGCAAAAGAAGAGCACAATCGTGTGGACAGGTATGTAATTTACGAAATCATACTACCGAAATCGTGTACCGTGTAGACATAGTATAAGGCAAAATTCAGAAAGTAATAAGGCGACATAAAAAACATTAAATTTTTTTGAAAATTCAGAAACCTTTAATTATTTGGAAGGTATTAAGTATAAAGTAAAATAGTACAATCTAAAATTTTCAATTATGGTTTTTTTGCTGTCTGATTACTTTTTGAATTTTGAATTCTGAATTGCGATTTCTGAAATTTGACTTCCGAATTTTGGCTTTCTAAAAAAGGGTTCTGACTAATGTTTTCTAAAAAAATGTGTGTTCTGAATGTTTGTTTTCTGAATTTGTGGGGGAACCAAAATTAAGTGTTATTCTGATGAGCGGCTTACTTGAGAATCGCTAGGCGCGTGCGAGCCACCAGGGTATGAAATGACTTTCTCATCTGGTATATTCACCACTTAACTTACAGAGTAGAGAAAGTGAGCAAGTGAATATATCCTAACGTGTAGGCGTAAAATAGAAGGCAGGAAAATAATGGAATTACATCTAGAGGATAACGCTTCAAACTTAGGTCTGCTGTACTTTCTTATTAACACGCTCATATAGCATTTTCAGGTCAAATGAAACTTTTTTCAATTCAAATGAAACTTTTTTCATTTCAAATGAATCTTTTTTCATTTTAAATGAAACTTTTTTTTATTTTAAATGAAACTTTTCATTTTAAATTAAACTTTTTTCAAGTCAAATGAAACCATACTACTAAGGTAATTGTCAATATATTTATATCGTACTTTATAACGCTAAGTATTTATCAAATTTTTCTTTAAGACAACTATTTCTAATTAGCCACATTGAAGGCAAAATTTTTGCTTAAATTTTCTTTGTGAATTTAAGCTGCAGTTAAGGTCGGCTTAGTTTAGCCTTGCCTTTTGATCGTTTCAATTTTTAATAGACGAAGTAGCAGGGTTATACGCTAGGCAACTTATATACTACAGTTTAACCGCCCACTTAAAATAAGCACCTATATTTTTTACTTGTATCTACTCTTCTTATATATAAAGCACATTCTTCTTCTACATATACTTCGTTAATAACGTAGGAATAAAGCAACGTAGAGAACAAATAGAAGGAACCAAAGAGCATGATGTGAGTATATTTCCTATTCACTGTCTGACACCAACTAACACATCGGTTGAATCCTCTGTATTATGCTTTTCTCTTTGACCAACGTCTTACCAAACAAGATAGAACGATAGCAAGGTATTGAGAGAAACATTACTTTTACCAACTATATAGTAGAGCATGTGGACTGTGGAGAGATCTTTTTAACTATGCTGAAAAACATAACGGTAAAAAGTGATCTTTTCTACTCTATGGCGTAGTTACATTGCACTCCACTCGCTTGGGCCTTTGAAAACATATATATTTGTTTTTATTCCATTATTTTTCATTGTATATTGTATTTAAATGTAATACTTAGAATATATATATTAGAATGGGTCGATTTATTAACCGATATCGCGCCATCGATTTTTCTATAGGATTTGGGGTCAGGAAAAAAAGTTTCACTACGCATACCCAAACAAATAATTTTCGAGCCTGCGAAATTTCATTTTTTTTTTTACTTTTTTTGACTTTGATTATTAAGGGTTTTTTCATGACCTACTAAAAAAAATTTCATACGTCCGACCCAAAAGCGTCCGCTAAAAATGTTGGTATACATGAAAATTATACAATCAAATAAAAATTGTATAGTGTTCATAGTGTTTAATGTGACAAAGTGTACCACATATCGATGGTACCGATTTTCTATGTAATTGATGGTGTAATATTTGAAAATTTTATTTAGTTTTCATTTGTAATTTTGTCAACCGCCACATCTCAAAATATTATTCCCCTGATGATGCCAAGGAAATTTGGCGAAACGTTGGGCCGTAAGGTGGAATAAACTTTGTTTTTATTCGCACTACAACGAAATAGATCAGAATAGTTTAAAGGAAACTTAATCTCCGAAAATTTTTTTAGTAGGTCATGAAAAAACCCTTAAAAATCGAAGTAAAAAAAAAGTAAAAACAAGTAAGGAAGGCTAAGTTCGGGTGTAACCGAACATAACATACTCAGTTGAGAGCTATGGAGACAAAATAAGGAAAAAGTGGACGCCTTTTCGAGATATCGCCATTAGGGTGGGCCAGGGGTGACTCTAGAATGTTTGTACGGTATGGGTATCAAACGAAAGGTGTTACTGAGCATTTTAAGAGGGAGTGGGCATGAGGTCTATAGGTGGACGCCTTTTCGAGATATCGTCATTAGGGTGGGCCAGGGGTGACTCTAGAATATGTTTGTACGATATGTGCATCAAACGAAAGGTGTTACTGAGCATTTTAAGAGGGAGTGGGCATTAGGTCTATAGGTGGACGCCCTTTCGAGATATCGCCATTAGGGTGGGCCAGGGGTGACTCTAGAATGTTTGTACGATATGGGTATCAAACGAAAGGTGTTACTGAGCATTTTAAGAGGGAGTGGGCATTAGGTCTATAGGTGGACGCCTTTTCGAGATATCGCCATTAGGGTGGGCCAGGGGTGACTCTAGAATGTGTTTGTACGATATGGGTATCAAATGAAAGGTGGTAAGGAGCATTTTAAAAGGGAGTAATCCTTAGTTCTATAGGTGGACGCCTTTTCGAGATATCGCCATAAAGGTGGACCAAGGGTGACTCTAGAATGTTTGTACGATATGGGTATCAAACGAAAGGTGTTACTGAGCATTTTAAGAGGGAGTGGGCATTAGGTCTATAGGTGGACGCCTTTTCGAGATATCGCCATTAGGGTGGGCCAGGGTGACTCTAGAATGTGTTTGTACGATATGGGTATCAAATGAAAGGTGGTAAAGAGTATTTTAAAAGGGAGTAATCCTTAGTTCTATAGGTGGACGCCTTTTCGAGATATCGCCATAAAGCTGGACCAAGGGTGACTCTAGAATGTTTGTACGGTATGGGTATCAAACGAAAGGTGTTACTGAGCATTTTAAGAGGGAGTGGGCATTAGGTCTATAGGTGGACGCCTTTTCGAGATATCGCCATTAGGGTGGGCCAGGGTGACTCTAGAATGTGTTTGTACGATATGGGTATCAAATGAAAGGTGGTAATGAGTATTTTAAAAGGGAGTAATCCTTAGTTCTATAGGTGAACGCCTTTTCGAGATATCGCCATTAGGGTGGGCCAGGTGTGACTCTAGAATGTTTGTACGATATGGGTATCAAACGAAAGGTGTTACTGAGCATTTTAAGAGGGAGTGGGCATTAGGTCTATAGGTGGACGCCTTTTCGAGATATCGCCATTAGGGTGGGCCAGGGTGACTCTAGAATGTGTTTGTACGATATGGGTATCAAATGAAAGGTGGTAATGAGTATTTTAAAAGGGAGTAATCCTTAGTTCTATAGGTGGACGCCTTTTCGAAATATCGCCATTAGGGTGGGCCAGGTGTGACTCTAGAATGTTTGTACGATATAGGTATCAAACGAAAGCTGTTACTGAGCATTTTAAGAGGGAGTGGGCATTAGGTCTATAGGTGGACGCCTTTTCGAGATATCGCCATTAGGGTGGGCCAGGGGTGACTCTAGAATGTTTGTACGATATGGGTATCAAACGAAAGGTGTTACTGAGCATTTTAAGAGGGAGGGGGCATTAGGTCTATAGGTGGACGCCTTTTCGAGATATCGCCATTAGGGTGGGACAGGGGTGACTCTGGTATGTTTTTGTACGATATGGATATCAAATTAAAGGTATTAATGAGGGTTTTAAAAGCGAGTGGCCCTGAGATGTATATGTGAAGGCGTTCTCGCGATATCGACCAAAATGTGGGCCAGGTGATCCAGAAAATCATCTGTCGGGTACTGCTAATTTATTTATATATGCAATACCACTAACAGTATTCCTGCCAAGATTCCAAGGGCTGTTGATTTCGCCTTGTAGAACTTTTTCATTTTCTTCTACTTAATATGGTAGGTGTCACACCCATTTTACAAAGTTATTTCCAAAGTTATATTTTGCGTCAATAAACCAATCCAGTTACCATGTTTCATCACTTTTTTCGTATTTGGTATAGAATTATGGCATTTTTTTCATTTTTCGTAATTTTCGATATCGATAAAGTGGGCGTGGTTATGGTCAGATTTCGCCCATTTTTTATACCAAGAAAAAGTGAGCTCAGGTAAGTACGTGGGCTAAGTTTAGTAAAGATATATCGGATTTTGCTCAAGTTATTGTGTTAATGGCCGAGCGGAAGGACAGACGGTGGACTGTGTATAAAAACTGGGCGTGGCTTCCACCGATTTCGCCCATTTTCACAGAGAACAGTTACCGTCATAGAATCTATGCTCCTACCAAATTTGAGAAGGATTGGTAAATTTTTGTTCGACTTATGGCAATAAAAGTATTCTAGACAAACTAAATGAAAATGGGCGGAGCCACGCCCATTTTGAAATTTTCTTTTATTTTTGTATTTTGTTGCATCATATCATTACTGGAGTTGAATTTTGACTTAATTTACTTATATACAGTAAAGATATAAAATTTTTTGTTAAAATTTGAATTTAAAAAATTTTTTTCTTAAAAAGTGGGCGTGTTCTTCATCCAATTTTGCTAATTTTTATTTAGCACATATAGAGTAATAGTAGTAACGTTCCTGCCAAATTTCATCATGATATCTTCAACGGCTGCCAAATTACAGCTTGCAAAACTTTTAAATTACCTTCTTGTAAAAGTGGGCGGTGCCACGCCCATTTTCCAAAATCTTACTAATTTTCTATTCTGCGTCATAACGTCAACCCATCTACCAAGTTTCGTCGCTTTATCTGTCTTTTGTAATGAGTTATCGCACTTTTTCGGTTTTTCGAAATTTTCGATATCGAAAAAGTGGGCGTGGTTATAGTCCGATATCGTTCATTTTAAATAGCGATCTGAGATGAGTGCTCAGGAACCTACATACCAAATTTCATCAAGATACCTCAAAATTTACTCAAGTTATCGTGTTAACGGACGGACGAACGGACGGACGGACGGACGGACGGACATGGCTCAATCAAATTTTTTTTCGATCCTGATTATTTTGATATATGGAAGTCTATATCTATCTCGATTCCTTTATATATGTACAACCAACCGTTATCCAATCAAACTTAATATACTCTGTGAGCTCTGCTCAACTGAGTATAAAAAAACAAGTAAGGAAGGCTAAGGTCGGGTGTAACCGAACATTACATACTCAGTTGAGAGCTATGGAGACAAAATAAGGAAAATCACCATGTAGGAAAATGAACCTAGGGTAACCCTGGAATGTGGTTGTATGACATGTGTATCAAATGGAAGGTATTAAAGAGTATTTTAAGAGAGAGTAGGCCATAGTTCTATGGATGGACGCCATTTAGGGATATCGCCATAAAGGTGGACCAGGGCTGACTCTAGAATTTGTTTGTACGATATGGGTATCAAATGAAAGGTGTTACTGAGCATTTTAAGAGGGAGCGGGCCTCAGGTCTATCGGTGCACGCCTTTTCGAGAAATTGCCATAAAGGTGGACCAGGGGTGACTCTAGAATATGTTTGTACGATATGGGTATCAAATGAAAGGTGTTAATGAGTATTTTCAAAGGGAGTGACCCTTAATTCCATAGGTGGACGCCGTTTCGAGATATCGCCATAAAGGTGGACCAGGGGTGACTCTAGAATGTGTTTGTACGATATGGGTATCAAATGAAAGGTGGTAATGAGTATTTTAAAAGGGAGTAATCCTTAGTTCTATAGGTGGACGCCTTTTCGAGATATCGCCATAAAGGTGGACCAAGGGTAACTCTAGAATGTTTGTACGATATGGGTATCAAACGAAAGGTGTTACTGAGCATCTTAAGAAAGAGCGGGCATTAGGTCTATAGGTGGGCGCCTTTTCGAGTTATCGCCATTAGGGTGGGCCAGGGGTGACTCTAGAATGTTTGTACGATATGGGTATCAAACGAAAGGTGTTACTGGGCATTTTAAGAGGGAGTGGGCATTAGGTCTATAGGTGGACGCCTTTTCGAGATATCACCATTAGGGTGGGCCAGGGGTGACTCTAGAATGTGTTTGGACGATATGGATATCAAATTAAAGGTATTAATGAGGGTTTTAAAAGCGAGTGGCCCTTAGATGTATATGTGAAGGCGTTTTCGCGATATCGACCAAAATGTGGACAAGGTGATCCAGAAAATCATCTGTCGGGTACTGCTAATTTATATATATATGCAATACCACTAACAGTATTCCTGCCAAGATTCCAAGGGCTGTTGATTTCGCCTTGTAGAACTTTTTCATTTTCTTCTACTTAATATGGTAGATGTCACACCCATTTTACAAAGTTTTTTCCAAAGTTATATTTTGCGTCAATAAACCAATCCAATTACCATGTTTCATCCCTTTTTTCTTATTTGGTATAGAATTATGGCATTTTTTTCATTTTTCGTAATTTTCGATATCGATAAAGTGGGCGTGGTTATGGTCGGATTTCGGCCATTTTTTATACGAAGATAAAGTGAGTTCAGATAAGTACGTGGACTAAGTTTAGTAAAGATATATCGGTTTTTGATCAAGTTATCGTGTTAACGGCCGAGCGGAAGGACAGACTGTGGACTGTGTATAAAAACTGGGCGTGGCTTCAACCGATTTCGCCCTTTTTCACAGAAAACAGTTATCGTCCTAGAATCTAAGCCTCTACCAAATTTCACAAGGATTGGTAAATTTTTGTTCGACTTATGGTATTAAAAGTATCCTAGACAAATTAAATGAGAAAGGGCGGAGCCACGCCTTTTTGAAATTTTCTTTTATTTTTGTATTTTGTTGCACCATATCATTACTGGAGTTGAATGTTGACATAATTTACTTATACACTGTAAAGATATAAACTTTTCTTTTAAAATTTGAATTAAAAAAAATTTTTTTTTAAAAGTGGGCGTGGTCGTTCTCCGATTTTGCTAATTTTTATTAGGCAGACATATAGTAATAAGAGTAACGTTCCTGCCAAATTTCATCATGATATCTTCAACAACTGCCAAATTACAGCTTGCAAAACTTTTAAATTACCTTCTTTTAAAAGTGGGCGGTGCCACGCCCATTGTCCAAAATTTTACTAGTTTTCTATTCTGCGTCATAAGTACAACTCACCTACCAAGTTTCATCGCTTAATCCGTATTTGGTAATGAATTATCGCACTTTTTCGATTTTTCGAAATTTTCGATATCGAAAAAGTGGGCGTGGTTATAGTTCGATATCGTTCGTTTTAAATAGCGATCTGAGATGAGTGCCCAGGAATCTACATACCAAATTTCATCAAGATACCTCACAATTTACTCAAGTTATCGTGTTAACGGACAGACGGACGGACGGACATGGCTCAATCAAATTTTTTTTCGATACTTATGATTTTGATATATGGAAGTCTATATCTATCTCGATTCCTTTATACCTGTACAACCAACCGTTATCCAATCAAAGTTAATATACTCTGTGAGCTCTGCTCAACTGAGTATAAAAAAAATGAAATTTCGTAGGTTCGAAAATTATTTTTTTGGGTATGCGTAGTGAAACGTTTTTTCCTGACCCCAAATCCTATCGAAAAATCGATGGCGCGATATCGGTTAATAAATCGACCCATTCTAATATATATATTCTAAGTATTACATTTAAATACAATATACAATGAAAAATAATGGAACAAAAACAAATATATATGTTTTCAAAGGCCCAAACGAGTGAAGTGCAATGTAACTACGCCATAGAGTAGAAAAGATCACTTTTTACCGTTATGTTTTTCATTATAGTTAAAAAAGATCTCTCTACAGTCCACATGCTCTACTATATAGTTGGTAAAAGTAATGTTTCTCTCAATACCTTGCTATCGTTCTATGTTGTTTGGTAAGACGTTGGTCAAAGAGAATAGCATAATACAGAGGATTCAACCGATGTGTTAGTTGGTGTCAGACAGTGAATAGGAAATACGCTCACATCATGCTCTTTGGTTCCTTCTACGTTGCTTTATTCCTACGTTATTAACGGAGTATATGTAGAAGAAGAATGTGCTTTATATACAAGAGGAGTAGATACAAGTACAAAATATAGGTGCTTATTTTCAGTGGGTGGTTAAACTGTAGTGTATAAGTTGCCTAGCGTATAACCCTGCTACTTCGTCTATTAAAAATTGAAACGATCAAAAGGCAAGGTTAAACTAAGCCGACCTTAACTGCAGCTTAAATTCACAAAGAAAATTTAAGCAAACATTTTGCCTTAAATGTGGCTAATTAGAAATAGTTGTCTTAAAGAAAAATTTGATAAATAGCGTTATAAAGTACGATATAAATATATCTTGACAATTACCTTAGTAGTATGGTTTCATTTGACTTGAAAAAAGTTTCATTTGAAATGAAAAAAGTTTCATTTAAAATGAAAAAAGTTTCATTTAAAATGAAAAAAGTTTCATTTAAAATGAAAAAAGGTCCATTTGAAATGAAAAAAGTTTCATTTGACTTGAAAAAAGTTTCATTTGACCTGAAAATGCTATATGTAACTCTCCTTTGAATTAAGAGCTAATTACAGTTAGAATATCCCAACATTTGGCGGGCGCCGTTGTGTGGCGGTTGTGTGTTCTCTGACCACAGTAAAGTACCTGGATTCAAGGCCAGTGAAAAACCATATAAAAACTTTGGAAAAAAGTTTTTTTTTTTTTTTAAATTAGCAAACAAAATTTCTAAGCGGTCTCGGGCCTGTGGTTTGGCAAATATTCCGAGTGTTTTTCTACCAAAAGAAACTTCTCAGTAAAAATTCGTCTGACTTGCAGATGCAGTGCGGAGCCGGCATAAAACATGTAAGCCGATTTGTAGTAACAAGTGTAGAGACTTCCCTTAAAAAATACCGAGCACGTTTACACAAGTTCTACATATATACATAAATGTTTAACTAATTTAGTATAAACTGCAGTCAGTTCATTAGAACTAGTGCCCATTTCCACGCCCGTCTGTTGATTTTGTTGTCACTGCTTATTAATATTAATATTGAATGCGTTAAAAATTATCACAGCAAAAAGTATGAAAATGTATATAAATAAATGTAACTTTTAGTGCAATTATTTACTTTGACATATACAAGGAAGCACCTTTCAGCAACTTGTGAATTAATTGTCAATAAAGGAGGATTCAATTAATAAAAAAATTAATCATCACAATACAGCAATGTAAAATATTTTAAAATTTATGGCGGTCAGGTCAGATTAAGAGTTGTTACAAAAAAAAAAGTTCATTCATACATAAGTAACAAAATTTCAAAGCATTATGTACATTAGAGTGGGTCACAAAAGACATTTGTTAAAGTGCGCCTCTAAAACAGAATCTTGTGTTGAGAGGGTTTTGGAAAAATTGTCAAAAAATTGTTTTTTTTTTATTGTAACTTGGTTATATGACATCCGATTTTTA
The DNA here is from genome assembly GCF_040869045.1 of Eurosta solidaginis. Classification (NCBI taxonomy): domain Eukaryota; kingdom Metazoa; phylum Arthropoda; class Insecta; order Diptera; family Tephritidae; genus Eurosta; species Eurosta solidaginis. The sequence goes on from NC_090320.1 coordinate 272,273,828, forward strand.
AAATTGATACGTAATTTTTTTGGTTTTGGAAATCTGCATATTTTTTTTCTTTTAATGTCCTTTGGAGCTATGAAGTCGTTTTCATAAGGTCAGGTTAGCTAATTGGGTTTTATCCCGCCTAAGCTATCCTTTTCGTTTTACTAGGCGAAAGTATTTGCAAATTCATGACATTGTTGCTTTTGAGCCATTTCCCTAAGTCAATAAGCAAAGAAGTTATAGCACGTTTAGATTCATTTATACATAGCTACAAATCAATCTGTTTTAAAAAACAATAAACATATTATACTATGTTCAAACAGAAAAATAAATTGAGGCAATTTCGATTTAAATTTAGTGGTCTTCATACAACTCAATTTAGCTTATACAATAGAAATTTGATAGCTAGTTGGCTCATCTCTACAGCAACAACATACCTTTGTTTAGACTGTCAAAATGTGCGTGTTGGAATTAGGCGAATGGAATGGAATGAAAACATAAAACTTTGAAATTTTTGTGTGTTGTAAGAAAATGTGTTCAATATTTTGGTTTCATTTTGAGTTTGCTATCTTCTTTTGACAATCCCTACTCCAGTGAAATGAAAAAATCAAATCAGCTGGTGAGATTAGCCAACCATATAGTTGAGCCATGCGTAACTGACGTTTAAATCTACTCAATAAACACACTTTACAATATTGCATTTGCAGTTTTAAATAATTTATTACGCAATTGTTTTTAAATTGGCAATTTATTATTACAATTTATTATATGATAAATTGCGTAATAAATTGCCTAAATGGTATAAATTGCCAATTTAGTGTGGGTGTGTATATAGCATATACTGAATAGCTTGAAAAAAAGGGGATTTGATTTGTCTCCATAATTGACACTAAAGGTGCTATAAATTCTTTGGTTATTGACTAAGGGAAACGGTTCAAAAGCGACGATGTCTTGAATTCAAATGTAATTTCGTCTAATATAACAAAAGGGATACCTTAGAGGGGATAAAAATTCGCCAGCGGGTTAGGTGTAGGTATGCCTGTCTAAAAGGCGACTAAAATACCAAATTAATTCAAGGGGTTGTCAGCGAAATATACAGATTATCCAACGCAATTGTCAACCTCACCTACCCGTAGCGAATCCTACCCGTGAGACCACCTTTATGGTGCTTGTTACCGTAACGTACCATATTGGCATCCGGCAAAGGACCATCAATATCGATAACACTCCCCAAGGTTTTCGCGGAGTGTCCTTATCGCTACAACAATAACAACAGGCGATAAAACTCAATTAGCCGATCTGACCATGTCAAAACGACTTCATAGCTCGAAAGGACATTAAAAGCAAATATGCCGATTTCCAAAACAGTTTCCGCTGTATTTGGAATGATAGAAAAAAATGAAATTTTTTTCCGAGACCCTCTCAACGTAAGCTTCAACTTTAGGGACAGACTTTCACAACTTTTTTTTTGTATGGGAACTAGCCCAGTCTAATGTACATACTTCTGTGTATATTCGAAAGATATTGCGAATCACCATAAATTGCAAACCATAAATCAATTTTAATGCCTCTAAATGTATAAATACATCTCCCATACATATACATTTTAATTGTTACATATGTATATATATGCATACATATAAAAAATAATTAAGGAGTGTCCTTAAGTAAGTAATTTGAAAAATTAAAGGCGCATCAAATCAGATATGAGCTACATAAGTGATAATAAATACATATGGGGTATTCCATCCCATTTCGACCAATTTTGAACCGACCCCTTTAGAATTGGCTAAAAGTTTTTCTTCTTTTTATACCTTTCATGAAAATGAAATGGTATATTAATTTCGTCACGAAACCGAAAATTGTAAGTCCTTAAAGGAAAATAGATAGACCCACCATTAAGTATACCGAAATAATCAGGTTGAAGAGCTGAGTTGATTTAGCCATGTCCGTCCGTCCGTCTGTCCGTCTGTCTGTTTGTATGCAAACTAGTCCCTCAATTTTTGAGATATCTTGATAAAATTTGGTGAGCGGGTGTATTTGGGTGTCCGATTAGACATTTGTCGGAACCGACCGGATCGGACCACTATAGCATATATCCTCCATACAACCGATTTTTCAGAAAAAGAGGATTTTTGTAATATCTTACCCAATTTAACGGATTGAAGCTTCAAACTGCACCATATACTTTCGTATATTGCACATATTTTTGCCTGAAAAAATTGATGAGATCGGTCGTATATATAGTATATATCCCCCACAACCGATTGTTCAGATAAGGAACTTTTCGTAGTTACTGCCCTATTTTAAGAGCTAGAGGCTTCAAATTTCAACGAATGCTTACGTATATAGCATATATTGTTGTCTGAAAAAATCATAAAGATCGGTGGTATATATAGTATATATATGGTGGTATATATAGTATATATATATATAGAATATATATATATATATATATATTTTCGCAAATTTTAGCCCCATTTTAACAGCTAGAAGCTTCAAGTTTCACCGAATACTTACGTATATAGCATATATTGTTGTCTGAAAAAATCATAGAGATCGGTTGTATATATAGTATATATCTCATACAACCGATTGTTCAGATAAGAAACTTTTCGCAATTTCTGCCCCATTTTAACAGCTATAAGCTTCAAATTTCACCAATTGCTTACGTATATAGCATATATTGTTGTCTGAAAAAGTCATAGAGATCGGTTGTATATAGTGTATATATCTCATACAACCGATTGTTCAGATAAGAAACTTTTCGCAATTTCTACCCCATTTTAACAGCTATAAGCTTCAAATTTCACCGATTGCTTACGTATATAGCATATATTGTTGTCTGAAAAAATCATAGAGATCGGTTGTATATATAGTATATATCTCATACAACCGATTGTTCAGATAAGAAACTTTTCGCAATTTCTACCCCATTTTAACAGCTATAAGCTTCAAATTTCACCGATTGCTTACGTATATACCATATATTGTTGTCTGAAAAAATCATAGAGATCGGTTGTATATATAGTATATATCTCATACAACCGATTGTTCAGATAAGAAACTTTTCGCAATTTCTACCCCATTTTAACAGCTATAAGCTTCAAATTTCACCGATTGCTTACGTATATAGTATGTATTCTTGTGTCAAAAAATCATAGAGATCGGTGATATATATAATATATATATGATGGTATATATAGTATATATATATAGTATATATATATTTTTTTACGATTTCGGCCCCATTTTAACAGCTAGAAGCTTCAAATTTCACCAAATGCTTACGTGTATAGCATATACTGATGTCTGAAAAAATCATTGAGATCGGTGGTATATATATTATATACTTCATATAAACTGTCATTTTTGCCCCTTTTTTACGGCTAGAAGCTTCAAAATTCATCAAATTTCATCAAATAGTTACGTCTACGTCATATATTTTTGAAATACGTGATTCGTAGTCTTATTTTTTACATACAGACCACAAAAAACGTGAAGCTTTGCATCCTCACACAAAGTACCTACCTGTTTTTTATTTTATATTTATCTTAAAAATCGTTAAGGTATGTGGATCTGTTCACTATATATTTCTTATCTTATACATCCGATTATTCGGAGATTACGAACGGGATAAGATTATTGTTCAGCCCCATTCATGAAAGGTATGAAGTCTTCGGCACAGCCGAAGACAGTCCCGTTCTTACTTGTTCTAGCTTACGAAAGACGTTTTTCAGAATTTTTTCAAATTTTTTCATCCAACTCAAAAAAAGTTATGAATTTAAAAAAAAACACCGTTTTTGTTTTCAAAATGCTATAACTTTTTCAAAAATTGGCCGCTTGGCATCTCTTTTTTTTTTAAATTTGTTTTTAAATGTACTTTTCGGAAAAAATACAAAAAAATTTTTAAAGTTTTTTTTTTTTAATTTTTCAAAATGACTCGCTTTCGCTGTCCAGCATTAGTCCTGGTTATCTTAATCGTAGATTACCATAATATATAAAGAAAGAATACTTAAAAATCATTTTCTTACATTTTTTTTATATAAATAAAATTGATAAAAAAAATTTTTATTTTTGAATTTTTTTTTTTTCAATTAAATAAAAAAAAAAATAGTGGGGATGATTGCAGAATTGATTGAAGTTTTTTATGAGAAAAAAAAATGGCGAAATTCGAAAAATCTCGAAAAACTGAAAAATTAAAAAAAAAAACTTTAAAAATTTTTTTGTATTTTTTCCGAAAAGTACATTTAAAAACAAATTTAAAAAAAAAAGATCCCAAACGGTCAATTTTTGAAAAATTTATAGCATTTTTGAAACAAAAACGGTGTTTTTTTAAAAATTCATAACTTTTTTGGATTAGATGAAAAAATTTGAAAAAATTCTGAAAAACGTCTATCGTAAGCTAGAAAAGAAGAAAAACTTTCAGCCAATTCTAAAGGGGTCGGGTTCAAAATTGGTCGAAATGTGATGGAATACCACATATATACTGCGGAAGTTCTGCTTACTCCAAACTGGAAAAAGAAGGGAAACATCTTTTGAAGGTGAATGAGCGCAAAACGAAGTACCTGCTGTCATCAAACAAAGGGTCAGGGCTTTTGCGCCTTGACAACCACTTCTCTGTTGACAGCCATAATTTTGAAATAGTAAAATACTATGTTTTTCTAAGACTGGTTGCCCCTCTGCAGTGATTTGGCAAACACTCGGAGTGTATTTCTGCCATGAAAAGTTTTCCAGTGTAAACTCAAGTGCCTTGTAAGTGCCTTTCGGAGGCGGCGTAAAAACACGTTCCGTCCCTCCAATTCGTAGGAAAAGCCAAAAGAAGTACAGCACAAATTGGAAGAGAAGCTAGGCCTAAAATCTCATCGCAGGTTATCATGCCTTGTATTTATTTTTATTTAAAATACTTTTTTATTTGGGCACGAGCATTAACACAAACAACAACACCAGCTATGAAATCCAGCAAAGAATAATTCTTGCCTACAAATGCTTCTTTGGACTAGGTAGGCATTTCATCTCTCGGCAAACGAAAATCATGCTCTTAATGTCACTTATCGCACCCGTCCTGCTAGCTAGGTGCAGAAGCATGGACCATGAAATCATTAGATGAGGCGGCTCTATGAGTGTTCGAGAGAAAAGTTCCCCGAAAGATTTACAGACCTCTACGCTTCGGCGACACAGACCACTCTCTTTTATTTTGTGTGTCGGTGTTATTTTTGCAATTCAAGAAAAATATTTATAGGATTTGTTACGATTTATTACGAGCTTAATTTGTTGAACAAATTTTTCTTCCACACAATGGGTTCCACCCTAATATATATGTACAGTTCTTTTTGAAATAAGTACATAAAATTAAACAAGTAAGGAAGGCTAAGTTCGGGTGTTATCGAACATTACATACTCAGCTGCCAAATTACAGCTTGCAAAACTTTTAAATTACCTTCTTTTAAAAGTGGGCGGTGCCACGCCCATTGCCCAAAATTTTACTAGTTTTCTATTCAGCGTCATAAGTTTAACCCACCTACCAAGTTTCATCGCTTCATCCGTCTTTGCTAATGAATTATCGCGATTTTTCGGTTTTTCGAAATCATCGATATCGAAAAAGTGGGCGTGGTTATTGTCCGATTTCGTTCATTTTAGACAGCGATCTGGCATGAGTTCCCAGGAACTTGCATACCAAATTTCATTAAGATACCTCAAAATTTGCTCAAGTTATCGTGTTTACGGACGGGCGGACGGACATCGCTAAATGAATTTTTTTCTTCGCCCAGATCATTTTGATATATAGAAGTCTATATCTATCTCGATTTATACCGTTACGGGGTACCGTTGTGCGAACAAAATTAATATACTCTGTAAGCTCTGCTCAGCTGAGTATAAAAATATAAATATTTAATTTAAAATAAAGAACTATTCGAAATCTGCCATTCTTGCATAATATTTTCACAAATCTAACGATTGTGTTAATTAGAAAAATTTTGAAAATTAAAAATTAGCAAAAAATTACAGCGCTTAATCTGTATGTGACTGTAAATATCCCAGCAGTAAAACCAACTAGCAGAAAACAAACCCAAAGCTATTACGAAGATTTAGCCTAATAATTAGTCAATAAATTGTTTTTATTCTATACTGGATACTGATACCCTGCGAGAACTAAAGAGTCAGAGGCGCGAACTTTGAATTTTATAAGCAAGGAAACTAAAATTAAAAGTACTAGTTGCCTTTTTCGGGCTGTTCAGTTTTCTGCGAAACCTTAGATTTGAAATTTGTACAACTTTGATCTTTTACGGATTAGTTTGATATGAGTTAGGTGATTTTTGTTGGAAGCTGGTCTATATCTTAACTGATTTGGTATTTTTCTACGAAGATATTTGGCGTATTTGTATAATATATACTATATTTATATATAATATTAAATTTGTGTACTTCACGTTTTTCATACCAAATAAAATTTAACTACATAATTTGCGGCATTTGCTTTGACTATCTTTTGGTTTTCGTTTTGCTTTTTTTTGCACTTTGGCAATCAAAGAATGAACTAATTTTAGCAACATCACGTTCGTTGCAAATTTTTCGACATCTCTTTAAACTTGTTTGTTTTTGAATCTGAATTCATTCAAAAATATAGACAATATTTGGAAAGAACTATGAAGTTCAGAATTATAAAAACCGATTTCGGATTTTGTTTTGGAAACAATTATGTATGTAGTATCTCTGTTTGGAATGCACGGAAATTCCTTGAAAGAAATAATGATAGTGAAAGTGCGTACATATGAACATTAAGTGAGCCAAAAAAATTTCTTAATATCTTATTGATTAAGTAAAGGCATCATAAATATAAAACCACCTTCATATCCATCACCGTTGCCAATTCCCATATTCTTTCCATTGAACGCTGCATATGACCTTTAATCGTCATTCTCTTTGCCATTGTCAGCCAAAATGATCGCGTTTGGGACTCCCTCCTCCATGCGCTGCTCCTTATTGTATTTCATTCATTTTCTTTGTGTTCATTTTGCGTTGAATTTGTTTTTTGAAAGATGTGTAGGGATTATTTGAAATTAAACATAACATTTGAGGAATTAAAAAAAAATATTTACGAATAGTGTACCTTATATAGCAATATGGATGAAATCTAAGCTTTGGTAATTCGGAGGTTGACTATTTTTTTATAATTTTATTATTTCTCCAGCTATTAGGAGTGATACAGCTGTCAGATCTAGAAGCAGAAAGTGGCTTAAGTCCTGGGAAGCTTCTAGTATTTGCCAAGAGGAGGGAGTTATTTTATAATCATTTCATATCTTTAAAAATGATATTTTCACATATGTATGTATAAGCAAGACCAACTGAACCTTAATCAGATCATGCTACGCCTCACGTTTTTAGAAATTTCACGCGCCCAACGCTTTTATTTATATGTCTGATCAACGCCCTATATTGATGAGGAGTGCGATGACTAGTACCTAGCACTAGGACCTACCTAATTATTTTCTAGCTTTTAGTATTATTATTACGTAATGTAAGTATTATTTTCAAGTTTTTATTTAATTGTCTATTTTTTCTCATTCTATCTAGTTCATTTAGTGCCTCATTATTACAAGGACTCTTTCCTGGCAACTTATATAATACCAGAAGAGCCGGCAGACGTTGTCCTGCGCTAAATTTGGCCTATATGCATACATTTTAATAAGCTTTTTCCGTCTGACTCTGCCCTCACCCCCTCATCACTTTTTCCTAATCCTTTTATTCACTCCTCCCTATGTTTTTTTTTTGGTTTAATCTATCTCCATCTTCGTCTCATTCTCTCTCTTTCTCAATCTCCTTCTCCTTCTCTCTTTTCTCTTCTCTCAATTTCTTCTCATTCTTCTGTATCCCTTATTGCCTGTCCTAGAGGGTGGTATGTATTTTATTCCAGTCCTAGTCCCAGTCCCACTCCGAGTCTCAGTCCCTTTCTTAATCCTAATCCCAGTCCCAGTCTGTCTCTGGATAATATATTACTCTGTACTAAAGCACTCATCAACAGCTTTCATTTGATATCCATATTGTATAAACACTGTCTAGGCATTTACTGGCCTATATCTCGAGACCCTAGTCACCCAGGGGTATGAAAATTACCCTCTACACAACTAAAGACTCTCCTGAATTAAAAAAAATGTCGTAGTACCTCTAAATCGCGGCCCCCCGCACCCCCCCCGAAAATATGAGTGCTACTGCGTATACGTAACATTTTATTATTACGTATAAACAAATAAAAAAAATTGCAATAAAATTATATTGCGACTATGAACTGATATATAACCTATCCTATCTCTCAAGTTAGATCAAACTACACACGGGGTGCAAAACAAATACAAAATCGTTTCAGTAGTCTAGGAGTCCATCGCGCCCAAAAAGTTTGTGACACGTGTTTTTTATATATTAAGATTTGTTCAAAATTTGAGCCGAATTGTACGAAAAATACGCTTTTTTTGAATATCTCGATCCTTGCGCCACCTGGCGGTGATTTTTTCATAGGTCGCTTTCAATTTCTGTTTTTTTATACATATGTGTTCCAAATATGAACCAAATCGGACTAAAGATACGAGGTTTTGAAATATAGCGATTCATGCGGCACCTAGCGGAGTTTTTTCTTTTTATAGCATTGTCGTCGGGTTCTGAACTTTATTCCAAGTTTCAAGCTTGTGGTTTATCGGGAAGTTACTTAAATTTCAATTACAAAATTTGTAAACAACGCTCGCTACACAGAGTCAAGTTAAATAAAACCGTTTAATAAAAGTCCGGTTTGTATAATTTCTTCGGACTAAAAATTTAAAGTCCAGAATTATTTTTTTCTGAAGGACTTTTAATATTAAAGGAATAACAGTTCGGTTCGCTGGTTTTTTGCTGTATTTTTGTTCGAATGAAATAATAATTTTTTTAGTTAAAACTACGGCGTTCCTGTTCATATAAATTGATCCAATTCTAATGAAAAATCGGATAAAAACCGGCACATTGAGGTCCTTTCTGATTTCGATTTTTTATTCTAAAATGTGCTCCCCTGTGGCGCTCCTTTTTTCCGGTCTCATTTTAGTAAAAATTAAAAACCAATCACGGCCCCATCTAGACTTTCTGAGTAAAGTCAGTACAGAAAAAAAGCTAGGCAGTTATACACATCAATAGAGTGCACAAACGTACTGTCAAGAAAACAACTATACTTTTTTGTTAAGGTAAATAAATAAAAAATGTAAGGCTCGATAACCTCTAGGCCGAGCTTCTCTTCCAATTTGCGTTATGCTACTTTACATTTTTCCTACAAATTGGCGGGACGGGACTGAGAAGCTTTTCATGGCAGTAATACACTCAGAGTGCTTGCGGAACAATACCTAGGGGCGACGCCCCATAGAAAAATGTTCTTCTAATTGAAAAAACTTGTTTCTAAAATTTTGATGTTACTGTGCCCGGGGCGTGAACCCTGAATCTTCGGTGTAATAGGCGGAGCGCTGTACCATCACACCACGGTGGCCGCCATTTCCTTTCGAATAGAGTTAGAAAATAATGCCGTGGAAATGGATAAGGCAATGATAATGGGATTGTGATTGTGAGTGGAAGAGAAAGTAGAAGTACGCTAACGCGCTTGTACGCTTATACGCTTGTATATTTTTACGTTACGACTCTACGTTTACGCATTAAATTTCGATGGTAGCTATGCCTGCAACTATCACTGGGATTATTGTTACGTCCCCAAATTTCTATTTATTATTTTGGTCGTTGAACAAAGTTCTGGTAACACTGTGGACTCATTCAGTATATGTGAGGTCCTCATGGACCGGCCAGTTCAACATAACCTAACCTAACATCGCCCAAGGATAAAGCAGGAGGACGAAAACTAGGTCTCCCAATTGACATCAGACACAAAGCGTATTTACATACTTATTTACTTTCTGAAAACAACTGCATCATGCATGTAAAACATCTCGTCTAACATTAGAGAATACCTCGATGTCTGGTCTGCTCATTAGAATACTAAGTACATATTACATAATATAAATATGTAAAAGAAATGTATCTACACATGTACATATATATGTATGTATGTATGTAAACAATTCAATTCGCATATAAATGATTCGCGCACGTATAGCCAATCAATCAAGATGCATATTTACATACTAGAAACACATCCCACAAATGCTAATAATGACAAATTGACAACACGACAAGCGCGTGTCTGATATGAGAATGTATACATTATAAATATATTTCTGCAATTAAATTTGCATATCAAAATAGAAGAAGAAATACATATTTAATGAAAATGTAAAATGAAAACAATCCATCAATACATTTGTGAATCGATCATATATATTATTTCTAATTGCAGTTTTTATATACGAGTCCCTTTTTCGCTCTTATTTGGAATCCAAATCTATAAATAAAGTTTTGGTTGTAAAGATGGAGATTCGGGCTATTAGCGAGCTTTGGCCAATTTTGGTCGTAGTGCTTTTGTTTAGCTATATTTTATTAAAATAATTTGTTAAAAATAAACGATTGTGAGCACACAAAGAAATCCATTTGTACTATGGCACTATTGTGAATATTTGCACTGCATTACTGACACTTGCTCCTATACGCCAGATGGCAGCGCAAGCTATAAGTTTTAATTGATTGATAGAAGAGCTGATTTCTGTTGATATTTGATAAGAGACTTTTAGATTGGTGGCGCAAGATGCGCACGGGTCCGGCTCGTAATTTTTAAAAGCGAAAGTTTAATAAAATTGTGGTCATAGTTGCCACAAAAATGGCATAAAAAGTATTCACACTAGACGACATGGCAAGCACAGAAATTAATTTTTTTTATTTACCAATACTCTTTTCGCTACACACTACTCATAATCCAATTAAAACCGCATAAATAAATATAAAATAAATATTTACTAGTGGAAAATTTGTGAAAGATTAATAAGATGAAAACTTAATTGGGTCAGCAAATTGGAGCACCCTGACCGTTTTATGTACGCCCCAAAGAATCCACTAAAGGCGGGAAAAAGATCTCAAAAATATAAAACAAAACAAATTTAAACTTCCATATGCACAAATATATGTTTCTACATACATACATATATGGAACGTTGTTTCGTACATATCTATGCCGGCATTGGCGCTAATTTTTAGTCTGCAAATCCAAGTTCACAGACACACACTAAAATGCATCATACATAACAGTATTTATTGTGGGATATCATGGTGGGCGGACGGCTTTTAGTGAGTAGTTGACAAAAATGTATGCACATACAGCAGCGAACACAAAAATAGTAGTCTAAATTGTTCTTCAAACTTTGTCATATACATACATAATTTCTTCATTTTTTATTTTCGATATTTTAAGAAAAAACTTTAATGAATTTCGTAACTCAAAACAAACTTAAAAATCAAAAAGGTTTTTGGAAAAAAAGTCAAGAAAAAAATTGGAGAAGTTTCAGAAAATCTTCGAACTTTTTATTTGCAATAAGGGCGATAGTCATAGCCGGTTGTGCCTGTTTCAGAATAATATTGTAAATAAAATGTATTTCTCATATATAAACAAATAAATATTGCAGCCAGTGTAGACCCTTCAGCACAATTGTAGTAGATCAACCACATTTTGAGCAAATTTCCCTTTATACCTCATCTGCCTTTTTTTTTAAATCTACCACAATTTGGTTTGCCAACATGTTGATATTAAAAATTTTCAGAACTTACTATTTTCTTAAATACGAGTTTTATAAACTTAAGCTGATTAATACAAGGGGATGAAAAAATGAATTCAACCCAATTCGCCATGCAGAAGATCGTCAAGTCAAAAGAAAATTAGCATTGGTTTCGATCAAGGCGAATTTATGTAGCAAAGCGAATTCAACCAACTCGCCGTGCAGAAGAATCTCAAGTCAAAAGAAAATGTTCACTGATTTTGATTAACTGGCAATTTGTTGTAGCAAGGCATTGTCTGAAAAATATCAAGAACAAGCAACCAGCTGATGGGTAACATCACCTTGTACAGAATTCGCCTTGGTTTTAATATTGAAAATCATACAGAAAATATTTATTGCGGTCTTAGGTTAACATTTTCCAAGTACAATGAAAACAATTCGAAATCATTGATTTTGGAAGTGGCAACACTGTTTGTAGTTCTTCGAATTTTTTTATGCAGTTTTATAGCCGAATCAATTTTAGTCAAACAAAGTATGTACAAGTTATGGGTGCCTCAAAATATGCATTGTTTTTTGACAATGTTTTTCCCGAAGGAAAGTTTTAGATTTTTCTCCATACAAAAAGGTGAACGCTTTATTTAATGTGGAAGAAAATCTCAAATATAGCTCGGGAAATAGTTTTGAAAAATCAATGGGAATTTTGAGAAACCTAAAACTTTTACTTTGTTAGACCAAAATTGATTGGGCTCAAAACAATTTAATGAACTCCAAATAAAATGTGAGACATTTTTATAAAAATATCTCGAATTTTTTCGCAAACGTTTTTGAGACTAGTTTGCATAGTTTCAGTTACAAAATTTATAGAAGTTGTTTCGCAAAATATCTAAAATAAAAAAAAATTGGAATGAAATTGACGAAATTTGAAAAAATCGCTTCTGCTATTTTTCTTTTCGCTGCTGTATATATGTGTCCATATACATACCTATATATTTGCATATATATATACAACAACATAGATATAATTTAGAGGTTATATGGAACATTGACATTCCATTGCTACAATTTCTACGTAGTTAATCATGTTTCTTTCCAATTTCACCAAATATATGTACATACATATGTATGTATCTTCTGCCGTACCAAGTATGTTGATCATATATTGGGTCTCATGCACAAAAATACTCGATTTTCAGACTAAACGCAGTATATATTTTGTTTCTGTAGCAAAACCAAAAAGGCCAGCTTTTACTTGAAAAATCGAGCCTGAGTATTTGCTCACTTTTTAGCTATGAGCCCCATTGCGTTTGTGTCCTGCGCAAAGATAGTGCTGACCTGGTACCGAATGCGCCTAAGCTAGGGATAGAACACTTATCCATTGCTATATTACTAATACTTTAATGCTTGGCGAGGATGGCGAGTGGAGGCAAAATCTGGGTAAAGATAATGCAACAAATTTTGTGCGAGATATGGTCAAACGAGCGCATGCCTTCAGAAGGGAGAGTGAAGATGAAGAAGAAGTATTTGTTGTTATTTGTCAGAAACTCACTCTATCCAACACCTGCAACTTGTACTGATTAGGAAACTAACAATTGAATTTCCCTCTCAACGAACAAAAATCCCTTTCTATAAGGCTTCCATCATATGTCCTGATGTACTGTTCGGAACCTGGAACGGTGTCGTTGAAATATTTGAGTGAAAAGTTGAAGATTTATAATTCTTCAGGCGATACCAACGGATTTGATCGAAAGAAGGAAAAAGCTGGTTATATAATGCTGTGTGAAGGAATAAGCACGCTCCGAAAGTATTTCAGAAGTACTCCTATCGAATCTTCTTTTTTCAGTTTTTATGGGTGGAACAAAGAGACATGGGTGTTAGAGGCATTGATTCCACATTGCAAATGAAAAGATGGTTCGTATCATATGGAGATAAATAATATGCAGGACATCGAACCTCGTGCATAGAAGCAGAGGAGGGGGCCGGCTTAACTAAAATGCGAGATATAGGTCGAGATTTGAAGGTGCTCCCAATTAATGTAAGTTATCGCTTCAGTATCTGAAGAAGTTTGTGATGGACGCTTTTCTTAAAAGCGTTCAATCAGCTCCTCTCGACGCCTATTGGAAAAGATAAAGCCGCTTTGGGAGTCAATCGACTCTGATCTTATTTATAAACAGACTTCTGTGTAGCAGAACTAGCACTAGTGTGCATGGATGGAAGCTAGTGGCACAAATCATAATGAAACCGCAGTGAGCTGTTTTGTCTCCCAGTTTCAGGGTTATGGTCAACAACGATCCACTCTAGTGGTGTCCTGCGCTGAAAATCAGATACTCGTATTCCTCGGCAAAAGGAAAATTCCGGATATTCCTTTTTACTTTTATCAGGTTATCTGATTACGGTGGCTACATGATCTGAACATACGGACTAGCTGTAATTTCTAATAAAAATTATCTTATTATCCTCAAAGTAAGGTACAAGATACTTGTATCTAGACCACTTCTCAGTGAAAGAGTAGCGCGTTTGGCAATGTGTCCGATTGCTATATGTCATGGCAGCTGAATATCGCCACTGCTGTCTTTGCTGTCAAAATATGAAGACAGCCGGAAAGTGAGGCTACAAGACCATTGCAGCTTCTTCGGAGTTGAGAATATTTCACAAACCAGCTGCGAATTATAACTCCATTCAAACGTTAATGTAGTAAACGAAAGAAAATTCTTAATAAGATCTATATCCATAATAGGATCCCTGATCCAAGTATGTATAAATTCTATCTAGCTTGGAAATTTATTTTGTTACTTATTCGTCATGGCATCCCCTCGGAATCACTTCAGTATGGGAGTCTCGTTAAAAGAGACGAATATACATATGCGCTTCAAATAGTAAGTGTTTCGGCTACTTTTAAATTAAAATAACATTTCCGGTCATATTATTTTCAACACATCTGTACCAAAAAGCTTCTGCAACTGATTGCAAGAACTGTGTTCCGATAATAAAGTAAAAATTCCAAAAAATGGTACTATAATTCAGTAGCGGCATTAAATGCCCAACGTTGGGCATACTTAGAATCGATCTAGCCTTTAAACAAAACAACCCAACTTATGATTTTCCTCACACGTTCATTTAGAAACCAAACTATTTAATATCTAATACTAAGCTTTTCGAGAAATATAAACTACTTATTCAAACACCTATACATACATATGTATAGAAGAGAACAGAAAAATAGCAGTCCATTTTTATTAAATAACGTCAATCTGGTTTTTTTTTCGATATTTTGAAGGTACATTTCTATGGATTTTATAACTGAAACTATGCAAACCAATCTCGAAAACATTTTCGAAAATCCGAGAAAGTTTTAAGAAAGATTCGAGTTTTTATTTGGAATTCTCTGAATATCGTTGAGTAGCAGTTTTGTAGCATAATCAATCTTAGTCTCATAAAGTACACGCTACATGTATCTTAAAATCCGCATTAATTTTTGACATTTTTTATTCCGAGGCGTGTTTCGATTTTCTCCGATATAAGAGAATATTATTTCACACTTTGTATACAGGAAAATCTTAAGCCCCCTTCGAAAAAAACTTGTCCAAAATGAACACAAATTTAGAGAGACCTTAAAGTTGCACTTTTCTAGACTCAAATTGATTGAGCGACAAAACTACATATTCAGAGAAAGTCAGGGAGCTGGAAATAAAAAAATTGAAATTTTTATAAAATTTTCTCGAGTTTTCGAATTTTTGTCGAACATATTTTTGAGACTGGTTTGCATAGTTTGAGTTACTAAATTAATCAAAATTTTTTCTTAAAATCGCGACTCGAAATGAAATCATTGTTTTTGTTTGCATTTGTTGTTGGTACACGAAAATTAATGTTTACAAAAATCGCTGAAAATGCTTATAATCATTAGCGAAATATTGGGTGTAATAGTGAAATAAATGTTTTAATTGCACTAAAATAAAATAAGAACAGAACAGTCCACGTTACAGATAACATTAAACAAAATGTAATTGACGAAAATTGTTAAAGACTGTCACTGCTGTTTTCTTCTTCGCTGCTGTATATATTTCTATTTTGAGACAACATAAGTAATCATGTTGAGGGCAGTGGGAAGAATTGTTTCTTTTTTTTTTGTTTTGTCGTAAACATTTATTAAATTAGTTGTACGAGATTAATTTAATAAAACCAATCACTTAAACTTGTTTAATATGTAAATATTTATGCACACCACAAATAATTTTACATAAACTATAGACCGGCATTTTGCAAGTTCCTACGAGCTCTTATAGCAAATATATTAAAAATTAGGTAACGAGAACATTTTTTAGTTTATAAAGTGTGAAAATTAAAAGATTAAAAATAAATAGCATAGGTAAGCAGTTTTAAACAAGTAAGGACGGGACTGTCTTCGGCTGTGCCGAAGACTTTATACCTTTCATGAATGGGGCTGAACAATAATGTTATCCCATTCGTAATCTCCAAATAATTGGCTGTATAAGATAAGAAATATATAGTGAACAGATGCACATACCTAAGCGATTTTTAAGATACATAAAAAATAAGTAGGTAGTTTGTGTGAGGATGCAAAGTATCACGTTTTTTGTGGTCTGCATGAAATAGCTGTGACAATGAATCACTTGTCTCAACAATATATAACGTAAACGTGAGTATTTGATGAAATTTGAAGCTTCTAGCCGTTAAAAAGGGAGCAGAAATGACAGTTTATATGGGGTATATAATATATATACCACCGATCTCTTCGAATTTTTCAGACAACAATATCTGCTATAGAAAAACATAGTAGTTGAATATTCAATTATTATAAGCCGGTGTTAAGCTCATGAATTCTTAAATAATAAGTATAAATGAACACACCATTAAAAACAGACAAACATAAATATGTTAAACTGAGCCCGAGTTTACAAAGCTTCTCATTCGCAACGAAAAATAAACTTTACAAAAACAAGTCTACATAACACAAATTAATATGGAGACAGAATCTCTCAATTGTGTTGTTAGTGTAGAAATGAAATAAACTGAATTAAGCTAGGAAACAAATACCATCAGGATAGTTAGTGGTTAAGGCAATTGCAGTTTCACCGTGTGATTCGCGGTTCGAATCTCGGTGAAACCTTTGATAACATTACGAAATTGTCTGATGATGATTACGTGGCGGTTTTCGAAATGGTACCATCGCAATATGCCAGTAAATGTTTCTTTCTTTCTTTTCAGTTTCTCTTAGAAAAAACATAATAATTGAATATTCAGTTATTATACACCGGTGATAAGCTCATGAATTCTTAAATATCTGCTATATACGAAAGGATATGGTGAAGCTTGAAGGTTCTAGCTGTTAAAATGGGGCAGAAATTACGAAAAGTCTCTTATCTGAACAATCGGTTGTGGGGGATATATGCTGTATATACTATCGATCACGTCGAATTTTTTCTGACAACAATACTTGCTATATGCTAAAGCACATGGTGAAATTTTAAGGTTCTAGCTATTAAAATGAGGCAGAAATTACGAAAAGTTTCTTATCTGAACAATCGATAGTGGGGGATATATGCTATATATACGACCGATCTTATCCATTTTTTCAGAAAGCAATACGTGTAATATCTGTAAGCATATGATGAAGTTTGAAGCTTCAATCTGATAAATTGAGGAAGATATAACAAAATTCCTCTTTTCTGAAAAATCGGTTGTATGGGGGATATATGCTATAGTGGTCCGATCCGGCCGGTTCCGACAAATGTCTAATTGGACACCCAAATACATCCGCTCACCAAATTTTATCAAGATATCTCAAAAAGTTTACAGTTTACATACAAACCGGCAGACGGACACGGCTAAATCAACTCAGCTCTTCATTCTGATCATTTTGGTATACTTATTGGTGGGTCTATCTATTTTCCTTTAAGGACTTACAATTTTGAGATTCGTGACAAAAATTGATATACCATTTCATTTTCATGAAAGGTATAAAAATACACACATATTTATACCTATATACATATGTATAATATCGTTTAAATAGTAGATATGTTAAAAAATATGTTTTGTTTTAAAAAAATTTCTCTTCACATTCTGCAATATTCAACCAAACGCTTGCCAATTCGTCGTCGTTGTCGTCGTCAAAAATATGAGCGTCATCTCCATCCAAGATTTTGTTTCGTATTCACGCCGTTAAGGCATTTACAGTTGGCCATTGGCCGTTCGTCGTTTATGTATGGTGGTGCTAAATTTGTAGAATGCGTGGGTTGGCGCTAAATTGATCATCATCATTATTATGATCTTCATGCTGAAGAGAGCGATGATTGTACATTCTCGCTTTCATGGCAACACATTTTTGCTATTATTATTGATTTAGTTATTATTTGTATTTCAATTTATGAATATTTCTTATTTTTGATTTCGCAAATAATTTAAATAAGTTATCTTTGCGATTTCATATTTTTGCCTATTCCGTTTTGCGATAAAATTAGTGGCGGTAATTATAAGTTAGATAAGTTTTGAAAAAAAAAGACGAAACAAAATATTTGTTTTGCTGAGACTCATTTTTCCAATGACCGTGAGTTGTTGTGATCGCTTTGAATGCTATTTTTATATGGGAAATTTAGTTCGAGAGGATATGCAAACATATGGAAGGTTAAAGGGCTAATTAAAACTTCCTTAACCCTAACGCCATAATCGTAACCATACCCATATCCATAACGATCTCCAATGTGATCGGTTAATGGTGCCTTAACCTAAAAATTGTGAAAATTTCATAAAAATGAAGAAAACGCAAAAAATTACAAACATATTCCACAAAAAATAAGTCTCTTAGTCATAACGTATCCACAAACAATGAATAAAATCTACAAAAAGTTATTAAATTCACCAACTCCAATATTTTTAGGTTATGGATATGGCGAGAAACCAAAAACCAATTGGTTGGCTATGGTATGGTTATGGCGTTATCGTTATGGTATGGCACCATTAGTCGATTACATTGATTGCCATAAGGTAGGTTCGATCAGCTGTTTTATCTGGTTATGGTTATATGGTTATAAGTTACCATTAATTGGCCCTTAAACTCGGGCTAACAGTGATGCAGTCCCCAATCAGAGTAAAGTTAAGTTATTTTATTAGTATTAAGTACAAAAGCGAAAGTTTGGATGTGAGGATATTAATATATTCAAATGCTTGTGCGTTAAATACGATAGAACGGCTGCACTGATTTGGATAGCGCACCGTAACCCAAAGTCTGGAGGGATCCACAAGCTATTTAAGAATTCTTTTCGACATCGTTTCGGAATAATTTCGTTAGCGTTCCGGATTGTATTTGAGATCATATCAGAAGAATTTCGAAAGTGTCTTATGATCATCGGAGGGATCTACAGGCTATTTCAGGATTTTTTTTGGCTTCATTTCGGAACCGTTTCGGGATTGTGTTCCGAATTATTTTGGGACTATTTTGGATTTGTTTCGTCATCCGTTCGGAGTCAATTTCTTAATTCGAAACTATCACATGACTATTTCAAAACATCTTCAACAATAATCTGCGGCTTATTTCGGGATGGTTTTTGGTATTATTTTAGGGGTTTTTCAAACTATATCAATATGGTTTGGGACCATTATGTAGATTGTTTAGGGATTGTTAACAAAATCATTTCCATACGATTTCGAGATTGTTTTAGGGACTATGAGACTATGTCAGGATAACTTCGCAGAAGCTTTCGCGATAATGTAAGGAGCTATAAAAGATAATAACGCCAATTTTTTGGAAGCATTCAGAATAGTTTTCATATATGTATATTTCGGCGTTGTTTTGGAGCCATTTCAAGATTATTTCGGAACAAGCTTCGCGTCATTGTATAAGTAAGCACGAAACATTTCGGCGTTATGTATATGTAATGATAAAACTGCCCGTTATGGTTACATGAAGTAAACATGGAGAGATATTCTGTCACCTTTGGATAATCGAAAGAAAACCCTCCCTATTCAGGCAACGCCCAGATAAGTATGTAATCTTAGTTGTGCTTTGTTTTCACTTCAGATTTGTAGCTATTGCACTGCTTTGGAAGCGCTAAATCACTCTCTTGAGTCACTGTAATCTTGTAGCGTCACTGTACTTGATGAACTACAACGATCCGTTAAACCAAAGCACTTTGTTCTAAGAGAGTAGTGATTTCTCCTGATCGTGCCATATCATTTAGGTCATCGAGTAGCTATCTCTCGGTAGAAATCCACTTTTTAGCGGATCTCTCAGTACAAGGTATTGACATGCCATCAGCTGATTGCTTTTCATTGTGGGCTTTCTAGGAAAATCTGATACCATTGGATGTTCAATAATACGGAATAAGTTGAATTTATATGCGTTAATAGCAAAGAAAAAGCAGAGCTAATTCGCCGTACAACAGAATGTCAAATTGAAATAATATTTGCTTCATTTCGTATTTTTCGAGAATAATTGCAAAAAGATGGTCCAACTATATGGTTGACTCATCTCTACAACAACAACACATTTTTGTTCAGATTGTCAAAATCTAGGGGTTGGTGTTAGGCGAATGGGATAGAATGAAAGCATAAATCTTTGCAGTTCTTGTGTGTTGTAAGAAAATATTGCCAATGTGCTGGTTGCATTTTGCGCTTGCCATCTTCTTTTGACAATCGCTACTCCAGTGAAATAAAGAAAAAATCAGCTGATGAGATGAGCCAACCATGTAATTGAGCCTTCAGGTAATCCTATACTTTTGCAGTTTCGAAAACTTTCAAACACTTTTAAGAGTCAAAAAATCTCAAAGTAAAAAGTTGATTTAAAAATTTATTGTTTTGATTTTATTTTGCTTTTTGTAATTTTTATCTTGAACAAATTTCCGCCACATTTTTAAAAACTGTTATTATAACAAATAAATTGATCGTATTAAAAAAAATTAACTAAATTTCTTCTTCGAAACTTACAGTCCAGGCACAAGGGTCTCATTTAAACATTTCTCCTTATTTACGTATTGGAACAATAAACAATGTCTATGCCGTATGCCGCACGCACAGAGGAATTCTATGAAAGTGGAAAACAATAATTAAGGACTTTCTTGTTTCAGCTTAGTCAATTTGTTTTGAGGTTAGTAAATTAAGCAAAGCGAAACGTACATATGTTTATATACTAACTGACCTCTATTTCCAATAGATCTAAGCAAATAATTCAAGGTAGCTCTTGCAGAAATCGGCGTTACTTTGCCCAGCTAACCCAACTCCTTCCCAACTTAAACTTCCACATAAATAATCCAAAAATATAAAAACTCAAGATACTCACCACAATATACAACTAATAAGTAATTCACCATACAAAACGAAACTACACAACACAACACAGAGTAACATAAAATGGGCAAAGATTATTATAAAATACTGGGTCTGCCCAGAACGGCCACCGATGAAGAGATCAAAAAAGCTTACAGAAAATTAGCGTTACGCTATCATCCTGACAAAAATAAAGCTGCTAATGCAGAGGAAAAGTTCAAAGAGGTCGCTGAGGCTTATGAAGTACTCTCCGACAAGAGTAAACGAGAAATGTACGATAAATATGGCGAGGAGGGACTAAAAAGTGGAGGTATAGTGATCGTGATTCAGTACTTTTATTAAGAGAGCGACTGAATGGGGATTTTTAAGTTTCCACTAATGTGAATATTTATATGGTGATAGCAAAGCGAATTCATTCTGTATAGCATGTCAAATCATAAGAAAATGTGCGTTATTTTGTTTGATTGGCCATTTTTAGTGCCAGCGTTTTCTATGAATTCGCAATGTTACCACTTGTATGGAATTGGCGTTGTGCCAGCAAAATCAAGGCGAATTCAGTACCAGGTGTTATCCCAACAGCTGATTGCTTCTTCTTGATTATTTTCCATACAGCGCCTCGTAGTTTAATATGTCAGTTAATCGAAATCAATTAAAATTTTCATTTGACTAGACATTCTTCTGCACGGCGAATTGGTTGAATTCGCTTTGCCACCACCTGGTATGGATTCGCCTTGGGCAAAATAAAATCTAAGGAGAACTAAATAAAAAGTGATTACTTTTACTTGAGATTTTCCTTGGAAACCCCCTTTCTGTGGAAGAGCAGAAAAAAACTCAGATTTTTTATTTATTTGGCATTCAGCTTTGCGGCGAATTGGATCAGAACTGGCTTTGCCATGACCAAGGCGAATTCTGTACCATGTGTTGGTATCCCAACAGCTGATTGCTTCTTGATTATATTCCATACAATGCCTTGTACAACAATAAGTCAATTAATCGAAATCAATGAAAATTTTCTTTCGACTTGACATTCTTCGCTTTGCCATCACCTGGTATGGATTTGCCTTGGCCATGACTTTGTGTAGATCCGCCTTGTCAATTGTTGATGGTACAATGAATAAAAATTTATGGTCAAAACGAGTCGGTTCAATGCAAGAGCCAATTCGCCGTACAATTAAATGTCAAATCAAATGAAAGCTTACGTTATTTTCTTTAACTGACATCCTGTAGAACCAGAATTTCTTAAGACACTCGAAAGAAATAGAAATCAGCTGATGGCATGTGTTCACTTTGGACTGAATTCTTCCTATTAAATATTTAATCAAGGTGAACTCAGTACGTGGTGGTGTTATTCTACCAGTTGATAGAATTTTTTTCCAAAATTTCGCACAGCAGAATGTCAGTAAAACTAAGTCGACTATAAGTTTCTTTCGAGTTGATATTCTGCTATACGGTGAGTTGGGTTGAATTCGCTTTGTTATCACTTTGGATAAAAAACGGGTGTCTTCAAAAAATGCTTCACAAAGTTCGGTCGTTCTATATTCTTGTTTCTTCTGTACTCATGTTATCAATACTTTCTCGTAAAAATACTTCCGCAGGTTCGCGCAATGGTCCCAGTAGCGGTAATACGTTCACATATCAGTTCCATGGCGATCCACGGGCGACATTTGCACAATTCTTTGGCTCCAGCAATCCGTTCGCGTCTTTCTTCGATATGGGCGATAACTTATTCGATAAGAATGTGTTTGATTTAGATACCGAACATGATTTCTTTTCATCGCCATTTGGTGGTTTGGGCTCGCGGCATGGTCTGGGTAGTGGGTTCAGGTAAGTGTGTAATATTATTAACAAAACGGCAAATGCTTACTAAATTTTAAATGAGATCACATTTGAAAAAAAAAGAAACGTATTAGATGGCCTGAGGTTGAATGATAACGATTCTTATAAGAGGTTGGAAATAAAATGAAGTGCTTCAAAATGGAGTCTTGTCTTTGCTTCGCCTCTTTATTCTTCGAGGTGGTATAAGCGCAGTGTACTTATGTACTGTTCCATTGATTCTTTTCACCATGAAACGTGAAATACTTCGTAGAAAAAATTCTTCTGCTGTTGGTTGGTTCCTCTGCTGTCTGGTTCATAAAATTCCTGTGTCAAGGCACCGCTCGGGTGCCAGTTTTTTGCACTTTTTTCTTCAAACGCTTGTTGCTTGTTGCTGTGATTACTGGAAGCTTTGTTTTACAATTTCACTGAGTCCCGACAGCATACGGCTGCTCTTTTAAAGCTAATGTGTGTTTAATGGGGTACATACCTTGTTAATGTTTCTGTGGCACTCGCCTCAACCACATCTTTTGCAAAATGGGTCCCAGCTGTCCGTGTTCACTCATTTCGGCAGTAATTCTAAAGGTTTCTTTCCCTGACTTTTTGGCATGTCCTCTGTTTTTCTTATATCGTATGACTCAAATTAATATTTTCTGGAAACTCTTGAGAGATGCTATCAGAGTCAGGAAGATTGAATCAAGGCGAGGTCTTTAGCTTAAGAGAGAAAATACCAGTCCAATACCCGTCGGTGGAGAGCGATGTTACCCCCTTTGTGCACACCCTGTCACCCCATAGTGTCTTCTTAAGGGAAACCTCACTTCACAGCTCCTGTCAAAATTCAGCAAGGAAATGTGATAAAATGAAGTTTAAATCACTCAAGAATACTGGCTCGAGCTCGATATGTCGGACTCACGAAGTCTTATTGCAGAACCTCTTTGTAGCTCCACGTATGTGGAAATCGCGAAGTAATTATTGAAAGATCATGTTAGTTGCACACAACCTTAGTGCTCCTACTGCCCTTCCAAAGTCCAAAGGTGATGACCCCTTTGCTGATTGTCATAAATATTAACTAACCTGCAACAGAATATTAATCCCTTAGCGATTCACAGTTAGCATATTCTATAAAGTGGATTCCTTATATATGCTCAGTAGACTTATCTACATAAAACGGATCTCTTACAGCTCTCAAGTAACCTTTATCTAAATGAAGCTCAATCAGAGTATTTTTTAAAGTAGATTCCTTTAATGAGCTCATCTCATGGTAAACCCAATTCAGTACCAGGAAGCAGTATCCTTCATAAAGAAATGAAGAGACCTAACCAAGTCATGAGTAGAGTGCCTTTTCAGTAAGACGGTGTCACTTACAAGCCAAAAAACCGGCGCCATAAAAAATCGTCCGCAGAAAACAGTTTTCTTGAGAAATATTTGGAGAGATCTCACTAAATATACACGATACACGCTGCTGAGAACACTGCAAGGATCATACCTCTTTTGAAGAACTTTTTTTTCGAATTATTTAAGAGCCATAAGGTGTACGAATACACGCAGAATCTAGATCTTTCCGTTTCTTTTTTTACGTCTAACTATGTCTGAAATTTTATCCTTGTGTAAAGGATCTGTCTCCAAGTCAGTCTATAGAGCTATTTCTCTCTTAAACATGCCTTTTGGTCAAAATCAATCTCTAAAATCTTAATTGCTTCTCGCTTGTAATAACCCCCTAAAATACAAAAACTTATAGACCTTCATTTAGGTCGCATTCGTTCAATGTACATACCCCATTTGAAAAGAAGAAACAACAAGATCCCCCCGTTGAACATGATCTCTACGTAACATTAGAGGAAATCTATCATGGTTGTGTGAAAAAGATGAAAATCTCCAGACGTGTCGTCAACCCGGATGGTGCGTCTAAAAAAGAGGATAAATATGTTAGCATATCAATTAAGCCGGGCTGGAAGTCGGGCACGAAAGTGACGTTTCAGAAGGAGGGCGATCAAGCACCCGGCAAGATACCAGCAGATATTGTTTTCATTATAAGGGATAAACCGCATGCGATGTTTAAGCGAGAAGGCAGTGATTTGAGATACACAGCGCGCTTAACGCTCAAACAGGTGAGTGAATTTATTCGTAAGTTTAAGAGATAAATTGGTGGGGGGTCATTTAAAAAAAAATTGTACCATGAAAAATATGTTTCTCTCGGTATTATAGGCGTATGTCATGGGTAACTCAACTTTTAGTTCGTACTAGACACAAAATGGCTTGTAGGCTAAATTGTATAACCTTCAGGATACCATACTTATACTTTCTTCAAAAAAGAATTCGTGGGAGTTAAACTTCTTGAACACTCATGAAAAGTTTTATCAAATGTTTTCCAAAATCAAAATTGTTACTATTCCAACTGGGATTCTAGATATCTCTGTATAGTAAGATAATCCTTAGTATAAAATTGGAATTATGTATATTCCCTTTAAGGAGTTAAAAGGACTGGTAGTGGGAAAGCAGAAGCTTTAGAAAAGGGTTTTAAATTTTAAATGTGATCTAAAGTCAGGAAGGACAATGTCCAACAAAATCTGCAAAAAGTCTAGACCTAGAAGTTAATAATTTTCAAAAGGTCCTCGGTTCGCTTAATCCGAATTCGTAATCAGATATTAGTTTGGTTGTTGTTTTCGACATTTTCTTACATAAAGGTACGAAAATCACGCTTTTCAGTTTCATTAATTTTGTAATTTTGTAACGAAAACTAATTTTAGTTAAAACTCTATGTATATCATTTGAAAGCATAATCATATCGTTCAAAAACACTCACAAATGTTTATCGTCATTTAATTGTGCTATATTGATATTGTAACGAATTTAGGGAAATTCCGCTTATTTGAACGGTTATGCTAACGTTCGAATCGCTAAACTGTTGAATAAATCACTCCAATATTCTGTATTGCAAAATGGTCTTTATTAGACAACTTTGGGAGTAGTAGTACAATTATATTTCACAATTATACTTCGCAACTAAAAGCGTGTTTAAATCAAACTGATTACTGCTTTTATACTCTCTGTTGCCTTGTCCGCATATTTCTCCAAATGTCGAGATGTTTCGTGAACTTCATGCTTGGTTACCAGCCACCAGCCATAACCATTTATATTTGCAGTTTGTAGCCAGATGCATGTGTGTATGTGAGTACTACTTCGGCTGATGATGTTGTTGTTGTTGTTGTTGTAGCGATAAGGTTGCTCCCCGAAGGCTTTGGGGAGTGTCATCGATGTGATGGTCCTTTGCCGGATGCAGATCCGGTACGCTCCGGTACCACAGCACCAATAAGGTGCTAGCCCGACCATCTCGGGAACGATTTATGTGGCCACATTAAACCTTCAGGCCATCCCCTCCCTCCCCACCCCCAAGATCCATGAGGAGCTTGGGGTCGCCAGAGCCTCGTCTGTTAGTGAAACAGGATTCGCCGCGGATAGGTGAGGTTGACAATTGGATTTGGAGAAGCTATATATTGCGCTGGCAACCTGAAGGGTTGCGCTACACATCCCTTGAATCTGGTATTTTAGTCGCCTCTTACGACAGGCATACCTACCGCGGGTATATTCTGACACCCTTACCCGCTGATGGTGACATGCGTTTGTGAGTATCTCCCCGCTGCCTTGTATGTATGTATGTGTGTATGATGATTGCTTTGTTTACGTACATTATGCTTAGTATCAGATTAGGATGCTAGTATCAGTTAGTGATGGTAATATTTGTCACAATATACACGTTTTCGTAATCTACGCACTTGATCGCTGGGACAAAAGCAATATGCGTAGCACACTTTTAGGCACACTTTATTATATGGGGTTTGGAGTTGTGCAGCAGATAGAGTACTGGATATAATTTTTTTCAACTTATAGCGTTTTCTTTTCTGGCATAAGTGTTACGCTTTTTGTACGCCGCGCAAGGGTTGTAAATATATTTTGTTCTATTCTGAAAAGCAGGTAATGCCTTTACGGAGTATTTCGTTCTTTTGTGGAAATTGTTGCCTGCTCGCAACGCAAAAGCGTTACAGTTTTATCCTGCATAAAATGGCGGTGTGCCAGTGCAACTCTGCTAAACCAGCTGATCGTGACAATTTAGTTTCGTAACTTCACAAATTTTTAGCGAAGAAAATTGAAATGAAGGAAATAATTGCTAATGAATTTTTATTATCATTGACAGCGCGTTTGTGAAAATCAGCTAATATAAGGGGTAGCCATTTATGCTCTTTGCATGCACTATAAATGCTGAACATTTTTGGGGTAGGAGTAACTCTATTAAAGCTTTACCATTTACTCTTTATTTAAGGAAAGAAAACACTATTAAATGTTTTGTTTTATTAGTTTAATATAATATTGTAACGAATTTACTTGCAAATCCTCTTATTTGCAATCCTCTGCTAAGTTCGAATCACTAAACTGTTGAATAAATAACTCTAATTTGTAATAATGCAAAATGGCCTTTATTAAAGTACTTCACAATAACACTCAAACTGTGAAACGAATAGCTTGCTTAATAACCAAACTGATTGATAGCTCAAATGAAACTCTAGTATCCAAACTAATACTGCTCTTGCTCGTTAGATAGCGTCTTAATCGAAATCTCAAATCAAACTGAATTCCAGCGCCTCTAAAATTGCCGCCTTTTATACTCTTTGATTTCAACCTTCGCATCTTCTAGGCGCTTCCAGAATCTACTAGTCCAGCAGCTCTCAAACTTCTCAGCTGTAACTACAATTGTACAATTTTATAGTTTTTCTCATTGCATACTTATAGGAGTATCTCAGATATATGCATGCGTTTGTGCATTGACACTCCGCTGCTCGTATACGTACATGGTACATATGTGTAGACGCAATTATTGTTTCGTTTATGTAGATACATAATGATTGAATTATTGATGTGAATTCGCGTCACTGCTTAGCATCGGCTTAGAGATAGCAGCACCCCTTAGTTTTGCTAATATTCGTAACAATATATTCCGAATACTTATGGTTTGCTGAATCCGCCTACATTCAGTTAAGTGCTTGAGACTTCAAACTTGTGAAAAAATTATGAACGAAGAAATTATTAAAAACCTACTACAGTTTCAAAACAGAATACCCCGAATGGCTAAGTTAACCTTCCAACAAATATAATTAGTTTTTCAAGAAAAATAGTTTCGCTTTCAAATTTCATGTGTTGTTTTGTAATAAAAGAGGTTTTCGCGACGTAAAAGCTTAGTGAATATAGCAGTAGAACGTGTCTTTAGCACTTACAGGTACATATAAATACATACATATCTCGAAAACCACAACTACATAATTCAAATTCTACCACCGAATTCAGAAAAAATGTACCGAAAGCCTTTAGAAAAGTATAGACTTATTTCTGAGTCAAAAAAAAATGTCGGCCTGAGTTTATTTTATGAGCTACAAATTTAACACCTCTCTCACTTCACGCAGCAAATAAAAGTTACATGTTTTTTTTTCATTCATGCAACTAAAATTGAATGGTTTAGTGTAAATATATAGTAACTTATGTAACTAATAAATATTTTGTTTGTAAAACATATTCGCGCGATAGTTCAAATAGTATCACGTTATTCATTAATTTGAGACCAACCAGTGGGAAAAAACTAACCAAAATTCACTTAACCAATAAATATTTTTAGACACAATTTTTAGTATTTCTTATAGTTTTTTTTATATAAAAAATGGTTATTGTAACATATTCTGAATAAAATAAAGTGTGGTTGAAAAAACGTGAAGAAATGTACAATGGTGGCCACCTAAATAGAAACCTATTGTAGACAAAATTCATAACTGTTTTTGTGCATAACTATTTTTATACCCGCTGTACTTGTACACAGGGTATTATAACTTTGATTGTATAACGGTTGGTTGTACAGATATAAAGGAATCGAGATAGATATAGACTTCCATATATCAAAATCATCAGTATTGAAGAAAAATTTGATGGAGCCATGTCTGTGCGTCCGTCTGTCCGTTAACACGATAACTTGAGTAGATTAAGATATCTTCACCAAATTTGGTACACTCGCTTATCTGGCCCCAGAATAGATTGGTATTCAAAATGAGCGAAATCGGATGATAACCACGCCCACTTTTTATATATATAACATTTTGGAAAACACAAAAAAACATGATTATTTAGTAAATAATACACCTAGAATCCTGAAATTTAACGTGTGGACTCATATTGCGACTCTTGATAAAAATTTGAAAAAAAAATTTTAAAATAGGCATGGCACCGCCCCTTGTGATAAAATCAATTTTACAAATATTATTAATCATAAATTAAAAATCGTTAAACATATCGTAACAAAATTCGGCAGAGAGGTTGCCTTTACTATAGGGAATGCTTTGAAGAAAAATTAACGAAAACGGTTAAGGACCACGCCCGCTTTTATATAAAAGATTTTTAAGAGGGTCGAGGACGAATAGAATAAGCCCTATCTTTGCAAGAAAGAGCTTTGTATCAATAGTATTTCATTTCCCAAGTGGATTTATAACAGGAATAGGAAAAATTTCAAATTAAAAAAAAATGGGAGTGGCACCGACCCTTTTATGACTAAGCAATTTTCTATGTTTCGGGAGTCATAACTCGCAGAAAAATTAACGGATCGTAATAAGATTGCGTACACAAATTTTCCCTATAGCAGGAACTAGAAAAAATGGACGAGATCGGTTAAAGACCACGCCCACTTTTATATAAAAGATTCCTAGACGTAAATAATAAGCTATATCTTAGGGAAAAAGAGCTTTTTATCAATAGAATTTTTCTTTCTAAATTGAATTATAACATTAAATTGGAAAACACTAAAATTTTTGAAAATGGGTGTGGCACCGCCACTTTTTTGTTTAAGCAGTTTTCAATGTTTCGAGAGCCATAACGCGAAGAAAAATTTACATATTGTAACAAAATTGGGTACGCATATTTTCCTTATAGCGGGAAATATTTCTAGGACCACGCCCACTTTTATATAAATGACTTTAAAAATGGTCATAGGCAAAAATAATAAGTTAAATCTTAGCGAAAAATAGTTTTGTATCAACCGTAATTTTTTTTGTTCTGTTATATCTTTATTTTAAAATAAACATTAGGGAAATCTCCATATCTGATGGAAAACTGCATTATTACTCGCTCAAGGTCATTGGTGTTAGCCTCTGTATCCTTTTTGCTTCTTTTAAACGAAAATGAGTTCAGAATAGAATCATATATGTATTATTGTGCAGTCATGTAACACTATTAAGCACACAAAACAAACAACAAAATCATTTAAAGTGTACAGCTGGGTATATAGTGTTCGGTTTCACCCGAACTTAGACTTCCATACTTGTTTTATTTTCAATTAAAATATAATCCCCTCAAACATTCTCGGAGCACTCATAACTTAGGAGTCTGATGTGAGTCCGATATCTGTGCAAAATATGACCCTCAGGAGTCTGTTATGACTCCGATATGAGTAAAATTATGAACTATATGCCAAAAGTGTTCAGCAAACGAAGCAACTCTGCGACAAATATTCATATTTTATTTTGAAACAAAAAAAAATTTCTTCATAAAGTGTCTTGCTGTTTCCATTTTAAACTGGCATGGACGCTTCTATCTAATCATCTCCGTAATAATCACATTTTAACAATGTAAGTATTTCGAGCAAAATTTCCTATGTGGTATGCCCTGATAATAAGCCCAACGGATTAATAGCCTCCAAAACCCGCCCAACCGACACGAGGGGCGCATCTACATGTTGTACGGATTTTGTTTTTGGCGAGTTGTTAAGTGTCGAGATCTAAAACTGCTCAGCTACAGAATATTAATCGTCAGCTGAGTATTATACATAACAGTTAGAAATTATACATATACTAAATTGTTAAATAAGTGAACACTTTTAGTATATAAAGATTTTCATTTTTTATTTATTTATTTTTTTTTATTTGGTTGCGAGTTAAGATAGGATAGGAGAGTTAAAAGGCTGCCGGCAAAGGTCTCCGAGAGAGTGACATGAATTTACATATATTGAGGTTCAGCGGCATTGAATACGCGTTGCACCAAGCAAGCCGCTTGAAACAAGAGGCATTCTTCAATAGATGCATAGAAGCTAGTCTTTTTAATTTACGAAATGGGTATGCTCTACATTTATGAGTTTACTACGAAGTTCCTGTTGCTCAGCCAATATTGAGGATGTGTGTCCCCATTTTTAATGGCATGCGTCCAAAATCCGTCCTGAGCTAGCCAATCTAAACCCTTATATCAAACTTATAAAAAACTCCGAAAAGAGTCATACAAGGAGTAAATTATTAGCTTTTTATGAGCCTATTAGGAGTCATATCGGACTCTTATTTAGGCTCATACAATGTATGAAATAAGGTGCATTTCGAACGACCATCGAAAGTAGAGAAAAGCCTTTATTTCGAACTTCGAAATGTGCTCATAATGAGCGTTAACGATACGGACTCCTTTTTGACTCTTTTTTTTTACCCCGAATATTTGCTGGCATGCTTTTTCTTTCCGAATTTCTTAAAGCTCAAATACAATACAACTCAACGAATGCTAAAAATTTAACATGAAGATTTTCAGCTTATAATAAGGAGTTTTTAGAATTTTTTCAAGTACGCTGTGAATTTTATTTTAAGTATTGGACTTAAAGTCTAAGAAAATCGTAAAGAGAAATTACCATATTTTAATTGAAAATCAACAAAACAGTTAAACATAGAAGCAGTTGTTAACACTGTGTAAAAACAAATGGTTTCTATTTATGTGGCCACCACTGTACATATAAGCATTGTATGTGTGCATGTAAGTGGAAAAAATTGTCAATTGCCAGCGATTAGCTGTACAAAAATGGTAAATTGCCATATTTGTATAAAGATTTTTTTTCAATAATAAATTTTCAAGCTTTATTTTTTTGCTTTGCTACGTAGCAATAATTTTTCAAGTGTAACAAAATTGCATTAATTCAACCAACAACCAAACGTAAAAGTGTATATTGCATGCTGTGAGAAAATGTCAGTGTGTTATTGGCCAATTTAAGTTATTAATTAAATTTTTTTCTCCAAAATTTTAAATTGAGTAAAATAATGCTGTTTTGGATTGATTTCTCTTGTTTTGCTAATATAACAAACGTGATAAAATCTTGATTTATTAAATTCGTAAAGCTCAAGAGATTTCACGAAAAAAAAAATTATTTCGTAATAAATTTTGATTGGGAAAAAGTTAACTATTTTTTGAATGAAGGATAAAAAAAATTTTACTAAATTTGAGGTGAACTTTAAGCTTGTAAACTATCGTCCGTGTTATCGATACAAGTGATGGTATAAACTTTGGACTATTACAGATATTACATACTAGTAGAATACTAGACATTGCTTGAGTCACTAACAATCCCTACCTCCACCTAGGCCCGCCGATAGGGGGGGGGGGGTGATGGGGATCCCGCCCTGGCCCGGGGTTTCTCAGGGGGCCCGCAATTTAGAGGTACTAAGAAATTTTTTTTTAATTCAGGAGAGTATTTAGTTGTTCCATGTGCAAATTTTAAGCCGAATTTCAAAAGCACCGAATATTTATAATAACTTTTTGCCTGGGCCTGAGGATACAATAAAAACATCAAACAAAACTGTATGTTTACACGAATCCGAAATCGGAAACTTTTCGTGGTGACACTGATGAAGGTTCATCTTCAAAAAGTCTTCGAACAATACCACCAACTCTGTATCAAAGTCCAGATTATTTAAACGTCTTCGATATCGGTACCGTGAATAATGAGTTTTTGCGATCTGAAGAAGTCAACGAAATAATTCGTCGAGGTCATCATGACGGAGGTTGTCATGACGGGGCATTTCCTACCTCGTTGTTAAACAGAATCTTGCCAAATGGAGAGAAAGTGGAGCGTGACTGGTTAGTGCGGAGTGCCAGTAGCAATGCTTTTTATTGCCTACCATGTCGTTTTTTAAGCACCAATACTTTAAATCGACCTAAAATTTGTTGTGCGGATATTCGAAATTCCAGGTATGGGAAGAAGCTATACGATAAACTGTCAGCACACGAAAAATACTCAAGATCACATTAAATGTTATATTCAATGGCGATCTTTACAAAATCTAATTCAAAAGGAGCCTACAATTGATATACTTATCAATGACCAGCTAATCACTGAAACTAAAAAGTGGAAAGAAATTTTATATAGAATTTGGGACACGATTTTATTTTTGGGTGGAAGAGGCCTAGCTTTCAAAGGCGAAAGTATATATATTGGTGGACGAAACGATGGACATTATTTGCGCATCTTAGAAGTCATAAGCCATTATCATCCGATACTTAGAGATCATTTGGAGAAAGTTAGGATTTCAAAACAGCAGCAGAAACGTTTACAAGTTCACTATCTTTCCCCAGATATTCAGAACGAGTTTATAGAAACACGTTGGGAAACTACATATATTAGATCAACGCAAGAAAGCCAAGTATTTTGCTATTATCGTTGATGCTATGCCTGATGTTAGTCACGTTGAACAGACTACGTTCATTTTACGCTACCTCCATTTCAATTCGAAAGCAACAAATTTTACAATTCAAGAACGGTTTTTGGCTTTCGTGAATTGTAACCAAAAACTGGTCAGGAATTCGCTGATTTAATTTGCCATCCTTGATTGAAGATTGTCGTGCACAAGGGTACGATAACGGCGCCAATATGAAAGGAGCTTACAACGGATCACTATGTCACATTCCCGACAAAAACTCGAATGCTGATTACTCGCCTTGTGCAACCAACAGTCTCAATTTATGTGGTGTTGATGCTGCAGAATGTTGTATGGCTGCAATTACTTTATTCGGAGTTGTACAACAATAGTTTACTATTTCCAGCAGCACTCCACAACGATGGGACATCCTCAAGCATACGGCGATGTTACCGGCATTCTCAAGTACATCAACGAGTTCGAATGTATCCTGCTGTCCTTAATTTGGTTCAAAATACTGACTACCATTAATGAAAGAAACATGGTCCTCCAAGCTAGGGACGCCACCATAGATGTTGAAGTCCGACATCTAAATGCCTCATTAGCTGATTTGAAGTTGATCAGGAACCAATGGGAAACAATTTTAAATGAATGCAAAACAGTTGCTATTCAATTGAACATCTCGCCAAAGTTTCCGGACATGCGAAAGAGAAAACCCAAAAGACGTCCCGAGATAATTTAAATGAGATGATTACGGATAATTCAGAGTCTGATTTTAAAAACAATACATTCCTGGTGATCGTTGATGCGGTAATAACGATTTGCAGCCATGAGAAATTTGAGCGGGACGTTTTCCTTTTTGTGGCAATTTGAAGACATGGGTAAAACTATGATGCGGGCGAGCGCAGCAAAAGTTGTCGAAAAATACAAGCCGGACATTTTTCAAAGCTTAGAATACGAAATAATTCACTTGAAACACATTTACGAAGCAAATTTTGATAAAGGTCTGTCACCATTGGATTTGCTAAATGCCATCTACATATGCTAAAAATCTGTATACGATTTTCCCCAACATTTGTGTTTCTTTACGTATCTTTTGCACTATACCTGTCACTGTAGCTAGTGCAGAACGTTCCTTCAGCGTTCTTTCAAGAATCATAAACTTTCGTAGATCTTGCTCATCTCAAGAGTGAGTTTCAGGACTTACCACGCTTTGTGTTGAATCCGTTTTGGCAAGACAGTTAAATTTTGATATTATTATAAAAATTTTGCAGCGAAAAAAGCAAGTAAAGCCACTCTTTGATATCCGAACCTTCTATATTGAATAATTAAATTTATCAGAAATGTATTAAAGTGGTACCAAATAACTAGAAAAGATTATTTGAAACAATATCTGGTTGTTAAAAGAGAATTTTATTTCTACGTTACAATAAAATAGTATAAATAGTAAATATTCTGTGTTAATTTTATTGTCAGCTCTTAGTCCAAAAATCACTTGATGTGGCAAACATTTTTTTTCATGTAATCCATCAATAATGATTCATGAATGAGACGTCATTAATTCAAGTTAATCAAATATATTAGTAGATTTTTTATAGGGGGCCGTAAATTGTTTAGTCCCAGGCCTGGATTTTCTCTCTATGGTCCAGCCGCCACATAAATTCCAATCTCTTTCCTCTCTCCATCGTTCCCTACATCTTTTCTCAACTCGCTATTATGAAAAACCAAGAAGGAATGGAAATCTCGGGTAACTTCATTTTAGTCGTCGTTTTTTAATGGTAAAAACTTGCACTGCCATTCTAAGTAGCATCGCACGTTATCAGAAGCACCACAACACCACTTTACATTCATATAATTACTACTACATACGGTAACAACAATCAGCAATTCCCTCAACTTGCACAGGCCCGCAACTTTTGAAGATGACCTCGGTCGATCTCTAATTTGTAGTGTCCCGATATTGGGCGTGTAGGAACTTAGTTCCTACCTCATCCTTCTCACAGACACAAGTGTGCCTGCCACCAACCAACGGTTGCTTAAAAACCCATCGATCCACCTGTTAGTCCCTTGGATTTTTGCGGACTCCCATTTCACCAAGCACCGCTTGTTTGGAAATCGATCAATCCTATCCGCCAACATTTATCAATCTACCGATTCGTCAGCTGAACGGACATCGATTTCACCAACCATCGGTTGCTTGCAAATCGATCAACCTATTCGTCATATACGCATCTCCGATTCATCGGGTGTGGCCATTACACCTCCAAGCCACCAATCGCCTGTACCACTATCGTAATCCCTTCCAATCATCGATCGGATACTAGATATGCTGCAAACCCAATCACCATTCACCGATTACACCAGAAACCGTAATGGGTCCGTCAACCGATGCAGTCCTCACCTGTCCACCGACGACACCAGCAGTAAAACGCTGTTCGTCGATCTTAGGCTCCTCTCTTTTCCATTAATCAGCGGATGGTTACAGTTCCTCTCCAACATTACGATTAGATACGATTCTCCTCCATGGACAGGGTAATAGCTCGACTTATTCTAGAGCCATATTCTGTCATTCAGTCATGGTCTCAGAATATTTTGCAAGTGCTAGATCACCGTTCTCCGCTTGACATGAAACCCACCTATCTAGAATTTTGTACATAAATGCCAGCGAAATTCTTAAATCTTAACAGATTGTCTTCTCTTATGTCACAAATATGCGGCGTACGTATTACCGGGTATGTCGGTTATGCCCCAGTAGGAGGCAATTTATTCATATTGTAATGTAGCTAAGGGAGTTGATTTAACTATGCAGGTAAACAAAAAATAAGACAAAACAGCGTCTGTATGTGCTAGTATTAAATATACATAAGAATGTGCGCACCCAAGAAGATATCATTATTAGCTTCTCCTTTTTGGTTTTTACAATTCTAGTTGCTGGAGCTGTAGCTAATTCTTAGTTCCAAAAAAAAATTATTCTGCTTAAGCTCGCTTGATCTTCCCTATGTACATATGTACTACATACAAACATGCATATACATTAGGGTGGGTCGATTTGTATGGACGAAAGTTAACCGATATCGCGCCATCGATTTTTCGATAGGATTTGGGCTCAGAAAAAAAAAGTTCCACTACGCATACCCAAAAAATAATTTTCGAGCCTGCAAAATTTCATTTTTACTTTTTTTTCGACTTTGATTTTGAAAACAAAAAAAATTTTTTTTTTGCAAAAACTGTTATCGACAACGTTTTTAGCGGACATTTTTGGGTGGGACAGGGTATACATGAAGATTTTACAATCAAATGAAAATTTTTTTTAGTAGGTCATAAAAAAACCTTAAAAATCAAAGTCGAAAAAAAGTAAAAAAAAAATGAAATTTCGCAGGCTCGAAAATTAATTTTTTGGGTATGCGCAGTGGAACTTTTTTTCCTGAGCCCAAATCCTATCGAAAAATCGACGGCGCGATATCGGTTAATAAATCCACCCAGTCTAATATACATACATACACATGTATCTGTTTGTGGTTACTTGTAAAGTCACGTTTAGTTTGTTGTCATGTCAAAAATTGTTAATTGGATTAACTAAAGTTGACAAGTGCATTAAATTACACCAACAATAGTAACAACAAATATAAAAAGCAAACACCAATAAACAACAACAATATTGTTAACTATTTTTCTGTTGTTTCAATGAACGATTGATGGCCAAAAATGTTTGTTAGAGAAATAAACAAAACGGCAGTTGAATACTAACTTAATTGTTGTTTATTATGGCGAGTCGCGACGAGAAGAGCTGTCGATACACAATTTAAAAAGAGCTATGATAAAGGGGAATTGAAAAGCAGTTAGTATGTACAAATGTATGTAAGTATGTAATGACTAGCTAGTTTTGGTGTTAAAAAATATTTTTACAATTCGTATATTGAACATACTAAATATTGTATGAGACCAAGCGAGACTATGTAAAAGCTCTGTATGCGACAGTCACTACAAAAAATTACACACTTTGTTAACAACAATAACAATAACAACTGCATATGCACATTGTACGCGGTTAGTGATTGCAGCATTTTGTAAATTTTTAGGATTTCATTGCTTGTTAAATTTGACCAATTTAGGTAGAGGAATTCTTGTTGCAGTAGGTTTTTTTGGTGATAACGATTTTTTTTAAATTTAATAAAGTGTGCAAATAGTTATGAATTTGGCCAAGAATTAGAAAAATGAACTGTGAAGAGATAAAATAAAATAAAATAAAATAAAATAAAATAAAATAAAGTAAAAACAAGTACGGACGGGACTGTCTTCGGCTATACCGAAGACTTCATACCTTTCATGAATGGGGCTGAACAATAATCTTATCCCGTTCGTAATCTCCGAATAATCGGATGTATAAGATAAGAAATATCTAGTGAACAGATCTACATACCTAAACGATTTTTAAGATAAATATAAAATAAAAAATAGGTAGGTAATATGTGTGAGGATGCAAATCTTCACGTTTTTTGTGGTCTGCATGTAAAAACTACGACTACGAATCACGTATTTCAAAAATATATGAAGTAAACGTAACTATTTGATGAAACTTGATGAATTTTGAAGCTTCTATCCTTAAAAAAGGGGCAAAAATGACAGTTTGTATGAAGTATATAATATATATACCACCGATCTCTATGATTTTTTCCGACAACAATATATGCTATATACGTAAGCATTTGGTGAAATTTGAGCTTCTAGCTCTTAAAATGGGGCCGAAATCGCAAAAAAAAAATATATATATACTATATATACCATCATATATATATTATATATATCACCGATCTCTATGATTTTTTGACACAACAATATATACCATATACGTAAGCAATCGGTGAAATTTGAAGCTTATAGCTGTTAAAATGGGGTAGAAATTGCGAACAGTTTCTTATCTGAACAATCGGTTGTATGAGATATATACTATATATACAACCGATCTCTATAATTTTTTCAGACAACAATATATGCCATATACGTAAGCGTTCGGTGAAATTTGGAGCTTCTAGCTGTTAAAATGGGGCTAAAATTGCGAAAATATATATATACTATATATATACTATATATACCACCATATATATACTATATATACCACCGATCTGTATGATTTTTTCAGACAACAATATATGCTATATACGTAAGCATTCGTTAAAATTTGAAGCCTCTAGCACTTAAAATAGGGCAGTAATTACGAAAAGTTTCTTATCTGAACAATCCGTTGTGGGGAATATATACTATATATACTACCGATCTCATCAATTTTTTCAGGCAACAATATGTGCAATATGCGAAAGTATATGGTGAAGTTTGAAGCTTCAATCTGTTAAATTGAGTAAGATATTACAAAAATCCTCTTTTTCTGAAAAATCGGTTGTATGGAGGATATATGCTATAGTGGCCCGATCCGGCCGGTTCCGACAAATGTCTAATCGGACACCCAAATACACCTGCTCACCAAATTTTATCAAGATATCTCAAAAATTGAGGGACTAGTTTGCATACAAACAGACAGACGGACAGACGGACAGACAGACAGACGGACATGGCTAAATCAGCTCAGCTCTTCATTATGATTATTTCGGTACACTTAATGGTGGGTCTATCTATTTTCCTTTAAGGACTTACAATTTTGGGTTTCGTGACGAAATTAATATACCATTTCATTTTCATGAAAGGTATAAAAAATAAAATAAAATAAAATAAAAAACTAAAAATAAAATAAAACAAAGTAAAATAAAATAAAATAAAAAAAAAAACAAAACAAAATAAAATAAAATAAAACAAAATAAATAAAGTAAAACAAAATAAAATACCATAAAATAAAATAAAACGAAATAAAAATTAATTAAAATAAAATAAAAAAATTAATAAATTAAAACAATTAAATAAAAGAATATAAAATAAGAGATAAGGCAAATAAAAGTACAAATAAACTTCAATAAAATAAAATAAAACAAATAAATAAAATAAAAATAATTAAATTAAATAAGGGTTCAAAAATAAAATAAAATAAAATAAAATTTAATTTAATTTAATGAAACTAAAAGAATAACGTAAAGTAAAATAAGAAAAAATAAATAAACAAAAAAGCATAAAATAAAATAAATTTAGATAATCAAACAAATAAATCAAAAAAAGTAAATAAAACACAATACAATGAAATAAAATAAATTCAAATAAAAGGAAAATAAATAGAGTGATCGCGAGGGCATATGTAGCGAAGTAGAAGGAGAAGAATGATGTAAAGGAGAAGAAAAGGGTAAGGGAAATGGAAAGATGGAAGGGAACATTAGAAGGAGACGAGTAAAAAGGATATGGAGTAGGAGAGGTGAAAGGAGGAAAACTAGAAGGAAAGGAGGGAGAAGAAAAAGAATAAGCGTGGAAAAGAGGAGGGGGAGCATAGCGAAAGGAGAAGGAACAGAGATGGAGAATTTGAAGTATAAGAAGGAAAAAAGGAATATCTATGGAACATCTCCAAACTTTTTAGGGGCTATAAAGGGATCATTTAACACTTATTTCGAAAGTGGTACAGGGATTGCTTAAGCATAATTTTAGAATCATTTAAAGGTCATAGTGGTATTTTTTTTTTGAAGGGTTCGGGATTGATTTCAAATTTGTTTCGTTATTATTTTAGGGATCATGTCGGTACCAATAAGAGATCACGTCAGAATTATCCCCGCCTCATTTTCTGATTCACACTCGAAAATTTCGCTACTTTTCTGAAATAATTACAAATGTGGGAACCTTATTGGCTTTGACATTTCAAGGAGCCAGGGGGAAAGTGCAAGACGGAGTGCTTTTGAGATCAAGTAAATAACTTAAAGGGCTTTTGGTACACTTTTTTTGCCTAGCTCAATGATATTTATTTCCTTATAACCCGCTGCTTTGCTTGCTTTTTTTCGCAATACTAACTTTCTATCTACATATGTAGTATGTATGTATGTATTATATCTTCCCTACTATATCTAATATTTCAAAATTGGTATTTGACAAGATTTTTGAATTTATTAAAATTTAATTACGAGTACAGCTTTCAAATGCCACCAAAAGGGGCACCATAACCAACGCAACAACACCAATCGCTTCACATGTTTGTTGTTGTTGGTGTTAAATGTTACACCGTTCCGTATTGGGGCCAATTCATTTAAAATTACAATCTTAGTTAATCATCTGCTATACTCGCACAGTGTGTTAAATATTCTACATAAAATGGCATGACACCAAATATGCGCAATTATAATGAACATTTTTGCTGACTTCGCATAATTTATGCCATTTAATTGTGTTTGTATAAAAAAAAAATTCTAGAATTTCCAAAAATATTTTATAAAATTTGTTAGCCGTCACAAAACTGTCAAATTGTCATCATATTTTTTCAGCGCAAACAAAAAGAGGAGGAATATAAATATGCGTATAAAAATTTAAAAAAAAAAAAAGTAGGAAAAAAACGCTACAAACTGTCAATAACTTTGACATTTTGTTATAAATCCAATAGAATTGGTTGATGTGTGATCGACCGTCTTTTGGCTGTTTTGTCATTGGCCAATATCTACGCATTCGATGTTACATTGTTGTTGTTGTTGCTTTAACATCTTGGGAACCAACAAGTTTTCGCATAAATATGACTCTCGCATTTCCCAAAAAAGGTCGTCATCACTTCGCATATTTCACACCTGAGCGACCGCGTGGCTGCGTGGTTTTGATTATTGAATGTCTATTGTATTGGCAACGCTTTGATATGATATTGTGACGAATATTAGCAACACTAAGGCATACTATCATCTCTAAGCCGATATTAAGCAGTCACTTGTATCTACATAAGAAAATCAATCATTATGTCTACACATATGTACATACAAAAAGCGGAGAGATATGCACAAACACATGCATATATCTGAGATACTCACAAAAGTATGCAATCATCGGTCGAAGTATCACTCACATATACACGCGCATATGAGAAACTGTAAACGTGCATCTGTAGTTTATAGCTAGTGAGTTTATACCTAGTATACAAGTAGTAAATTCTAGAAGGAGAAACGTCGACGAGGAAACCGAAAGAAACCGAAGAGTATAAAAGCAGCACCAGCTGAGGCATGGGAATCAGTTTGATTTGACAAAACCAAATGGATGCACAAAGACGAAGGAAAGAATTTCACAGAATGTTGTGAAACGTGGGAACGATACTCATTATGAGACGCCAATTCGTCAAGCGCAAGCTCTACGAAGTAGATCATTGGCCAAACAATAGAGTGTGAGGGAACGAACCAGGATAATGAGTAGTAAGAGGAAACCCAGGTATGACGAGAACGAAAATTTGGAAGGTTTCTTGGAGGAGATTTGGTACTGTTATACAACCCTCACCGGCGGAAAGGTGTTCCATCCAAATTTCGGTGCAGTTGGGAAGGCCCGTACAAAGTTTTCAAGAAGATCAGTGATACCATCTACCGCATACAAACCATTGGGAAATCACGTAATAAAAGGGTGGTTCATTTGGAGATGCTAGCGGCGTTTAGATCAGGAAATTTGTCTGATCGGGACGATCAGACTTAGGTGAAGGGCAGTGTGACGAATATTAGCAACACTAAGGAATACTATCATCTCAAAGCCGATACTAAGCAGCCAATTTTATCTGCATAAACAAATCAATCATTATGTCTACACATATGTACATACAAGAAGCGGAGAGATATGCACAAACACATGCATATATCTGAGATGCTCACAAAAGTATGCAATCATCGGTCGAAGTATCACTCACATATACACACGCATATGAGAAGCTTTAAACGGGCATCTGAAGTTTATAGCTGGTAAACAAGTAGTAAATTCTAGAAGGAGAAATGCCTAGAAGTATGCCGACGCGGAAACCGAAGAGTATAAAAGCAGCACCAGCTGAGGCATGGGAATCAGTTTGATTTAAGCACGATATTGGTTGCGAATTATGAGTGTAATTGTACTTTCAAAGTAGTCTAATAAAGACCATTTTGCATAATTGAATTTTGGAGTTATTTATTCAAAAATAAGCGGAGTTTCACTTCGTTACAATATGAAACCAATAAATATACACACGCGAGAAAAAAAATTGCAGAAAATATGAT
This sequence comes from Eurosta solidaginis, assembly GCF_040869045.1. NCBI lineage: Eukaryota > Metazoa > Arthropoda > Insecta > Diptera > Tephritidae > Eurosta > Eurosta solidaginis. The sequence goes on from NC_090320.1 coordinate 272,316,152, forward strand.
TTCCAACTCCTATTATTTATATTTAACATGTCAAGGTTTTTTTCTCTAAAAACTCCAATTTCAAAAACCTTTCCAAAAATTGAAATTTTCAAAAAACTTGCCACGATTTTCAAACTTTTGCTGATTTGTAGGGTTATAGGGGGTCCTAAAAATTACAAAATTATCATCCGCAACTCTAGGAAACTCTTAGTTTATGAAATATAAGCTTTTTAATTTCCAAATTTAGTAAAATTTCAACTTAAGTCCTGCACTTAAAATTCGGGTCGCACATGTCGAAAGACGCGTATTTGCGTCAAGATTCAGAATCCTAAAGCAGAAACTACATTTTTTATCTCGTTTAAAAGTTATTCGCGGAAAACCCGTCGGTACTATTGTCGCTTTTTTCGTTGTTGCAATTAAACAAATAACGGTGGTGAATAGTGTTGCCAGCTCCGCAACAATATCTTTTTATCTTGGTAGAACATAATAAGGTGGTGGCACTTCGACATAAATGCAAACAAACATACACTATTAATGTATTTTGTTTTTGTAAAACACTTTTAATAATTGTAGTCTAATATTATTTGGGGTGCTGCGCAGAAGGGTGTACTACGCAGAAGGACATCACCGTGGCGGTATTATACCACACACCCGGACTTGGCATGGCGTAGCCCAGGGTTATTTTTTATAAACGCGGCCGAAGGCCGCCTATGCAGAAACGTGTTCTACGTAGAATTACCGTTGGAATCAGCATAAAAATCTCTATGAAGTCCAATTTTTTTTTTTTTTTTTTTTGACAAATGTATGATTCTGATGAACAAAATACATTGATAGTGCATGTTTGTTTGCATTTATGCCGACGTGTCACCACCTTATAATCTTCTTCCAAGTTAAAAAGATATTGTTGCGGAGCTGGCAACACTATTCCCCACTTTCACTTGTTTTCGTTTGTTTAATTGCAACAACGAAAAAAGCGACAATAGTACCGACGGGTTTCCCGCGAATAACTTTTAAACGAGATAAAAAATGTAGTTTCTGCTTTCCGATTCTGAATCCTGACGCAAATACGCGTCTTTTGGTATTGCTATCGACATGTGCGATCTGAATTTTAAGTGCAGGACTTAAGTTGAAATTTTACTAAATTTGGAAATTAAAAGGCTTATATTTCATAAACTAAGAGTTTCCTAGAGTTGCGGATGATAATTTTGTGATTTTTTGGACCCCCGCCGCCCCTCAAAAAAAAGGAAAGTTGGAAAATCGTGGCACCTTATTCTAAATATTCCCCTTGGAAATGATGCAATAGCAAATATAAGCTACAGATTGTGAGCAACTTTTTTCATTAAAATTTTTTTTTATACTAGATCATTTGCACAAAATCGTGAACTCCCCTATAAATTTAAAGAAACTTTAGAATTGTTTAGCTAAAGCCATATTTGAATATTTAAAAAAATTGAAAAACTCGAAGTTTTAAAAATCTTCAAATTTACAAATTTGAAAAATATGGTTTTGAAAACTTTTTTGATATGCAGTTTAGTTTAGTCTTATTCATTTTAGCCTAGCAAACTACATGTTTGAAGCGTAACAAAATTCGCTGTAATTTTTGAAAATTTTTTTCTAAAGAATTTATAGTATTGTTACGAATATAAGCAAAACTAAGGGGTGCTGCCATCTCTAAGCCGATGCTGAGCAGCGTCTTAGGAGATCAGAATATACCCGCCGTAGGTATGCCTGTCGTAAGAAGCGACTAAAATACCAGATTCAAGGGGCTGTGTAGCGCAACCCTTCAGGTTGCCAGCGCAATATATAGCTTCTCCAAACCCAATTGTCAACCTCACCTATCCGCGGCGAATCCTGTTTCACTAACAGACGAGGCTCTGGCGACCCCAAGCTCCTCAAGGAACTTTGGGGTAGGGAGGGAGAGAATGGTCTGAAGGTTTAATGTGGCCACATAAATCGTTCCCGAGATGGTCGGGCTAGCACCTTAATGGTGCTATGTTACCGGAGCGTACCGGATTTGTATCCGGCAAAGGACCATCACATCGATAACACTCCCCAAAGCCTTCGGGGAGCAACCTTATGGCAACATACAGCGCCTTGCATGCACATCCATAGATCAATCATTATGTATCTACATAAACGAATCAATCATTATGTCTACACATATGTAGGTACACGCAGCTGAGAGCAACGCACAAGCACATGCAGATATCTTATCTGAAATGCTCCTAAAGGTATGCAATTGTGATTGCGGAAGTGTCGCTCACACATACAAGCGCATGGGGTATGAGAGAAGCTATAAAAATTATACATCTGTAGTTGCAGCTGAGAAATTTATAACTAACTAAATTCTGGATGCGCCTAGAAGATCCCACAAGGAAATCACAGAGTATAAAAGCATCAGCGGTAGAGGCGCTATGGGCAGTTTCAATTAAGCACGCTATCTATCGGGCAATATATCAATTTCATTTAGGCTATCAGTCAGTTTGGTTATTAAGCAAGCTAGTTGCAAAGTATAAGTGTTATTGTGAAGTACTTTAATAAAGGCCATTTTTCCATTATTCAATATTGGAGTTATTTATTCAACAGTTCAGTGATTCGAACGTTAGCAGAAGATTGCAAATAAGGGGAATTGCACTACAGTATTTTATGTCATGAACTAAAATACGGGACGAAGATCCGAAACAACCTTAGAAGAAAAAATTGTCAAAAATCAATTCGAATTGTGGGAAGCTTCTGATTTATATTTTGTTAGACTAAGATTGGTTCAATTGAACTTCGATTTTTTCCCGAACATTTTCGAAATTCGGTTACAGAGTTTTTCGAAATTAGATTCATTAAAGCTTTGTTTTTAGTTGCAGTAAATACAAAATGAAGAAAATAACTCACGAAACTTGAAAATAGTTGTTACTGCAATTTTCTTACTCGTAGATGTAACAGCTCAGTTTTATGCAATCCGCATTAATGTTAATTCATCAAAAACCATTTTGATGAACTTTGCTACGCATTAAATTACGCAGCAATATTAATCAAACCGGAGAGAAATTAATATTAAACAATATAGAGAGAATGAAATAGCAATAAATATAATATTAATCATAAAATCATGCACAAGAACAACAATAATACCACTGCATATAAATACAGAAAGAGCGATGTAATTACTTTTGCTCACGTCATCAATTCACATTTTATATCTAAATCGTTCATGTATGTAAATAAACTTAAAATAATCGCTTAGTACCAGGAAAACGATCTAACCAATTGGCTGTACCGCTGACAAGTGAAGTCCTCCTTCTTCCTGTGTTTCAAAATGGGTGTAGATAGTGATATTTTCTGGGTCGGAGCGTCTTCACCCATTCACAAAACATTATTCAGCTGGTAACACTTTGAGCTTTTGTTCCTTGCACTAACTTCAAAGTATCTCAGTAAAGCTAATAAAGCACGTCATTATAATTATCTCCATATACGTTATTACCATCTAGGACAGCACTATAAATCTTCCGGAGATAATTTCTCTTAACCAAAGTTATTTTTATTGGCCGAGAAAGGACTTTTTAGTTCCAAAATCGTGGATGCATCTTCTCTTCCGAGTACTATTGGATTTTGCGGACTCACAAAAAACCTATGGTGTTAGCAGTGACGGTGCTGCTCGGCTATACAGTAAGGTTGAAGATAGATTACTTTTAATGCGCTGATGTGAGATCCTAGTGGAGTTCTCAGCAGCTTTTAGATGTTTCTTCGCGAACTTTCTTAGCCGCACATAGGCGCGTGTGATTCTTGGCCTTCTCATGTCATAAATCACGTTGATATTTTAGCTCTCGTAAAGTGCGCGCATCGTTGTCACTCATAAAGAAATGAGCCAAGATCTGGCATTCCGGAATTTTTGTATTTGTAATCGAATTTGAAAAAAAAAGTTTGATGACGTAGGGCTTTTAAAGTTTTTTGATTAGTTACATTTCTCTCATATTTCGCTACCAGTGTTCGGAGTATTTAAAACTATTACCTGAGTAAACCACTACCCCCCAGAAAAAATTAAATTTTCGGAGTATATTTTTTATTCCTTTTTGAAAGCGGGCGAACAACTAATATCAAATTGATTTGGTGGCTTGACAATCCCTTCGATTGTGCCATGAAATGTTTCTCAGAAAAAAAGTTATCTACCTTATCAGAGGCACATGGGGTCGGTCTAAAACGTGTAGGATGACTAATTAATGCTCCCATAAGCATACCACATTCTGGAAGAAAAGTGGGCTTTATCTCCCCGGATATTTATCGCGATATTTATCATACATATTTCATGCTCCTTTAATGACAGAAGGTTTCAAGACCGGGGCAGATTCCTGTAGGAACGATAATGGCGACCTGGTAGCTGACGTACAGAGTGTGGAGGAAGACGAAACCTATACCCCACGGCACCAACTATGGCGAAGTGAGAATGGCAATATCACGGCTAAAAAATCGCAAGCTGCCAACTAATGACGGGATATCCGCCGGGGTGTTCAAACATGGAGGCGAAAAGTTTGTATAAGATAAAGAAGCAAAGAAAGTGGGTCTTGCACTAAATGTGGACAGCACGAAATATTTGCTGTCATCATGGCATTTGTAGCCATGTCACGAGCTCATCTGGACCCAGAATAGATTGGTATTGAAAATGAGCGAAATCGGATGATAACCACGCCCACTTTTTATATATATAAAATTTTGGAAGACACAAAAACCCTTATTATTTAGTAAATAATACACCTAGAATGTTGAAATTTGACTGATATTGAGACTCTTGATAAAAATTTGTAAAAAAAAATATGTTTAAATGGGCGTGGCACCGCCCACATGTAACAAAATCACTTTTACAAATATTATTAATCATAAATCAAGAATCGTTAAACCTATCGTAACAAAATTCGGCAGAGAGGCTGCCTTTACTATAAGGAATGCTTTGCAGAAAAATTAACGAAATGGGTTAAGGACCGTGCCCACTTTTATATAACAGATTTTTAAAACGGTCGTAGACGAATAAAATAAGCTATATCTTTGCAAAAAAGAGCTTTATATCAATGGCATTTCATTTCCCAAGTGGATTTATAACAATAAATAGCAAAAACTTCAAATTTTAAAAAATGGGTGTGGCACCGCCTGTTTTATGACTAAGCAGTTTTTCGAGACTGTGAAGGATTTCGTCTATTTGGGAAGCAGCATTAAAAGCAAAAACAATGTCGGCCTAATAATCAAACGGATAATAACTCTTGCCAACAAGTGCTTCTTTAAGCAATTGAAAGGTAAAATTCTCTATCGACGAACAAAATTCTCGCTCTAAATGTCACTCATCATACTTGTCCTGATGTATAGCTCGGAATGATAGAAGGTGTCGAGAAAAGATGAGATGGCTCTCGGAGTATTCGAGAGAAAATTTCTCCGTAAAATTTATAGTCCTATCCATGTCGTCGACGGGATTGTGCAGCGAATAAAAAGAGAAAGCATCGCTAGCTAGATCATGTTATGCGTATGAACGAATACGCTACGGCAGTTTGTAAACAGAGGAAAGAGAAGACTTTCACTGAGTTGGGAAAGACAGTTGGAGGAAGCTTTGACCTCGATTGGTGCTCCTAATTGGCGACCTCGCTGACTCAACGTACTTAATTTTTATATAAAACTTCAAGGAATATGTTGAATTTTGGCAGGATTTACAGATCGCGCCCGGACACATTTTTTGCTTACATTTTACTCCTTCTTTTCTCATTCCGCACGAAAAAGTACAAGAACTGTTAGTAAAATGTGAACAAACATGTCTTAAGACATGAACAATGAATCGCGTAATTTCATCTAATCGTCACTTTTAAACAATCAGCTTTTCATAATAATGCTATGAAAACTTCAACGAAAAGATATTAGATAGTAATACTATTTACTAGCGGAGCAAAATACTCCGATTGGAATAAAGTCTGAACACTGTGTCAGCAATGAAATATGACGTCACGCCGAGAAAATTTATTTCCCAGCCAACTATGATTTTTGTGCTCTCTCATTTTTTAATGCGGCATCTGTTTATTGGCCATGTCAATCATGTAAAGAGACAGCCAAATAACTTATTTTTTTATACTGAAATCTGGTAATGCTTATTAGATATTTCGAGCCCCGGCAAAGTCGATTAAATTGTTAATCAATCCGTTTTGACGTCAGCAACATAACCAATATCAATACCGACACCAAGCACGAGCAGCGGTAAAATGCCTTTTTATCAGGGACGGAAAATAATAATTATTTTTTTTTCGAGTCGAAAAAGTCCTGGTCAAAAAATTGTCCTAGGTGAAAATGTTTCAGTTCCCAGGTATCCCTATAGCAATATCATGTCGAATCATGCATCCTTTTTATTTGTCGAACGTTTTCCATAATAGTCCACATATAAAAGTAAAATCTGTATTTTTATTTCTTGAGTCCGATAGAACTAGTTAAATCCGGACTTTTATTTTTTAAGGCCAAAATAAAAGTCCGGCTTGATAACAAAGAAACGGCTTATCCGAATTAAACATTGTTTTTTTTAAAGTCCGAGTTTAACTAGTCCTATCGGACTCAGGTAATGAAAATCCGAAAATATTTTTATCTTGATCCAAATATATATAAAGTCCAAAATTAATAGTTTTGCAGGGAATTATATTATAAAAGGAATAACAGTTTCAGCCCCTGCTTTTTATCATGAAATCCACGTCGTCCGCCTGTTAGTGCACCAACATCAACGTCATCACCAGCACCAATACCAACACTGAAACTAACACCAACACAATTACCAACACCAACACCAGCACCAATACCAATAACAACATCAACACAAACACAAACATCAAAATCAACACCAACACCAACATCGATACCGAAAACAACAGCACAAACACCAACCCAAAGAATAAACCAACAATAGGAATAACAAGTAAGGAAGTCTAAGTTCGTGCGAAACCGAACATTACATACCCAGCAGTACACTTGAAATGCTGTTGTTGTTTTTTTGTGTGCTTCATAGTGTTACAAAGCTGCGCATTAATACATATATGTACATATGGTTCTTTTCTGAACAAATTTTTCTTCGAGTTGGGGCTCCCGAAACATAGAAAACTGCTTAGTCATAAAACAGGCGGTGCCACGCCCATTTTTTAAAATTTGAAGTTTTTGCTATTTATTGTTATAAATCCACTTGGGAAATGAAATACCATTGATATAAAGCTCTTTTTTTTGCAAAGATATAGCTTATTTGATTCGTCCACGAACCTTTTAAAAATCTGTTATATAAAAGTGGGCGCGGTCCTTAACCCATTTCGTTAATTTTTTTTTCAAAGCATTCCTTATAGTAAAGGCAGCCTCTCTGTCGAATTTTGTTACGATAGTTTTAACGATTTTTTATTTATGATTAATAATATTTCTAAACTTGATTTTATTACAAGTGGGCGGTGCCACGCCCATTTAAAGATTTTTTGTTTCAAATTTTTATCAAGAGTCTCAATATCAGTCAAATTTCAACATTCTAGGTGTATTATTTACTAAATAATAAGGGTTTTTGTGTCTTCCAAAATTTTATATATATAAAAAGTGGGCGTGGTTATCATCCGATTTCGCTCATTTTCAATACCAATCTATTCTGGGTCCAGATGAGCTCGTGTACCAAATTGGCTGAAGATATCTCTAAATTGACTCAAGTTATCGTGTTAACGGACAGACGGACGTACAGACATGGCTCAATCAAATTTTTCTTCGATACTGATGATTTTGATATATGGAAGTCTATATCTATCTCGATTCCTTTATACCTGTACAACCAACCGTTATGCAATCAAAGTTTTACCCTGTGTACAAGTACAGCTGGTTATAAGAATGTTAACATAAACAACAAAAAGGGAAAAAGCACAGGCGCAAATAAAAATAATTTTATATTCAAAAATCGATATTATTTGCATTAATTTATGTTACACATAAGCTGATAGTCGCAAATTTTTTTATTTATATTTATTTGCACCAGAAGCTTTCACACACCTGCGAGTAAAAAAATAGCAGCGAAATTTATTTGAACTTAAAATGAATTAAAAACATCAATTAATCGAATTAAGAACATTAAAATAATCAATTTCTAAAGTGTTTTCGAAAAGATTCGGAAATTCGTGAAGTTTAAAAAATATCTGACGCTGTTTTTGTTTAACCAAAATTGTGTAAACTAGTTTCATAAACGTTTTCAAAAAAAAAAAAAAAAAAAAAATTCGAGATGTGAAATTTCATCGGCAAACACTCATTTTTTATTTAGGGCTTTATGAAAATTTTTGAGATTGGTCCAACTAAAACTTGAAACTTAAACGTTTTCGAAAAAATTTCGAATATTCGAGAGGTGAAATTTTCTTGCCAACTGCCAAAGATATATTTAGAACTAAAAAAATTTGTTTGAGAATTGCTTAACCAAAATTGAAACTTAAATATTTTCAAAAAAAAAAATTTTAAATAAAATAAACATCGAAACGTGAAGTTCCTCAAAAATTTGAAGTTTTTAAAGATCTTTTAATATTTCCAATTTTTTTAAAACATTTAAAACCCAAAACTATGTAACTCAATTTCGAATATGTTAGCGTAAAAATTCGAAATTCAAAAAAAAATTCCCAAATTTCTTACGAAGTCAGTTAATTTCAGTACAACGTTTAATTCTTTTGTAGTTCAGTTCATTTTAGTACAAATTTTACTTTACCTATGAAATTCGGAAATGTTTTAACTAAAACTTGAAACTTAAACGCTTTCGAAAAAATTTCGAATATTCGAGGGGTGAAATTCTCTTGCCAACTTCCAAATTTATATTGAGATTTTTGGAAAATTTTTTGAGAATTGCTTAACTAAAACTTAAACGTTTTCAAAGAAAACAAAGATCAAGAAGGGAAATTTTTTAAAACTATAAACTCTTAAAAATATTTGACAATTTCCTTTTTTTTTAGGATTTGAAAACTTTTTGAGAAACCTTTTTTGCAGTTCAATTTATTTTAGTAGAAGTTTTAGTTAACCAAAATCATGTATCTATTTTGAAAATGTTAGCAAAAAATTCGAAATTCGAAAAAATTTAAATTTTTTTACGAATTTAGTTAATTTCAGTAAAAGTTAGCAATAATTTTTAAAATATTTTTTCCAACATTTTAGCAGATTTTCTTCCATATATGTACTTAAAAATAATATTGAGCACGCTTTTGTGAAAACTTAGACATTTTTTTTCAAAACTGAAATGTACAAAAAAAAATACATATTCAAAAAGTTTCGCAAAATTCTTAATACCAATTTGGTATTTTTGGTGAATTTTTTTCAAGTTTTTAAAGTTATTAAAATTTTCGAATTTTTTAGCTTTTTATAGTTTTTGCTACTTACTTACTTACTTAATTGGCGCTTAACCGTCTAAACGGTTATGGCCGTCCAACAAGGCGCGCCAGTCGCTCCGCCAGCCGGCGCCAATTGGTCACACCAAGAGAGTTTAAATCGCTTTCCACCTGGTCTTTCCAATGGAGTGGGGGCCGCCCTCTACCTCTGCTTCCATAGGCGAGTTCCGATGGAAACACTTTCCTAGCCAGCGCAGCCCCTGCGTTTCAATTCGCTGGACTATGTGGATGTCTCTATATAGCTCGTATAGCTCATCATTAAATCTTCTTCGGTACTCGCCATCGCCATCGCCAACGCGTAGAAGTCCATAAATCTTTCGAAGGAAATTTCTCTCGAACACTCCCAAAGCCGCTTCATCTGCTGTTTTCATGGTCCATGCTTCTGCCCCATATAGCAGGACGGGTACGATAAAAGCTTTTTTGCTATACAGTACACAATACATTAAAAATTTGTCTAAATAAACAAAAATAAGAAATGAAAAAATATCTAGTAAATTTGCTAGAAATTTTCGCTGCTGTTTTTTGGCTCCAGGGTGTGAATAATACTCCCAAACGCCAAACTATATTTTTATTCTGATGAGTTTTTGTTTCTATCTGGATCTGATGCACATCACATGGCATCAAAAAGTGCGCAATAACAAAAATACCGACTGATTGATAAAACGTTTTTTTTAGCAAAATGCATTGCAGTGCCCATTAAGCAAACACGAAAGCAGCAAATATTAATTCCTAAATAAAAATATATGAAAAATATACAAAAAATCGATTTTAGTGGGATTTGACTTTATAGCCAATGGAGCTGCAACCGCACTTTTGTTCATACATTTATTTGTGCATGAAATCACAATTTTTTGTTAAACCAAATTTTTGTAGGTATGTCAGTATATTTGGCTTTTTAAGTGCAATCATTCAACTGTATTATTACAGTCTCTTTGGACTGGATGAATTGGCGTAGCGCAGCGGTTTTATAATGGCTTTGACTGTAGTTGGTAAAATGCATAAATTTTTATCGCATGCGATCTTTTTTTACAAATATTTTTTCATGTGTTACACCACACAGTAGTTTGTGCGTTATGTTCTGGTTGGGTTTTCAGTTTTTTTTGCCTTTATGCTCTATAGTGGCACCGCTTTTTATGATGACTTAATGGCTGTTGCACGCCAAATAAGGCAACAACAGCAAATAAAAGCTGTGACTGTGACTACGACTGACTGATTGCGCGCTGCTGAGCTAACGAGAAGACAAATGCTTGTGTACGTACAAAAATCTGAAAAATATTTTTCATTGCAAACATAAAAGCTCAATAAACTTCACGCTTTGCAAAATTGTAGTAAAAATACTATATGGCAAATATGAATATCGATAAAAAATGAAATGAAGGAAAAAAAAAAACAATACAGATAAGCAATAAAAAAGGTCACAATGGCGATGAAATGAAACCGCCAAGAGAAAAATAAACCGTAAAGAGGCCAAAAAACGTCAACTAAATCAGTTGATACGCATAATATTTTGAGAGGTAACAAAAACAACAACAAAAAGGCAGTTAAATTCAGAAAACGAAAGAAATCAATCAATGGCAATAAAGCAATATTTAAAGTTGGTCAAATATATAAGATTGAAACAAGTAAGGAAAGCTAAGTTCGGGTATAACCGAACATTACATACTCAGCCGAGAGCTTTGGAGACAAAATAAGGGAAAATCACCATTTAGCAAAATGAACCTAGGGTAACCCTGGAATGTGTTTGTATGACATGTGTATGAAATGAAAGGTGCTAATGATTATTTAAAACGTAGTGGGCCTTAGTTCTATAAGTGGACGCCTTTTCGAGATAACGCAATAAGGGTGGACCAGGGGTGACTCTAGAATGTGTTTGTACGATATGGGTATCAAATTAAAAGTATTAATGAGGGTTTTAAAATGGAGTAGCCCTCAGTTGTATATGTGAAGGCATTTTCGAGATATCGACCAAAATGTGGTCCAGGGTGACCCAGAACATGTTCTGTCGTGTACCGCTAATTTATTTATATATGTCATACCACGAACAGTATTCCTGCCAAGATTCCAAGGGCTTTTGATTTCGCCCTGCAGAACTTTTTAATATGGTAGGTGTCACACCCATTTTACAAAGTTTTTTCTAAAGTTATATTTTGCGTCAAAAAACCAATCCAATTACCATGTTTCATCTCTTTTTTCATATTTTGGCATTTTTTTCATTTTTCGTAATTTTCGATATCGGAAAAGTGGGCGTGGTCATAGTCGGATTTCGGCCATATTTTATACCAAGATAAAGTGACTTCAGATAAGCACGTGAAATAAGTTTAGTTAAGATATATCGTTTTTGCGCAAGTTATCGTGTTAACGGCCGAGCGGAGGGACAGACGGTCGACTGTGTATAAAAACTGGGCGTGGCTTCAACCGATTTCTCCCATTTTCACAGAAAACAGTTATCGTCATAGAATCTATGTCTCTACCAAATTTCACAAGGATTGGTAAATTTTTGTTCGACTTATGGCATTAAAAGTATTCTAGACGAATTAAATGAAAAAGGGCGGAGTTACGCCCATTTTGAAATTTTCTTTTATCTTCTTATTTTGTTGCACTATATCATTACTGGAGTCGAATGTTGACATAATTTACTTTTATACTGTAAAGATATTAAATTTTTTGTTAAAATTTGACTTAAAAAATTTTTTTTTTTAAAGTGGGCGTGCTCGTCATCCGATTTCGCAAATTTTCATTAAGCACACATATAGTAATAGGAGTAACGTGCCTACCAAATTTCATCGTGATATCTTCAACGACTGCCAAATTACAGCTTGCAAAGCTTTTAAATTACCTTATTTTAGAAGTGGGCGGTGCCACGCCCATTGTACAAAATTTTTCTACTTTTCTATTTTGCGTCATAAGGTCAACGCACCTACCAAGTTTCATCGCTTTATCCGTCTTTGGTAATTAATTATCGCACTTTTTCGGTTTTTCGAAATTTTCGATATCAAAAAAGTGGGCGTGGTTGTAGTCCGATTTCGCTCATTTTAAATAGCGATCTGAGATGAGAGCCCAGGAACCTACATACCAAATTTCATCAAGATATCTCAAAATTTACTCAAGTTATCGTGTTTACAGACGGACGGAGGGACATGGCTAAATGAATTTCTTTTTTCACCCAGGTCATTTTGGTATATGGAAGTCTATATCTATCTCGATTAGTTTATGCCGTTACGGATTACCGTCATGCGAACAAAGTTAATATACTGTGAGCTCTGCTCAGCTGAGTATAAAACAAGTAAGGAAGGCTAAGTTCGGGTGTAACCGAACATTACATACTCAGTTGAGAGCTATGGAGACAAAATAAGGAAAATCACCATGTAGAAAATGAACCTAGGGTAACCCTGGAATGTGGTTCTATGACATGTGTATCAAATGGAAGGTATTAAAGAGTATTTTAAGAGAGAGTAGGCCATAGTTCTATGGATGGACGCCATTTAGGGATATCGCCATAAAGGTGGACCAGGGCTGACTCTAGAATTTGTTTGTACGATATGGGTATCAAATGAAAGGTGTTACTAAGCATTTTAAGAGGGAGTGGGCCTTAGGTATATCGGTGGACGCTTTTCGAGATATCGCCATTAAGGTGGACCAGGGGTGACTCTAGAATGTGTTTGTACGATATGGGTATCAAATGAAAGGTGGTAATGAGTATTTTAAAAGGGAATGGGCTTTAGTTCTATAGGTGAACGCCTTTTCGAGAAATCGCCATAAAGGTGGACCAGGGGTGACTCTAGAATATGTTTGTACGATATGGGTATCAAATGAAAGCTGTTAATGAGTATTTTGAAAAGGAGTGATCCTTAGTTCCATAGGTAGACGTCGTTTCGAGATATCGCCATAAAGGTGGACCAGGGGTGTCTCTAGAATGTGTTTGTACGATATGGGAATCAAATGAATGGTGTTACTGAGCATTTTAAGAGGGAGTGGGCATTAGGTCTATAGGTGGACGCCTTTTCAAGATATCGCCATTAGGGTGGGCCAGGGGTGACTCTAGAGTGTTTGTACGATATGGGTATCAAACGAAAGGTGTTACTGAGCATTTTAAGAGGGAGTGGGCATTAGGTCTATAGGTGGACGCCTTTTCGAGATATCGCCATTAGGGTGGGCCAGGGTGACTCTAGAATGTGTTTGTACGATATGGGTATCAAATGAAAGGTGGTAATGAGTATTTTAAAAGGGAGTAATCCTTAGTTCTATAGGTGGACGGCTTTTCGAGATATCCCCATAAAGGTGGACCAAGGGTGACTCTAGAATGTTTGTACGATATGGGTATCAAACGAAAGGTGTTACTGAGCATTTTAAGAGGGAGTGGGCATTAGGTCTATAGGTGGACGCCTTTTCGAGATATCGCCATTAGGGTGGGCCAGGGGTGACTCTAGAATGTTTGTACGATATGGGTATCAAACGAAAGGTGTTACTGAGCATTTTAAGAGGGAGTGGGCATTAGGTCTATAGGTGGACGCCTTTTCGAGATATCGCCATTAGGGTGGGCCAGGGGTGACTCTAGAACGTTTGTACGATATGGGTATCAAATGAAAGGTGGTAATGAGTATTTTAAAAGGGAGTAATCCTTAGTTCTATAGGTGGACGCCTTTTCGAGATATCGCCATAAAGGTGGGCCAAGGGTGACTCTAGAATGTTTGTACGATATTGGTATCAAACGAAAGGTGTTACTGAGCATTTTAAGAGGGAGTGGGCATTAGGTCTATAGGTGGACGCCTTTTCGAGATATCGCCATTAGGGTGGGCCAGGGTGACTCTAGAATGTGTTTGTACGATATGGGTATCAAATGAAAGGTGGTAATGAGTATTTTAAAAGCGAGTAATCCTTAGTTCTATAGGTGGACGCCTTTTCGAGATATCGCCATAAAGGTGGACCAAGGGTGACTCTAGAATGTTTGTACGATATGGGTATCAAACGAAAGGTGTTACTGAGCATTTTAAGAGGGAGTGGGCATTAGGTCTATAGGTGGTCGCCTTTTCGAGATATCGCCATTAGGGCGGGCCAGGGTGACTCTAGAATGTTTGTACGATATGGGTATCAAAGGAAAGTGTTACTGAGCATTTTAAGAGGGAGTGGGCATTAGGTCTATAGGTGGACGCCTTTTCGAGATATCGCCATTAGGGTGGGCCAGGGGTGACTCTAGAATGTATTTGTACGATATGTATATCAAATTAAAGGTATTAATGAGGGTTTTAAAAGCGAGTGGCCCTTAGATGTATATGTGAAGGCGTTCTCGCGATATCGACCAAAATGTGGACCAGGTGATCCAGAAAATCATCTGTCGGGTACTGCTAATTTATTTATATATGAAATACCACTAACAGTATTCCTGCCAAGATTCCAAGGGCTGTTGATTTCGCCTTGTAGAACTTTTTCATTTTCTTCTACCTAATATTATGGTAAGTGTCACACCAATTTTACAAAGTTTTTTCCAAAGTTATATTTTGCGTCAATAAACCAATCCAATTACCATGTTTCATCCCTTTTTTCGTATTTGGTATAGAATTATGGCATTTTTTTCATTTTTCGTAATTTTCGATATCGATAAAGTGGGCATGGTTATGGTCGGATTTCGGCCATTTTCTATACCAAGATAAAACGAGTTCAGGTAAGTACGTGGGCTAAGTTTAGTAAAGATATATCGGTTTTTGCTCAAGTTATTGTGTTAACGGCCGAGCGGGAGGACAGACGGTGGACTGTGTATAAAAACTGGGCGTGGCTTCCACCGATTTCGCCCATTTTCACAGAGAACAGTTACCGTCATAGAATCTATGCCCCTACCAAATTTGAGAAGGATTGGTAAATTTTTGTTCGACTTATGGCATTAAAATTATTCTAGACAAACTAAATGAAAATGGGCGGAGCCACGCCCATTTTGAAATTTTCTTTTATTTTTGTATTTTGTTGCGTCATATCATTACTGGAGTTGAATTTTGACTTAGTTTACTTATATACAGTAAAGATATTAAATATTTTGTTAAAATTTGAATTTAAAAAAAATTTTTTTTAAAAAGTGGGCGTGTTCTTCATCCAATTTTGTTAATTTTTATTTAGCACATATATAGTAATAGTAGTAACGTTTCTGCCAAATTTCATCATGATATCTTCAACGACTGCCAAATTACAGCTTGCAAAACTTTTAAATTACCTTCTTGTAAAAGTGGGCGGTGCCACGCCCATTGTCCAAAATCTTACTAATTTTCTATTCTGCGTCATAAATTCAACTCATCTACCAAGTTTCGTCGCTTTATCTGTCTTTGGTAATGAATTATCGCACTTTTTCCGTTTTTCGAAATTTTCGATATCGAAAAAGTGGGCGTGGTTATAGTCCGATATCGTTCATTTTAAATAGCGATCTGAGATGAGTGCTCAGGAACCTACGTACCAAATTTCATCAAGATACCTCAAAATTTACTCAAGTTATCGTGTTAACGGACGGACGGACGGACGGACATGGCTCAATTAAATTTTTTTTCGATCCTGATTATTTTGATATATGGAAGTCTATATCTATCTCGATTCCTTTATACTTGTACAACCAACCGTTATACAATCAAAGTTAATATACTCTGTGAGCTCTGCTCAACTGAGTATAAAAATCACTTCACATACCACAATGCCATATTAAAACGCGTAGTAATAGTGGTTCATTCTTTTGTTTAACATAAAATCGTGGCCACTCTTGCTTATCTGCTTTTTATTGGTGTAGTTGTTAAGCTGGATTGGAGATGAATTGTAATTTTTTTTGGAGCCGGGTACTTTTTGGAGCCGTTTACCTTTTTGATCCGATTACTATTTCAAACCAGTTCCTTTTTTAGAATCGGTGACTTACTTGGAACCGGTTAATTTTCTGGAACCGCTGATTTTGTGGGAACCGGTTACTGTTTTGGAACTGGTTACATTTTCGGGGCCGGGCCGCAAATTTGGAACCAGAATTTATTTTGGACCGGTTAAATTTTTGAAGCCGCGTTGGAATTTGGAAGCTGTAATTAATTTTGACCCTGAGGCTTTTTCAAAGTCGTTATCTTTGTTTAAAAACTATACTTCTTTAGAATCCGCCAATTTTTCGTAAACTATCGCCCTTGGGGAACTGATTACTTCTTTTGTTTCTGTTTTGTTATCTGGTTTTTGGAACGGGTTCCTTTTTCGGAGCCCGTTACTTTTTTTGAATAATATACTTCTTCATAATTGGTCTATTTTTGTTAATTATTGATGTTTATGAACAGGTTATTTGTTTTGAAAACGGCTAATCCTTTCTGAACCGGTTACTTTTCGAAACCGCTTGCCTTTGTAGGAACGATATTGTTTAAGTAGCGGTTAACTTTTTGGAACTGGAGACTTTTTGTAGCGGTTTCTGTTTTTTGTTCTGCCTCTCTTTCTGGTTTCTTTTTTCACACCGTTTACTTGTTTTTCATAACTTTTTTGGAGTCGATTACAATTTTTTAACCACTTGCTTTTTTGCTGAAAGTAACTTTTATGAAAACTGTACTTCCAAAGAACTGGCTAAATTTTGGTAAATAATTGCTTCTTATAAAACGGTTAATTCTTTTGTAACGGTTGCTTTTTGAGATCGGTTACTTATTTATAACTAGATCCTTTTTTGAAACCGGTTACTTTTTTTGAACAGGTAATCTTCTTAGAATCGGATACTTGTTTGGCACTGATTCCTTTTAGAACCACCTCCTGTTTTGTAGTGGGTTACTTTTCTGTAATCGGTTTTCTAGAATTGGTTATGTCTCTAGAACTGGTTACCTTTTATCAGTTACTTTTTGGAACCGGTTAGTTTGTGAAACCGGTGATTGTTTTAAACCCGATTAATTTTTATAACCGATTACCTTTTTAAAACGGTTTTTTTTTGTTTATTTATATTTGTGGATCGGCAATATTTTAGAAATCGGCTACTTTTCTGTAGCCGCTTCCTTTCCTAGAATCAGTTACTATTTTGAAAGCGCTTACATTTTATGGAACCGGACATACTTAAGATACGGAGGCACCACCTCTCCCTTACTTATGGGAAGCTACTGCACAATTTTTCTTGCAAAAATCAATGCAATGAAAATTTGCTCTAGAGAATGCTTTCGAAGATTACACGGTGCTACAAAAAAAAAAAGAAGAAAATTCAAAACACTTTTCAAGTGACCTAGTAGATGTTGTAGGCCTTGACGAGTACATCACGATAATGTATCTCAAAATTGTCTAACACCCCCAAATTTTCAAGTTATTGTCAAATTGCCGTTTTTCGTATACTGCGCACACTCTAACAATCATAACGTCGTCATGTTTTAACCGTTTTTCGATTGCTTTACGGTTTTGGAAAGAAGATGAAGAAGGCTTTAAGCTAATATATATTTGTTTTCATTTTATATAAAAAAAATGGGACATTATCCAAAAGTTATCTAAGATTTACCCTTTTTTCCGTTTTTTACAGTTTGCCGTCTTTTTTATGTAACATATCATAAAAAAATTACTTTTTTACATTTATCCTTAAAGAACCATTTATTCCGAGTAAGAAAAATCATGGTTTATTAAAATCGGTTTATAAATGTTTAAGTTACGACGCTTATTGTAAACAAGAAAATTTAACTCCCACCATCAATGTCGTCCCACTTCAGGATCATGGATATGATTTCAGTATAGAATAACTTCAGAATTTATCATAATTATTGTTCGAGAGTATCTTCGTATTACTTATTTTGTAAATATTTTATCATAATAATTTATTTGAAATAGATTTTCGTAATTTTTTAAACAATGTTGGTGGTATATATATATAGAAAAGGAATAATTGATTTTGAACACAAATAGTTATAATATTGTTATATTTCAAGTTCTTATTACAGCCATACGTTGAATTTTGTGACTATAAAATGTTTGCTTGATCTCTTACGTTTATAGGCTGCATCATCAGTCTAGCGTTTGAGCGACCAGCAGTAGGTAGCCAGCATTCTTATTTGATTCTTGCCAACAAAACGTGTTTCAATCGCTGATATTTCCTGGTGAAATCGTTCTCCTTGTTCATCGCTGAGTTTTCCAAGATTTTCGGGGCAGAAGTCCAAATGGGAATGTAAAAAATGGATTTTAATCGACATTCTGCATCCCATGTATTCATAAGCCTTTAAAAACTTATTTACTACTTCAACATAGTCATCACTCCTGTTGTTTCCAAGAAAGTTTTCACACAAAGAAATAAAGCTCCTCCACGCTCTTTGCTCGATTGGGTTCAATTTTTTGAAAAAGTCTTTGGCAGAAAAAATATTTCGTATTTCTGGACCAACAAACACACCTGTAAAGTCAATGGATTTTGATGTAGATGTAATAAAAAAATTCTATCTATGGTCTGTACTCAGTTAGTTGAAAATAGTTGCGTACCTTCCTTGATTTTTGCCTCACTTAGTTTTAGAAACACAGCTTTCAAGTGCAAAAAAGCCTCGCTGCTTTTGTCAAGTCGTTTGAATGCTTATCATAATTTATGGAGTGTAAAATTTTCTTCATTGTCGCATACGTTTCTTTCATATTGGTAGCGTATGCTATTGGAATTGATGGAATGAACAGTAAAGACATTTTCGATAAAAACTTACTTTTGCACGAACCGTCCAAAAATAAACGCCACTCTTCTGGTTGGTGTTCGTGATCAAGACAAACAAAGAGAAAGAACAATAAACAAGTTCATTGTTGACGTCGTCAGATCGGAATATTTTTTCGAAGGACGATAGGTTATCATCCCTCGGGAATATAGCCTTAAATTTATTTTCCACAATATTCCACTGTTTCACCCTCGAGCCCAAAATTTCTGTATGCCTCCAAGACAAACCTAAATCACGCATAAGGTTACGAAAATCTTCATTTGAGACTACATGACGTTCTGTTGTTCGAACCCAAGTTGGAAGAAATTCCTTGTCAATTTCAGAATTTTCTTCTTCATATTCCAATGCATTTCTCGATTCTAGAGTTGGAACCAGAGTATTCGTTTTTTCTTCCTTTATAGGGCGAAATACGGTTACATTAGCATATTGTATGCGGTCACGGGTTTTATAATGTTGACCAACGGTGTTTGTTTGGCAGAAATAGCAATCTTCTTCCTTATGGAAAATTTGACGATGCCAAACCATTGGGGTTGAAAATGGTAAAGGTCGCTTGTTGCATTTTTCATTTTTCCATTTTTTGAGTGCACTGGAGGACGTTGGAGACGCGTATTCTGGTTCATACCAAACACTTTTATCATACGCGTGATCGAAGGAATTGTTAAAAGCTTCTTTCACGGCTTTATTTGTCTCTAATTTTACGCGTTGTTGCTTGTCAACGAACAAACCACAGATATAAAAAACTTGTTACGATTATCACACATTGTATAAAAAATAAAACAGCGATATACCTTTACACGAGTTTAATTTTCTAATTTTAATTTTTTTAATTTTCCAAAACTAAATGACGCAAAAATCAAGGAAGGTATGAAAATATTTTCAATTTATACATGGTGAATCAACTAACAGAGTACAGACCATTGATAGATTTTTTTTTATGAATTTTCTTGTTTACAATAACCGTCGTAACTTAAACGTTTATCAACCGATTTTGATAAACAATGACTTTTCTTACTCGGGATTAATAGAGAATCAACGTAAAAAAGTACTTTTTTTTTTAATGATATGTTACATAAAAAAGACGTCAAACTGTGAAAAACGGGTAAAAGGGGGAAAATCTTAGATAACTTTTAGAAAATGTCCCAATTTTTTGTATAAAGTATATCCAAGTGTATATCAGCTTAAAGTCCGAATCTTGATCTTTTCAAAACTGTAAAGCAATCGGAACTCGGTTAAACCGTGACGACGTTATGATTGCTAGATTGCGCACAGTAGACGAAAAACGGTTTTTGGACAATAACTTGAAAATTTGGTGGTGTTAGACAATTTTGAAACACATTATCATGATGTACTCGTCAAGGCCTACAACGTCCACTAGGTCACATGAAAAGTGCAAAACCACTGAAGCATTGTGTTATTGGAACGATGGGTAGTGAGAGAAGAAAAAGAAGAGGGCATGGCAAAAAGGAGGTATGGGAAAAGAACACATATGTGAGAAAAAAACTGGGAAAGATAAACTGAATGGGAGGGTGGCAAGTAATATATAGAAAGAGAAGGGAAATACAGCGAGCAAAACAAAAGGAAACGAACAGGAAAGTGTAGGGGAAAGGAGTAAAAGAATTATGAAGAAAGAAGAAGTATAAAATTAAATAAGCGGAATTAGAAGAGGAAACATAATTCCCACGTACACCATTCCGGAATACAAAAAATTTTAAATAAACACTAGGCTCGATTTATCTCACGAGCTGATATAAAACTCCATAACTTCAAGTGCCCAAAATTATAATCACTCTGAGCAAGTCTCGGTCCACCAGGTACATATGGAACTGATACATGTTGGCTGCGTCGATTATATTAAAATCAGGCTAATACATGCAATAAAGTAGACATACATACATATATGAAAACAGTAAAATACTTATGCAAGTATGTAATGTTTAAAGGATGATTATAATGTACATACATGATGATGATGTTGCTCTTGATAGAGATTAAAATACTGCTACTGATGAAATCTTCATCAGCTGCCGATGAGTGCATTATTACCTTGCCTGCCTAAGTATTTCAATTTCAAGTACGTGCCTCATTTGACTACTTCTCCTTTAATGAATTTTATTTTCAAAAATCATATATGCGGATTTACTTACTGCTGATTTAGCTATCTAAGGTATTTACACAAATTGAGTGGCATGCCTCCAATAAAATAATATAAATCCAGCAATTAAACCTAAATGCGTGTCATTTGTTTGTCAAATTTACTATTTACATGCTTACAAACTACAATTTACTACAATACAATTACAACTACATATTACATAACTAATACATACATAGTACTATCTGTGCAACACTGTTTGTGATTCAATGAATTTAGCTCACTCATCTGTCAGTTCGTCCTTCGATTTTATCACTCACTCGCCTGTGTTGCATTGCTGTCATTTCGACATTTATTGCACCGCAATAAAAATATTTATATGCGAACTTCTGATTGATTTTGGTGAAATGGCAAAAGCAATTGGGATTTACGCATAGGTACGTGGATGTCATAAAAATATGAATTACCGTTCTTATAGTATGTTTGCATATTAATTTGGTGTGTGCATGTGAGAGATTTGAGATGAGCATACGAGACCGGGACAAGTAGGGTTTTGAGAAAACTAAAAACAAATTTTATAGATTTGAAAGAAAGAACAGGCACATTCAAACCTTTGCAGCCATGCCTCTGTCGACAAATATACATTCGAAACTGTGAAAGAGTTCGTCTATCTGGGAACCAGCATTAAAAATAGAAACAATGCCATTCAGTGTCAATGTGACTCCTACCAAACTGTAATGAGTAGGCAGTTGAAAGTCCTCTCTCCACTGACAAAAATCGAACACTAAAATTCTCGGTATCATGGACGGTGTAGGGAGAGGTAGCCATGGCTCCTCAATAATTGAAAAAAAAGTTGCTCGGAAGGGAAGATGGTTCTTCCCTTGCAGCTATCGTTATGTAATACGAGAACTTTAATAATGTGTTAAATGAGTTTTGTGCAGATATGAGCAAAATAAATCGAATAAAAACAGAAACTACGGTCTAAAAAGGATTCATATAGTTACTCGTAGTAAAAGAGGATGGGGGAGACCACCACTATATTACGCGGACGAACACTTAACAGGAAAAGGAATAACAGATGCAGTGAGCAGTGCATCTATAGCCTCTGCAAGTATTCCTGTAAGGTTTGTCCACAAACACAACAACTGAATAACTCTGGCTTCAAAGACCAATCGTTGACAGCTACGTTTCCCTAAAGGTATTAAAATCTCATCTCAATACCTTTATTTGTTGGTACAATGAGCGTCTCAATAACAAAGCGAATTAATTCGAGATAAGGGTGTTTGGAAAGACAAACAGATATTATACAATAATACGAGTACCATACTACAGTACGAGTTGAAGACTTGTTTTCATATGTTACTCCTACACAAATCATCTGAATAAGGAGAAGAGGAACCGTTTTTTCGCCCCCCATGAAAACCCTGAAAAGTAGAATATCGTAAAAAGTGTTGGTGTACCTATATATCTGCGCTGACGCCCGCCACCTGTGCAATGTTCAGCTCACTCATTCCTCTGAGAGAGACAGTGGACTGGAAGTGCATCACTTTAATAACTCACTTATGTCTAGACTTTCAAAGGGAATGTTGGCGTGGTGGCTACTGTCAGTTGCTTTATGTAATGGAATATTATGGAACGATTAGAGAATTCCAAATCTAATGGAATAGCCAAGCGGCTGTTAAAGTATACGGTGCGTTCAAGTGTGCTTTGTAATAAGGGATATATGTATTAGCCCATATGGATACGAAGTTCGCTAGCCGCCTGCAGTCCACTTCAAAAATGATTGATATCACCAAGGTGCGTCCTTCAATAGTGGTTGGGATTCTGAAGGGTCTCTATCGAACAAGAATCCATGCGGCACGTCGTTAAATACCAGTGAACCCTTTTTACAGCAGCTTACTTGAAGGATGACGAAGTAAAATCATGGAGACACTGCGTGCCTGACTGTCCATTTTTTTGCCAGAACTTTGGAAAAGTATTTTAGTCTCGATTTACTTGAATCGCCTGAGTAACCAAATCTAATTAATTTTATCTTACATCACCGATATCTTTTGTTGTATTACAAGGGATTTGTATACTGTCTAAGTGAGTTTATATGTGAATGCAAGCAATCGTTTAATCAAATTTAGGTTAAATTGAACTGGCCGGTCAAGTGAAACTTCATATAGGCTGAATGTGTGCATAGTGTTACCAGAATTTGTTTGACGATGAAACTGAACAATCCTATTTAAAACTAGGACCAATGTTATAAAATAACTACACTCTCTTGTCTAACACAAGAAGCTTCCTAGGACTTAGCTTAGTTGCTGTCTATAGCTCAAGCCTTAAAACGAACACAGAACGTGGTCTACAGTTTCTTCCTCAGCTCGCATTTCCTACATCTGCTGTTACTGACGAGGCATAACCTATAAGCATGTGTCGCCAGAAGGGAGTGTTCAGTTAGTATGCCCATCATGAGCTTGAAGTGTTCTCTCCTTATAGATATGGGCAACTTTGTAAGTCCATTATTGTAAGATTTTGTAATCCCGCCCTTCTGTACACGCCTTTGAAGAGTATGCGATACTGAGCATTTACTAACCTTAGGCTCTTGTTGTTGTCATCATTCATCAAATTGAAATACTCAATCCATGTCCATTACTTCTCCCAACTTCTTATCATTACTTATCAATAGATTCCGATTCACTTTCTTTGTTTGCAAATGGACACTTTCCTCCATTTATGTGAAAATATTTACTCACAATGAGTAACAAAAAATAATCTTTGATGGATGACTTTTTTAAAAGGCAAAAAAAATCATGAAAAAGGAAAAAGATACGAAAAAGAACTAGAAAATATAATAAAAATTAAATTAGAAGGCTAAGCTCTTTAAATGTACAGGAAACTTACGTATGTAATAGAGATGCATGTACTGAGTGAGTTCGTGCTCCGTTTGATCTGATAAATATTCGTCAATGCTAGAAATCACCTTAAGACACAAATATACTTAGCTTAAGGGATTTGTGACATTTTTGCTAACAATGCTGAGGATTATGTAGACACACGAATGAATATATATGTAGTAACCCACCAGAAAATCGTGCTATTTCAAAACTAGCACAGTAGTATATAAATTATAGTTATCAACCGGCGCAATATTTACATTTCTCATTCCCACTCATTCCCTCTTCTTCGCCTATTTCTTCTTCTAAATCTATCCTTACACCCAACTTACTTTAACCATCAACTTTCTTCTCACCTTTCCGCGCTCCCGGCTTACCTCTCGCTCGCCTCTTCCCTCTAACTCCTTCTTCTTCAGTTCATCTGGTTCTTTGTCTGCATTTCATTGTTCGTTTCAACTCCATATCCATTTCAATATACTTTCCCGTACAGGTCTATTTCCTCATACCGCTCCATTTACCACTCCCTCTGTCCCCCTCCCTCATAAATTATAAATACGATGTTTTTTTAAAGTTCGCTCTCTGATTTCCAAAATAAAAAAGGCTAGCCACATCTTAAAGAATATTTTAATATTTTTTCAAAGAGTTCCATCTCTGTTTCATTCCCCGTACCTAAGTACCAAATTTTAAGCGTATGGAATCATTAATAATATTTTTTCCATAAATCGGTATCTGCCTCACATTCCTGAAAAAAATATTGACCTATGAAAAGAAAGAATAAGGTATGAACTTTCTTGAATAAAAGGTTTCGGTATTGTCTCGAATGGTTCCGAAAATATGTCAGTAATATGAGAGATTTGGTTTGTATGGGAGGATGAGAGGTGCCACGCCCAGTAGTGCTTAAAAAATCCGCAAAATCTCCAAAACCTTAACCGAAATAATGTGGGTAAATTACCATGGACTCTCTTTTATGTCACCTATCTCTTTCGAAGTGTAAGCAATAACTTGACGAAGTGTGATTGAAATTCGATGAATAGTTTGCTAGCTTCTATTAGTATGTATTTCTCTAAGTGCTGATAGGCAGGATCTACACAGAACGCTTTGTCGCGTCAAACCGAAGAGAAGGGCGGGTCTTGAACACACACATTATACGTGGTTCACTGAAGCCACCTCAGCAAGAACGCTTGCTTTCGCTCTTTCGCCGACCAATCGGTAAAAGAGAAGTAGGTTGCCTGCAATTTGTATACTGGTGTGAGCAGAGTGATTCCGTGGACTTAAGTAGAGTATCCCTTTAACTATATCTTTAGCACTAACAACATATGTCGTAATCCAAAGTAAATGGGGGCACATTTTGACTCGTACTCGGAACTTGTCAGACTTGTTTTCATCCATGATTTTCACGTAGAAATTTCTGAACTCAGACTGACTATCTTTCAATTTTGACCCAACTAGGCGATGTTACTTTAACAGGAAGATGCACTAGGGGAAATGTGTATGCTACAGTAAAAGCGTATGACCTCATGTGGTGATTTTTTTGTTTTTTAATTTCTGACTAATCATAACCTGATGAAGCAGAGCTACAGGAACAAGATCCTGCCAATTTTGGAAACATTTTTTTTTTGGCAGGATTCCTTAAAATGATGCAGTTAATATTTCGATTAAAACTAGGCTATGTTAGCTGTCAGCAGTTACGAGGCAAACTTTTACTGATTGTATCAAAAATAGACGTTGGACGGTTAGTTGCTGGGTTTGACAATACATCGAGCCTTCTTAGAGATATGGTTACATAAAAGCTTGGAACGTTCCATATTAACTTAATATCAATTCAATATGGCCACCCATCCTAATATAAATGTGTGGACATATGTATGGGAATATGTTCATATAAAACATAAATATATGCGGAAAACAATCAATAATGCTAAAATGAACAAATAAATATTTTAGCAAAATCGAAAGCGAGATGGACTATAAGCAGACAGCTTAAAGCTTTGAGTGATGCTTTTCAGAAAAAAAAAATTTACAAAAAGTAAATACAAATGTATTTGTTCAGCAAACAAGTTGTCAACAACATGTTTAAGTGCGATTAAGTATATAAAAAGGATTTAAGATGTCGTATTAAGATATCCCAAATGAATAGTAGAAATCAGCGCACACATGCGCACATCCACACATATGCATTCAGTGTGTGTGTATTATATTAAGGACGATATAGAAATGTATTAGTTTATTGAATGTTGACCTTTTTTTTGTCATTGTAACCGCTTGGATTAACTGTCTAGTATGCGTATTTAGTAATGAAGAAGATTGATAATTTGTTGAATTGGAATATTGGCGCATGTTTACTATCACAATAAAAACAAAGACAATTATATGGCAACAAGTTGAAGATTTAAGTACATTGCAGACAGATGACATTTGCCGTTAAATGAATGATGGATGCGGGCATGGAAAAATTGATAGGAGATGCAATTGTTCATATATGTAGCAATAAGCGCCTAAGTCCTCTCTTAAGATATAGGATTTCGGCTGTTATTGTTTGTGACCACAGATATATCGATGTGCGAAGGATTAGTTTTCATTTGATTGAACGATATTTAAAATTCTCTTTGCATCCGACGATTGTGGAGAATAAATTCAAATATAGGGATGAGACTACTATTTCGTTATTATTTCTTTGTTTATAAAAACTCAATTTAGTATGTACTCTTTTTCACTTTGTTTTTACCCACGACTGCAAAAAAGTCAAGCACTGTAAGGGTAATGCTTGATTTAGCGCCATGGGTTTTATATATTTTTATTTTTACTTTTAACCGAAAATAATTATTACTTTTGATGTATATTGGAAAATCGACACCGATTATGACACAACGCCGAAACCGGTTTTACTCGAAACCAAGGGATGGCAGAAAATCGTTCCAATATACATCAATTATCCACCATGTCGGAAAATCAACAATACAAAATAAGTCTATTACTTTTGAGTTTTTCATTTTGTTTGAAAATAATAGGTTTGTTTAGTGTTTTTTATTTGACTGAATGAATAACATTTATTTTGGGAGTATTTTATTTCTCTTGGAGAAAAACAGGTATATTTAAGTTATTTTATTTCACTCGGAAAATAATAGTTATTTTTGCGTTTTTTTTACGCTGAGAAAAATAATTATTGTTGTTTGAGTTTATTGTTTCGCTTAGAAAGTAAGAGCTTTCTTTGAGATTTTTTTTTGAGTTGTTTATTTCACTCGGAAAATAATAATAATTTTTTAGATTTTTTTTAAATGCGTTCCGATAAAAAAAACTTATTAAGTTTTTTGATTTTGCTCGGAAAATAAAAGTTAAACTTTAAGTTTTTTACTGCGCTCAGAAAATAAAAACTTTTTAGTTCGCTGCGAAAATATTAATTTTTTGATCCGACAAAAATAGTTAATTTTTGAATTTTTTATTACGTTCGGAAAGTTTAATATTTACTTGAGTGTTTTTTTAATTAGCTCAGAAAATTTTTTTATTTTGCTCGGAAATTAATAGTTTTTCGCTCGCAATATAGTCTTTATTTTTTTTCGTTTTTGTGCTCTCGGTAAATAATAATTACTTTTTGGGTTTCAATGTGGTGATATTAAATCGTTCCCGAGATGGTCGGGCTAGTACCTTAATGGTGCTTGTTACCGACACGCACCGGAGCTATATCCTGCAAAGGACCATCAACATCAATAACACTCTCCAAAACACTCGGGGAGTGTCTATAGCTAAAAAAAACAAATGAAGCGTTGAGCGACTCTCGAAATAGATGTATCTACGCAGCTATGTGAGGTGTCTGAAAACTATGTCACTGTAAAACGGATAGTGCCATTTTGCTTAACAATTGAACATTTTTTAAATAAAAAAAAAAAAAATCTGAAATTATAAAAAGTTTCATGTTATAACATTAATATTACAAAAATTACTGTTATAAGTTATAACCTGGACATCCAATTCGAACCAAGAATCTAAAAAAAAATAATTTATTAAGAAAAAGAAATATTCCATTATATATTTTATAAATGCTACGATACTTATCAGTAACCCAATTTATTACATACTCTCTATTTTATTGTTTATTTTTTATCCTTCAACAATTTGTATGTACTAATTCCCTCTTTCTTCTCTCATCTCTTCAAATTAGGCGCTTTGCGGTGTGGTCTTTCAAGTTCCTACAATGTCCGGTGATAAGTTGCGTATCAGTACCATGCAAGAGATTATCAAACCGAATACGGTGAAACGTATACAAGGCTATGGTTTGCCCTTCCCCAAGGATACGTCGAGAAAGGGTGATTTATTGGTGGCGTTCGATATACAATTCCCCGAGAAGTTGACTGCCGCGCAAAAGGAAGTACTCAGAGATATGTTATGATGAGAGCAAAGAGAAAAAGATAAGTCGAACAGTAGTAGCAGAGATACATAAGTAGCTGCAGCAATAATAGCGAGAGAAAAAACCACGAGCAAGCACGCAACAACAAAAATTGATATGCAATATGCAAACTATTTATACAAAGAAATCGAGAGCTGATTACAAATTTAAAGTGACGTCAAAACTGCTGCAGAGAATATTGAAATCTGCATTGAGCACCACTATAAATTTATAAATTTAATTTTCATAGTGATCTTGAATTTTGTTCAATTCTCTGAAACAAATGCTTGCAATGGATCAAAACTCTCTCTATCTCTCCCTTTCATATTTATTCGCTGTTTAATCTCTCTAGTCTCTTCTACTTCCGCTCTCTTTCTTCCAAAATTTCACAATTCATTTCTGCCTTGTCATTCTATCACGCAGAATTAACATTTTGCTCTCACTCTCTTTCTCTCTTGTTCTTAATCTTTTTTTTTTGTTTGTGACAATTTACATTTTAGTTTTAGGCTTTATTTAAATTAAAAACCAAAAAAAAATAATTTTGTGTAAATTAACTAAAATTAAATTAAATGATGCGTCTTTACAAATTTTAATGTATTTGACTTTTTTATTTCTATGATTTTATTTTCGAAATAACATTAAATTATTAAAAAAAAAAAAAATACTAAATTGTTTTGTTATTATTTCTGAATGTCAGGTAAGTATGAGTAGTGCCGCATCTACGTCACATTACCATATCCACTTCTCATTATCAACCAATCAAAATAGTGGGGGAGAAAAGAGAACAACGTGATTGGTCTAGATAATTTTTTTTCGATAATGTGACGTCAGTATCAGTGTTGCCAGGTGATGAAAAAAAAGGAGCTAGATTGGCAAAAAAAAGGTTAGAAAAAGCTAAATTTAGAAAAAAAAGAAGCTAAAAAAAGGCCAGACATTTTTTTGGTTAATTCATAAATTTTTTTTTTATATTTTAGTTTACACATTTGTAAATAAAAACTTATAAACATAACTTAAACATAACTTCTTGTTTCAAAACATATCAGGCACATTTTCCTTGACTAGCACATGGAATTACTTTAAATGATTGCATATGTGTATATACACAAAAAAAAAATATTACAAACTAATTATTTATATAAAATATTCCCTGTCTGAAAAATCAGAAGAGCTTAAGTCTGCGTATAAAGTTTGGCTATTTACCATAGATATGAGATCATCGGTAATTTCAAAATCAATACAACATTTAGATAAGCGTTTTAACGAGCATCTAATATTAAGCAGCGCATTAAGCATTTTAATTTTTAGTTTGTTCCTTAATTTAGTTTTCAAAATTTTCATGCCACTAAAAATTCTTTCAACCTCTGCGTTACTGAGTGGTAATACTAAAAAACTAAATATGAATTCGGCAATTTCTAAAAAAGGTTGTTCGTTTAATGCATTTTTATGTTCTCGGATTTCCGACCAAAATTCCATGGTGGAGTGTACATTTTTCCATTGTATAGTTATAAGTTTTCGCCACTGCAGCTCTATTAATGCTATTTGACTTGAAGAATAACTATGCTTCTCTTTTTCAAAGTAAGAAAATACATCTGGCTTTGAAACTTTCAACGAATTTTCAGCAGAAAAAGAATTAATCTTTTATAGAGAACTCATATTATTAGGTATTAGGAGTTCACAGGAACTATTGAAATTATTTTATTTTATTTTAGAAATTATTAAAAATACATTCGGATTAAAAAAGGCTAGAAAAAAGTCACGAAGCTAAGCCCAAAATTTCGAGGCTAAAGGCAAAAACAAAAGGCTAAATCTAGCCTCGAAAAGGCTAACCTGGCAACACTGGTCAGTATCTGTGAGCGCATTAACATATTTGCAAAGAGCCAAATTTTGAGTTTCAGCATCCTTACATTCCAACCTAATATAAACGCACGCAAGTAATTTTCTGTCAAAAATGTCTCATGCACATACAACTTGTATGAGAGCAACCCAAATTGAATTTGCTGCGTGAAAACCTAACTCGATTTCCAATTTTTGTTCTGCGTGACATTTACATTTGACGTTTGTACACAGGCTTTACATTGTCGCAACGCCTGCTTATTTGGGTTCGGGCAAAAAACGCCGGTTGTTTGCGTGCGCTAAAAAAACGCAGTGCGGTTTTATTAGGTTGGTAGAGCGGTCTCTTTTATAGATCTAGAAATTCAAGGTAGAGAAAATTTATATATTCTGTGCCTAATTATGATACCTTTAAACTGCGTGATGCAATGGCTCTTACGTTCAGAAATTCACGAAATTTACATGTGCACATTGTGGACGAAACTCTTTGGGAAACAGGAAATCTAAAAATCTAACTTGAATCAGGGGTTCGGTTCACTGACGGATCAAAATTTGATGACAAAAAAACGGGTGTTGGCATCTATAGGGCGAACTCCAACAAACCGATACCAATGAGATGCCACGTAGAAATTCATGCAGTCGTTATTGCGGGTGGATAATGTCTACGAAGGGGCTTATCCACAAGGAGCATCCTAATTATGTCAGACAGGCAGGCAGCCTGACGTCCCTGGCAGTATGTATGAATTGGAGTTTTGAATAATCTGGGATCCAAAACAAGGTTTCATTAGGATGGGCTCCCAGGCATAAGATACATTAAGGCAATGAGCAGGCAGAAGCAGGGCGATATAGAATTATTCTATGGTCCACAACCCTCCTGTTAACTCACAAAGGCACACACTAGTACGGCCATAAATAACTGGGAAACAAAGAAGTTAGAGAAGATAGGCCAATTGTTTACAATCCCAGCAACGAGAGTATAAGTCAAACTCATTAATCTAATCAAAGAGTAGCTACGAACGGGAAACAAGTCCTCTATATCACCTAAGTAAGATAAATCTATTTGATACACAAATCTGTCGCTTTTGTGAGATGGAGGACAGGTTAGGTTAAGTTGAACTATCTGGTTCATGAGGACCTCCGTAGACTGAATAAGTTCGTAGTGTTACCAGGAGTTTTTTTTAACGAACAACCTGAAAAAACCCAGGACCAGTATAATAAAATAACTCCATCCTCTGGGCAAATACTAGAAGCTTTCTAGACCTATGCCACTTGCTGCTTCTAAATATTACAGCTGTAACACTCTTTATAATAGCTGGAGTCTTGGCCTGACAAGCGCAGGACATGTGCACAAAACGTGCTCGATCGCTTCCTCCTCCAACCCGCACCACCTACATCTGCTATCACTGACTAAGCCTAATTTAAAGGCATGTGACGCCCAAAGACAGTGTACATTCAGAACACGCGTCATGAGTCGACAGCCCTCTCTTTTTAATGATAGGAGTAAATTTGTTAGTCTAAGGATGTAGGACCTTCACATCACCCTCTACAGTTTGCAGCACGGCGCTTGGGTCCACGCCTTTCCCGCTTGGTCAATCATGTGAACCTCTTCCCTTCTCTTAATCTTGCCCAATCCAATTGTGAGGTCTACGGAGCAAGATTCGAGGGATGCGTCACTTTTAGCTAGTTTATCTGCTGTTTTATTCCCATCTGTTCCCATAAGACCTGATTTTTTCCGTGACAGCTTACACTTAACACAATATAAATGATGCGGCTGCAGTTTAAGTTATTTTCTTCCAGTGTTTCTACTCCTTACACTACTTTGGAATCATCTGTGTACACGTGAATCGATTTTTCCGTCATTTGGGAATCCTTGTGCCAACCATCCACTTCTATTGTGGCTCTAAGAGTCCCTTCGAAGCGCAAACACGGAATCAGGTAGTCTGTTTGTTCTGTAGTTGGTGACGCTATACTACTATGGTCGTATGGTCTACGCTCAAGCTGCCCGAGGCACTGAGCTAGGAAAACTTTCTGTACAACTTTACTCAGCTCTTGTGGAATCTCGTTCAGTGTGACAACCAAAGAGGATAGCTGAGCACCATATAGTACAGGCAATGGAGTGGCACTAAGACGAGCCTTCACTGCTCAATGTTTTAAGTAGTTATTCTTTGGAAATTTTTTGTTATGTTATTATCGTGAATTTCACGCTATAATTAACAGCCTCCGACCCCTTTCCACGAAAAGCTTAAGGCCGAATTAAAGTCTTAGGGAAAGTTTCCCTTACACTTTCGTACACATCGTTCATTATTTAAGATTCAGCATCGCAAAGATATTTTAAATATAAATACAAGTTTTGCCGAAAAGCTCCAGGCTTTGGGGATGATATACACTTATAATTTTATGAAACATTCTTCAATACATACATTTATCATACATTTTCAATGGGAGAACAACCAAATCCGCAAGCTTACACGCATTCCTCGAATATGACATATGTACTTACATACACATGTATATATGTATGTGCAACGTCCGTACGCGAGAAGCACGCAGAAGCCACGTTAATATTCATATTATTAAGATTTTATGAAATTAGGTATGAGCAGCGTGAAGATGTGCCAAAATCTTAGTTTTATTTGGGGGTTGCAAAAGCACTGCTGGAGTTCGGCAAACTGGCTCAAGATGCCTTGTAATTGAAGTGCAATCAAATTTATTTATGTGCATATGTACGAGTAGGTAATAAGACGAATAAGAAAGTGAAGGGGGCATAATATAGGCAATCGGATTTCGAACCTAATCCATGTCTTAAGAGCTAAGACCTTGTCTGAAGATATAGGGAAGATTTAGTGGTCTTATAAAACAAAGAGAGTGTTCTTAATGAGCGAAAAAGGATTTCTTCCTGTCTCTTTGAGACCATTTGGTATAAACTTAGGATTGATTTCGTGTCTTTAGTGTATACCTTCGAAATCATATCAGGGGAAGAGTAATGATGTGGTTTAAAGAATGCTGCCGTGATAGGCTTCGACTGTATACAAGTACAGTAGAATATTGCGAATGAGCAGGATTAGCTTATGTTTTATCAAAGTTAACTTGTTGAAGTCACCCTAGAAGATAAGAAAAGATCCTTTACAGTAACCTTTTAAATCTTTAAGGAAGAGTTGGCGGTAAAGTGATTTTAAGGAGTGAAGAGTTCATATCGCCGAGGAAAATGAAAGCGCGAAAGTTGAGACGGCTTTTGGTTCTACGCAGTGATCTATATGTGATTGATGTATCTGTCATATGAAGTTGGATCTCTTATCTCAACCGCTCTATCCACAATGTTAATCTAGCACTCATGCGCGATACATTTTCCCTTCTCACTGGATAGCAACAGTCAAGAGTTAATATTTCGCGTCTCAGAGAAACTATGCGTGAGATAGTAGTATACCAGAGAAGCAAGGTGGGTATTGTCATAACGGTGAGAAAATCGGTACAATATTGCTCAAGAAAAAAGTGTCACGATCAAAGTTTCTTAGGCATCCCATAGGTGAAAGTTACACTCCACACAAAGATAGCTTGAAGGCTTTGGCAAGGAGGTGAGGTCTAAGTTGAAGAGGCTTTCGTGCAATATATCGATGCCCCTTCGTAGTTTCCCTGCAGCGAAAATGGGAGACAGTCACGCAAAGCAACAGTTTCGCAGTATAGGTTTAGTGACTTTCTTCGAAGTGGTGCTAATTAGATGCAGATGGAGACAGTTGATAGCCACACTTGTATCAACAGCGCTTAAGTTTGAGCTACTGAACCAGTTAAGGACGCGTGAATCGTGCAGGGTTGTGCCGATTATAGGACTGTATTATGCAACGGAAGGGTCATAATTACCTTTTCTCCCTCACTTAGGTGAAGTACATGTATTGGAAGGTGCACTTAATAGCGAACGCTGATGATGCGGCAGGTGTTTACAAAACAAAAAATATATGGAGGTGTGTGTGATAGGAAAATGGCAGGATTGTTGGAAGTTGGAACAGTCGAAGCTCTGATAAATGAGATTTGCCATTCATATTATCAGCAGTACACTGAATCTGCAAATTAAGTCTTCAAAACGTTATACCCCTTCTTCGTCCCCAGATCTTCAAATAAAAATCATTCTTTGGTTTTCCACATGGTCACCCTGTACTCAGAGAGGGCCAAGTGAATTGTACTGTGGAGAGATGATGAGCATTAATAAAACGTCAAGATTGGTTTTTAATTATGCAAAGTTTCTGTGGTGTTCAACACGCGTGACCCAGTCTTCATCTGACATTAGGAGAAACCAGACAGATGTTAATAAAGAAACGCCTTTCCGATTAGCCTGATTCATGGCCCCCTGATTAAACTGAGTAAGCAGATTCGATGCTAGCACTACTGATCCGAGAACCCTCGCCTATTAAAGAACATAGCTATCCTCTACTGTGCGCAACCTAGAACCTAGAACTCCCCCTAAATAGCGAATATCCTATATAGCTAAGCATGGGAGACTTATAAATACGACTGCGGCCGATAAAACTTCAAGGATAACTTCCCCTACTTCCCGTGCCATGTATGATAGTCCGTTAAAACTTAGTTAGTTGTAGAATTTTTGAACAGCTTATGCATTTTTCCAATCTTTCCTAGTAGGTAGGAAAAGATTATCAAAGAGTCTCAACTCTCAACCTTATCGAGCATTGGGAATCTGTTTCTTAGATAGAGAAATCGTATCATTTAGCATATCATGCGTAGAGCCTCTCTGGGGCTGATCAGTTGGCCACTGTTATCGCAGTACAGGCCCCTGCCATGCTTTACAAGTAGCTCCCCTCGATTCCCTCCCTCCAAGAAAGTGCTCCATAGCTTAGGCTCGGTCGAATAACTATATTTCAGATACATTGCTCATATCATACGGTAAGTTAGTATCGAAAACTCCATATTGAGAAACCCTTCAAATTACATGAAAATTTGACTTGCGTCGACATATCAAATCAGGTTTTAATAAGGCTATGAGTGCGCTTGTACTCAGCTGTTCTCCATTTGGGGGCGTCTTTGTTTTTGCAATGAAAATGTGTTGATTGCTAGCGGATTTGTTTAAATATCACTGCGTGGATGATTACTTGCACATACACATACTTACATATGAAAAACATATCTACATATACATACATATATGTATGTAGTATACATGAATTATGCCATTTATCTGCTGCTTGGAATTTAATGAATTTTCTCGCAACATATTTCCCTTTTTTACACAAGAACAAGGAAGGAATGGACATTTTTCTTTCTGCCATAGATTTGGGCATTTCAGACCCATAGCAATTTTTATATGACACAGAAAATCATCAATCATAATTCGTGATTATATTTTATTATGTGTTGGGGGGGGGGGGGGGTGTGGTTCAAAATATATGAATTTTTTAAATTAAGTGAAGCTTTAGATTAATGTAAATAATGTCCTGTCTACATTATGGGCAGTACTGACACAAATTTAGCTTGGAATAATTTTTAATGGAATTTTCGACTTTATTAGCTTCATAATCTGACTGTTTTCAATTAGTTTAATTTGATGAACATTGCAACTAATTTAATGGACTATCATTCCACATATAGATGCCAATTAAAAGCACAAGGAAAGTCCAAACACCACTCAATCTAGGGGAGTGAGTAACCCTCATTTCTTCTGCTCTCATCAGCAGCTATCAGTCACAAAAATATGGCCTGTACAACGAAGATGTTGAAATTTGTTAACAGAGCTATCGTTATGTCTGCGTAAAACTCGCGATGTCCATGTCAACTACCAGTGAAGGCGGTGAATGCTGACTCGGTGAGCAGCTGATTGCTGTCGAACTGATCAGTGGGATGTATGACGGCGGAGTAGGTATTTAGTAGATGTTTATAGGTACCCTAGGGGTGACATTGGTCAACGTTGGGAGGCAAGTAACAACGTCACAAAGTATATAGAGGAATGGGGCACCGATGTCAAGCATTTGGTGGATTAGTAAACGGTGAGTCAATGTTGAGTAACCTGTGGATCGGTGATAAAAGAGCCGATGTCCAAAAGGACCAATGTATATATGCTAAATAACCGGAAACGGAATTAAATTAGTGGCATGTCTTCACAGGTGCGATGGCGACGGATGCATCTCGGATATGACGAAAGTACTTGGCAGCACTAGATGACAGCGTTTGCATTAGCGAGAGAATCAAGGAGCGTGGAAGTGCTTATTCCGTTAAAAAGATCCAAAAAATCTTACATAACTCATAGTTCTTAAAACAGCTGCCTGCATTCCATAGCACAATTATGCTCTCATTGCGTATTCGGAAAGGGGACCATGCTTTAAAAGTTTTATCATGCATTTCATCATAAACTAGAGTTCTAATTCCAGTCCCATGCTCTATGAGCGATTCTAGCTTGCGTCCAAGTAAGCAGACGTTGCTAACCATGGGCGACGGTTTAACAGGAAAACTGCTTTATAGCATATAAGCCAAAGAAACGGAAATGGACTGGGACTAAGACCGGATATATTCATGCCCCGCTATCAGTTCAAGGCTCGCTTGTGACCACTTGGTCCCTTCGCATCAGCTATGACCTCGAGATGCGTACACTACGTCCTTTTTTGCGCCCCCACAATCTTCCCTGCCGCGACGGTGCTAATTAATAAAATATTTTTGTTACTCGTAGCAAAGCTTAATCACTTTACTTATTGCACCCCAACGTTCCGTTACTACACTGCAACTCTCGCCGTTATTTGACCTGCGCCTAAAACAGGGATGCACCTTAAGGTTAAGCTAATCGTTTATCAAAAAATTTCCACCGTTTCCGTTGAAACACTTCGAAATATTATCGATAAAGAAATTATCAAGATAAATTGTATCTCGTTTTTAACCGAAACGAAAAGCTTTCGTTAACGTTAAAAACGTCAACAAAAACGTGATATTTTATGTTTGAATTGTGCTGGCAATGCTATAGCCATGGTGAAGCCGTAAGGTGGTAACAGCGAGCGGACATACACACACAAACTCCATGTAGTCTGTTTGTGTAATTCGTTGGTGGTAATGTCAAAAATACTCTGAGAAATGTACGTACTGTCAAAATTCATGAGAGAAGTTGCAATCAGCTTGGGTAATGCTTTCACGTTTAATGACTCCGCCATCAATCAGCTTTGCCAGCATAGTTTGAAATTAATAATCAACATAAAAAATTTGATTTCGTTTGGCAGAAAACGAAACGAAATCATTTCGTTAATTTGACGTTCGTAACGT
Organism: Eurosta solidaginis; assembly: GCF_040869045.1. Classification (NCBI taxonomy): domain Eukaryota; kingdom Metazoa; phylum Arthropoda; class Insecta; order Diptera; family Tephritidae; genus Eurosta; species Eurosta solidaginis. The sequence continues at coordinate 272,353,576 of NC_090320.1, forward strand.
TAATAAACGAAACGAAATGACTTTGTTTCGTTTATTAACGTTAATTATCATAACGAAATGATATCGGTTCGTTGGTTAAGCATGCCTGGCCTAAAACCACATTATAGTACAGTAGCGCAACAAAGAGTTATCATCGCCGTGCATTAATGACGCGGCTGGTGGCTTTTGGGGCGTTCACGCGTCGGTCGGCGGTTAAGGCTCGCCCTTATTACTCTTACCTTTATACTTAGTCATGACCTAGCCTGATCCCCAGGGGCTACCTGTGAGGGCGTCAGTCGACAGATCAGTCTACGATGTCCCTGTTGTGACAAACCTATCCTTCAATCTAGTGCCTTCCATATAAACAAAAAATGTAAGGCGCGATAACCTCCGAAAAGATCTAAGGCCGAGCTTCTCTTCAAATTTGCGTCGTGCTTCTATTGATTGTCCCCACAAATCGGCCGGACGGGACCTACATGTTTTATGCCGACTCCGAACGGCATCTTCAAGGCAGATGAGTTTTCACTGAGAGCTTTTCATGGCAGAAATACACCCGAAGCGCTTGCCAAACACTGCCGAGGGGCGACCCCGCTTAGAAAAATTTTCTTCTAATTGAAAAACCTTATTTCTAAAATTTTTATGTTGCTTTGCCTGGGATGTGAACCCAGGGCATACGGTGTGGTAGGCGGAGAACGCTACCGCCATATTGCGTGCAAATATGCAGGCGAAGGTGTCCATAGAGTGCGCCAGAACTAGCTGGAATCTCCTCCACAAAAAAGTACCCACTAGCGAATGGAATAACCACTTATTTCTATTTACCAGGATACTAAGGCCGCTATGAAATTGCTAAGCTCTGCCACCGCAGGGTCCAGGACTGTCGTAGATTCTTGACGTTACTTGCTGTAGCATCGAACAATATTTTGATAAAAATTATCTAGGTAATATGGCATAAGAATATACTTGCCAACTGCCACGATCATCTCCTTTCGTAAACATGTACTTGCGACTTGAACGTGGCTGAGTGTACAGAGTCTCTACAAGAGACCTTGGGATTCAGCTGGCCACCTCCTCCCTGATTAGGGACAGGTAGGCCTCGAGTCAGTTATGCAAGCGGTGGAGTGTTAAGAGCTCAAAAGAGCCGGTTGTCAAAGGCGAGTTGGCCAGTTTGGACAGTTGTTGACTGCAATTGGTCTGCGGAGCAATTATGGTTTACTGAAATTCATTTACGCGTCGTAATTGGGCTTGCTAAATGGCAATGACCGACAGGAGTCCATGTTCTGCGCCTTAAGATCCTGTATAGGTCGGGAAGATGGCGCTTGGCTGAAGACGAGGTGGGGTAATTCAAGTATCTTTTGCCTTGTTGGCTACCCTAATGAGCTTGCTCTTAACTAGGCAGCTACCAACCAACCTTACACACGGTCGCTGCTCGACAGTGGTTTGATGAACACTCCAAGTGTATTTCTGTCATGAAAAGATTCTGAGCGACAAATTGTCTGCTTCGGAGGTAGCATGTTGGACGTGTTCTCCCAACATTTAGGACAAATTAAATAATGTACCGACCAAACAGGAACATAAGCTAAGTCTACATCTTCGCGTAGGTATAACACAGCATGTATTTCTTTTTAACATCAGCCCTTGCATGCCACAATTTCCGATATCTTTCTAACAACAAATGCCACGTACTTGCCTACTTTCAAGAACTAAATTCAAAACTTTTATCTTTTTGAGAGGAATAGAAGGAGATCTAAGATATTTCGATTGATTTATTCCAAATCGGTAACTTCCCTTCCGCTCTTTCCACTCATTCTTAAAAAAAATTCGCAAAAATTATCTACATCGACAAATTTTTCAGTAGCCACTTAACGTCATACCTATCAACCCCGCCGTCCCTCTGCACACTCACTCTAATTTTCGCATAACCATAACTCTCGTCGAAGTAAATACAGTTCGAGTAACTTCCACAACATCATTTACAATTCGTAATCGATATTGAAAAATGAAAAATCCACCAAATTAATCTTCGACTGTTTTTCGAACACCAACCATCTTCCTACAATCAACTTAAGTCAATGCAGTCAGCCGGCTGTGCTCCTTCATCCACGGCATTTCTCATATATCCCCTCCCCACATCATGCCACCCGCCTCCTCACCTGGTCCGCTTGGCAACCCTAAATCCACTTGAATTGTGGTCAGCAACGTAAAGGTCCGCAGTGGCAGCATCGTCAATAGCTGCAACATCGATTTTACTATCGGCCAACCGCATTTGTGGCACAATTTATTGACTGGATTTGCCAGCCAGCACGTCTCAAACGGCATGTCTTGTTAAGCAAAAGCAAAAAATAAAAATTATGCTCAAGGCAGAAAAACCACAAAATGTTGTTGCTGTGGGCGACTGACGATGGCAGAGCGGAGAGAGATGTAACATAAGCAAAATCAAAACAAAGGGAAGGAAATAAAAAAAACCAGATGGTAAATAAAAGCTAAAGGAACTACACTTCATTGGGGGAAACCAATGTATGTATGCACGTGTGTTAAAAAAAATATAGCTTTGTGGGTTTTGTCAGTTCAAGCAACCGTGACGAAGATCCATGAGAGCAGGCTCAGCAGCGTCGAAGCATGTTACTGCAGAAAAAAAGCTAAACGCAATTGAACTATTTTCCCGTAACAAAAATTAAAAACAAAAGTTCAATCACTACAGCCAGTCATGGACGTGGATAAGGGCGGCCGAGCCAGAGGGGCTTCTGCCCCATACTAGATCTAGTCCCGCGTACGAATTTTGACATAATCACACACTCTGCTGACTAAAATGAGATTTTGTACGGTAAGTGGCGAGTATCACTTGCATCCGCAGACCATCTCTTCACTTTGCTGGGCTACCGGGTTCATAATGAATGGACCAATTTCCTATAGCGATGCTTAGACAAGTTTCTGAAATATATACAAATGAGGTAGGCAGCTCCGTGCGACCACAACTAGGTTATTACTCGAAGAGAATAGTTTGAAAAACTTTCAGGACAAATAATTTGCTGCAGATAAACCTGGACTATTGCGAGTTCCTAATGAAAATGTTCGCACGGGAAAAGTATCAGCTTTCTAGGGGAAGTAAACAGGTCTGCAGTGGGAGTATTTACTGTCGCCATCACTTTGCATCGATGCCTAGGCGATGGTCTAAACAGAAAAGCTCCCCCTGCTGAGGTTGTCAGCATGAGGCGACTCATCTCCTTATCTTTCATTGTCCGTGACCACGGACATTACGTCTCAGGTTAATAAGCTTTTCAATAGTTTGGCGGAGGTAAGAAGAATGGTGTTTCACTCCAACTTAGATTCACATAGGAACTAATAATGTTGAAAACTAATAAGGAACCCGGCAGCCAATACACTACCCATACACTACACAGAAGATCAGAATATTCAAGCTATTCACGTCGATGGTATCAAACTACCGAAAGTCGATTTGCATAAAAATCATCAAGTCCCTGGCAGCATCGAACCAGAGAAAAGAATGTTATTGGCAATGTTCAACACATTTGGAAAGCCGAATATAAGCCATCCTCAATTGAGTTTATCGACGGGCTATCTATGATATTCACAAGGAAGGAAAATAAATGAATCAATTGGGATTGCAAGGTCAACTGAAAATGGAACCGTGGAGGATGGAAGCCACTTTGGGTTCTCCCGGGAAGACTATCAAGCAGTTGCGACGATGTTCTATCGATGAATACGGAAGATTCATACCAAAGTTTTTTCCCCATGACTACGATCGAATGACAATCGAAGTCGGGCTAACTTCACTTATAGTGCTGCTCAAAACACTACAGGCGTAGGGATCTGCTATTTCAGTAAGATGAGAAGCCGTAAAAACGACCTATAACGTACATTGTGCAGAAGTTGACCTTGGAGAATAAGATTGTGCGTTTGATGGCTATATCACTAACGGCATGAACCAGAAAAAAGGCAAATTCATCGCTTTGGTAGTGCAGCGCGCTGGTGTCTCAACCCTTAGGACTTTGATTTGGACATCATTCATCTTATGAAAGCTACAAATATGGTTTTATATGGCATGTGATTTCAACAAGATAGCTATCGAGACCAATTGAAAGCCACGGATGATGATGCGAAGCAGCTACTGAACTTCAAGAAGTATGGTGCGTCACCAATATTAAAGCCGGGCTCAGAAGAGGCGCTGTAAAATATGAGTTGAATTTGCTATTGTATATATCGGACCCTCAGGCGGTCGCTGAAGTATTGCCAATACGACCAACCACTTGCGAGCTAGGTATTACTAGACCAGAATGGGTGCCTTGATGCCAATTTTCGAGGGAACTACAAAGCCTGCAAAAAATGCCAGACTTATATTCTATAAGTAGACTCCTCATGAGCCGATAAATGAAGAGCGGAAGCCCTTAGTTTGGTACATGAAGAAGGGTGTTGTCAAGCAGGCGTCAATACGTGTCTGAGAAAGTGAACAAATATTGCTGGCTATGATCCTGTCGTATATCGTACAGATTGAACAGGGATAATGAGACAGATATGAGTAGAGATCTGAATTTGGGTTGCAATATGATAGTCCAGCAAGGGAACAGCTCTTCCAACTGTGAACCTTAGCAGAAGGCGTGGATTCCAGTACAAAAATAGCGCCAAAGAACGTATGCCGCAGATCAAAGAGAGAGATGGTGTTGATGGCGCTTGGTCTCCGTAATAAAAGTGCTGTACATCGAGTCGGCCCTAGAGGTAAAGAATTTAGAACATAAATTGCGTGCAAGCGAATGTGCCAAGGATAGAAGTCCATCACCCCCAGGAAAGCGACCGAGGAATAATTCGTACTCGACCAAGGAGAACAACGTGGTAAAACCCACTACTACACTAAAAGACGTCTTGCCAGGGCACGTGGGTGGTCACAAACGACGGCAAGAAACGCAAGAGAAGACGGAGCGGAAAGAGGAAAATGCAGCCCAAAAGACGGGAGAGTGGCAGTTAGCTAAAAAGAAGAGCAAGAAAAAAGCACTTAAGGCTAGGCCGGATGCAATCATCATTTCCAAGGCGGGGGATGCGACGTACGCCGACATATTGCGTAAAGTGAGAAGATGCGACGAATTAAAATCCCCGGGTGATGTCGTCAAAATGATTAGAAGAACCGCGAAAGAAGAGCTGTTACTAGAGCTGAAAAAATCGCAAGATGGGAAAATAAGCGCGTACCAAGCAGAAATTGAAGCGGTACTAAAGGACTCGGCTAAAGTTATAACAAAGTCCCAAATGATCACGCTACAGTGCAGAGATCTCGATGAGATTACTACGCCCGAGGAGATTTGCAATGCCCTCCACCAGCAATACAACATCAAACTTCCAGATGTGGCTGCCATAAAAAGCATACGCACAGGGTACAGTGGCACGAAGTCGGCACTTATAATCCTTACAGCGGATGATGCCAAGGCGGTTCTTAATACGCAAAGAATCCGGGTAGGATGGGTTTCCTGCCGAATTAGAGAGCTCAAGCAAGAGAAACGCTGTTATAGGTGCTGGGGCTACGGGCATATAGCTCAGAAATGTAAGGAGATTGTAGATAGGTCTAACCTATGCAGGAAATGCGGCCAGGAAGGTCATAAGGCTGCAAGTTGCGAAAACGCGCCGAAATGTGCGCTTTGTGGGGGACAACATTCAGCAGGCAGTTTTAAATGCCCACAACGAGAGGGCAGCAAAATGACTGTCTCATGAGGGTATTGCAGCTCAATTTAAACCATTGCGAGGAAGCCCAAGAGCTATTATCCCAAACAGTCTATGAAGGAGGATATGACATAGTGGTACTCTCTGAACAATACAAAAATCGCCAGGAGCAGGGTTGGCTCTCAGATTCAGCAGGGAAAGCCTCAATTTGGGCACCAGGGAAATTTCTCCCACAGGAAATTGACTCCAACGGTAGCAGGATTCACGTGGACAAAAATCAACGGTATATATGTTTTCAGTTGCTATGCCCCTCCGAGCATGACCATCGCCGTGTTCGAAGACATGATATACGGGATCACCATTGAAGTACGAGGTAAACACCCGCTTTTAGTGTGTGGAGACTTCAATGCATGGTCATCTGTGTGGGGAAGTAGACGAACCAACGAAAGAGGGAGAGTTCCCTCGAAAGCCTTACTTCTTTGAGGCTAGAACTCCTAAATGAACCAGGGATATATACCTTCGATACAGGTACCAGAAGATCCATTATAGATCTCACCTTCGCTAGCAGCGAAATAGCAAGACGAGCAAAATGGTCCATAAGCAACGTCTACACACAGCGACCATAAAGCTATTAGCGTAGAGCTGCTCGAAACTCCACGAACGGTAGCAGGAAGACATCGACAAAGTAGGAAATGGAAACAGGACCTTTTCGACCCACAAATATTTGACATTATCTGGAAGGACGCCATAGTACGAGAATCGCATGCGGAAGACCAGTCGGTTCAAATCACTAAGTTGCTATGTATGGCATGTGATACTGCCATGCCCAGAGGTCACGGAAAATCACAGCGCACTCCGGTATATTGGTGGAATGAGGAAATTGCGGAAGAGCGTAGAAAATGTCACAAAGCACGAAGAATAGCGCAGATGGCACGCTCATCATCACGATATGCGGAGCTACAAAGCACCTATGTCAGACAAAGAAAGGCACTTAAAAATGCCATAAAAAAGAGCAAGAAGTTATGCTTTAGGGAACTGCTGGATAATGTCGACCTAGATCCTTGGGGATCAGCCTACAGAACTGTGATGGCCAAAGTTAAAGGACCGATATCACAGCAACCTACGTGCCCGATACTGATGAATATTATTGTTGAAACACTTTTCCCGGCGCAAGATCGCTGGACTTATCCAAACGAGGATCTAGAAAGTACGGAAATTCCGCAAATTACAGAGCAAGAGGTGCTGGACTCTGCAAAAAGAGTTGCTGATAACAAATCCCCAGGACCCGACGAAGTTCCAAACATAACCCTTAAAGCCGCGATCACAAGTAGGGCTAGATTATTTACTGATCTTTTTAATGCCTGTATGCAAGAAGGCGTGTTCCCTCGCCCGTGGAAACGACAAAGACTTGTCCTATTGCTGAAACGTGGTAAACAGCCGGACCAACCATCCTCATATAGGCCACTTTGTATGCTGTATTCCCTAGGGAAGATTTTCGAGCGTATAATTAGTGAGCGCCTACAGCTGACTCTAGAAAGACCAGGTGGCTTATCGAATAGTCAATATGGATTTCGCAAATCAAGATCCACCGTAGATGCAATACAAACAGTCGTCAATATAGCTAGAGAAGCTATCTCTGGAGGCCAAAATAAAAGGAAGTTCTGTACACTAATTATGTTGGACATAAAGAATGCTTTTAACACCGCGAACTGGATGCAGATAATGGCAGCGCTGCAAAGCTTCGGCACTCCAGCTTACTTACGCAGAATTATAGGTAGCTATCTTAAAGACAGAGTACTTCTTTTTGACACTTACAAAGAGTACAAAATCACAGGAGGCGTCCCACAGGGATCTGTTCTCGGTCCAACGCTTTGGAATGTAATGTATGACGGGGTGCTAAAGATTGATCTACCAGAAAACACGCAAATTGTGGGATATGCTGATGATATTGCAGTGGTAGTAGTGGCCAAGAAACTGGACCTGCTTCAAGCATTATGTAATGACGCCGTAGCAAGAATAAAGGAATGGCTGACCAATACGGGACTGGAGTTGGCTAGCCAAAAGACGGAAGTGGTATTAGTAAGCTCCAAACGGTCGGCGAACGAGTTAGTCTTAACTGTCGGGGATCATCAAATCACCTCAAAGGATTCCTTAAAATACTTAGGAGTGCACATTGACTCTAAGTTAACTTTCAAAGAGCACTTCAGAGCGGTGGGGGAGAAAATTACCAAAGTTAATGGATCACTTATGCGAATAATGCCTAACATTGGTGGTCCGAGCGAAGCTACACGTCAGCTATTGTCCACAGTAACCAGCTCAATAATACTATACGCAGCACCAGTGTGGTATGGATCTAAACAGACCCATCAAAAATATATATTAGCAGCGTACCGACTTGCTTCTTTAAGAATAGCAAGTGCTTATCGGACGGTGTCCGACGACGCGATCTTGGTTCTAACCCGGAAAATCCCAGTGGACTTACTGGCAAGCGAAATGGCCGATCTGTATAATATTAATATCGAGCGACCATCTGAAGAAGACAAGAAAAGAGCAAGGACACAAACAATAGCTAAGTGGCAAGAACGGTGGGAGGCCTCGAGTAAAGGGCGTTGGACTTTCACACTAGTTTGGAACGTAGCTCAATGGAATGAGCGGAAGCACGGCGAACTGAACTACCATCTCACGCAGATAATGAGTGGACATGGCGGTTTCCAAGAGTATTTATGGAAGCGTAGGATAGAGGAAGATCCTCATTGCCCAATGTGTACCACGGAGTTAGAAAACGCAGAACACGTCATGTTCCACTTCCCCCGTTTCCACGAAGAAAGACTCACCTTGCATGGAGTCTTTGGGGAGGAACCTACCACGAGAAATTTAGTATCACATATGTGCAACAGGAAAGAGTGCTGGACTGCAGTGAGCAAAATGGCATTTATAGTAATGACACGCCTGATGGATGCTGAGAGGGAGCGCAGAGAAATGCGTATGCGAAGCAGTGGTGATTAAATGGACACTCAGAGCAAATAGCGGGAACCTGGACGCAGGGACAACAGTAGGCTCTTAAAAAATGAGAAATATGGAACGCCACCCTGAAGTAATGCGAAAGTGGTGCCGGGGTGGGCGACAGTTCCAGAACGGGGCTGTTTTTTAGTCTACGGACACACGGTTGCTGCGACGGCAGCAATTATGGTGCATTAGGCGTTTTTCAGCCTCCCCGCAAAAAAAAAAAAAAAAAAAAAAAAAGGGCATACGAAAGGAGTCGGCATGGACATAATCAGCGCCAAACCAATAACTTCTATAGAGGCACCGGTGGGTTTCGGGAAATTTTTTCACCAATGTGGAGGGACACGTGAATTCCCCGCGAAGCTAAAGAGGATATTAAACAGAGCGGTGTATGTACCTGCTGGCTGACCAAAGAGACAACAACGTATGAAGCTTCCATGCCAAGGACCTCTTTGGAAAGCAAATGCAGCCATATTGCTTTAACGGCCCGTAAACTCACTATCGGGAGGTCGTTCAGAGGGGGAAGTCCTCCTCTGAATAAATCTTTGGTTCAATTAGGCCTTAAACCCCATTTGTCATGCAAATTTTTTTATTATTTTTTTCTTTTCGAAATCTGAAATCTTGTTCCACTCTTGGTAGCAGTCTCACTACGCCCAATAAGTTCGTGTTTTACTCCCTACACATACGCCTCTACTACTGTTACATATGTAAACACAAGTGAATATATGTGCGTGAAATAGCGCGGTGCTTGCCTTGTGGCTACTCTTCTTCTCGCTCAGGATTAATGTGAAATGTTTATCCAATGTTTTGTGATGGACATGAAGATGAGCGTAGTCCATGAATTTAACGTACAGCATAGCGTCAAAATAAATTGGATGAACTGCTTGAATTGTTGCTTGTGTCTGATGCCAAATAAAACTAACAAGCTAGCAGGCGGGAATGCTGATAGTTAAGTTCAAAGCAGAAACGTTGAGTTGTAGCCGGAGTGGACATGAAAAGCTGAGCTGCAGAAGTGCGTAGAATAAAAACCGGTAGCAAAAGATGTCAGTTGTCAGTAAGTATGTGAACAAGAAGATAGTGCTCATCATATAAACACATGAGAATTAAATTGTGAAGTAAGAAGAAGAACTGGCTTCAGCGAAAACATAATTCATTGCAGCTCATTGACTGACAGATTGAGTACAGTGTTTTGAAAGAAACAAAACATTTTTAATAATTAGGAGGGCCTTTTTGCAACTGGCTTGGCTGGATAGCGGGCAAGCCCTGATAAGAGAAGAGTGAAAGCACTGTTAGCAGTTTATATTTCGGATACGAAGACCGCTACCTTCAGGCTGCAGAACCGGCAAGGACCTTTTCTTTGGATCCTCTAGTAGAGAAATCCCTGGGTATGGACCCTCTACATGCATCCTTCATGCAACAAGGAGATGACACTTTTCCTATTGCAAGGTTCACGAGGGACAGCCTAGGGCTGGCTTGCATATGGTTGTGCTGTTTTGAAAAAAACGAAGGAATGCCCGCAAGGAGCATTGGTCTTAGCACTCTTATGGAGACTTGTAGTGAATGATCTATTCGAATCATTATACGACAAAAGAATGCGCTGTTGTTGTTGTTTTAGCAGTGAAGTTATATAACCTACGAAGGAAAGCCAGTGGACGACTCAACGTCTGGAGTTACATTCATGGATCGTATTAGTTTAGCGTTAACGGATTACGTGAAGGATCTCGGCGCTTGTCAAGAGCGCGCTACAAACCAAGAATTACTCCGCTTTCCAAAGGCCCACTATTCCAAGACCGGACTGAAAATTTCTAGCGTGATGATAAAAAATCTACTGCAAGCCACTTACAGTTGCTCGCTCGGACTACAAGTTCTTGACAAAATGTGATATAGCAGCTGATTTTTAGCGACGCCGACAGCCAATCTCGACAAATTCTTATTTTATATACATGAATAAATGTAAGGCGCGATAGCCTCCGAGCAGATTTTAGTCCGTGCTTCTCTTCTAATTTGCCAAGGGGCGACCGCGCTTAGAAAAAATGTCTTCTAATTGAAAAAACTTGTTTCTAAAACTTTTAATGTGTCTTGTCCGGGACGTGAACCCAGGATCTTCGGTGTGGTAGGCGGAGCACGCTACCATCACACCTCGGCAGCCATCTTATATGGAGAACAACAATTTTAAGGGAAGCATAGGAAGTCCAATTCGTTAGGATCTTCCCATTTATGGCTTTAACTATATATAAAGGAAACGAAAAGAAGTTAAAATAAAAAAAAAAAAACTAGTAAGCTACGGGAAATCCCGCCAGATCCCTAGAATTGTTCAATAGCATTGGAGACTTCCATTATTATTATACGAAACAAGCTGCTTCTCCTCCAGGGGGATAGATGAAGTTCTTACAGAATCAACGATTGTAGAAAGTACGACAGAAAACTCGAGGCTCATCTGATTAGGATCACAAAACAGATGACCATCAGAGCTCCAAATTCAATGTTGCCCTCCACGTTCCATCAATTGAACTATGCCGCGAAGCCCAGACCTTGATTGCAACAGATTTATGTTCAGCATTGCATTTACGGCTCTCTGAGTGCCACTGACACAAACAAACGCTGACTGTTTAGGTACACTATCACTGTGGTAATCCTCGTCTCATCCAATGCTTTCCATCAGATCAGCATCACATAGATGAGTATCGGATGGCCTACCAAGGGTTATCTGACGCAACGGCCTAAGAGTCCAAAATAGCATTTCATTCTTTCACACTCTGGCCACTGTAAAATACAAAGCCATCGGGAAATTGCAGTTTATTTACTCGTATCAAAAGCATTTATGAAATTTCAAGTAGTTGGTCTGTGTGTCTATTATATCCTTCTATTTACTTATATATACATCTTGTTATGTGTATTCAAGTAAATCATATAGTTGATATGCATACATGTAGGTATGCTTACCCATCCCAGCATTCGAATGCGTTTGATATTTGCTAAGACCAAACTGGCGGCAGGCGTCGCTACTGAAGACGAACTATTTGTGTGCTTACTTTGGCAAAAGTGTTGAATGAATATGAAGCGTGAACCCAATGCGTGTGGGCGTACAACGATATGTAAATGTAAACACACATATATACATACTTATATAACTAAAGTTTTGAGAGATAAATTCCATAGGTACAACTCTATTTGTGTTATAAATGTTAATATAAATTTGTGCATACATACATATGTATTTAGAATATAAATAGCTATTAGTTGCATGGATGAGTACATACTTAGACCAAATACCTATGAAGGTACGTATACCACTTTTAAATAATGGGGCACTCCAGTTGATAGGGGAACAATTTTAAAATTCAATTATATTCCAATTGTTGACACTAGAAGTCACGAAAGTGGTTCGAACTTAGAAATTATCGATTTCAATTCAATTAATTGTTTTGGGCTTCTAAATAATAATATTTATTTATTTTTTATTTAACGTACTTCATTCTTTCCTCATAGCACAATAATTTCACTTTTTTTTGGCATTTTTTTAAACACATGTTAATCAAATTTAAAATATTTTAAAACTATTTTTTTATTTTAATTTTTTTCCTCCAACTTATAAAATTAAAATTTTAATGTATATTAATTTTTTTAATATTAAATAAGTATTTCGTCGTTAGTTTTGGTGAAAATTTTAATTATCTTTTAATTCTTTTTCCTCTGATATTTTAACGTTTCCGGAAGATTTTATGCTACAAATTAAAAACTTTTTTCATTCTTAGCAGTTTTTTTTTTATTTTTTTCTCTTTTTGCTCCTTTAGTGTTTGGTATTTATACTATAATGTAAATTAGCTTTTTAATAAATTGTAAATTGAATATTTTTATTTCCTTTGTTATTTTCTTTAAAGTTTTTATTTTTAATTATTCTTTCTATTAATTTTTTGACCAAAATTTTTCATAAAATTTTTTATTATTTTTCACTTTTTCTCTTCCCATGCAATTTACTCTTAAAGATTTCTAGATTATTTTATGTAGGGCGTTTTTCTTAAGTTTCAAAATTTTTTCTACTCGATTTGAAAAAATTTCAATCAAAAAGTAAAATCAAATTAAGCAACATGGTGCTGCACTCTTTATTTCTTTTTGTTTTCCAATGGAAATTTTTTTCTAAGAGAGCAGAACAAATTTTAAAGCCTCAAAAAGAAAACTTCCATAATTTGGTTTACATTTTTTATTAATTTAATTGAAATTTTTTTTCAAATACGTGTTTTTTTTTTTCTTTAATCTATCTTTTCGTTTTGTTTTCACCCTTATTATTTTTACAATACTATTTTATGTATCTTAATTTTTTGCTTTTATCCAATTTTCGTTAAACTTTAATAGATTTTCATTACGATTTTTTTATGTCTTCTTTTCTATTATTAATGTTCATTAAATTATTCTTAACTTAAAAATTTTCGATTTATTTAATAATTTGGGAAAAATTTAAACAAAGTGACACCAGGACGGACAATAAATATTTTAAATTAAAAATTGCTTCAAATAATTGTTTTCATACATTTCATGCAATGAGGGCAATCCCCGCTTTATTCATACTAAATAATTTTTGTTTTGGTTTTCTTTTAAATTTTTTTTTTATAGTTGCATTCATTTTAATAGTTTTTTAAGTATACATTTTTAATGGTATTTAAATTTTATTTTATTTTTCGCTAAATTATTGTTTTTTGGCTTAACATTTTATATTTTTTAATTGGTATTCTATTTTTGTCTTCAAACTTTTCGTAGTTAAACACTTTTAAATTTATTTCATTTTTCTATAGTTTTTTTTAAAAAGTTTTTTTTTATTTATTTTCATTTGTAGTTTTTTGTTAGTATTTCGATAAATTTAAAATTAACATCTGAATACAATTTTCGTATATATATTTTTTGTTTTTAATCTTTGAACAATTTTTTGTAATTTTCAAACGTTTTTTTAAATACTTTTTTTCATTAAATTAGATTTCACTTTTAAACTGTTTATTTTATTAAATTTTTTAATTTTATTCAAATTTATAATTATTTCTAGTAAATTTCAAGTATACAATTTTTGTATAGCAATTAAATTTTTTTTTATTTTTCGCTTAATTCAAGTTTATTTTGGTATTAACTTTTTTTCTTCTATTTATTTTTAACGCATTTTCATTCATTTCTAATAACTTTAGTTTCTTTTATTGTTTTTTCAAGTTTTACCCAAACTCCTTCCTTTTGGTTTCTTTTTCATATTTATTTTCTTAAATTTTTCTTTTAAGGTTCCGTTTTTTTTCTTATTTTTTATATAATTTTATGGCTTTTTATTTTCTTTTTCCTTTGTTCTCCATTTTGTTTTTCTTTTTTCCTTTCTCTTATTTAAAAAATTTTATTTTCTTTATTTCTCTTTTATTTCAGTTTTATGTGCAATTTTCACTCTCTTTTCTCACATTTGAGATTTTCTTATTTTTTTCACTTTATTTTTCCTTTTAAATATATTGGTTTCTATCTTATTATTTTGTAAGTTTTTCTGATTGTTTCTCTTTTTCTTTTCTTCCGTTTGGTTTTCCTTATTATTTCCGTTTTATTTTTTCTTTACTTTACCTTTTTCATCTCTTTCTTTTCATTTCTTTCACTTTATTTAATTTTTTTTTTATTTTTTCCTTTTCTTAATATTCTCGTTTAATTTCTTCTTCTTCGTTTTCCGCTTTGTTTTCTATTCTTTTTCCAAACTCTTTTTATTGTTCTATCATAAAAGATAAATTTTATAATATTTAAGAGCATATGTCTGGTGAACATGGAATGACCCTAATATTAATGCGTATTTATAGAATGTTTGCTTTGTATTTTGAGGGCATATCAGCTTGCTCAAAATCACATAATGATGCTCAGATTACTTAAACATAAGTTTCTTTGTATGTATGTACTTAGTATCATACGCAATATAACCAAAGTGCGTATGAATTAGTCCTTCGCAGTTAAATGTTACGTATACGCCATGTCGTTATGGAGGTGTTTTTCAATAACTTGCGTTATAAATAATTTAAGTATTTACAGAACTTACAGCAAATATAACAGATATCTGTTCTACTTAATATTTATTTGCATGTTTGTATTTGTATTGTAAAGGTTTCGCAAACACACCTATATATACTATAATACAAGTTTTATTTGCATTTTGTTGTTGCCTCTCTCGCATTCTTTGTTACACGCATAATAACATTCAAATATTTAGTTGCCCCTAAAGTACTTCGACCATTAATCTGTCCCAATAGTTAGAATGCCATGCTCCACAGGTAAATATACATAAATAGCTTTTAATGTTGCAGCTGTGTATTGGTCTTATCGTTGTTGTTGTGTAAAAGCTTTTTCAAAAGTATTTGTGTGCTAAAGCAAAATGGAGTTTGTGTGTATGAGTGCGTTTGGGTTGTATGCGTGCCATTGAGTGCCAAATAGGAATTTTACTTTGATGTGTGAAATTGTATGCATAAAATGTCAACCGGTTAATTTAGGTAAATGGCCGAACGCTTAATTACTTGTGTGTACATTTTTTTAATCAGTTAGTTTGTAAGGGTGAGTTTATTAATGTGTGTGTGTGTGTTTTACGTGAAATTGATACCAATTGACTAATTAGGGAAGTAATTAAAATGTTATAGAGCGAATTGTTAACAAAAAAGAAAGGGCTGATATGTTGGTGGCGATGGGCTTGCATTCAAAAATAAGTAGAAACGGAGAATTTAAAATTTTTAAAATAATCCTTCGTTTGCAATCATTCTTGCTTTATCTTTATAACACAGCCCAATTAACTGGATGGTCAATTAAGACTTCACATAGATTGAAAGCATCCATATATTCACTGTAAAAGGACAAGCCAAGTTCAATTTCGTCATCAGCCCCTGGCCGTTTCGCAGGATGTATACACATAATGGTTTTCCTAACTTTCTACTAGATTTGTTTATGTCACATTAGTACATCCCCAACAGATACATCGGCTCATCATATACCATTTTTCACAGACTCTGCTGGCTTAAAAATAGCCCTGACTTGCCCTCAAAGGAAAGCTACTTACCTCACAATGTAGGCTATGCTTTGCTCTTGAGGCTTCTTGGCGTATTTGTGAACATGTAGTTGAATTGTCCAACTGTTGTTGTTGTTGTTTTAACGATAAAGATACTCCCCGAAGGCCCTGGGGAGTGTTATCGATGTTGATGTTCCTTTGCTGGATACAGATCCGGTACGCTCCTGTAACAAAGCACCACTAAGGTACTAGCTCGACCATATCGGGACCGATTTACATGACCACATTAAACCTTCAGGTCATCCCTCGCTCCCCACCCCCTAGTTCCGTGAGGAGCTTAGGGTCGGCAGAGCCTCGTCTGTTAAAGAAACAGGATGCGCCGCGGATAGGTGAGGTTGAAAATTGGGTTGGAAAAGCTATATATTGCGCTGGTAGCTCGTTGAGAGGATTGCGCTACACAACCCCTTGAATCCTTCATTTTCCAAATCCTTCTCTTATAGTGGCAATGTCCCAAGGAAGACCAAGCTACCTATCAACAAATTTGATCAAGCCTCTTGCGTTTGACCTTCTCTAAATGCATATCATATCCCGCCGAGCCCAGAAACCTTCTCTTTAGTAGGAAACTATTGTTCCTGGAATAGTTCCATGTCAAACGAACACTTATCAAGAGTTAGAAAGGGTTCATCACGCGCCACCTTATCTTCTTGATGACTTATCTGGGGAACTCAGTATCACTGGGTTGCTTGTTTCCCTCAAACAATTTCTCCGTTGCGTCTACATCTTCTTCTATATCCCTTTATTCTCGTAGTCTGCCAATGAACATTGGCTTTATTGTCCTTAGGACTCAGGCGCTGATAACTATTGCTTATGTCGCCGGACATATTCTCTAACTCTGTGTGCAACATATCCTCCGCTTGCGTGCCTATTTGAAGGTTATATTGTTGACTTCGCGCAGAGGCTTATATACAGTTGTAATTTCTAATCCTATGTCTGTGTATTCAGTTTTGACAACGTAAAATGGTATATATACTTTCGTCTTTGGCACCGCGGAGATCTGCGCTTTACACATAACCTCAAATAAATAAATCGAATAAAGGGAGGGAAGTATGTGCCCAGACAAGCGAAGTATCTTCCTATCCTAGCAGTATTTTCGAGTTATTGCACCGGAGTATGAGCCGCTTTGGTGGCCACCGTGGTGTGATGGTAGCGTGCTCCGCCTATTACACCGTATGCCCTGGGTTCAACTCCCGGGCAAAGCAACATCAAAATTTTAGAAATAAGATTTTTCAATTAGAAGAAAATTTTTCTAAGCGGGGTCGCCCTTCGGCAGTGTCTGGCAAGCGCTCCGATTGTATTTCTGCCATAAAAAGCTCTCAGTGAAAACTCATCTGCCTTGCAGATGCCGTTCGGAGTCGGCATAAAACATGTAGGTCCCGTCCGGCCAATTTGTAGGGAAAAATCAAGAGGAGCACGACGCAAATTGGAAGAGAAGCTCGGCCTTAGATCTCTTCGGAGGTTATCGCGCCTTACATTTATTTTTTATTTTTTTTATTTTTTTATGAGCCGCTTTGGTCTTCAGAAGTGTAGTGTTCTGCGTTCTACCTACCACCTCAAAGAAATCGAAGGGAGGGATGCTTTTACTAGGTTTTTTTCTTTACCCCTGATCAAGAAAACAAAAATCTCCATTTCTACTGATCGCCGTCTTAAGGAATCGTCACTAACAACCAGCGTTATAGGCAGGGCCTGCCTGAGAGGGTTTGAAACTGTAGCTGATTTAGTTTAAAAAAACTGAACGGTTTAAAGCGGTCACAGTTTCGCCTGTGAAAAATATTATCTTTATAACAGAAGGTGGTAGTGTAGAGGTTGGGGTTAGGGGCTAGGTATCCCTTTTAATGATTGCTTAAAATCCTGTGCAAGTTTGAATAAAAAGTCTACAGCACTCACCTAACTTTTCGCTACTCTGTACTTTCGAAGCAAAGATCAAAGTCCTCATTGATAGTTTTCATATATATTTTGTTTCAAATTTCGAAAGGACTTATTAGCTCTGAAAATCCTTCGGAACATAAAAATATATCTTCTCTAAAGAAAGACTTTGGTACGTAGAAAAATAAAATCTCAAAAACATTGAAATTGTTTTCAGTAGGAAACGTTAAATTTTCGAAAGTGTTTGTAAAGAAAATAAGTAAATAAACAAAAAAACATGAAGATATTAAAGACAGTGATAAAGCAAAAAAGTCTTGAAAAATTGGCAACTAACTAAATTTCACGAAAAAAAGAAAGCATAAAAACAATTGAAAACAAATTGAAGAAAAACTTTCGCGTCAATTCACAATAAAATAAAAGCAAATCACGTTTATCAAATGCAGACGAACAAATAATAAATAAAAACTAGTACAATTTAATAACTAACAAGAGTCATTACAAACGACAACAAAAGAAGAACCGCTCAAACCAAAACCAAAACCATGGATGAAACTCGAGTACTCGAAATTGCACTCCAATCATGCCAACAGCTTGAACGTTCCATATACAAATCGATACGTACGGTGCGCCGTCTCAATATTCGTTACAATTCCGATTGGCTTTTGAAGAACTACAAACATTATATGGCAAATATTTGGTCACAATATCAATGCCAAAAAATACCCGAAACAGCGCGTAGTGCCACTTCGGTACGCTCAATGCCTGTTCTATCCACAAAAAGTAGTTGCAGCAGTGTCACGAAATTGTCGCGCACTTCACTACAAAGAAAGTCCTCATTTGCGGTGTTGAATGCGCGTAGTTCGCACGAGTTGTGCGGCATCAGTCGACAAATCAACTATAAATTCATCAAAATTAAACGAAGCATGGAGACGCTCATGCATCAGATACAACATACCATCGAGATAGCAAATCGCCAAAAGAACTTTGTTCATCTCAATGTGAATGCACGTGACAATCGTACGCGCATTTGTTGTCATTGAGAGCAGTTCAACCACGTATTCGATTGTGTTGTGTGTGAAATATGTAGTGATGATGGAGGTGTTATGTATGTGTGTGTGTGTGGAATGTATTGCGTATTCAAGAAACTATGTAGATATTTGCGGTTTTTGGTGTTACGAATATCTTAAAAAAAGGAAAGATATATGCTTAGATTAATCACGTTAAATACACATACATATTTAGTTAACAAGGAATTTGTATATACAAAATATTTTATTAATATATGCACGTAGATATATACTTAAATATGACCATATTGAATTGTAATGTAACACTTCAAAGAAATACTCGAGATTTGTGCTTTAATTTTTGGTACTAACCCACCTCCTGCTTTTAGATTTGATAGTTGTACACTGAAGCGCAGAACACTGACAATAAATATTCTCTTCCCGCAACCTGCTTTTCGCACAACTCTGTGATGCCGTAAGGTAGTGCGCCGTAGAATGCTCAACATAAGCCTATAGTCCTCCCATTTTAGCGATAAGAGTAACTGGGTTAATCTAATCTTGGAAGGGTTGCTCACGATCCCCAACACATTGTTGTTTCGCCGCCCTAACCTCTACAAAGTTAAATACTACCCTTTTGAGGTACTTGAGGGATGGTGTTCGACGCGAATCTACACCCATCCTGATTGGTAGACGAACTGATTTAGACGTCTACTACAAATACATAAGAAGTCAAAGTTCACTACCCCTTGTGTGACATTAACACTATGGACACATTCAGTCTATGTAAGGCTTTTTTTATTAGCTTAAGTGGCCCATTGAAACCAGGATAATACTAATACTGTTCATGTGTCCACACCCGGTGGTACCGTCGTTAGGCATAACATCAGGGGAGGGGGGGTTGGGGAAAGAAGATTTAGTCGCCATTATTTCGCATGCGCCTTTTACCCTTTCAGCATGCACCAATTGCGTCACAACTAGAATGTCCATTTTGCTCACGGCAGTCCAACAATCTATTTGTCTGTAAATTCAGGGAACTAAATTCCTTATGGAAGGCTACGTGTTTTGCGCTTTTCAATTCGACGGCACAGTGTGGACAGAAAGGATCCATCTCTATCCCATGCTTATGTAGATATTCCTTGAAACCGCCGTGCTCGTTCGATATCTGTGTGAAGTGGTAGTTTGGTTCGCATTGTTTTCGCTCGTACCATTCCGCTGTACTCCGAACTAGCATGAAGGTCTAGCGCCTTTTTCTCGATTCTTCCCACCGTCCTTATCACCTAACTATTTTTCGTGACCATGCGTTTTTCTTAGCATCTTCAGATGGACGGCTGATCCCAATGCCATACAGATCGGCCGTTTCACTTGAGAGTAGATCTACTAGGATTTTTGCGGATCGCGTCGTCGGACACCGTCCGATAAGCACATGCTATTCGTATAGCAGTAATACGGTAGGCTGCTAGTATATATTTTTGGTGGACCATTTTAGATCCGCTCCATACTCGTGCTGCATATATTATTATCGAGCTGGTTACGTTGGATAATAGATGACGGGTAGCTTCGCCTGAGCCGCCGATGTTGGGCATTATTTGCGTTCGGGCTGCTCTAACTCTAGAAACTCCCCCAACGAGTTAGTTTTGAGTCAATGTTTACTCCTAGATATTTCAAGAAAGGTTTTGGATTTATTTGATAATCTCCTATGGTTAGGACTAACTCATCCACAGTCCGCTTTGAGCTCACCAAAACCCCTTCTGTCTTATAGCTAGCCATCTCCAGCCCCATTTTCGGCAGCCATTCCTTTATTCTTTCCATGGCGTCATTACATAATGCTTGGAGCAGATCGAGTTTCTTGGCCACTGCTACTACGTCAATATCATCTGCATTACCTACAATTTCCGTGCCTCCGGGAAGTTCGATCTGTAGCACACCGTCATATATCGCATTCCATAGCGTTGGACCTAGACCCGATCCCTGAGGGTCACCGCCGATGATGTTCTGTTTTCGTGGTCCCCCATTCGTATCAAAAATGAGTACTCTGTCGCTTAAATAGCTACCAATTATTTTGAGCAGGTAAGCAGGTGTGCCAAAGCTTCATAGCGCTGTCATTATCTGCATCCAATTCGCTGTATTAAAAACATTTCTATGTAAGGTTTTTATTGACCGCCCTATTCAACCTACACAGCAAACGAGGTGACGGCAAATATGACTAAGGGCTATCAAAAATTGATACAGGTGCAGCATGTATAGCTTTTCTTCAGTATTTTTAAGGATTCGATCAATACCAAAACAACACAGTATACAGAAAATTCTAATCCTACGATTGGCTTGGAACAATCGGTGATGCACCGTATCATTTGACGTCTCTGCACCCTTGAGCCAAACTTCCGCCTCCATTGTGGCTATACGATCTCAATTTAAGCGACCAACCCAAGTTGTACCGAGTCTATCTTCTTGTAAACTGAGTTCATGTTGGATTGTGTAGAATGACATACAGTGCTGCCTTCCTGCGGGGTGGTTTCAGAACTCCTGGTAAGTTGATCACTGATAAACTACAAACAGCCTCTATTTTCTTAGGGTTTCATTCTCTATTGCGAAACGAATATTCGTCTCAGCGGCAAATCGTTTGTGTCTTTGCACTATGTTAAGCGATTGCGACATATCGTTTGACCATTGTGTTCTAGGAAACGAACGAAAACTATACAAAATACCATTGCTAGATGAAATCGCTAAATCACTAATCTCAGTTTTCGTTCGCAATACAAGATTATGACCTTTATGAAGGTGTTTTACTCCGCTACAATCACGTTAAATACTCAATGTGAAAGGTAGGCGATTGTCTCCTCGTACATGCCACATTATTTTACCCAGAAATATATCGCCAGATCGGTCTGCTTTGCAATAGCGGTCAACCAGAAATCAGATGTCCATGCAAGGCGCTTTATCCATCATAAAGCAAATTCAAGGGGAGGGTTAGTGCCATGGTTGGCTTGGGAATCACGGGAGATCTAGTTTAATTCATTAAAATACTACTGTACCAAAAACATGTTAAAATGAAGAGGGATGATATCACAAACCGGATACACAGTTATAAGATGTGTAGTCGTGTGGACTGGCTCTAAATGCTAGAAAAATGAATAAAGCTGAAGATATTTTTACCGGAAGATTGTTGAGAGAAGCAACCTCTAAGCAAAGTATCCCCTTGGCAGTGGTCTGGCAAGTACTTCTTTTTATTCCTGCCATGGAAAGATCCTCAGCGAAGTCAGAACATACATGCAGGTCACGTACCGTTAACTTATATAAAGCTCATAGTAGTTATCTTTCTAAGAGATCCCAATGCTAACACACAGTGTTGAAATTTTATTCTAACTTCTTCACTCCAATTGTCTTTAAACAAACAAATTTAAATGCAATCCATGACAGCCGAAACACAACCAAATAAGCAACTCAATCGATCGATCTTGCTGTCGTTAATGAATTATTAGTTGAAATTTGGAGAGCACTCCTTCCCATTTAACCACTCCACCCATCAAATTGTACGCCAAAGAAAAGTTTGCACAAAAAAAAAGACTTCCTCATGAGGTTAAGATATAGGGATGTGTAGATCCGTGTATTTATAGAACGGGTTTTAAGAAGTTTATTTGAAAGATCAACCGGGTGTTTGTAGACGTTCCAACTCCAAATTTTGAAAATTCACCTTAACTTATTTAACTTAACTTTTTTAAAGACGAAAAGGCCGGTTACTTTTAATTTTTTATATGTATGTACGTCGCTTTACCGAGCCACACTTATTACTCAACCAATCTCGGTTATCCGCTTCCCTGTATCCCTCACGTCCAACTACTACTGCTCCTCTATGACCATAAATAACCTCCGGTTCCACTCAGCTGCTTTCAAATTTCAGATGAAATCCAACGAACTACTTGTCGGCCCCTGAATAAGAGAGTGTCGGATTGTATTTGCCTTCAAATGGATTGTGCATAACATATATATAATTTATACATCTTTCTCTTTTGCCTTCTTACTCCCTGGAAATAGAAAGATGCTGTCCTCTTAACAACAGAAGATTCCACATGGATTGATTAAGCGAGGCTGTTGCACTTCTTTATGACTCTGCATTAGTTCGGTGTAAATTCAGCCTTTGAAAACCCAACATCATAACCTTTGTATTTTTTTGCTTAAGGCTCTCGCTGTCTAAGAAATCGCGCCTGCCACTGTAAATTTGTGACTCCTAGCTTGAATGTGAGATTCTAATGGATGTAATATCGCCCCCACCTAGAACTTCCAAAGGAATGACGTTCTTTATTTTTCTCTTCTTTCATGGGCAAATTTTCATCTAAACCAATCATCTGTTTTTCTCTCACGTGTAAAAGGGATAATAACTCTAAAGATGAACCTAAATGATCCAGAGTCAGCAACCGGTCAAGTGGTAAAGAAAAAGTAAGGAGAGCCGCCTAGTAGGTTCGATGTGCTGAAATGTAATCATATGCCCCACAGTCGGGATGATGGACTCAGGAAAGTTGATTCTCCAGTTCCATATTCAAATCTGTTTTATAGCCCTTTGGAACAGCGTTTCGGTTTTCACTTACTCGATTTGGTTTTTGTAAGACTCGAAAGTTCATTTGTTTAAGGACTCGGTTCTCTGTTTCCAGCTTCTTGTTTTTGTTCATCAATAAAAAGAATTAAGCGAACAAAGTTTCCGCAGCTATCATTCACCAAAAATTGAAGTGAGCAATAATCGCCATTTCAAGAAATCAACTCGCCACGAAAGCAACCAATAACACCAACAACAATGAACAAACAAACCAAAGAAAGTATGCTGCATTCAACCCCTGAAAAATTTCGATTGTTGCCACTCCGTCTGCTGGCTGATGCTTGTTGGTTGTTGGCTATTGGTAAGGCAGTCGATGTGATAGGAAAGCAAAGTGTTAGCAATTGTAATGCAGGCGTGCGCGTCTGACAGCGAACAGCAGCAGCTTATCGCTCTAATGGCATAAACATCCGAAACGTGAGCAAAATACCTATGAGCTAGCATGGGGTAGTGGCGCGGCCTTTTTTTAGATATTTAATAGAAGGAATGCTAAATGAGTGTATGCGGTGTGTGCACTTTGTTTGAGCGAGCGTACAAACCAAACCAAATCAAGTCAAACCAAATCAAAAACTTCCTAGTCAAAGTCGCATCAAACTCAAAAACCTCCAAAATAAGTAGTGTTCGGTGGTATAGAATTAATGGCAAAAAGCTAACCCACGGTGGTTGAGACACAAAATGAGTTAGCTAACCGACACACAGTTGCAAGCATACCATGGTTGGTGAAGCGGCGAACAGACAGCACGTTCCACGAGTTAGATATGTTTCCATAAGTATGCAGTAGAGTGTTGCACATAGGGAGTGAGAGAGAGAGGGAGAGGCGAGCAAACTTTTCAACAATTTCCAATTCTCAAACTCTTCATTGTCTACCCGCATCAAACGGCATCGAAGCAATTCAATACAGCTGTGAGGCTGGTTAATGGCGCTTCTCTTTGATGCTGATACAACGAGGCCAACGCTATGGCCTGTATCAAGGTAATTGCGACAAGCGAGTTTTTGGGGCTGCTCAATAGATGCACCAAATAACAAAAATGAGGCAATAGCTTGACTTTTTCCCAGGGAGTAGGTTATAGACATGCTAAAAGGTTGGACAAATTTATCTCCAAATCCGGATAGTAGGCTAGATAAAACAGATGTAGCAGTGCCATTAAAAGGATGTTTTTGGAATTCGAGGTGCAAACAATTATTTCTTCATGAGGTAACTAGAAAAAGCGTGGATCACCTCCATTGCTATAGACATGCATGCACCAGGGGTACCCACTTAGCCCTATATTATTTGACCTGTGCTTGAAAATCGTTATCCGAAAAGTATTGCATGAAGGACTTGACTACCAGTTAGTAAATGTCTAGAACATGGTGGTCATTGCAGACTCTCCGGCAAATACAAAGAAGCTGCTAAAAGCTGTGGAAAAAAGTGCGAAAGGCGTTGCAGTTAACCATAAAGAGCCAAATGCGCAAGGCTTTGCATACTGGTAAGAGGCAATGACACGGAAGAAATGCAGTTCCTACACTAACTATGACCACTTAGAGAAACCTACTGGCTTCCAGATTCGACACACTCTAAGGAAAACCACAGCTGATATGCTGATCGCTGAACCTTTCGGGCATAAATTGTAGGCAGAAGCGTCTCATTTTTTAATGCTGAGCTTTATCCTGCAAGGGCGGGGGCTGGAAAAGAGTACTTAAATGAGAATGACAATGTAATAAAAAAGGTCCAGATGCATGCTAGTTCTGAACTGCCATCCCATAAAGGGGGTAGGCTTCTGCACCGGGCTACCTGACAGACCTACTCACAGTGGCTTATGCATTTTAAAGGCTGAGCTCTGAAGACACGATCGTGAGAAGTCTATTGGTGCCATCTCAAAAAAGGGAAAGAGCGGAAATGCAATGAAAGCTTGCATTTTACATAAAAGTGGTAAGGTAATTATAGTCAGATTGCTGGATCCAATGTGGCCAATCGCCTGATCACCGTTGTGAACCGGGTGTCGCCAAGCACAGACATTAGACGCTGTGTGTGGTACAGTATTACGAGGGGACATTGTTAGTAAAGCCCAATCAGTAGAACACCACCGAGCCTTTCTTTCCAACCACTTCCTCAGACCTGGTAAGTAAATCTGCTCCAGCGACTGGTACTGTATACACCGCACCGCGCATGTCTCAACGTACATCGGAGAAGACAAGAAGCAGGTAACTAAAGGTTGCTACCCAATTTGCTGAGTAACTGTGCACTCCACTTCGCGGCTTAATAACTTCACTACACCACCATACCGGATAAATTGAGCACAAACAGAGCACTAAATGCTACCCACCGCTAACTAAAGACCAAACATCGTGACGAGATAAGCCTGTGTAGGATTATGCAGGGAAGGTCATTCCATTCGAAAACAATATGCAATTCCTTCGACAGGCCCGGCAGCAGAATATAAGAAAATATCAGCCTCTAACTGAGCAGCTGACTCTAAGGAGGGTAGCCAAAAAAGGGCCGGCTCATGAACCCTTTGGATTCTCGCGCCACTAAGCGAAGCTCCTGGAGAGACTCATGATAAGTGGCACAGTCCGCTGGTTGCAGGACTTCCATCATTAGCTTTTTGGCATGGTATTACGAAATATTATATCAGCGCAAGTAGCGCCACCATCAGTAACAACGCAATAACTCAGCGCCTCGCAAATTTAAACAGTCTTATTCAGCGGTCCTCTTACCAATATTTGGTTGGGCTTCTATGTGTCAGTGATATGCCATACGACGTGGTCCGGAAATCTTTTTGAAAATTCAATTCACACATTTTGCCAGTTGTCGAATATTTTAGGGCCGTGATTTGCAATGCGAGCAAGTGCCTCCGGCAGTCATGCGTTCATACATTAAACTTAGCCAAACCGATAACAAACAACATTCAAGCTTGTTCTTTACTTTGGGGGTTTCACGTTTCAAAGTATGTGCGAGGGCTATGTTCATAATGTGCTTTGGTAGAGTTACGCGACTTCGCTTAATCACGCACATTGCAATTTTTTCGCGTCGTGTTTCGTTGAGCATATAATGATTGGTTGTTTGCTGGCTTTTCATCGTGATTGTGGCAAACATTATTACGAATTTACTGTAGATGAGTTGCGTTCTTTATCTACATAAATACAATATATGGTATGTTAGAAGTGGTATGAAAAGTATCGCATGTCAGCGCGAATACTGCTATGGATGCTGATTATGATCAGTCGTTGATTTCTCTATTCACCGATATTTGTGAAAGGCAGGAGGTGTCAAAGTATGAGGTGCCCAAGCTCTTTGCAGATAACACTGGGAGTGTTTAAGGAGAGGTGCGTTGAATATTTGTTTCCTAGCTTTTAGGAATGTGAATGAAAAATAATTAAACAATACTTTTAATAATGAGATAGTTCTGCGCTAGTTCGGAACGAGTGCAATTCCTGCAGGGCACTGTCAGCAAATTTCCATTAACTTTCCGAGGAATAGTTCATCCAAGACTTATGAGGCACAGAAAGTCCCTTCTTCTTCACTTTCTCTCTCCCTTTCGCTTTCCCTCTCCTTCCCCTCGCCTAACCCTAATGATGAACCAGAAAAACTGAAAAAGCAAGTTGCTGTAAGTTATAGTAATGTGAAAGGCAGACTTCATTGTTCTCGTTCAGAAAGCTGAGCCTACTAATGACGACGTGATGGATTTCATTTAGCCTTTCATTTCTAATGAAGAAGAAAACAGAAAGCTCCTCTAGCGGACTTCCTAGTAATAGCAGTGATTATTGCCATTTATCTCGATTGATGTCAAGCCCCACCCAAGCACTTAATGCGACAAACCTATTCCACTGCAACATGTTAATGAATTATATCATAGCTAATCGATTTCTAGGCAGGCACCTAGAGAAAATTCTTCGTTCTCTATGGACCTTTCTATTTGCTTATATCTAAATTGGAGAACCATTCACCTTCCTTTAAATAGACGTGCTACAAAGCTATTTGCCTCAGCATCAACTATAGCGTCGACTCCTGTTTGTTTTGTTTCGGTGACGACCTCGTCCAAGATCGAAAATGGTGACTCTATTTCATCACCATGGGGCATAGATGCCGAAACCCCCGTGTACTCGCTCAATGTTGCTAAAAAACGGAGAAGAAAAACTTGAATCTCCTTTTTAACAAGCACACAGAAACTTGGATCTCCTGTTCTTCTGTCTCCTGTTTCCGGTAAAGCAATCGATTATATTTGTTCTTCCTTAATCTACTACTACTCAGCCATGGCTTCTGAATGAAAACTACATTCCCATTGCCTTTTTCAAGGCAGATCAACGTAATATCGTAAGCCACCTTAGAGTGGTGATTTACAGAATCACGAATTACCGTTGCGGCCCTTGAGGCTGATAGTGTTGCTTGGAGTCTCCGAGAAGAAAAGCTGGCCACATACTTAAAAATGCAACCCTACTGATATGACAACGAAGAGAGACTGTAAGCGAAGCAGCAGAAAGATGACGACAGTTAACGAAGACTACTGAAAGGATTGGGTATCGAGCGGCAGTAACGAAATAATTGAAATTTAAAATATCATAAATTTTGTATTTTCTGAACTCTGTAATTTCCATTTTTTTGAGTTACTCATTACTAATTATATTTCTTCTATAAAAAACCCTGACAAAGGGTGAAATAGTTAAGGACCACACGGTAAGTCTCTGGCAAGCTTGAATCTTCCTTCTAACAAACACATGTAATGTTGGCCATAGTGGTTTTCGATGAACCTTGCATTTTTCCCTCCATTACTACTCAGCTACGATTCCTCTGCATTTTTCATGGCAACGTATTGGCGAAATCCGCTTTAGGGTACGGTATCATCATCCGAGTATAATGCGATCGGGAACTAGCTCCTTCAAGTATTACCTAGAAAGATTTTATTAGGACAAGCCGTATCTTGAAGGTCCCACTGTACTTAATTTTACTACATAGGTTTATTTTTATTTATCAGATTTATTAAAGGTACATTTTTTTCGCTTATCCTCCATCAGCACGGGGCCATAATCTTCTTCTTTACTTTTCTCTTACAAATATTGTTTTTTATTGCCACTATCCCAATGTATCATATTCATCCATCATCTTCTACTCACGCACTCTGATCCACTACCCTTTCTCATTGTTATTGCTACTCTTTTCCTTTCCACTTCTTTGTAAAACGCTCGTCTCAAGTTTATTTTCACCACTACTTTAGCAACGCTTCGTCTCGCGCTTGAGTATCTCCTCCAAACGACGTCGCTCTTTGACATTTAAAACATTCTCCAATTGTTCCAGCGTTAAGTTGACTTCACGCTTCGAGTGCAATGGCGGCCAAAGTGTTGTAATGGAGAAGGTCCTTAGAGGGGAATGAAGAAACGTTAGAAATTTTAGTTTTGTTTTTGTGAGTTTGTATTAAAATATGTCAAAAATGTTTGAAATACTACTTTGCTTGTTGCTTTTTTATGCGCTTTTGTTGTTGTTGCTGTCCTTGTATACTCGAGCGATTAACACAGCTCGGTTTCAAGGTGTTAATTGCTTGACTACAAAAACAACAAAACAACTATGGAAGTGTTGGTGGACGGTGTAGTTGTAAGTGCGAAGATAACTGTTTCACTTGATATTTTTGTTGTTGTTGTTGTTGATGTTGTTTTTATGATTAAGCATTTTTGGTGTTAACAACGAATTAAGTCAAGAGTGTCAACAAAAGGTGCAGAAAGTATTTATGTAGTTCGCGGTATTGAATTGCAGTTAGTTGTGCTTGGCTGAGCGTCTATTTTGTTTTTGCAATAGTTTTGAACTTTGAAGTGTTGCTTTTGTGGATGTCAGTTGACCTAAATATTTGTTAGGTGAACGATATTAGATAACTCAAGTAGCAACCTTTTTAAACTCTTGTGGGTTGAATGCATTTTTTGGGAAATATTAAAGAAAGTGGCTGATTTATTTTAAGTCTTTATTTATTTTTAGACTAGGAATATATGAAGGCGAAAATATGGCTCTTGTGACTATGGTGGAACAAGTATTGAACCTCATCTTGGTAGGTATGCAACTGATAAATTGGGTATCGTGGAGTAGGGTTCTCTCCGAGCACCCTTTTTCTGATCACCAATGTACTCAGAGCTTTGTTCATAAATTATGTCTTAGTGGAATATATTATAGAGATCAAAGTGGAAAGAACGGGAACAAGTAAATCAGGGCTTAAGAAAAACTGCTAAAGAAACTAGAGTGGAAAGTTTCATCTCCGCAAGCAATAGCCTTGTCCTTTGAAAACTAATTAGGAAAAGTGTAAGTCCCTTGGATGTAGGTCAATGGAAGCAGCATTTGAATGGAATGTAAAACAAGTGGAGTTGACCCTAAGTTAGGTTAGAATGAATTGGTCAGTCCGCGAGGAGCTCACAAAGGCTGAATGAGGCTATTGTGTTACCAAAATGTTTCTCAACCATCAACCATCAAACTGAAAAACCTTGTCAAACATCGGAATCTATGTTATAAATAAATCTGCCCTCTTGGCGAATCTTATACACTTTCTATGACGTATTCTTCTTGGAACTTCCAGATTTTAAAGATGTGTTGCTCTTAAAAGCTGCAGTCTAAACATGGAGAGCGCAGGATCCGAACAGTACGTAGTACGAGTACGTACTCGATCGGTTTCTTCTGCAACCCGTACTTCCTACATCTGGTATTACTGACGAAGTCCAATTTAGAAGTATGTGTTCAGCCTACAGTCCCCTCCTTGTAGTGATAAGAGTACGCCGTAAATCTTAATGTTGTAAGCCATCACATGATCTTCGACATTTTACAGCCCCACGATTTCCCTACTTGATCTATGATGTGTAATACTTTGTTGCTTGGCTGTCGATATAAAAGCTGACCCGAATGCAGTTTAAGCTATATTTCTCAAGTAGTTCTACTGCCTTGATCACGTTTTTTACTTCCACTTACACTAAAGTAATCTAGCAGCTTTTAGGATTTGTTTATTTCCGGATAAACACACTATACCACAGACATTACCCCTTCCCTAGCTGTGGGAACATCGATATAAACGTGTTCGCCTCGTTCCCTATTTGAGCGCAGTTGCTCCAATCGTTCGCAAATATTGTGTCTCTAAGAACCCCCTCGAAGCTAAGGTACGCATTTATATCATTTACAACCGCTAAAGCCTCAATGAGAACGAAAGTGCGATAGGTACGTACACCCCAGCATTATTTTTCATGCAAAAAGTGCCGTCGAGGCGTTCTTCAATCTCCCCTCAGAGATGAGCTTCCACAACTTATTGCTTGGATTAATTCCTAAGTGATTTGTACACTTCTGCAGGGATAAATCTTCTAGTTTATGCCTAGTCATATTCGGCATCTTATACCCCTTAGTAAGCAAGATCATAACCGTCTTGTCCACGTTGATGGTTTACCATACATTGGATGCCCAGATATGTACATATATACCGCTGCGTCGGATCAATCAAACAGCTAATTTTTGGAAGGTAATTTACACTTATCACAAATGGAATGCCATCTGAGTGCGACGTGAGTCGGACCGGTCCCTCGTCGAACCGTATGAGTAGTTGAGAGCAGGAGTCCCTAGAACCCTAAGAATTTGCTCGGGGCTTCTTGCCAAAAATGAAGGGGCATGTAATAATATCCTGCTTGAAGCTATTGAAAGAATAGAGGTTGGTTTGGGAGTCGAAGCGGCTCCCGGCTCGATTCGTGAACAAACTTCTGCGCTACAGAGTGGGGTGGAATAAATTTGAGGGCACTTTCAGGACAAGAGTGTGCAGTGGTAAAAAAAATGTTAGGTCTTGCATCACTTTTCTGATCGAGCCCATCCTACATAACCCTACGAAGTACTTAAATAGGCATCACTAGGTGGAACCATTTGCAAATGGAACTAAGCAATTGTTAATGGCATTGCATGCTTACTTTGGAAGGCTCATGATAGAAAAAGGGGAAAACTGAGCTACATTTTTCGTTTCCCTGATGAAGGTGCTAAATTGTGTCGAAACGCGTGAAAGAAATAGATTCTTTTTGTTTTCAAAGATAAGGTTGAAAATAGTGACAAAATTATTTTTCATCCATTCTTAACCATACCCGAAACCTTATGGCTACTGAATGATCACCAGAACAATCTTTCCTTTATAAAAAAGAGGATTTAATACATTAGTGAGGGCGATATCTTTTACATCGAGCCCTCTCACTAGAAGTTTTTCAGCTACAAGAAAGAGATGTGCAACAAAACTCGCCTTAAGTATACTAAAAAACCACCTCTACTGCTGCTACTTC
Organism: Eurosta solidaginis; assembly: GCF_040869045.1. Lineage (NCBI taxonomy): Eukaryota > Metazoa > Arthropoda > Insecta > Diptera > Tephritidae > Eurosta > Eurosta solidaginis. Next base: position 272,384,978 of record NC_090320.1, read on the forward strand.
TCAATTACGTAAAATGTTTCTTTATAATAAATATCCAATTCCCTGTTCGACTTACCTGTGAACACGCATCGCATCAATGGCTGTTGGTTGCATGATCTCATGATGTTTTATTTCCTTGCGGAATTGAGCATTGTAACGACGGAATGCATCCTTGTAACGCCTTTGGCAAACTTTCTGACTATGAACAGAAGATGCGAGCATGAAAAGAGCAAGATACAAAAAAGAGCATAAGAAAATCGACAAGATGATGTGGGGTTGTTGGAGCGCAAGCAACGGTAAAGATTACAGGTGCAGCATACGAGAGTAGCAGCAATGCAAATAAAAGGACAACAATAATGTACAAAATATGAAATGAAAATATTTGCTGTATATACAAAACGAGAAAAATATTGGAAAATGGTAAACCAATAAAAGCGAGGAGTATCGAAAGGAGGCAAAGATGTTTTTTTTAAAGACATTTGTCTATGCAAGCTTCAAATTATATCTGCATATGCACGAGTACATTAATGGAACCAACCGTAAGGCATTTGCTTACCAAAGTACAAACAACAAACGACACAGTGCGCTTGTGTTAAGCACGTACCAGAACAAACCTTAACTAATGTGGAATATGGATCATCGCCGGCAGCAAAGCGTAAACATAGACTAAGCTAAGGAGCTATGCGAACGAATGAAGGCAGGCAGGCTGGAAGGCGGGTTGAGTATCGAGGAAGCGCAAATCAAATCAAGCTAAACGAGGCAGTAAGGAAATGCAATTTCCTGACGAATTGTAAAAAAGATTTGTTGCGATTTTGCGTTATCTTCCTTTACGACAACGAGTCGTTATTGTTAACAACGAAGGAACTGTGTAAGTACACAAGGCTAAGTAGGTAGGTAAGCGAAATAAGAAAAAAGAAAAACTGCAAAGTATCACTGACTTGTTGTTGTTACAAATGAAGTTGTACTGGATAGGTATCTTGTTGTAGGGGATTATTGTAGGGGAGATTATATATACAGGGTGTGTAAGGTTGACATGGAAATACATTATATGATAAAATTTAACCGAAGCCAAAAACACAACCAAGACGGAAGCAAAATAGTCCTGAAATTAAAGCGGAAACAGAGACAAAACGAAAATAATTTTGAAAACTTAAGCAAACCCGAAATCGGGGTGAATTTCAGTTTTAAGGAATATACATTTGTCCATGCGCAGTGTAAATCCATTTCGTTTTAATATTTTCAAAAACTTTTCGGGTCGTTTTAGCCCTTCATCGATGGTTTTACTTGAGATGATAACATCATCCAAGTAGGCTAGCACTTCCCCACGTGGCATTTGTGCAACTATTTTGTCCATCATACATTGGAAAATAGCAGACGCGTTTACAAGACCAAACGGCATGCGGTTGTATTCGAAATGTCCGTCGGTAGTTACGAACGCGGTATATTTTTTTGAGGATTCGTCGATTTCATTTTGGTGATACCCAGTACGATGGTCAAGTGTTGTTAAACAAATTTTCCCACAAGTTGCGCAAATTGTTCCTCCATGATCGGCATGGGATAGGGTCCTTTTATGGTAACCTTATTAAGGCTGCGATAATCAACACATAAGCGATGTTCGCCATTCTTTTTATCGACAAGAACTACTGGCGCGGCGTATGAGGACTCACTTGGTCGAATTATATATATTATTACTCAATAACTCTGATACGATTTCCGATACGATAGCGTGTTTAGCAAACGGAATGCGGTACGGTTTAAGACAAATTGGTACAACAGTAGATAGTTCAATATTCATTTTAGAAATGTCACACTTACCAATTTCAGATAATTTGCTTGCAAAAATGTCAGAATATTGTTTTAATAACTCTGATAGATCCTGGCGATCGATTGGACTTAACTCATTGTTAACGTAAATTTTATTTATTTATTCTATACGGCACTTATCTTGTTCAATAACTTAGCGATTACCCGCGCGGCACAGTACACCTCTTCCTAACAGCACGGATTCACACAAGAAATCATCTTCAATGACAGGCATATCAGTTGAATTATTATTCCCGTCAATCTCGATAATCATACTTACAACTTCGGTGATAGTATATTGTTCACCCGCGAAGCCTCTTAATGTGGTAAGGTGTTCACGCACTTCCCCGATTTTCTGCGCGAATGTTTTTCGAATGAGAGTACGATTGCTACCGGGGTCAACAAAAGCTACGGTTTCTATTCCATTTACTTTTTATGGTTTTTAGAATCTTGTCGTCACATGCGCGCTGATCGATTTTATTAACGCGGTTATCAGTTTTCACCTTACAGTTTGCGGTTTTATGTGTTGTACGTTGACACTTTTCACATCGCGGCTTTCGTTGCGGCTCGGTATAATTTATGGAATAACGTCCAAGTTTAAAACAGTTATAACACTTAACTTTTTCGAGTGGTAACGATTTTGAAGAGTTTTCATTTTCCACGACCGCAGATTTCCGATTAGTCTATTTTTCTATCGGCGCGTTTACTTTGGTTACCGGCTTAGGCGGTGCGATTTTCACATCGTTATAAATACTGAAATTTATAATGTCACTCAGTAAATCTTGACTTCGTGTATAGTTATTAGATATTTTTTTTACGTAAATCCCTACATTTATGCCGTTTATAATATGGCGTGCAATACTTGAGTCAGATAACCCCCCTTTTGCACCCAGCGCGAGCATATGGTAGTAAAATTCTTGTGCGGATTCGTTGTTTAGACGTTTTGTTTGTGCCATCTTAATATGTACATCGGCTTCGTTTTCGATACACGGAAAATCTATCAAAAATTTGTTAACGAACTCTGGCCACGAAAAAAATACACTTTGCAAAGTCAACCCAGTATTTAGCTGATCCCCGCATCTTTTGTTGTACGACAAACAAAAGTGTGCTTTCTCTCCATCCATATACCTACATTTTTAAGATTTTCGACGCGTTTTACGAATTGTTGCAAATTTAGAGAGCGATCGGGTGATGGATCGAAAAACGGCAAGAGTTCAACAATATCGCGCACATTCTCGTATGGATTATAGTAATTAGGTACTACCGGCGGCGCGCGAATGTGATCGAACGTATATGGTGTGTACGGATTATGGTATAAGACGAAGCAGAAATAATTTTGAAAAGGATAACAAAAACCCAAGCGGGAAGGAAACGAAAATAATTTTAAGAAATGAAGTTACAACCGGTATCAAGACAGAAGGAAAATAATTTCCAAAAACTAAGTCCAAACCAAAAGCAATGGTGGCAAGAAATAGAAAAAATTTAAAAAAATAAAGCTGAAACCATGGGGCTCCAATTAACAATAAAATTCCCACCCGTAAAAACTGAAATAATTTTGGTTTCAGAAACTGATATAGTCTCGGTGTGGAATTGAATTAATATTGAAAATTTGATCCCGATATTAACTGAGACGGGAATCGCAAAATGAGAGTTCCAGAAGCTAAATTTACCAATTCACTGTTAACTGTGTTAAATGAAAATACAAATTTAGATTTGATAGTAGGAGATGATGTTTCTTTAGCAGATTCTAGTAAATTAAAAAGTTTGTTTGTAAAATTGTATGTAAATGTGCAGCGTTCTTACGAGCCGAAGGTTAAGTGTCAAATGAAGTTAACACTTAATAGTGTTAAGCCTTTTCATTGTTCCCCGCTGTGTTTGGCTTATAAAGAAAAGAATGAACTTCAAAATTTGTTAGATGATTATTTAGAGAAAAAATATATTAGACCAAGTGAATCAGAGTTTACATCGCCAATAGTGATAGTACGTAAGAGAACGGGGGAAATAAGAATGTGCGTTGACTACAGAACTCTTAATAAAGTTACAATGAAGGATAATTATCCTATTCCTCTCATAGACGATCTACTTGATAGGTTAGTTCATAAAAATTTTTCTCTAAGTTGGATCTTAAAAATGGATTTTTTCACGTGTTTATGGATCCAGCCTCAGTAAAATATACGTCGTTTATAACCCCAATGGGTCAATTTGAGTTTTTACGGATGCCGTTTGGCTTGAAAAATGCTCCTTCGGTATTCCAACGGTTTGTCAATAAGGTATTTTCTGATATGGTGAAGTCGAATAAGTTAATTGTGTATATGGATGATACAATGGTGGCAACAGAAACAGTGGAAGAACATTTTGAAATTTTGCGGGAAGTTTTTAAAAACAATTTGGAACTTCGATTAGATAAATGTGAGTTTTTAGTAAAGCGGATAAAATATTTAGGTTACTTGATTACTGAAGAAGGCATAAAGGCAGATGATAAAGGTCTAGAGGCTGTTACAAATTTTTCGATTCCAACAAAAGTTCAGTGTGTTCAGAGTTTTTTAGGTTTATGTTCCTATTTTAGGAGGTTTGTTAAGGATTTCAGGAGATAGTCCCTAGATGGTCCGTAAACAATACTTAAAATTTTTCTGAAAACAAATCCGAGATATTTTCGAAATGATATTCAAGCAATAAAGAATGGATTGGGAAAGTGATTCCGAAATTAAAAAAAAAAAACCTCATTAAATGATCCCCAGCGAGTACCGATTGATATCGAAATTATAAAAAAAAAACTGCAGGAACACGATATGATCTGGCGAAAGGTACCGTAGTTGCACCGAAAAAGATTCGTTAATCCCAAAATAATATCGAAAGAGCTCTGAGACGATTCCGAAATTATACATAGAGCAGAAACCCGAATAGATCCAGAGATACTGTATAAATCATACACAAAGAGTACCAGAAACTTTCCTGAAAACAGTCTCGAAGTAGTCGCGAAATAATCCTTAAACAAGTAAGTAATGCTCGGGAATGAAAGCAAAGTTTGCCGAAAATAGTCCCATAATGGTCCGCAGATAATCACACTATGATCGCAAAATGATATAGAAAAAACCGGTAGTAACTTGGTATAAGTACCGTAATAGTTCGGAAACATATTCCGAAAAGATATCGAAATAGCTGGCCAAATTTTCCGAAATAGTTTTCATGACCCATATCGTTGGTCGGTACCTCCTTAAGGGAAACTCTTTATCAAAAATAAGTAGGTACTTGAAAAGTCATAATAGTTTTCTAGACTTTAGATGGCGGATTGATATTGAAGTCTTTCAGGTTGAACCACTTACATTTGGTTAAGCCATTATATGTACATCTAAAATAACTTCGAAGCATTTTTGAGCTCACGACGTACCCTGTAAGTTAAAATCATTCATCAGCGCTTTTCCTTCATTGCTGGTGATTCCTATTTCGTATATCTAATGTAATTTCTTCGATACTACCCCCGTGCACCCCAAATTTTCGATGCTGTGTTATTTTTTTTATTCTTTACTCTATTTTTATTCTTACTACGTTTGGTCTGGGTTAGAATTACTTGTCGAGTTTTCCGGTGCATAGCCAACACGTCGTGCGATAAGTAAGCGGTACCATTGCTTTTGTAGCATATTCATCGGTCTTTTGAATGGATTTGTATCGTTTTCGAATTTCATCACTGCTTACTGCAAAGAAGAAGAAGACATATAAAATAAGTACCTAAATACGTCGTATGTGCAAATACACATACAAAAGCGAGAATTTTTATTATTCCAAATTAAAGAAGGATGCTGCTGCTTGCAAGGTGATGTCGTGATGTACTCTGTAGCACTGGAAGTGCAATTGCAATTTTAACTGATTGTTAACACATTTGCCTTGTATGGCTTTGCAATTTTTCACCTGCCTGTTTGTTTTGTTTGCAATGATTTCTTATGATTTTCTGATTTCGATATTCCTTCGCTATTGGATTGGTCCCTCGCAAAACAAACAGTTCGTTGGCAACTGTTTACATCGAACAAATAAGTTGGCAAAGTGACCCATTTGTGTTTGTTTGTCTGTGTGCGGGAAAAATTGTTATTTTAATGGTTGCCAAGCAATGAATTGCAACTTAGAAATAATATGAAATTTTTTTCCCCAAATAACAATGCATGCATTGGAGTGCTGAGAGACAGCACTTCTTCCAGCCTTCAATACATGCCATGCCATTATTTTCTTTGATCCCAACCTAAAGAGCGTATTCACTCGTTTTACACTAGACTTTGAAATAGGCTCAGTGACACGTTGAAGAATCGTTGGTAAGCTTCACTTATATTTTAAAGGTAAGGGCTGAGGGCCTGTTCAGGCATAGTGGAGTCTCAGAAGTTGACTGTTATCTGTTAATCAGGTAGTGCGGAGAGAGAAGGAGTAATAAATGAAAGATAAATAAAGGTAAAGGTAAAGGTAAAAGTAACGGCAAAGGTAAAGGTAAAGGTAAAGGTAATTGTAAAGGTAAAGGTAAAGGTAAGTTAAGGGTAAGGGTAAGGGTAAAGGTAATGGTAAAGGTAAATGTAAAGGTAAAGGCAAAGGTAAAGGAAAAGGTAAAGGTTAAGGTAAAAGTAAAGGTAAAGGTAAAGGTAAAGGTAAAGGTAATTGTAAAGGTAAAGGTAAAGGTAAAGGTAAAGGTAAAGGTAAAGGTAAAGGTAAAGGCAAAGGTAAAGGTAAAAGTAAAGGTAAAGGTAAAGGTAAAGGTAAAGGTAAAGGTAAAGGTAAAGGTAAATGTAAAGGTATAGGTAAAGGTAAAGGTAAAGGTAAAGGTAAAGGTAAAGGTAAATGTATATGTAAAGGTAAAGGTAAAGGTAAAGGTAAAAGTAAAGGTAAAGGTAAAGGTAAATGTAAAGGTAAAGGTAAAGGTAAAGTAAAGGTAAAGGTAAAGGTAAAGGTAAAGGTAAAGGTAAAGGTAAAGGTAAAGGTAAAGGTAAAGGTTAAGGTAAAGGTAAAGGTAAATGTAAAGGTAAAGGTAAAGGTAAAGGTAAAGGTAACAGTAAAGGTAAAGGTAAGAGTAAAGGTAAAGGTAAAGGTAAAGATAAAGGTAAAGGTAAAGGTAAAGGTAAACTTAAAGGTAAAGGTAAAGGTAAAGGTAAAGGTAAAGGTAAAGGTAAAGGTAAAGGTAAGGCTAAGGGTAAGGGTAAGGGTAAGGGTAAAGGTAAAGGTAAATGTAAAGGTAAAGGTAAAGGTAAAGGAAAAGGTAAAGGTAAAGGTAAAGGTAAAGGTAAAGGTAAATGTAAAGGTAAAGGTAAAGGTAAAGGTAAAGGTAAAGGTAAAGGTAAAGGTAAAGGTAAAGGTAAAGGTAAAGGTGAAGGTAAAGGTATAGGTAAAGGTAAAGGTAAAGGTAAAGGTAAAGGCAAAAGTAAAGGTAAAGGTAAAGATAAGGGTAAGGGTAAGGGTAAAGGTAAAGGTAAAGGTAAAGGTAAATGTAAAGGTAAAGGTAAAGGTAAAGGTAAAGGTAAAAGTAAAGGTAAAGGTAAAGGTAAAGTTAAAGGTAAAGGTAAAGGAAAAGGTAAAAGTAAAGGTAAAGGTAAAGGTAAAGGTAAAGGTAAAGGTAAAGTTATAGGTAAAGGTAAAGGTAAAGGTAAATGTAAAGGTAAAGATAAATGTAAAGGTAAAGGTAAAGGTAAAGGTAAAGCTAAAGGTAAAGGTAAAGGAAAAGGTAAAGGTAAAGGTAAAGGTAAAGGTAAAGGTAAAGGTATAGGTAAAGGTAAAGGTAAAGGTAAAGGCAAAGGTAAAGGTAAAGGTAAAGGTAAAGGTAAAGGTAAAGGTAAAGGTAAAGGTAAAGGTAAAGGTAAAGGTAAAGGTAAAGGTAAAAGTAAAGGTAAAAGTAAAAGTAAAGGTAAAGGTAAAGGTAAAGGTAAATGTAAAGGTAAAGGTAAAGGTAAAGGTAAAGGTAAAGGTAAATGTAAATATAAATCTAAATGTAAATGTAAAGGTAAAGGTAAAGGTAAAGGTAAATGTAAAGGTAAAGGTAAAGGTAAATGTAAATATAAATCTAAATGTAAATGTAAATGTAAAGGTAAAGGTAAAGGTAAATGTAAATGCGTGCAAAGTCAACACAATTATCTCAAAATTCACATAATCATATCTGTTTTTTTTCAACACCTGATATCAGAAATGTCTCTAAAATTATCCTGGAAATAATTTCGAAATAATAATGGAATAGTCCAGAATTGATACCCGAAATAGCCTTGGAATTCTGAATATCATTCTGAAATAATCCTTGAGTAGTGCCAAAATACTCATGAGCGATATTGAAATTAACCAAATAACAATAACCCAGAAAAAGTTTATATTTTCTACCGAAAAAATCACTAAAATTATAAAAAAAAAGTTCTGAATACCTTTAGTGACAACTCCAGATTAAAGTTGCCGTTTTTCTTCAGAACTTAGATGGGTTCTTTTTATTAGTGATCAGTATGTTACTCACCAATTTTTTTCTGCCCGGAGACGTTTGTCTTCAATACTGCAAAATAGAACGAGTTTGATGTTGACGCGAGTCAACACTTACGCAGATGACTCATGAGTCATACATACCGCTATACCCTTTTTAAATGAATAATCCTCATAAAACTTATATCATTCCCGAGATCTGTGCCGTCTCTCAAATGGACACACAGCACGTTATCAAGGCAGCCAATTTCTTTTTGTTTTATTTCAAATAATTTATCTAACAACTCTGAAGGATTTAAATAATCGCACAATGAAGCATACGTCGAAAAAAGGATATCAAAAAAGGTTTCTTAAACGCACACATGCTACCCAATAAGATTTTTTTATGAATTGTTAAAATATTTCAACATTTTTTATTATAACAATAATTTATTGGTTAAGCTTATTGAACGTATCGATATTGTCATTATGGTGTAATGATGCCATTTTGACCCAAGAAATGAAAGAAGAAAAGAAAACGTGAGGTAAGGGGGATATTTTACAGACTAAAGTGTGAAGCATAGTTACGAAGGGTCAAGCGAATCCAAAAAGAGTGTTTTGGTCAATGACGCGCAACTAATGGCAGCTGGCGCAAGCCCAAAATAGTTCGTATCGGATTGGACAAATAGAAAACTTCGAAAAGTAGAGGCATAATAAATTCGTTTCTAATATAAATGTATGCCAATTTAAAACATAAATTGCAAATGAAAACTTTATAGCACAAGAAATAAGACGCGCAGAGTTCAGTAACCATGTGATTGAGGCGCAAGTACAAAACGACCAAGCTCCAGCGAAATCGAAGAGAAGCAGTGGCATAAGAAAAATATTGTAACAGCTGCCAAATTATTACAGTGATAAAAATGTTAAATCGTCATATGGATAAAGGCAGAAGAGAACTACAGCAAACGGCCGCACATAGACATTGGCAACGCAGTCGAGGCGAGGCAAAATATTCGTATACGTACATGACGTCCATTTGGCGCTGGGCAATACATGACATACGGCTGCCATGTACGGGTTAAATGTTCAAAGCAATCAGCACTCAACCTCCCAACTGGTAGGTACACGACCTCTGTATTATCAGTGTGTCGCAGTGTCGACAGAGAATATCTTGAACTTTGCACTGGGAGAGTTTGCAAGCGGCGCTGCTTTATGTTGGTTTGATTGGCATCAGCTGGTCATTGTGTCTTTAGGTTTATTGATGATTGTCGTTAGTTTCGATTTTACTTTATGTACACATGCGGTGCCCGTGCTGAAATAAGAGTTTTTGAAGGAAAATTATAACAGTAACTTATTGATTTACAGTAAATAACAACAAAAGTCGAATAGAATATTTTCTTCCTCAAGCAAAGCGCAGTCCAAAGAAAAAATTGCTTTTAGACACTTGCAGTAGTACAAATGTAAGTCTACTTAAGATTTTATTCGCCTGGGCAGGCTGAAATTTTTACGTCCGTCTCACATTATTACGTCCGCATACAAATGCTTACTGAGCCTTGGATCTATCGCTTATCGCAAAGCTTTTATTCTTGGTTAAGCTCTCTAGATTTTACTTATTTTGAAAGTGATTGAGCAAAGCAAAGCTTTTAAGATTGGAAAGCAGTCCCCGTAAACAATGATATAGCTCCACCCAAACAGCAGATAAGGGGGCTAAGAATATTCTCGCATTAGGCGTGCATGTCCCTAGAGGGTGCTATAGCAGCATTCTATGGTCCTGAGCCCTTATTTGGACTTACCAAAGCACACACTAAGGAAACTATAAGTAACTGGGAGACTAAAAAATTTAGACGTCACTGGAGCAGGACCTTAGAACTCTCACTGGGTACTATACAGGACACTGTGGTCTACATATCACCTAAGTAAATTAAATCTATCCAATACTCAAATTTGTCGTTCCTGTGAGCTGGAGGATGCAACGCCGGTTCACATTCTCTGCGAATGCGTCGCTCTGATGTCAGGTGGGGTCACTCTTAATCCCTATGTGATAGGGATTAAAAAGACTGAAGAGGTACTTTGGTACATTAAAAGCCCCCAGATTCGAAACTAGGCTAAAAAGTCATGCAAAATGGATATGCACAAAGAACGCAGTGCTTCCAGGCCTAGGAATATTAAATAAATAAAAAACAGAGGCGACAAAAATCTACAGGCCTAGATGGTTTGACATGGTTACATCAAATCGTTCTCGAAATGGTCAGGCTAATACCTTAATGATGATAATTGCTAGAGCCTACGGGATCAATATCCGACCAAGGATAATCTTTATCGATAATATTTCCAAAACTTTCGGTTGCCTGAGGAGCAACCGGCAAACATCTTCAAGCGCCTCAAAGTCAATTGTGATACGATTAAAGTAAATCTGTTCGCTTGTTCTAAGTGCTCAATTTCCGTTGGAGATTAAATATTTTGACGCCGTTTGGACAGTAAGCTAAACGTATATGTCGACTACAGGTCCAGGAGACTAGATAGTTTTTAAGTGAAAACTCTACATCTATAACAACTTACTGTGCCTCATTTTAGCAGGCACCTTGTAGTTGGTGAAAGAGCTAAGCCGAACTCCATAGATCCCGACTATGGGGCTGATGGGTTTAAATTTATTACAATCTACAACGACTGCTCAAAAATAGAAAAGGGAACTGGAGCTGTAATATAATAAAAGCATCTACAGGTAAATCAACCATATCGACTTCCTGGGTCATGCAGTGTTTTCCAGGTAGAGGTCATCTATGCCATAGAGAAAGCAGCCATACTGCTTCAAGAAAGTACGGTCTTAGACTCCAATGCAACGATTTTTGTCAACAGTCAGGCTACCTTAAAGGCGTTAGAATGCAATGTGATAACGTCGAATATTGGGAGGAAGAGTCGAGCCTCGCTGGCATCCATAAGATATATCATTGTTCCCCTTTCCGGGTCCCTGGGCACATCGATATTGAAAATAATAATTTGCAGATAATATGGCTAGAAAAGGTTCTAAACATAAAAAAGCGTACAGCTCCGTATGACCAATGTTTGGCTATCTTACTTATCTACTTACTTTACTGGCGCTTAACCGTTTGCACTGTTATGGCCGTTCAACAGGGCGCGCCAGTAGCTTTTTCGCAATGCTAACTGGTGCCAGTTGTTCACACCAAGGGAATTTAAATCCTTTCGCAACTGGTCCTTCCATCGGATTGGGGACTGCCCTCATACTTTGCTTCCATAGGCGGGTTCCGATAAAAAATACTTTCATAGCAGTAGCGTCATTTTTCATTCCCATAACTTAACTGCGGAGTTATCGCGTAAGGAAAATCGAGGAATATGAGATCGGAGCAACGTACTTGCAGTGGACCAAACTGCCTACACTTTTTCTATAGTCTGCCTGAAGTTAGGAAAGTTGGATCGCTCCCTCCTACTTAAGCTCAAGAAGAGAAAGCAAGTGGTTCGTTGAGGACCACAAGGGAGTAATCTGCTTAGGCGAATGTACCGCCACCCGACACTCACCGAGGGCACTCATAATGGACAAAAATGTCTCCGAGTGGAAGCGTGGGAATTTACGACGCACTTAACTGCCGCATGAGTGCTGCAAAACCCTTGTTTGTATAAATAATCAACTATCTAATTAGATGGGATTTATGTAATAATTAGCCTAAAAATATCGTGACGAATACTAGCAACACTAAGGGATACTATCATCTCTAAGCCGATACTGAGCAGTGAATTGCAAATAACCAAATTAATCATTATGTCTATATATATGCCCATACAAGCAGCGGAGAGCAACGCACAAACACATGCATATATCTTAGATAATCCCAAAAGTAGGCAATAATTTGTGCAATATCACTCACATATACACGCGCATATGAGAAGCTATAAACTTGCATCTGTAGTTATAATTTTATAGCAGGTAACTAAGTAAATTCTAGAAACGCCTAGAAGTATGGAACGAGGAAATCGAAGAGTATAAAAGAGCGCAATCTGAGCAATCATAGAATCAGTTTAATAGTGGAGTTATTTATTCAACAGTTTAGTGATTCGAACGTTAGTAGAAGGTTGCAAATAAGCGGAATTGCAGTAAATTCGTTACAATATGTACTATTAAGGCTGACGAAAATATTCTACTCTTGGATCAGGTTAAGTAAGTTTGAACTGGCCCATCAATAAGACCTCACATAAACTGAATGTGTCCAATTGTGTTACCAGAATTTCATTTGTTTGACGACAGAACGTAAGAACGCCAATCATATGCCAGGACTTATTTATAGTATAACTCCGTCCTCATGGCAAATCCTAGAAGTTTTCTAGGAATTAGCTTAATTGCTGCTCGAGACCTCAAATATATATTTGTTGCTTCGTGAAGCTAAGCAAGAATTTGTCATCAGTTAGTTGGTTGAGCTCGAAAATCATCCCTCATGTGAAGCCGACCCTTCATTCGCTTACAAATATTATGGTGCATAATTTTAGGGGCTTATTTGTAAAAACCTTTAAAGTTTAAATTAAAAAGCCGCTACTTCTTCTAGAAAAACTGTTAAGAGAAATTTGAAGTGAAAAATTACAAAAAATAATTGCGGCCTTTTTTGTTTAGAATTTACTGTGCCAAATGGACTAGGTAAGCTTTCATTTTTATTATGCTGTTACACTTTTCCATCAATCTGTTATCGCCATTACATACTAACCTGCTTCCTTACATGCTTTAAAATAATTTACTTTCCAAAAGGAAAATGTTCTTTTAGTTATTCTATTGGATACTTGACTATTGCAGAGCGCCTAAATCTATGCAAATTAAGCTGGGTTGGTTTGCATGCACGAAAGTTAACCCATATCGCGCCATCGATTTTTCGATAGGTCTTGGGTTCAGGAAAAATAAGTTCCATTAAGCATGCCCAAAAAAATAATTTTCGAGCCTGCAAAATTTGAGTTTTTTGACTTTTTTTCTTTGATTTTTAAGGTTTTTTTCATGACCTAATTAAAAAATTTTCATTTGATTTTAAAATTTTCATGTATACCCTGTCCGACTCAAAATTGTTCGCTAAAAACTTTGGCGATAACAGCTTTTGAAAAAAAAATTTTTTTTTGGGTTTTGAGGAGTGTTTTGGTGAAAAAATTTATTTTTCCGCCATTTTTTTTAAGGGTTTCTTCAGAAACGTGCAAAAGTGTTGCCGATGAAAACGAATTTGTCTCGTAGTTCCTATCTTACTTAGAATTATGCGATAAAACGTTGGCATTAAAAGTTTTAAAAAAATTTTTGTTTTTTGGTTTTTGGGACTTGTTTTGGTCGAAATCGATTTTTTTCATTTTCATGGCTCCAAATCATTTTTTATGTATATTTTTTCGTTAGACCCATCAATAAGTATACCAAAATGATCAGGGGACGAGCTAAGTTGATTTAGCCGTGTCCGTCTGTCCGTCCGTCCGTCCGTTTGTTTGAACGCAAACTAGTCCCTTAATTTTTGAGATATCTTGATGAAATTTGGTAAGCAGGCATATTTTTATGGGGGATTTGACATTGTTCGGAATCGACCGGATCGGACCACTACAGCATATACCTCCCATATAATCGATTGTTCAATAAGAGGGCTTTCGCCATTTCAAAATCGTCAAGAGCGGACATATTTATAATATACATATATTCCATACAACCGACTGTTCAGGTAAGAGGATTTTCATCATTTTTGTCGAAATCGATTTTTAGTCCCATCTTGACGATTTTTTTAGACAACCATCTATGCCCAATGCGTAAGCTTGTGGTAAAATTGGATCTTGCTAGCTGTTAAAATGAGGCAGAAATGGGGCAGAAATGGCGAAAACCCTCTTATTGAACAATCGATTGTATGGGAGGTATATGCTGTAGTGGTCCCATCCGGTCGATTCCGACAAATGTCAAATCCCCCATAAAAATATGCTTACCAAATTCCATCAAGATATCTCAAAAATTGAGGGACTAGTTTGCGTTCAAACAAACTGACAGACGGACGGACGGATGAACAGACGGACATGGCTAGATCAACTCAGCTCGTCCCCTGATCATTTTGGTGATACTTATTGGTGGGTCTAACGGAAGCATATACATAAAAAATGATTTGGAGCCTTGAAAATGAAAAAAATCAATTTCGACCAAAATAAGTCCCAAAAACCAAAAAAAAATCTTTTTTTTTAAACTGTTAATTCCAACATTTTTATCGCATAATTTTAAGTGGGATAGGAACTATGAGACTCATTCATTTTCATCGGCAACACTTTTGCACGTTTCTGAAGAAACCTTTAAAAAAAAAAAATGGCGGAAAATTAATTTTTTCACCAAAACGCTCCTCAAAACCCAAAAAATATTTTTTTTTTCAAAAAACTGTTATCGCCAAAGTTTTTAGCGGACAATTTTGAGTCGGACAGGGTATACATGAAAATTTTAAAATCAAATCAAAATTTTTTAAGTAGGTCATGAAAAAAACCTTAAAAATCAAAGAAAAAAAAAGTCAAAAAACTCAAATTTGCAGGCTCGAAAATTATTTTTTTGGGTATGCGTAGTGGAACTTTTTTTCCTGAGCCCAAAACCTATCGAAAAATCGATGGCGCGATATAGGTTAATAAATCGACCCAGCTTATTGCACATACAGGCGAGTGTACAGGAACACAAAATAAAACACAACTTTTTGAATACATATATATAATAAACAAACTTCATCACATTTACTCATATATGTACATAAAAGCATTAAGCTTTGTGTGAGAACGATTTTGTCTATTTTTTGCGCTTTTGTATATATGTATATGCGTTTGTGTATGAATATAATAAATTTTTTATAATCTCCTTGAATGGTATGAGCAACATGTTCTTAAGTAACATAAACTGAAGATGGTGCATGGATACAATCACTTCGTAAGTTGTTTGCTCGTTTACTTATGTACCGACTTCTTAAGTATTTTCTTTTGTGGCTGTTTGGTGGGAGGCTAATATTTTTGTTTTTTTTTGTTTTTTTTGTATGTAATGTGTACACTTTATTAGTTGAATCTCATTATGTAAATATTCTTCCAACTCCTTCATAGACTGAGCATTATCTAAGCTCATTATGTACCCTTCTAACCACTTTTATTGAAATAAAGGCACACAATATAGCAATGTAAACAATAGGGCAATCCATTCAAACTAGCAAATGCCTTGTAAAAATCGCAAATTGTAAAAACTGGTTTCCATGGTAGGCCATAAATGCTTGGAAATTCGAGTTATATCGAGTCAAAAAACATATGAAATACCTCCTTATATTACATCACACCCAAAAATATCAATTGAAATTTTCAATAAATTTCCTCAATTAATTTTTTATTTTCGATATTCTAGAAAACACTTCAATGAATTTATAACTGAAACTTTGCCAGCTAATCTTATGAACATTTTTGGAAAAATTCGAAAATTTGATAAAATTTAAAAAAATTTCGAACTTTTTATTTTGTGTTCCCCGAATTTTTTTTGGGCATGCAGTTTTGTAGATCAATGAATATAGAGACTAACAGAGTATATATCGTAGTTCTCTCAAATTTTTTGTCAAAAATCAATGCAAGATTTGAGAAACTTATAACTTGTACTTTGTTCGATTAAAATTGATTGGCCTACGAAAAAAAAAATTTAGATACAAAAAAATTAATAAATGTATGGCACGATATCCTCCGAAGAGATTTACGGGCGAGCTTCTCTTCCAAATTGGCGTCGTTCTCCTTTTTAATTTTTCCTACAAATTGGTAAGTCTACTTGTATTATGCAGCATCCTAACGGCATCTGCAAGGCAGATGAGTTTTCACTGAGAGCTTTTCATGGCAGAAATACACTCGGAGTGCTTGCAAACACTGCCAAGGGGCGACTCCGCTTAGAAAAATTTTCTTCTATTTGGAAAAACTTGTTTCTTAATTTTGATTTTGCTTTGTCCTGGACGTGAACCCAGAGTGTTCGGTATGGTAGGCGGAGCACGCTACCATCACACCACGGCGGCCGTCTCAAACTCCAAATAAAAAATGGGATATTTTAGTAAATTAAGAAGAAATGAAGAATTATCATGGCGAAATTGTTTTTGATGTGAAAATGGTCAGGAACCATCCCTGCTATTCCCTTCATAAACCAACATGTAAGGTAACCCCAATTGAGGCTCCACAAAAAAAGTTAGTTAAAATTAGCAGTTAAGTTCCTATGTGGTAATTAATAAACATAGTTAAAAAAACTAAAAAAAAAACATACTTTTGCAGCACATCGAACTAAAATGTTAAAAGTTATTTTTTAAATAAACTTAAACAAATAATGAACGAAAAATACTTTTTAGAATTATTGTAAAAAGCGTCAGTTACTCGATTTACGAAAATACTGGCACAACAACAGTATTGTTAAGTATTTTTCTATCAATTTTAAGTTTATTTTAATAAATATTTTAACTTTTGAGTTAATTTCTTAGAACTAAACACTCTTTTGAACCGGGTGGTTTTTTCAAACGATTACTTTTTTGAACCGAGTACATTGAAAACCGGATACTTTCATGAACCGGGTATTTCTTTGGAACAGAATACTTTTGTGAGGTGGCAACCCGATTCTTTTTAGAAATGCGTACTACTTATATTTTTTTAGCCGGATACTTCTAAGAACCGGGTACTTCTAAGAACCGAATATTTTTTCTGAATAGGAAGTTTTTTTAGAACCGGATACTTTTTAAGAACAGGGTACTTTTTAAAAACCGGGTACCTATTGAAACTGTTTTTATTTAACCGAGTACTTTCTTCAAACATGGTACTTTTTAAAACCAGACACTTTTCTAGAACCTGGTACTTCTTATAAACCGGTACCTTTCTTAGAACCGTTCACTATTTAAAAACGGATATTTTTTTGTACCGGAAATTTCTAGAGTCGTGTTAGCCACTCGGTCAAAGATCGCACTTAAAGTGGTGAGGTATACTAACAGTTCTAGGCCACTAGCTCTTAGTTCAAAGGAGAGTTATGTAGATACAAACAAACAAGTTGTTGTTGTTGCAGCGATAAGAACACTCCCCGAAGTCAATCTAATGTGTGCTAGTTAAAAATAGGAAGTAAATTTGCAAATGTAGAACCGAGGCGGTTGGAACCATCGAGTACCTTGGCGCAAGGCTTTCAAACTTTTTGAAGTCGCGAGCTAAACGCCATTTCCAAAAAAGTTTGGGACCCAACAAGGTTGGCGAAATTTATATACATAATATAGTAGTACAAAATTACTTAAACTCGTAACACTTCACTTTGTATGGTAAGGGGGTAGTGTGCTTGCTTACAAATAAATAAATCTAAGGCGCGATAGCCTCCGAAGACATTTTGGACCGAGCTTCTCTTCCAATTTGGTTGCTTACCAAACAGAAAATCACAGGTTCATACTTTGGGAAAGCATTATCAAACATGAAAAAGCTTCATCACAAATTATTTAAATAAAGAAAGGTTTTGAAGAAGTAGTGGCAACAGACGACCGTGTAGTTATTTCTTTTTAAAAAGATTCCTAACTGAATCTAGAAGCTTGAAAGCAAGCCTTCTTCTCCACAACGGCCATTTCCTAATTTTCTGGATGTGCTCTGAAAAGCTGCCGATGAGTAATTGTCTAAGAAACAAACTTAATTAAACACTTCAAATGAAGCGGCCTACCAACACAATTATGAGACTTTATTGTAGAAAGCTTCCAGTATGTCTAGAAACGGCCAACATACCAGCCATGTGCATTCATAATAACTTCTGTTGCGATGTGTTGCACCGCGGCATCTGTGGATATTGACGTTCTGTAGGCGTGCTGATCGGTATTTATTCGCTACAGAGCTCAATCTCTATGTTTTGCATTGCTTTCGAGACAACCCATATTGAAAATGTACCTCCTAAGTTGCTGACATACTGGACAAATGCTGTCTACTCCTGTGTATCTCTCAAATAAGGCTTTTGTCCACTAGGCCACTGGAGACAATATGCGAGCCGTAGTATGAAGTTGTCGGCCTTACAATTAGATCCCAAGCCCCATCAAGTTGGGGGAAGAATCTGGAAAGTAGGCTGTCTGCGAAGTGTTTGTTGGGTTGGGTTTTCTGTATGAGCCTATTATTTTAATTAAATATGACAATAACAAGAGCAGAGGAGCTCAATTTCAGCTTGCATTATTTGCATATCACCTCGCGCTTTCCCATACAGATAAAAACAATAACAAAAGTGAGCAAGACTAACCAATGAAGCTATGATGGCAATATTTGAGTTGGTGGCTTCAAAGAAGAGCTTGCACGTTTTGAAATAAATTTTTTTTGTTATTTTATGGTTTTCAAAATACACAAAATATACCATAAACAAACAAAACAACCACCAAACAATTTACCAATTATACAACGCCAATCATCTACCGTTAACTGGCTCCCAATTGTTTGTTCCATGGTCTGCGAAACAACGGTGGTAGCGATGGTTAACGCTTGAATGGAAAGTAAACAAAATGCGTAAATATTGCCAAAGAATCAACAACAACAAAGCTGGCTGGCTGGCTGTCGGCCTGCAAACACCGATCAACTTGAGAACTTTACTTTTTATGCTGAACTTATGTTGTGGCAGTTAGAATGTATCTTGAGGTGGGTGGTTGGCTTTTCGGCATGGAGTTGGCGGAGTGCGAGTTACGCATAATGCTCTTTTTTTGTATGTTGGCGCTTGTTATGATTAAATTTCTCTGCTCAAATGAAGTTGAAAAAAAAAAAAAAAAAAAATAGTAATACAAATGTTGAAAGATTCCTTGACTCCAAAGGATATATGCGCCTGTGTGTGTTTAAGCAACCCTTTTGACAGTGTAAACATCTTTGCGCTCGGTATGGGGGAATCCAGAATGTAAGCGCTGCGTAGGTGCAAACGCAACGTTGTCCTTGGATATGGTATGAGCGAAATTTGACAGCAAATTAAGGTAAAAGATATTATCAATTTTTTTTTCAAAATGTTAGCGGTTTGTTATCGACAGGTTATTGGGGAGTAGTTCATTTTTTATCTGCGAGTTATCGGTTTGTTAAAGGTGTGTTAACGACAGGTATACACAAGTTATCGATTTATTATGGAATTGGAAAATATATCAAATATATATCTTTAGGCTATTGTTTGTGATTTATTACAAAAAAAGCTATCGATATGTTAATACAAAGCTATTGATATATTATCGAAAGGCGATCGATTTATTATAGAAAAGTTTTCGCCTATTTATCGAATATTTATCGATTTGTTAGAACAAAGTTATCGATTTGCAATCGATGACTCATCGACTTGAAATAAATACCAAAAAAACTTCATTTTAAAATCGATGACATATCTGTAACCCGTCCTTAAACAAGGCAATCGGAGACCAACAAGAAGCCGTCAATCACTTCCTTAAAATCACAAAATTATTTTTTTTTTGCTACATTTACCTTTGTTGTGATTTATCTTATATTAACACTTGGAATAATTCACAATAGCGGGTTGCCGAATATATTTTCGATAAATTGAAACATACAACTTTTCACTACGATTCATATGTTCAATGAAGTATAAGGCGTGGATTGAAATTCAACACTAAGCGGCGACAAATGGATTGAATGGTAAAAGTATAACAAATTGGATTCACATCATGTTCTCCGAAAGGGGGAGCCAAGAGATTTCAGCAAAGGAGCGGTTTACTGTCCATTTTATTGTGCTTTCATTTTGCTAGCATTGCAAGAGTAGTATTGCGCCTTGTTTTTTATTCTTAGAGTTATTTAAGAATTTTGTGGAATTTCGTTTATTGCTCTTTGATCAAAATGGCAAAATTATGCCCAGAGATTTCTCTGGCGGAAACTCTATATCAGCTTTTGATCAAAAGAATATATAGATTTCCGGAAACTCTCTTGCAGGCACAATACAGAACAATATATGCAGATAGACCAAGGGCTGGAAGAGTATTGTATATAGTTTGGCGGTTTCTCGTTGTATTTAGTCATAGGTATAATTACAACAAAACTTTTCCGTGAAATGGAATAAGCTTGAGTGTTCAAGTTGATTCAATAGAAGAAGAGATGGGATGATCTGGAGCATAAAGATATCCCGTGAAACCTAAATCAGCAAAAGTATTAGCCATTGCGGGTAGTACATTAAAGACATGATGACGACAAATTCCGTGAGAATATATTATTGACAGATTTGTACGAAGTTACCAAAAGTTTACTGAAAAGCTATACAAATTCCAGCTTAAAAAAATAAGGGGGGGGGGGTGGGGTGACTACCTTTTTAGGGGCAGATTAGGTGATACAACCATTTGGATAGTGCATATTGATTACAAGCAATATTATCTTAGCCATATTCTGCATGGTGGCGAGTAATAGTGTCAGTAGCACTAACGTCAATTGGCACTAATTCGCTTTTGAAAGACATTGTCATTAATTCCAAATCCAATGTCAGTTTACTTAAGTTCGCTTTAGGACCATTCAATGCCGCTGCGGGAAATAAGACAGTATTCAAAAATTTTGAAGTAACAATCGCGCAATTTTTAATTGGAAATTTACAATTCGTGTTATTGTGGCGAATATTAGCATCACTATGCTCTTAAAAAATAATCAAAACAACAGAAAACAGCAAGCAGCCACACTTTTATGTATGTGAACACATTAAAGCAACCAATATAGAATATTCCACACACATAACCAGCAGCTTAAAGCAAAGAAATTATCTCACATACACATATGTAGTCATCAGCTAAGAGACGAAGTTTTTAGTCACACATACACATGCATATAGCTAAATAATCAAGTAAGCGATACAACTGTTCCATCTAGACCAAAGTCTGGACCTTATTAGAAATTTGCGAACGAAGCAACGGAGATTATACAAGCAGCGCAAGCTGCGGAATAACTAATCAGTTTGATTTAAACATGCTATTAGTTGCGAAGTATAATTGTGAAGTACTACTCCCAAAGTAGTCTAAATAAAGACCATTTTGCTATACGGTATATTGAAGTTATTTACTCGTCAGTTCAGCGATTCGAACGTTAACAGAAGGTGCAAAATAATCCGAATCCCCCAAAATCCTTTACATTATGCTAGGAAATATTTACTAGCTTTTGTTTCCAAAATATTGGAAAAAGCTCTTTTTCAAAACTATTACACGTCACCTCCTGCATATGTGGCAAAGTGACAGGATTTCGGCTCAGATAAGAATCATCGTAAGGGATGACATTTATGAGTTTAGGAGAAAAGTGCCCTTTCTTACCCATCCTTGATGTGTTGGCACCAAATATCTCTTTTAGTTTATCATAAAGCATGTATGTATACCGATCGATAACGCCTACTTAAGCTGGTCGTATATTTTAAAAAGCATTTCATCGAATTTCGGTAGTATATCACAAAAACGGTTTAAGATATAGGGATGAATCTTGGTATGCATCTTTTTAATTAAAATGCAATTTAAATTAAAAATAAGCTAAAATCAGTTTATAACGATGCTAACATTTTATACGTATGTGTAACATTAGCTTATTTTTTATTGTTATACGGAAATTGGGCGTGGTTATGAGCTGATTTTCGTGGTTCCTCCCTCATAAATTCAGAAATCAAAAATTCAGAAACACAATTTTTCAGAAAACATTAGTCAGAACTCTTTTTTCAGAAAGCCAAAAAAGTCACAACTTAGAAACAAAAATTCAGAAATCAAAATTCAGAAGTCAAATCTCAGAAGTCAAAATTCAGAAGTCAAAATTCAGAAGACAAAATTCAGAAAGTAATCAGAGAGTAAAATTTAATAATAATATTTAATATTTTTTGCTCTCTGATTACTTTCTGAATTTTGTCTTAAGAAATTTAACTTCTGATTTTTTCCATCTGGTAAGTTCCTGGAACACAGCAACATCGTGAGAAGGCATTATATCCAATCGACCCATACCGAAAACGTAAGAAAAAATATAAAGACATCTGCCAGCGTTTGTTTAATATTGCAAATTCATATGTTGTTGTTGTTGTATTAACGATAAATACACTCCCCGAAGGCTTTGGGGAGTGTTACCCATGTTGATGGTCCTTTCCGGATATAGATTGTTAAGTTCCGGTAACAAATCACCATTAAGGTACTAGCCCAACCATGTCAGGAACGATTTGTATGACCACATTAAACCTTGGAGGCTATACCGCCCTCCAACCCCCCGGTTCCGTGAGGACCGTGGGATCGCCAGAGCCTCGCCTGCTAAATATGTGTGTGATACATTCATATCTGTAGCAGGATTCCCCTCGCGTAGGTAAGGTTGACAATTGGGTTGCGGAAGCTCTGGAACTACAAAACTGTGTATTGCTCTTATCAACCGCTTGAATCCCTGTAAATTCATTTGAAAAAGAAAAACACGAAAACGATTTAAATAATTACATGCTTCCCATTACACACAATTTAAAATTTTAGATTGTGCTACTTTTTCTTTACGTGTACAAAATACCTTCCAATAAAGAGAGAAATTTAATGTTTTTTCTGTCATCTGATTACTTTCTTAATTTTGCCTTCTGAATTTTGCTTTCTGAAATTTGTATTTTGACTTCTGAAATTTGACTTCTGAAATTTGACTTCTAAAATTTTAATTCTGAAATTTGACTTCTGAGACTTCACTTCTGAATTTTGACCCCTGAATTTTGCCATTCTGAAAAAAGGGTTCTGACTAATGTTTTCTGAAAAGATGTGTTTCTGAATTTTTGTTTTCTGTATTTATGGGGGGCACCGATTTACGTGACTTTTATCTAGAGCGACTCTTTTCTGTATGGAAAATATTATCTGTGTAGAAACTACCAACATATATATTCTACCCTAAACCAGTGCACTGCGCCTGTAATCCTAACAAAACTTCTTAATAGTTAACCAATTGCAGATTGTTAATTAGAGCTCTATAATTATGATAAACGTACTATTTAAGTATTATGAAAAATCACTGTATTAACTTTATTGCATAAACCTCTCACCATTAGTTTTCACTCACGGCAGCATAAAGAATTATTGCTCTTTCTAAGTGCTCATTACAAAAGGGTTTCATTTAGACGAAAATACATAAATTTACAGCTTAACGCCTTTATGAGGCGCACCCTGCATTATATGTATGTAGCCACGAATACAATTACATCAACTTCAACACACAATTATGTAATACCTGAAATACAATGGGCATTGCTCATGCCAAACGCACACACATACTCATACACACATACATTCATACTCTGTTAATCACGCTCACATGCCAAGTCATTGCCAATTATACACACAAGTTGTGCTCAATTCACATAAATTTTACTAAATTAACGGCAGCCGCTGACATACTCGCAGAGTTTGAAGAAAATAATGCTTTGCAAAACACACCTCTCGAAAATAAATTTTGCTAAAAAATAAAATAAAATAGGAGATAAATATAAAAAAAAAAAATTGTATTAAAAGTGCAAAACACTTACACATTCTTGCTTATCCATCCTTAAAAACAATGTAGAAGAGTTGCGCATGTGTGGGTATTTGCTACTTTGAATCAGCGAGCATACGCAAAAAACGCCCCTTTACTTTGAACGTCCGTCACGAGTGCTGCTGCTGTCCTGCCCTCACATTGTGGTAAGTGTGCTCTTTAATACACGCGAGGTGAGAGAAAGTACACAATACACTTCTTCTAACTGCACATATTTTATACATTTTTTTTCTCAGTTTTTTTTAAGATGCTAACGCTAACTTTCGTATTACCTTTTGGCGTTAGATGATTTCCATTTTGACTTGCCACGTTTGTTGAAATATTAATTTAATGCGGTCGTAAACGTAGTCATGCCACGTACAGTACACCTGTGCCAATGTGGCAGCTCGATAGGTGAACGAGAAATGGCCAACTAATATGTGGTTGGTTTTTAAATATTATGTGGGAAGCCAAATAATGTCCTTGCATGCATAAAAAGTGAGAACTTCGTTAAGAATTGATTTTACTTCTTACTCGACGCATTAAATGTAGTCCAAAAAAGGCATTTTCAATATGTACTAAGTTTTGAACAAGTTCTTACCTTTCAAAGAAAGTTTTTAACGGGTCAGTCCGTAACTAAGTCAGTAAGAAAAGGTGAATCCCGAAATTGTGAACTCGGGCTCAGTTGTACATATTTATGTATGTTTGTTTAATGGTGTGTTCGGTTTCTCTTAAAACACATAATAATTGAAATTCAATTATTATAAGCCGGTGTTAAGCTCACGAATTCTTAAATATAAGTATAAACTAAATACACCATTAAACAAACATACATAAATATGTACAACTGAGCCCGAGTTTACAAAGCTTCTCATTCGCAACGAAGAAGAACTATACAAAGACAAATCTACATGGCACACAAATCAATATAGAGACAAAATGTCTCAATTGTGCTGTTAGTGTAGAAATGAGAAAAACTGAATTAAGCATGAAAACAAATACCAGCAGGATGGCCTAGTGGTTAAAGGCTACTGCAGTTTCACCATGTGATTCACGGTTCGAATCCCGGTGATTCCTTTGATGACATTACAAAATTGCCTGATGATGATTACGTTGGCGGTTTTCGAAATGGCTCCATCGCAATATGCCAGTAAATGTTTCTTTCTTTTCAGTTTCTCTTAGAAAACATAATAATTGAAATTCAATTATTATAAGCCGGTGTTAAGCTCATGAATTCTTAAATATAAGTATAAACTAAATACACCATTAAACAAACATACATAAATATGTACAACTGAGCCCGAGTTTACAAAGCTGCTCATTCGCAACGAAGAAGAACTATACAAAAACAAATCTACATGGCACACAAATCAATATAGAGACAAAATGTCTCAATTGTGTTGTTAGTGTAGAAATGAGAAAAACTGAATTAAGCATGAAAACAAATACCAGCAGGATGGCCTAGTGGTTAAAGGCTACTGCAGTTTCACCATGTGATTCACGGTTCGAATCCCGGTGAAACCTTTGATGACATTACAAAATTGCCTGATGATGATTACGTTGGCGGTTTTCGAAATGGCTCTATCGCAATATGCCAGTAAATGTTTCTTTCTTTTCAGTTTCTCTTAGAAAACATAATAATTGAAATTCAATTATTATAAGCCGGTGTTAAGCTCATGAATTCTTAAATATAAGTATAAACTAAATACACCATTAAACAAACATACATAAATATGTAAAACTGAGCCCGAGTTTACAAATATTCTCATTCGCAACGAAGAAGAACTATACAAAAACAAATCTACATGGCACACAAATCAATATAGAGACAAAATGTCTCAATTGTGTTGTTAGTGTAGAAATGAGAAAAACTAAATTAAGCATGAAAACAAATACCAGCAGGATGGCCTAGTGGTTAAAGGCTACTACAGTTTCACCATGTGATTCACGGTTCGAATCCCGGTGAAACTTTTGATGACATTACAAAATTGCCTGATGATGATTACGTTGGCGGTTTTCGAAATGGCTCCATCGCAATATGCCAGTAAATGTTTCTTTCTTTTCAGTTTCTCTTAGAAAATATAATAATTGAAATTCAATTATTATAAGCCGGTGTTAAACTCACGAATTCTTAAATATAAGATTTAACACACCTTTTTCATAAAATAACGGAGTTTTCTTTACATTATGACCACGTCATTATTTGCGGAGATTTTAACGTAGATATGCTTAACTGTGATTCCCGTTTTAAAAGTATTATTAATAATTTTAAGGCGTATGACTTAAAAATTATAAATAAATTTGCAACCCGTTTTGCTCCTAATAGTAAGCCTAGTTTGCTAGACTTAATGTGTGTTAACAATATAAATTATATCAATCACACCGACCAGCTTCAGTTGGATGGTATCTCTGGCCATGAAATGCTCTTCTTATGCTGCGATTTGACATTTAATACAGCAGAGCCGGAATCTGTAATAACCTACAGAAATTATAAATGTGTTAATATGGAACTTCTTCATGAAGAGGCCTCTCTCGTCTTGATTGGAGTGGTTGCTTGTCCATTTCAAATTTGGACGAAAAGGTAAAATATTTTTAATAACCTGGTTTGGTACCTTTTTGATAGATTTGTTCCGCTTAAATCTTTTAAAATCCAGGGTCATAAAAACCCTGGTTCACATCGGAGGTTTTGAAACACATAAAGAAACGGGAGAGGGCTTACAGGGAATGAAAGGGATATCGCGATGATAAGCACTAGGAAGGTTGCCGCCTTCTGAGAAATCAAGCTACCCTTTTCATATGGAATGCTAAAGTAGCATACCTGAATATTAAATTTAATACAAATTTGCCAACGAGAGTGCCCTGGAAAAATCTTCGATTTTTGGAGTCTGTAAAAAAGATAACATTGAATGCAGCCACGAGCCAAATCATATGAACTCCTATTTCTTGTGTGATAATACAAACAATGTAGGAAAAAATAACGATGTGAATAAGAATGATATCGAAAGCGATGTGCTGGATGCTATTTTTGCTATAAAGTCTAATGCCGTGGGAATTGACGATATTAGCATACGATTTATAAAGCTTATTCTGCCTTAGCCACCACTTCGCTAACACATATCTTTAATTTCTCAATTATGTCCAGTAGGTTTCCGAGTCAATGGAAAAATTTAATTATTCAGGTTCCTAAAACGAGGTCTCAGTGTTATTACAAAGAATTTAGAACAATAAGTCTGCTACCTGCCTTATCAAAGGTGTTTGAGAAGCTATTAGCAATGCAAATAACTCACAATATATAATAATAGTTTGCTATCCGAAGTCCAGTCGGGATTTAGAAGGGGGCATAGTTGTGCAACATCCATGCCCAAGATTCTTGAAGATATACGTCTCGCCTTTGAAAATAATGAACTCACCGTGCTCGTGCTTTTGGATTTCTCAAAAGCATTTGACATGGTTGATTTTGAAAAACTAACTCACAAACTTTGGACTAGTTTTAACTTCAGCCCATTTGCCATAAAGTTAGTGCAAAGCTACGTCTGTAACCGGTTTCAACAAGTAAAATGTGCTGATAAAGTCTCATATTTAAATTCCATAACATCTGGTGTTCCGCAAGGATATATCTTAGGTTCAATACTCTTTACGCTTTTTATTAATGAAATAGTCGCCTGTTGTCGCAATGCCTCCATTCATCTTTATGCCGATGATACTCAAATATACATGTCTCTTCCAATTGGTCTTTCCGAAGACCTATTTTTTAGGCTGAATGAACATTTAACACGCACGGAGAGTGGGCTCAGTTAAATAAACTATCCCTTAATGCAACTAAATGAAAGCAATAGCAATATCGAATGCCTCGTATGACTTAAAAAACCTTCCTGAAATTATGCTTAATGGAGACAAAATATTCTTTCACGATGTGGTTACCAATTTAGGATTTAAAATCAACTCCACCCTGACTTGTGTTAATCATATGAACCTTGTCATTGGTAAAGCTTATAGTACTCTACGAAGTTTATACAGAACTGCCTATTTGTTGCCGCGAGACACCAAGATGAAGCTGGTAAAATCTCTTATTGTAACTGATATTTCCTACAGTGAGCTTACATACGGTAACCTTGACCCGATATCGCTAAACAAATTACAATTGGCTTTAAACAATGCGGCCCGGTTAATTTTTTCTAAAAGGAAGTATGACCATATATCTTCATTTTCCACACAAATCCTCAGATGCGATGAATATAATTTCTTAAAAATGAGAAATATTAGCTTTTTGCATAAGCTACTGAATTCCCAAAATTCACCTTACTTATTTAAAAACCAAAATTTGTGTCAATCTACTCGAACTATGAATCTTTTGGTTCCAAACTTTAGGTACTCATCATCATCCAGAATGTTCTTTGTCAGTTCAATCTGTCTATGGAATTCACTTCCATCTAAGACAAAAGCTATACGAAGAGCAGGATGTTTCAAACAAGCAGTAATAACTTTCCTCAGCTCTTAACTTATCTTAAACGATAGTTCGATCTTTGATTCTTAATCTGTATACCAAAAATGTTTCTATGTTAAAATGTATAATGCTATTTTTAAGATATTAATGTTATTAGTATTATTATGGTTTTCTCTTTTATTATTTCTTTGAAATTATTATATCTATATGTGTCATATTTCCTTTGCAATCTTTAAGACTGATTGATGTACTACCTAAAAGACTTTAGTCTTACTTGTACAAATTGTTTATACAAATAAATAAAAATAAAATAAAATAAAAATTGGCTTGGGGTAGCAGTGAAGCATAAAAGCTTTCAATTACGCTTAAAAAGCCCTTGCAGGGTCCTTGAACAGTTGGAGGAGCTGGACCATCCAGAAATATACTTAGGGAGGAGTTATTTTTCGGGCAGACAACTTCCTATATTTAGGTTCAGTGAACGTGTAGAGGTAGAAGTGGTTCGAGGTTGAGTTCGTATATAACAAACATGATGATGGACTCCCTGCATGGGCAGCTCAAGCGGTTTTAAAAATTCTGCGCGTATGCCGATGACTTCCCCATGATGGTTGAAAACTGCAAAAATGTTGCTTAATGGCAGATGGTTGAGGAGTCGTCCATAAGGTATGTGACTAAGGTCAGATATCTTAGGCTGACCATGGGTGAAAGTCTTAATTTCATCCCACACTTGGGGTGTGCGAGAGGTCTGCTTACACGAAATAGACAGAGGATGACCAATGCTTATAAGATTGGTTAGTGTGTGTATGTGTATGTGTATATGTGTGCAGTGGATAATGTAAGCAGCGTTTTGTTCTCCAAATTCTTTAAAGAAGACATTTCTAAAATCAAATGCAACAGAACTTATTTATTTTTATACCATTATTACCGAGTTTCCGAAAATTGATAGTGTTTAAAAGAGAAGAGGCACACTCATCAATGAATATCAGCATCAAAATATTCTGGACGAAGAACTTAGTCGATTGCGCCCTGTCCATCTGCTGTCTCGCAGTTTTTCCTCATTTGACTGCAAAAATTTTGCACCCTGTAAAATTTTGCACTCTGAGAAATTTAGTTTTGGTTACGTTTATGAAAGGTATAGGTCTTTCGGCACATGCGGAGAGAGGCCTGGTCTCTTTTCCATGCATAGAAAAATTTTGGGAGATTGCCTTGTGATTCTTTAAGCTCTTGAGCTCTTTTAAGCCTGCTTAAAATTTAATTATTTCAATACCCAGCTAAAAAGCTTTAAGAGTATTAAAACAATAACCGGTTTTTCTTTGCGCGGTTAAACGGCATTTGAAATTGATTAGAGTTTATCCATACCACTTTGGTCGTTATATAAAATTTCGCTTCTCAACTTAGTTTAGGCGGTCAAAGTGGCAGTTTAAAGCCGGAATAAAAAACTGGTCTTAATTATAATTGCATGTGAGGGGTGAATCACATAAATATTACCTGAAAGTAATACAAAATAATATACACTCACATACATATAATATTTTACATAATTCCATTATTAAACTCACATACAGCTTTGTATGTAAATACATAAAATATGTTTCCAAAGTATGGAATTTTTAGGATATTAAGTGGAGTTTGAAAAATGTGAGAATAGAAATTTATTGTACGCAGCATTTGCATTTGACCTGAATGGCAAAAATAAATATAATTCCAGACATAATTTTGCATCTATGCGATATATGTATATATCCTCCCAATAAATATAATGAGGTGTAAAGACATTCTATTGCACATACAAATATACAATCTAACAAGTAAGGAAGGTTAAGTTCGGGTGTAACAGAACATTAGATACTCAGTTG
Organism: Eurosta solidaginis; assembly: GCF_040869045.1. Taxonomy (NCBI): domain Eukaryota; kingdom Metazoa; phylum Arthropoda; class Insecta; order Diptera; family Tephritidae; genus Eurosta; species Eurosta solidaginis. The sequence continues at coordinate 272,414,897 of NC_090320.1, forward strand.
AGAGCTATGCTGAAAACATAAGGGAAAATAACCATGTAGGAAAATGAAACGAAGGTAACATTTGAATGTGTTTGTATGACATGTGTATCAAATGAAAGGTATTAAAGAGTATTTTATGAGGGAGTGGGCCATAGTTCTATAGGTGGACCCCATTTAGGGATATCGCCATAAAGGTGGACGAGGCGTGACTCTACACTTTGTTTGTACGACATGGGTATCAAATGAAAGGTGTTAGTGAGTCTTTTTAAAAGGGAGTGGGCCTTAGTTCTATAGGTGGCCGCTTTTTCGAGATATCGCCATAAAGGTGGACCAGGGGTGACTCTAGAATGCGTTTGTAAAATATGGGTATCAAACGAAAGGTATTAATGAGTATTTTAAAAGGGAGTGGGCCTTAGTTCTATAGGTGCACACCTTTTCGAGATATCGATATAAAGGTGGACCAGGGGTGACTCTAGATTTTGTTTTTACGATACGGGTATCAAATGAAAGGTGTTAGTGAGTCTTTTTAAAAGGGAGTGGGCCTTATTTCTATAGGTGGTCGTCTTTTCGAGATATAGCCATAAAGGGGGACCAGAGGTGACTCTAGAATATGTTTGTACGATATGGGTATCAAATTAAAGGTATTAATGAGGGTTTTAAAAGGGAGTGGCCCTTAGTTGTATATATGAAGGCGTTTTCGAGATATCGACCAAAATGTGGACCAGGGTGACCCAGAACATCATCTGTCGGGTACCGCTGATTTATTTATATATGTAATACCACGAACAGTATTCCTGCCAAGATTTCAAGGGTTTTTTATTTCGCCCTGCAGAACTTTTTCTTTTTCTTCTACTTAATATGGTAGGTGTCACACCCATTTTACAAAGTTTTTTCTAAAGTTATATTTTGCGTCAATAAACCAATCCAATTACCATGTTTCATCTCTTTTTTCATATTTGGTACAGAATTATGTCATTTTTTTCATTTTTCGTAATTTTCGATATCGAAAAAGTGGGCGTGGTCATAATCAGATTTCAGCCATTTTCTATACCAAGATAAAGTGAGTTCAGATAATTACGTGAACTAAGTTCAGAAAAGTTATATCGATTTTTGCTCAAGTTATCATCTTAAAGGCCGAGCGCAAGGACAGACGGTCGACTGTGTATAAAAACTGGGCGTGGCTTCAAACGGTTTCGCACATTTTCACAGAAAACAATTATCGTCATAGAATCTATGCCCCTACCAAATATCACAAGAATTGGTAAATTTTTCATCCGCTTATGGCAGTAAAAGTATTCTAGACAAATTAAATGAAAAAGGGCGGAGCCACGCCTATTTTGAAATTTTCTTTTATTTTTGTATTTTGTTGAATGGAGTTGAATGTATTAATTATGAATTATATACCGTAAAGATATTCAATTTTTTGTTAAAATTTGATTTTTTTTTTAAAGTGGGCGTGTTCTTCATCAGATTTTGCTAATTTTTATTTAACACACAAATAGTAACATGAGTAACGTTTCTGCCAAATTTCATTATGATATCTTCAACGACTGCCAAATTAAAGCTTGCAAAACTTTTAAAAGTGGGCGGTGCCACGCCCATTGTCCAAAATTTTACAAATTTTATATTTTGCGTCTTAAGTTCAACCCACCTACCAAGTTTCATTGCTTTATCCGTCTTTGGTAACGAAATATCGCACTTTTTCGGTTTTTCGAAATTTTCGATATCGCAAAAGTGGCAGCGGTTATAGTCCGATTTCGTTCATTTTAAATAGCGATTGTTGTTGTTGTTGTTGTTGTAGCAATAAGGTTGCTCCCCGAAGGCTTTGGGGAGTGTTATCGAAGTAATGGTCCTTTGCCGGATACAGATCCGGTACGCTACGGTACCAAAGCACCATTAAGGTGCTAGCCCGACCATCTCGGGAACGATTTATGTGGCCACATAAACCTTCAGGCCATTCCCTCCCTCCCCACCTCCAAGTTCCATGAGGAGCTTGGGGTCGCCAGAGCCTTGTCTGTTAGTGAAACATGATTCGCTGCGGATAGGTGAGGTTGACAATTGGGTTTGGAGAAGCTATATATTGCGCTGGCAACCTGAAGGGTTGCGCTACACAGCCCCTTGAATCTGGTATTTTAGTCGCCTCTTACGACAGCCATACCTACCGCGGGATTATTCTGACCCCCTAACCCGCTGGGATAGGGCATTCATCTCAGATCGCTATTTAATAACAACAACAACATGAAATGGCTAAATAAATTTCTTTTTTCACCCAGATTTTGATATATAGAAGTCTATTTCTATCTCGATTAGTTTATGCCGTTACGGATTGCCATTATGCGAACAAAATTAATATACTTTGTGAGCTCTGCTCAGCTGAGTATAAAAAGTTGAATATTTATAACGACGACATATAGAAAAAAGTATATTATGCGGATACTCGAAAAATATAGTCCAAGCTCGGTCGCCTGTAGTAAATCAATATTTAAATTTCAAAGGTGCCAAAATTACTAATCAGAAATTGTATTATGAATAGAAGTGTACTAGTATTTATAAAATTTATTTATGCATTAGCGAATACCAAATATATTTGGTACTGATTGAAACTCTGTTTTAGTAACTTCCTTTTGCCACTCAGGAATGTAAAAAAAATTAAAGAGTTTTCACAGGTTATACAAAAATTTAAATTGCTATAAAAAATTTTGTGCTAAACTGTTTAAAAATTTCCAAAGTGGTCCTTAAATAGAAAAAAATTAGCAACTACTAATTCATAAATAAAGTAAAGGAAGAAAAAACGATAACATTTTTGCTAATTTTTAAATTTTTCAAGCATAAAAATTCGCTTTGCACTTGCCAAGTTACATTTTTATTGCTTGCCATTTATCATTTACTGCAACATAAGTTAAGTATCTTAGGACAAAGAACACAAAAAAACAAGTAAGGAAGGTTAAGTTCGGGTGTAACCGAACATTACATACTCAGTTGAGAGCTATGGTGACTACATAAGGGAAAATAACCATGTAGGAAAATAAACCGGGGGTAATCCTGGAATGTGTTTGTATGACATGTGTATCAAATGAAAGGTATTAAAGAGTATTTTATGAGGGAGTGGGCCATAGTTCTATAGGTGGACGCCTTTTCGAGATATCGCCATAAAGGTGGATCAGGGTGACTCTAGAATGCGTTTGTACAATATGGGCATCAAACGAAAGGTGTTAATGAGTATTTTAAAAGGGAGTGGGCCTTAGTTCTAAAGGTGGCCGCCGTTTCGAAATATCGTCATAAAGGTGGACCAGGGGTGACTCTAGAATGTGTTTGTACGATATGTGTATTAAATTAAAGGTATTAATGAGGGTTTTAAAAGGGAGTGGTGGTTGTTGTATAGGTGGACGCATTTTCGAGATATCGCCATTAAGGTGGACCAGGGGTGACCCTAGAATTTGTTTGTACATTATGGGTATCAAAAGAAAGGTGTTAGTGAGTATTTTAAAAGGGGGTAATCCTTAGTTCCATAGGTGGACGCCGTTTCGAGATATCGCCATAAAGGTGGAGCAGGGGTGACCCTAGAATTTGTTTGTACAAAATGGGTATCAAAAGAAAGGTGTTAATGGGTATTTTAAAAGGGAGTAATCCTTAGTTCCATAGGTGGACGCCGTTTCGAGATATCGCCATAAAGGTGGATCAGGGTGACTCTAGAATTCGTTTGTGCAATATGGGTATCAAACGAAAGGAGTTAATGAGTATTTTAAAAGGGAGTTGGCCTTAGTTCTATAGGTGGACGCCTTTTCGAGGTATAGCAATAAAGGTGGACCAGGGGTGACTCTAGATTTTGTTTTTACGATACGGGTATCAAATGAAAGGTGTTAGTGAGTCTTTTTAAAAGGGAGTGGGCCTTATTTCTATAGGTGGTCGTCTTTTCGAGATATAGCCATAAAGGGGGACCAGAGGTGACTCTAGAATATGTTTGTACGATATGGGTATCAAATTAAAGGTATTAATGAGGGTTTTAAAAGGGAGTGGCCCTTAGTTGTATATATGAAGGCGTTTTCGAGATATCGACCAAAATGTGGACCAGGGTGACCCAGAACATCATCTGTCGGGTACCGCTGATTTATTTATATATGTAATACCACGAACAGTATTCCTGCCAAGATTTCAAGGGTTTTTTATTTCGCCCTGCAGAACTTTTTCTTTTTCTTCTACTTAATATGGTAGGTGTCACACCCATTTTACAAAGTTTTTTCTAAAGTTATATTTCGCGTCAATAAAACAATCCAATTACCTTACCATGTTTCATCCCTTTTTTCGTATTTGGTATAGAATTATGGCATTTTTTTAATTTTTCGTAATTTTCGATATCGAAAAAGTGGGCGTGGTCATAGTCGGATTTCGTTCATTTTTCATACCAAGATAAAGTGAGTTCAAGTAAGCACGTGAACTAAGTTCAGTAAAGATATGTCGATTTTTGCTCAAGTTATCGTGTTAACGGCCATGCGGAAGGACAGACGGACGAGTGTGTATAAGAACTGGGCGTGGCATCAACCGATTTCGCCCATTTTCACAGAAAATAGCTAACGTCACAAAATCTATTCCCCTACCAAATTTCAAAAGGATTTGTTAATTTTTGTTCGACTTATGGCGTTAAAAGTATCCTAGACAAATTAAATGAAAAAGGGCGGAGCCACGCCGATTTTGAAATTTTCTTTTATTTTTGTATTTTGTTGCACCATATCATTACTGGAGTTGAATGTTGATATAATTTGCTTATATACTGTAAAGATGTTAAATTTTTTGTTAAAATTTTACTTAAAAAAAATTTTTTTTAAAAGTGGGCGTGGTCCTTCTCAGATTTTGCTAATTTTTATTAAGCGTACATATAGTTTTAGGAGTAACGTTCCTGCCAAATTTCATCAAGATATCTTCAACGACTGCCAAATTACAGCTTGCAAAATTTTAAATTTCCTTCTTTTAAAAGTGGGCGGTGCCACGCCCATTGTCCAAAATTTTACCAATTTTCTATTCTGCGTCATAAGTTCAACTCATCTACCAAGTTTCGTCGCTTTAGCTGTCTATTGTAATGAATTATCGCACTTTTTCGGTTTTTCGAAATTTTCGATATCGAAAAAGTGGGCGTGGTTATAGTCCGATATCGTCCATTTTAAATAGCGATCTGAGATGAGTGCCCAGATACCTACATACCAAATTTCATTAAGATACCTCAAAATTTACTCAAGTTATCGTGGTAACGGACGGACGGACGGACCGACATGGCTCAATCAAATTTTTTTTCGATCCTGATTATTTTGATATATGGAAGTCTATATCTATCTCGATTCCTTTATATATGCACAACCAACAGTTATTCAATCAAACTTAATATACTCTGTGAGCTCTGCTCAACTGAGTATAAAACAAGTAAGGAAGGCTAAGTTCGGCTGTAACCGAACATTACATACTCAGTTGAGAGCTGTGGAGACAAAGTAAGGAAAATTACCATGTTGTAAAAGGAACCTAGGGTAACCCTGGAATGTGTTTGTATGACATGTGTATCAAATGGAAGGTATTAAAGAGTATTTTAAGAGGAAGTGGGCCATAGATCTATAGATGGACGCCATTTAGGGATATCGCCATAAAGGTGGACCAGGCCTGACTTTAGAATTTGTTTGTATGATATGGGTATCAAAAGAAATGTGTTAATGATAATTTTAAAAGGGAGTGGGCCTAAGTTCTATAGGTGGACGTCTTTTCGAGATATCGCCATAAAGGTGGACCAGGGGTGACTATAAAATTTATTTTGTACGATATGGGTATCAAATAAAAGGTATTAATGAGTATTTTAAAACAGCGTGGGCCTAAGTTCTATAGATGTACGCCTTTTCGAGATATCGCCATAAAGATGGACCAGGGGTGACTCTAGAATTTGTTTGTACGACATGAGTATCAAATGAAAGGTGTTAATGAGTATTTTAAGAGGGAGTGGGCCTTAGTTCTATATGTGGACGCCTTTTCGAGATATCACCACAAACGTTGACCAGGGGTGACTCTAGAATTTGTTTGTACTATATGAGTATCAAATGAAAGGTGTTAATGAGTATTTTAAAAGGGTGTGAAAGTGTAAGTTCTATAGGTGGACGCATTTCGGAATATCGTTATAAAAGTGGACCTGGGTTGACTCTAGAATGCGTTTGTACAATATGGGTGTCAAACGAAAGGTGCTAATGAGTATTTTAAAAGGGCGTGGGTCTTAGTTCTATAGATGGACGCCTTTTCGAGATATCTCCATAAAGGTAGACCAGGGGTGACTCTAGAAGTTGTTTGTACGATATGGGTATCAAATGAAAGGTGTTAATGAGTATTTTAAAAGGGAGTGGGCCTTAGTTCTATAGGTGGATGCCCCTTCGAGATATCGCCATAAAGGTGGGCCAGGGGTGACTCTAGAATTTTTGTGTACGATATGGGTATCAAATGAAAGGTGTTAATGAGTATTTTAAAAGGACGTGGGCCTTAGTTCTATAGGTGGACGCCTTTTCGAGATATCGACATAAAGGTGGACCAGGGGTGACTCTAGAATTTTTTTGTACGATATGGGTATCAAATGAAAGGAGTTAATGAGTATTTTAAAAAGGAGTGGGCCTTAGTTCTATATGTGGACGCCTTTTCGAGATATCGTCATGAAGGTGGACCAGGGGTAACTCTAGAATTTGTTTGTACGATATGGGTATCAAATGAAAGGTGTTAATGAGTATTTTAAAAAGGAGTGGGCCTTAGTTGTATATGTGGACGCCTTTTCGAGATATCGCCATAAACGTGGACCAGGGGTGATTCTAGAATGTGTTTGTACGATATGGGTATCAAATTAAAGGTATTAATGAGGGTTTTAAAAGGGGGTGGCCCTTAGTTGTATATGTGAAAGCGTTTTCGAGATATCTACCAAATTGTGGACCAGGGTGATCCAGAACATCATCTGTCGGGTACCGATAATTCATTTATATATGTAATATCACGTACAATATTCATTCCAAGATTCCAAGGGCTTTTGATTTCGCCCTGCAAAACTTTTTCATTTTCTTCTACTTAATATGGTAGGTGTCACACCCATTTTAGCAAATTTTTTTCTAAAGTTATATTTTGCGTCAATAGACCAATACAATTACCATGTTTCATTCCTTTTTTCGTATTTGGTATATAATTATGGCATTTTTTTCATTTTTCGTAATTTTCGATATCGAAAAAGTGGGCGTGGTCATAGTCGGATTTCGGCCATTTTTTACACCAATACAAAGTGAGTTCAGATAAGTACGTGAACTGAGTTTAGTAAAGATATATCGATTTTTTCTCAAGTTATCGTGTTAACGGCCGAGCGGAAGGACAGACGGTCGACTGTGTATGAAAACTGGGCGTGGCTTCAACCGATTGATACCCACAGAAAACAGTTATCGTCCTAGGAGCTAAGCCTCTACCAAATTTCACAAAGATTTGTTAATTTTTGTTCGACTTATGGCATTAAAAGCATCCTAGACAAATTAAATGAAAAAGGGCGGAGCCGCGCCCATTTTGAAATTTTCTTTTTATTTTTGTATTTTCTTGCACCATATCCTTACTGGAGTTGAATGTTGGCATAATTTACTTATATGCTGTAAAGATATTAACTTTTCTTTTAAAATTTGAGTTAAAAAAAAAAATTTTTTTTAAAAAGTGGGCGTGGTCGTTCTCCGATTTTGCTAATTTTTATTAAGCAGACATAAAGTAATAAGAGTAACGTTCCTGCCAAATTTCATCATGATATCTTCAAGGAATGCCAAATTACAGCTTGCAAAACTTCTAAATTACCTTCATTTAAAAGTGGGCGGTGCCACGCCCATTGTCCAAAATTTTACTAGTTTTCTATTCTGCGTAATAAGCTCAACTCACCTACCAAGTTTCATCGCTTAATGCCTATTTGGTAATGAATTATCGCACTTTTTCGATTTTTCGAAATTTTCGATACCGAAAAAGTGGGCGTGGTTATTGTCCGATATCGTTCATTTAAAACAGCGATCTGAGATGAGTGCCCAGGAACCTACTTACCAAATTTCATCAAGATACCTCAAAATTTACTCAAGTTATCGTGTTAACGGTCAGACGAACGGACGGGCGGACGGACATGACTCAATCGAATTTTTTTTCGATACTGATGATTTTGATATATGGAAGTCTATATCTATCTCGATTCCTTTATACCTGTACAACCAACCGTTATGCAATCAAAGTTAATATACTCTGTGAGCTCTGGTCAACTGAGTATAAAAAAACGACAACACTACACGCCCAATACTTGCAAAATGCAATACCAAACTACAGCAACAAATCGCAATTTTTATAAAGCCACCTACGCAAGACGATCCCAAGGCGCAAAGACAAGGCCGGCTACGATATTGGCAACAACATCGGTTGTATGAACTGCGACAGAAACAATACTCATAATAGTAATAGTGCAGGCAATCATATAAATTACAATGGCAACTCTGACAATGGCTAGACAAAGCAAAATATATCTAATATAGTTGTGAAACATTCAACTTACATAGAAAACATTTCTCATTAGAAAGAGGGCACAGCATGCGTCCAGTCCACAGCTATGCTGCAACTAAATAATACCAATTCAAGGCAGCACACAATTAAATACCTGAAATTAAAGTGCGTTCACACATACACACAAACTCCTATCCTTGCGTCTCGTAGGTGGACTGTGGCACAGCATGTTGGTGCAACAACTAAGTAAATATTTGCAATTACAAGTCAGAGTATTAAAATATATATCTATATGAATGTTTCCATTTATTTAACTCAAAGCATGTGGTTATGCAATTGCGACACCAAAAAGTATCCAAACATTGGCCAAAAGTACTTAATAGATAGTTGCATGTTACTCATACGCCCTGGTGTACTATAAAGGACTCTTCTAAGCTTTGTTGGTTTGCACTTCCTTAACTTTACTTTGCTGCACTTCTTTACATTTTCCTTCAGTTTTACTTATGGTTAGAGAAATTTCATTTTCATTTTGTCAGCAGAACAGATGCAGAGAGGGGGAGGCATGTATGTAAAAGTAGTTAATTACGTTTTTCACAATTTTGTATGAAGTATTTTTAGCGGATGCAGAAATATTTATTTTATTTTTTTCGCTCAAAATAAGATAACTCAAGGTAAACGCAAGGGTAGTTGATTTATTTATTTTTTTAGATATATTTGTGTTTGTAAGGACGTCAAAAAAGTATGTAAGACTGGCATAACTGGAGAAAAGTGGGCAGAGGAGGAGTTTTGCTTGGTTAAGTTTAAAATGTCTTTAAAATCAGAACTTTTTTAGAATAAAATAAGGCAGTTTCAACAAAAGTTAATCCATTTAATTGGTCATAGATACCTTCTAGAGAAGATCCTTTCCCTTAATCCTCTCTAGAAACCCGTTGTTGTTGTTGTAGCAGTGCTTCGCCCCATCCAATAGGTCTGACCAATCACAAATTGTCATCAATGTCCTCTAACGGGAGTCCGAGGAAACTTGCAGTTTCAACAGGGGTCATAGAAATATGCACAGATACGTGTCATGTCACTTCTAAATTTTAGTTTGAGGTTTGCCTATTGTGGTATGAGATTTTTGGAATCCGATTTCATTGCAGTTTATGATATCCGATGTTGTTCCTGATATATTAACCCCATGTTATTAGTGAAATACGCAAGTTATCCGTAGTGTGAGTTACGCGTAGCAACATTAAACAGTCAGTATGACCGCAATTGATAAGAACGACTCAGTGAGTGAACATAAACCAAATTAAAAGAAAAAACGAAGAAATAAATCAATAAGGAAAAAAAGGGGACTAGGTTAGGTTAGGTTTAACTGGCCGGTCCATGAGGACCTCACGTAAACTGAATGAGTCCGTAGTATTACCAGAAGTTTGTTTTAACGACCAAACTGAAAAAACCTATCAAAAACCAGGACCTATGTTATAAAATAATCCATCTTGGAAAATACTAGAAGCTTCCTAGGACTTACGCCACTTGCTGCTTCTAGATCTCATAGCGGTATCACTCCTAATAGCTGGAGTCTCTGCCTGGCAAATGCAGGGCACGAGCACAGAACGTGTTCGATCGTTTCCTCCTCCAACCCACACTTCCTACATCTGCTATCACTGAGCAAACCTAATTTAAAGGCATGTGACGCCGGAAGGCAGTGTAGAGGACTAAAGCAGGAGTGAAAAGGAAAAGGGAAGAGCAAATTAAAAATAAAGGAGATGGAAGCAGAAGGCAGTGTAGAAGACTAAAGCAGGAGTGAAAAGGAAAAGGGAAGAGCAAAGTAAAATAAAAGGAGATGGAGCAAGGAAAGAAAGAAGAAGAGGGAAAAGGATGGTTACAATGATGATGATGATGACGGTGACGATTGCTGATAATGCGAACAGACGAAGAAGATGGAATGAAAATTGAAGACGAAAATATAAATTGAAGTAGTGTACCATTAAGTATCTCTATAGTTCCAGTCACGGTTACAATTACAATAACTAAGAAGAACTACAGCTACGCGTTGTACATATGCCTATGGGATATGTTATTTTAGATCTGTGGTTGATAGCATCCGATGTCGTGCTTGATTTATAATGATCACCGGAAATACGGTTGTAACACGTGGTTAGAGTTACGCGTAACAACTTTGTTAAGCCAAAATGATCGCAACTGGATATAGAAAGAATCATTCAGTAAACGAAATTAAAATAACTTAGTCGGAGAACTTAAGAAATAAAGACCAAAGGCAATGTGAAAATATAAAGGGTAAGGAACGAATGCAAAAGTGAATAGGGAAGAGAAAAGTAAAATTAAAGGGGCTTGATGTAATGCAAAGAAAGAAGAAAAATGAAAACAAAATTAATCCTAAGATAATGGGGATGAGGACATTTTATTGGTGGTGATAATGCGAAGAGTGGACAAAAGCGGCAACGAAGAATTGGAACAGAGGTGCCCTTGAGAACTTCGCAGAGCGTCAGAAATCTGTTCGGCGTTCACCTACATATTGTATGAGCGGAGCGATTGAGGTTCAATAGATGAAGTGATATATGTGTTTCGCTTGTACATCAAGCAAGAAACAGATCCAGCATGAATTTGTTTTTTTTTCGCCTCTCACCATGTACATACATAATACAGAAGAAATGTGCAGTTGTATACGAAAAGCGAGGAGTTTTTATGGATCATGCTGAGTCTCGCAAGACGTATACGCGTCACAACTTGCTGATTTTTGTGTAAAGCACCTTGGTAAAGCTTGGTACTTATGCATTTTCTTACGAGAAGGAAACGACGCTGACCCCATCTTATCCTTCTACAGATATTGTAATCATTATCATCATAATAAAAAATGTGCTTACCCTATTTTTCTACGACTCATGCCAATTGGGCGCTGCAAGTGTAATTAGATCATCTTCCATCTGCCCTTCCAACTTGGTGGAGATCTTTTGCTTCCTCCGCTTCAAACATCTTGACTATCTACTGAAAACATTGGATCTATGCTCATATCTATGAAAATCATAGAGCTCATGACCAAGCATAAATCTGCTTGCAGAAGTTTGTCTCCTATACCGTTTGAAAGGATGGGCTGTTTATGCGTTTTTTTTTTGTTCGTTAAATGAGACTCCACTTTTAAACTGCCAATGTAGCCCAAAAAAGCACCTATTGCAAAGAGTGTTTCTCTGTTGGCTTCTATCTGCTCACGCATGAGATTGAAAAAATTGCAGATTTGGAGAGTCACCTTGTATGAAGCATCGACTTTTTTCAAATGGCTCGAAGAGGATCTTACCAATCCTTATAGAGCTAACAGTGCTGCTTAACGTCATTTGACATAGTCCCATGTTTTAGAAAGAAGATAAACTCAGACCTATATATAAACAATTATTTTCAACTGTCAAAAACTGCATGGAAGTAGCCAAGGATATGATGCGTGTCGATTTCCTTATCGTAGTTCTTCTCCTGAATTAAACGTACCGTGGTCGGTAGTGGATTTGTTTACCGCACTATATAAAACAGATCTCAAAAACTTCGCGATTTCCAATTTTAATCTTAGGCACACATATTTTTTGTACTATGCGTTATGTATGTGATATATTTATAATATGATATATGATGTTGTGTATGTATATATGCTTAGTTTCAATACATCGTATATGCGAGATCCAGTTTCACCTTCGAAATTTCATATCAGAAGTGTAATGAGCGATATGTGATGCATGGCTTGTGCCTCATATCGGTTGATACAAGCAATAACACCCAAAGTTGAGGCAGAATGAAATAAAGTAAATACCAGCCTTATAATCTCCGTACTCAGATCTGGCATTACACAAATTTTCTTGCTTGTTGCCCTTAAACTAAAGATTTTATGGGTGAACACTCACCTCAGTAACCTTGGGGGTGCATTACAAAATTAAAGTTCCTTTATTTCACCACAACTTTCCCTATCTATTAAAGTCCGTACTTGAAATTAGCTCAATACATGACTACTTTCTCTTATATACCTGCCATATTTGTAAAATAGACTAACTAAAGAACTTTTTTCTACAAAAGAAACACTATTTATCTTAACTACTACATCTATCTATATTTCTTAGCAAAACACACATGGCTAAAAAGGTAAAACCACATTCAAATAAAAAATAAATTCAACTAAAATAAGAAATAAACCCAAATATCTAAAAGTTTATCCTTTCTATTGCACTAAACTATACAAAGCCCAGCAGAGCTTTTATGCGATTGTGTCTGTTTTTGTAAAAAACTCGCTTGAATGCTTTGTGACTTTTATTGCCACACGTGTGTAAATAATACCTGTGAACAAAACTGACACAAAAACTACTAAAAAAAAAAGAGGGAATAGAATAACTAACCGACACAAAGATATAACAACTCGTAAAGCACAAGGCAAATAGTTAAATGCTATAAGGGACATAAGTACTTCTGAATTAAATATACTACATGCCTATCATCACACTCATCTACATACATACATAGATATGTGTGCAAGTATAATATACAGGAGTTAGTTGAGTAGAACATCAGCTGCTAGTGCGAAATACAAATACCTAGCTAAATGGGTATGCGCATTGTTCTACATCTGGCAAAGGTAAGCGCTTCCTTAAGCATAAAGAAACGTAGACATATGAGAAGAATTTGGTTAATCTCAAAGACCAAAGTTAAGTCACTAAAACAGAGAAAACTTTTTCCATCTGTTTTATCTTTTTTGGTAATGGACTTAAGTTTAGCACTGTGCCATTGTCAAGAGTTTAGTTACCTGTAAAATAAAACTAAGCAGTAGTGAAATAATGATGCTTAAAAAGTTTTTATGAATATGTATTGGCAAAAAGTATTTGAAAACATTTCTATAAAATATTGCGTTTTTAATAGATAAGGTATAAACGGCGGCCACCGTGGTGTGATGGTAGCGTGCTCCGCCTACCACACCGTATGCCCTGGATTCACACCCCGGGCAAAGCAATATCAAAATTTTAGAAATAAGTTTTTCAATTAGAAGAAAATTTTTCTAAGCGGGCTCGCCCCTCGGCAGTGTTTGGCAAGCGCTCCGGGTATATTTCTGCCATAAAAAGCTCTCAGTGAAAACTCATCGGCCTTGCAGATGCCGTTCGGAGTCGGCATAAAACATGTAGGTCCCGTCCGGCCAATTTGTAGGGAAAAGCGAGAGGAGCACGACGTAAATTGGAAGAGAAGCTCGGCCTTAGATCTCTTCGGAGGTTATCGCGCCTTACATTAATTTTTTTATTTATAAATCTTTTAATCGTAACGATTTTAGCGCGTGACTTTTTAATATGCCTGCGATGTCACAATGAAACTATTTTAAGATTTTCGATTTATGTATGATATGCGATTTTTAGCGCATGACTCTGTTACATGCATGTGATTTGCTATCGCATATTAATAATACAATTTTCGATATTTATCGCGTGTGATATTGTATCACAAATTAGTAGAGGTGCTATAAAAAAATTATATGTTATTAGATTTTACGACGTGACTTTTTCATATACATGTGATGTTGTATATCATATTAGAATAGGCGATGATACAATGAAACAATTTGAAATACCATTATCAATTTTTATCGCAGGACTTTTTAATATGCATGTGATGTGATGTATAATCACATATTGACAGAGGTGATGTGAAATGAAGAATTAAGTAATTGCTTGGCCTCTTAATATACTTATAAATGACAAAAATTTGTTTATGAATTCGATATTTATCACATGACTTTGTAACATGTATTTGATGTAGTATGAGATATCAGTAGAGATTGTGTCATAATAGATAAAAAAATTAAAATTACATGAATTTTTAATATGCATTTGACATAGTATCATATTTTAGTAGAGATGAGGTCGCAAAAAATTTTTTACGATTTTCAGTTGCTATCGCGTGATTTTTTTAAATTAATCTGATCTTCTGATCTTGTACCACATATGTATTAGTGCGAAAGTGTCGCAATGAAAAAGTTATACGACACTCGACTTTTGTCGCATGAAATTTTTATGTGCATGTGATGTAGTATCACATATTAGTAGAGGTGAAGTCACAATAAAATATGACAGTACATACACAAATTTCCGAGTTTTATTTTGTGTCTTTTATTTCTTTTTTTGCTGTTATATGCCTGGAATAAGAATAGCCACTTTAATGATTTGCGATTTTTATCGTATGATGTATGTGATGTTGTAATGTGAGGTGATATCAAAATAAAGATTTTCCATTTTTATTCCGAGACTTTTTGATATGATTGTAAAAAACTTTTACGATGAAAAATTGTATATATTTGTTATTTAACATGTAAGTGAGGTGGAATCACATATTAGCAATCAGCACTATGTGAAGACATCACTGGCTTTCGGTTATTTGACGAATCGCAGTGTTGCATTTATATATGTAACCGAGATATCTTTGTATAAATAACATGCTATCACATGATATTTTATATCACGTTTCCAGCCGATTATGTTTCGTAAATTTGACATCATTCTCTATCTAATGACTTTTATCATATGATGTTGTGTTACTTGTTTGGTTAGAGTATTAAATTATCATTCCAAGCTATCTACCATATAATGTTTTATGAATCTAACAATTTTCTTATTTCTATGGGCGCTACAGAAAATTTACTGTCCTTGCCTGATTCAATAAATTGTTTAATTTATTCCCTCTCACCATTTTCTTATAATATTTTTTTTTTTTATCACGTGATGCTCTATCACATATTTGGCACAAATTTTTTGCTCCTGAAACTTTCTTTAAGTCTATAGATGCAGGACGTCACAGAATGAAAAAAATTAAACGAGTTGTTAAGTGGCGCACAGTGTGCTTCCAGCAGCCTTTGATATTTCTCACTTTTAGTTACTATCCGCTCTCCATCGCGTCAATTTCGGTGCACAGAATTTATACATATGTTCATATGTACCTGTATACTTGTATTCCCATATGTACGTGCATATTTATGTACCAACATATGACTATACAAATGTACGAATACATGTACATACGCTGCAATGCGAATATATTCACCGGCATATACAGCCGTTAGTTGACCGCTAGGTAAAATTCCTTTACTGAAAGCTAAATTGATTTTTTGCCCTTTCATCATAATTATTCAGTCTTGAGAATTTGAAGAGTGAGCGTGTGCATAAATATATATATAGCACATAGAAGGCACAAATGTAAGTTCTAAACAATTGAATATCTAATATGCAATCTTTAAAGAAAATTAATAAAGATTTCAGCGCTATCATCAATTGGTGTTTTATTTGGATTTTAACGCTAGGAATATCTGCCAACTGCACGCGACTCAACATCCTGAAATATTTTTGCAATCGACATAGACTTGAGATCAAAATTAATTCAACTGCATATGACATGGCAGACAAAGACGTTCTTAATAGCGATGGAGGGGCAACAGGTGCCAACCAGCGTAACGAAACATCTTCTGCCGGCGCTGATGCGCATTCAAAGGTGCCAGAAAATGGTTATGACAATATCAACGCTACAACTGACAAAGGCGAACAAAGCAACATAGGGGTGGACATAACAGGTAGTTTGCCCGCATCGTCTACCCACTCATCCACGCCAACGCAGAACACAAACGTTGATCCTAAAAATAAACAGTTTGACGATCTCGTGAATCAGGTTCTAAAGGGATCGCTTTTCACAAGCACAGGTGTCTGTCGCGATACGCAGCGAGCGACTACTATCGAAGAAAGTAACGCATGGGCAATTCCTGGAAAAGCCGCCCCAATAGGGTCACGGCCAAGTTTATCTTTTTGGCCAAGCGCAGCGCACTGCAATTATTCTCTGCCATACGGTAACAGTTACGCCGACATAGTAGCGCCTTCGTCTACTGCTCTGCCAGCAGCGGGATTCGGCTGCAATTTGCCAAATATGGAGTTAAACGGCACGCTACCCACAAATACAACTACGTCAAAGGGTATCTTATCATCGTCACAAATAGCAGCACGTCATGTTATCACTAGAGAGTTACCTCTATTCTCCGGCAAACCTGAGGAATGGCTCCTGTTCATAAGCAATTATGAACAATCGACTGAGAGATGCGGATTTAGTAATGAAGAGAACCTTATTCGCCTACAGAAATGCCTGAAAGGTCCAGCTTTGGAAGCTGTGCGAGGTAAGTTGGTGATCCCCGCCACTGTTCCGTACGCAATAGGAACTCTAAAAATGCTGTTCGGGCGCCCGGAAATAGTGCATGCGGCTTTACAACGCAAACTCAGGGAAGAGCCTGCTGTGAAACACAACAATTTGGACTCAGTAATACGATTGGCGCTGGCCGTTCAGAACTACTGCGCTACAATGTTGGCCGTCGGCCTCAGCGAGTATCTAAACGACCCTCTATTGCTGAATGAATTAGTCGGCAAGTTCCCTGGCGACTTGAAACTCGACTGGGGTAGGCACAGATTATCTGCTGGTGGTATCAACTTGGCCACGTTTGATCAGTGGTTGTTTAATGTAGCCATGTGCGCAACTATGGTGACCTCGTACGAGCCTCAAGCTGCAGACAACACGAAGAGCGGAGGTGGAAAACAAGTCAAAGAGCGTGTATTGGTACACGTGGTAGAGGATCGTGATAAAGGTAAAGGTAGCAAGAACTCAAAATCATTAGAGGGCGTTTCGTGTCCCAAGTGTAAGGGACAGCATCGTTTGCCGGATTGTGACACGTTTAGAGCGCTTGATGTAAAAGGTCGCTGGGAGTTCGTTAAAAGTGAAAGGCTCTGCTTCTCTTGCTTCATGCGACATCTTGTACGATACTGCAAAACGAAGAAACGATGCGGCGTGGACGGGTCCACTTCCACCCACAGCACTTTGCTACATTCGGCTGCTACCGTGGGGGGCGACGTCCAACCACAACAACAAATTGATACCAAAGCTACACCGGAAGCGGATCAAAAGGAATCTACTGTTCTATTTCATAGCCGATCCGCTACGAAGGCTATGTTCCGATATGTGCCCGTAACGCTTTATGGTAAGGTGAAGCAAGTACATATATACGCTTTAATAGATGAAGGCTCTGCATGCACATTAATCGAAAGCAAATTAGCAGACGAACTTGAGTTGGAGGGTCCAACAGAGCAGTTGTGTTTAAAGTGGACCGGTGATCAGATGCAGACTGAACAGAACTCCAAATCAGTGTACTTGAATGTATCAGCAATTGGCAAAGAGGAACAACGCTACTTGTTGAAAGGCGTCCGTACGGTAACGTCCTTGGATTTGCCCACGCAAAGCGTCGATGAACAGTTGTTATGCCAATGATACCACCTTAAATCAGTTCCTATTCAAGCGTACACGAATGTAAAACCTCAGATTATCATCGGCCTTGACAATATTAAGGTAAGCGTTCCCATAGAAACACGCGAAGCAGAAGACGATGACGTTATTGCCGTCCGCTGCAGACTGGGTTGGGCAGTGTATGGGCGACACAACTACAAAAACCATACTACACCTCGTATTTTGTACATATGCGAATGCAGTGATGCTGATATTGCCCGTAAGCTAGATGAAGCGGTGAAAACGTATTTTTCACTCGAGTCAATGGGAGTGAGCATCAAAACCAAACCCCTGAGATCGAAGGAAGATGAACGTTCACTGCAAATTATGGAGAACACGAGCAAATATCTAGCAAATGAAAAACGCTGGGAGACTGGTCTTCTATGGAGGTTCGACAACATCGATTTGCCTGACTCATACCAGATGGCTCTCAAACGACTTAACTGCCTCGAGGCGAAGATGGCCAAAGACTCACAGCTAAATTCTTTTATGATAAGTACTATCGAAAGCTACATTAAAAATGGCTACGTACGCAAATTGTCAAATGGGGAGATAATGAGAAATTCTCGTTCATGGTTCTTGCCGATTTTCACAGTAACCAATCCTAACAAAATGAAAACGCGGTTGGTTTGGGATGCAGCCGCAAAGGTATGCGGCGTTGCTTTGAATGATGTCCTGTTGAAAGGGCCCGATTTAATGGCTTCGTTAATTGGAGTGCTGATGCGCTTCCGAGAGCGGAAAGTAGCTATTACCGGTGATATACGACAAATGTTTCACCAAATAAAAGTACGACAAGAGGACTTAGCTGCTCAACAATTTCTATGGCGAGACGGGGAAAAAACGCGCTCTCCCGATGTATATGTTATGCAGGTAATGACATTTGGCGCGTCATGTTCCCCCGCTCTTGATAATTTCATTAAAAATAAGAACGCGGATAGATTCATTAGTAAACAGCCAGAAGCAGTCAAGGCGATACATAAAAACACTTTCGTGGATGACTGGTTGCAGTCCGTGGACTCTGAAGAGCAAATGTTAGAGTTAGCCGAAATAGCGAAACGCATCCATGCAGACGGTGGATTTGAAATGAGGCATTGGCTATCAAACTCAAGGCGTGTTGTTCGAGCCTTAGATGACGAAATGGAGACATCAGCAAAAAATATTGTATTGTCTGACGAGCCTCGAGATGTGGTGGTTACCATCTGAAGATTCTCTGACATTCGTCGTAAAGCCCGAGCTAATTGCTAAAGCATCGCTTGCCACATCATCGAAACGACAAGTATAAAGCGTAGTTATGTCGATTTTTGATCCACTCGGACTCCTCGGCTTCTTCAACATTCGAGCCAAAATTATTCTTCAGAACATATGGCGATCAGGAGTTGGATGGGACGACAATCTCAAAGATGACGAAGAATCAGACTGGCAGCAATGGCTTAAGTTAGTGTCAAAGCTGAACGATGTACGTATACCTCGATGCATGCCCTTTGGTAGTTGTGCAAAGTCAATTCAGTTGCATACGTTCGTAGATGCTAGCATTGATGCATATGCTGCGGTGACATATCTACGCGCAGATATGGATGACGACGTTCGCTGTCTCATAGTTGCTTCAAAGACTAGAGTCGCACCATTGAAGCCCATATCAGTTCCTCGTATGGAATTAAAGGCAGCAATATTAGGGCTGCGACTATACAATTGTATTGAGTTAGAAGCATCAATACGATTCGACCGCCGTTTCTTCTGGACAGATTCAAGAGACGTACTTTGCTGGATACGATCCGATTCGCGTAAATTTCAACAATTTGAGGCTGTTCGAATTGGCGAAATTTTAGAAGGGTCCGACGTAACCAGCTAGAACTGGGTTCCATCCCACCATAATGTGGCTGACGATGGAACTAAGTGGGTTAAGAGCCCGGAAATAAATGGGTCAACACGTTGGTTTATTGGACCAAACTTTTTGTATATGGAGGAGTCGCAGTGGCCACAAATAGACGCCACAAGTAGGACCACTGAGGCGAACGTAGTTTGCCATAACGAAGTGATACACACCCGTGCATGTGTATTAGCTTGTATTTCACCCGATCCCAGCCGATTTAGTAAATTGGAGCGCCTTCGAGCAGCACATAGATCCGTACTACACTTTCTACAAATCATATCAAAGAAGCCGTTCGAAGCAGTGTTAAAGAAAATCATAGAGCTGAAACGAGACGTCGACATGGATATCGTGCTTATTCGCATTTGCCAAGAAGAATCATTTTCAGAGGAGATCAGCTGTCTCAAATCAAACAAACAAATAAGTGATAGAAAGAGCCATCTGTTTAAATGCTCACCGTACTTAGACGACCATGGAGTTCTTCGCATAAAAGGTCGCGTAGATGCCATAGAAGCAGTGGAAATCGACGTAAAACGCCCTATCATTCTACCGCGGCGTCACCGTATAACATACTTGATTGCAGAGTTTTACCACAGAAAGTAACACCATCTACATAACGAGATTGTCGTTAACGAGCTACGCCAACGCTATTGGATTTCGGGGTTAAGAGCGCTGGTAAGAGGAGTTTCGAAGCAATGCCCAGCTTGTCATATACGAAAAGCTCAACCCTCTCCACCGGAGATGGGTGAACTTCCTATGGAGCGGTTATCACCACATACTCGGCCCTTTACGTTCACTGGCGTGGACTACTTTGGCCCCATAGACATAGCAGTTGGGCGTCGTCGTGAAAAACGCTGGGGCGTTTTGTTCACCTGCCTCACTACACGGGCAGTTTATTTAGACATCGTGCCATCGCTATCCACCGATTCGTTTTTGATGGCTTCGAAAAGTTTTACTGCTCGACGAGGTGTGCCTAAACGAATTCTTTCCGACAACGGCACTAACTTTCGTGGTGCCAGCAGGGTGTTGAAAGAAAGCATCGAGTGCATATCACCGAAAGATATAGAAAAGCAGTACCCAGAGATGTCATTCAGCTTTATACCGCCGGGCGCGCCTCATATGGGTGGGGCGTGGGAAAGAATGGTACGCTCTACCAAATCAATATTGACTGAGATTCTACCAAAAGCAAAGTTACGTGAAGAAGTTCTGCGTGCTACATTAGCCGACGTCGAGTTTATGCTGAACTCACGACCACTGACGTATGTACCCCTAGATTCGATGGATGCTGAGGCGCTAACACCCAACCACTTTTTGATTGGCAGTTCCAATGGGTTACGCGAGCGAGGAGAACCGCACCAAACAGGTGCCTCGTTAGCCAAAGATTTTCGCATTGCTGGTCAGATAGCCGACGTGTTTTGGAAAAGGTGGCTGCGAGAGTATTTACCAACTTTAAAAAGGCGCACGAAGTGGTTTCAGCCGCCACTCGCACCCATTGCCGTAAACTACATAGTTATTATTGTAGACGAGAATAGCTAGCGCTGCTCGTGGCCAACGGGTATAGTAGTAGACATTCACCACTCGAAAGATGGACAAGTTCGCAGTGCTATCGTTCGTACAGCTGATGGTCTCGTTACCCGCCCAGCAGTGAAGCTTGCAAAATTAGACATAAAGGAAGATGGTAATGCACAGCGCAGTGATGCTGTGAATTACGGGGTGGGGAATGTTAAGTGGCGCACAGTGTACTTCCAGCAGCCTTTGATATTTCTCACTTTTAGTTACTATCCGCTCTCCATCGCCTCAATTTCGGTGCACAGAATTTATACATATGTTCATATGTACCTGTATACTTGTATTCCCATATGTACGTGCATATTTATGTACCAACATATGACTATACAAATGTACGAATACATGTACATACGCTGCAATGCGAATATATTCACCGGCATATACAGCCGTTAGTTGACCGCTAGGTAAAATTTCTTTACTGAAAGCTAAATTGATTTTTTGCCCTTTCATCATAATTATTCAGTCTTGAGAATTTGAAGAGTGAGCGTGTGCATAAATATATATATAGCACATAGAAGGCACAAATGTAAGTTCTAAACAATTGAATATCTAATATGCAATCTTTAAAGGAAATTAATAAAAGTTTCAGCGCTATCATCAATTGGTGTTTTATTTGGATTTTAACGCTAGGAATATCTGCCAACTGCACGCGACTCAACACGAGTAATGAGCTGTTTTTCGTAAATAGTCAAGAACGCTCTAATTATAACTGTAGGCTGTCACTCGAGCGAATGAGTTCTCTCGTATGTTATATAAAGAAATATTGAAGAATAGTTCAGGAAAATAAAATTGAATTTTTAAAGAGCATAAAATAAACATAACTTCATGCGACCGTTTAAGACTGCAACAGGATGCATACCATGGCCAAGGCTTTTATTACTTTCCAAGTTCCAGAAGCTTTTCTGCCTCTATCATATGTAATATCACTCCCTTCGATATTGTTGTGTTTGGGACATAGCTAACAGACATATTGCCATGTTATAAAAACCCCGTTAAAAACGTCTTTTGATATAATTAAGTTGATCACATGCCGATATAATTGACTTTGTATATAGTTCAGCCCAGTTCTTCCTTTGCTACACCCCAGAGCTTCAATCATTTCAACGTTGAAATCTACATCATGCCTCTGTTCATTCCGGCTGTAAAGCCACTTTCGATCCTGCGTAATCGTCGAGTTCATCTATTACAATTCTGGATCTTTAGTCAGGTCACTTCCTTATACTCAACTTACACACTCCAACAGCTTCTTTTCAGGTTCGCCTAAAAGGAGGAGATAGTTTAATATTACCTATGGAACGAAAATTTATAGCTTTCTAAGCTGGTTGGCGATGTTGTAAATGGTTAATGCAGAGTTATTGCTTACCCGAATTATCAACCTACGTGCGTAGGATCCGAAAAAGCCTAATCCAGAAACTACATAATTCTTTGTAAAAATTCAGCAACTATTTTAAATTATTGTCCCCCATAAAAATAAATTATTAGCAATTTAGTATTTCTTATATCGCATTAATGTGTTTGCGCCTTAATTTATGCAAAATCTGCGTGTACTCGTAGCATCAATATGCTACTTATCCAAAGTAAATTGCTTAAAACACACAACATATAACGCCTTTCAATATCAAAATGTATGTGTTTAGATCCTTTCCAAAAAAGCCAAAGAAAAATATTTCTCAATTTCTTATTTCTAATATTTTCACATTCATTCAAATTATTTACAGCTGCGGCTAGTTGTAAATCAGTTCCCATTACCCTTTTTGATTTTCCCCTAAGCACCGGAAGCATTACTTACTGCTATTTGAACTAAGCTAAAGGTCCTAGCGTGACAGCCAACAACAACAACAATAATAACAGTCGGAAATGTCACATTTCTTATACCATAAATAATTCATTATAAATTTCAACGCACATTTAAAGGCGCTAGGCAATTTTGGCCTTTTTTTTTGAAAAATATTTGAAGCACTGCACGTGACGGCAGAATAAATGAGTGGCAATCTGTGACGATGAATTTGTTTGGTGTGATGGACAGAGGATATCTCTGTAGAAAAGCCAAATGCGAAATGCCAAATAGTAATAAATGGCAGGATTGTGAATAAGAAATGAAATATTTATTTCTTTATTGTTTCTTGTTAGAGTAAAAAGCGAAAAAGTTTAAGAGTGTTATATGAGTTATGGAGCGTTTGAAGGTGCAGGAATAAGAATGAATGACCTAAGGAAAAAGGAAAAAAAATTCAGTGTGTTGATAAAAACTTCGCGAACGAGTATTTCAATTTTTTGTTACTTTTGTTTCCGTTTTTGTTTTTTTTTACTTGGTTCGGTATTCTTTCACATATTTACTTTATTGTATATTGCGTATTTGTTGGCCAACAACATAAATAATTAAGTGACTTATAAAAATTCAGTTTGTATCTTTTTAAGAAGTTTTATGCCTGTTTTTTTTTACTTGTCGTTGGTACAGCTGTTTCCTTTGAAGTTAGTTAGATGGAAGTTTCCAAGTGATTTGAACTCAAGTTATGAATAACATATTTTGAACAAAGTTATATCAATCAATCTTAATGCCTGTGCAAAGTTGCGAATTATGTTGGAAATTGGAGCTAATCGTGAATAAGTATCAGTTTTGCAAAAAAATTTACGAACAAAAAAGCTTGCTTTTGGCGAAAACTTCATTTATTTGCGCCCAACTGTCTAGACGATTTTTCCTGTTCCCAACAAATATCGCCCTTTGCAAAATTAATTCGCAGAATATGACCAAGCCAGCAAAATCGCTAGGCTTTTTTTTTTTGCTGAACTATGTTCATATACGGCGGCCGCCATGGTGTGATGGCTGTGTGCTCCGCCTACAATACCGAACATCCTGGGTCACCCCCCGGGCAAAGCAACATCAAAATTTTAGAAACAAGTTTTTTCAATTAGAAGACAATTTTTTTAACGGTTTGGCCCTTTGGCAGTGTTGCACTCCGAGTGTACTTCTGCCATGAAAAGCTTTCAGTAAAATCTCATCTGCTTTGCAGATGCCGTTCGAAGTCGGCATAAAACAAGTAGGTCCCGTCCCGCTAATTTGTAAGAAAAATTTAAAGGTGCATGACACGAATTGGAAGAGAAGCTCAGCGTAAAATCTCTTCGGAGGTTATCGCGCCTTAAATTTATTTATTTATTTATGTTCATATCTGGAGTTAGTATGCTCGATTTGTCGAAGATGCCAGCCTTAAGTCCTAGTAAAGGTATAATAAAATAAAAACTGAAAAAATGAACTTGTCTAAGACGTTGATATTGCTCGCTTTGGTGTCGTTACTATTTCGACTGTATATCTATTATGAAATGTTTCCCATCAAAATTTCATCTTCCGTGAAGATGTCGCTCTCAACCATGGCAGATCGAGTAGGTCTCGCCGGAGAAGCTCATTTTAAATTTTCTCTGGGGTAAGCAATTTTATGTACTTATTGTAGATGTTATTCTTAATTCTGTTGAAAAATTGTTTTACATAGTTCCAAAGCAGTGCCATTCTATATAATCTTACATGATTTTGTTATAGATGGTATCTGGACACTTAAATACTCTACGGAAGATTTTGCATCGTCTTATCCAATACCTTCTTCGATCCCCAATGTTTAGAGGGGCTTCTCCAAAATTCTTATAGTGCTATACATATTTATTGTTCCTTACTCTGACTTTTACTCTCACTCTTCTTTGATTTTTATTCTTATTCTTACTATTACTATTACTCTTACACTCACCTTTGCTCTTACTCTTATCCTTATCCTTACTCTTACTTTTTCTCTTAATCTTTCTCTTACACTTAATTTTACTCTTATAATAAATAAATGTATAACCTCCGCAGATGTCTTAGGCGAGCTTCTCTTCCAATTTGCGTCGTGCTCCTCTTGGTTTTCCCTACAAATTGGCCGGACGGGACCTACATGTTTTATGCCGACTCCGAACGGCATCTACAAGGCAGATGAGTTTTGACTGAGAGCTTTTCATGGCAGAAATACACCCGGAGCGCTTGCCAAACACTGCCGAGGGGCGACCCCGCTTAGAAAATTCTTTTTCTAATTTAAAAACCTTATTTCTAAAATTTTGATGTTGCTTTGCCCGGGGTGCGAACCCAGGGCATACGTTGTGGTAGGCGGAGAACGCTACCATCACACCACGGTGGCGGCCAATTTTACTCTTACCTTCACTATTACTCTTACTCTTGATCTTATTAATACTTTTACCTATACTCCTACAATTACTCTAACTCTGATTATCACTTTTACTGTTACTCGTACTTTTATTTTTATTCTTAAACTTACCTTAACTCGTACTTTTATTTAAATTTATTTTTTAATCTTACTCTTTAGCTTAAATTGTTCCAAATCTTACCTCTCTCTCACTTTTACTTTCACTTTTGATCCCGTTTTGACCTCAACTCTTGCACTTTTTCACGCTCTTCCTACATCCTTTGGATGTGCTGCATCGGCCTAATTACCAGATGTGGCGCGACACTGACAAGGTCCAATAAGGGATTACGTTATAAGAAATACTGATTTCGTTATCCTCGCCGTGCTTTGCGGTAAACATAGACAGAGATTTTCTTTACATTGGTTAAGCATGCTCTGTAAGTATGTTATAAAGTCGCTTTACCTCTTCCATCACTTCGAAGAATTTCAGCCGGTTCATTGTCGACCACCTATTTTTCTGATACAATTTTTGATATCGTTCAGCCAAAAAAGCTCCTTTTATTTACGCCCTTAAGCTTTACGTTTTTTATGTCTTTTCTTTAATTTCGTCGCATCACTATATCGCTTATTATACGAGCGTGCTGCACTCGATGATATGGAACGAACAATGGGAATCCACCAGATATTATTTTACTTTTTAGCTGTAAGCACCTGCACTTAGGTTTGATTATATCCTGCTTCAATGTCAGATTGATTTTCTGGATCTTATATGGGGACCTGCGATAACAGATAAGATAGTTTTATTGGGTGATGGGCATTAATAGTTTTTTTTTTTTTGTTTAAATGCGGACTTAGCACTCGTTGATGATTTGCGGTAAGCTTTTTAGCAGTTTACCAAGTTTCTTTAATGAGTCAAGCTGCTTCATCTGACGAAAGTCCTGCATAAGAATAAATTCTTCCTGTAGTATTTTAGAATAGGATGTTAGATAATTGTTTCAAAACAAGCTTTCCTAACTTTAGGTCTACCATATTAACTGGTTTCACAAAATAGTATACAGGGTGCCAGAAGAAAAGAACTACAGGAGCAAACGCTGCTTGAACATACATAAAATAAAAGTCTTAAATGCGTCAAGAGAGAATTTTAGCCAGCTTACCATCCCCCAACCTGTCCTCAGCAACTGTCAGCTAGACTACACTTTCAGTCATGCAACAAACCCAAACAACCCAGCCAGCAGCAGCTTACTTACATTCTTTCCCCAAATCTTTTGCAATCTTTATCCGCGAAGCTCAACACGCGACGCGTACTCCCTTCATTATTAAGAGCATTTCATAAGATTTTGCTTTAGCGCTTCGCATAACATAAGTTTCATAAGTTTGTTGTAATTTCATTTGTGCCGCCACCAACTGCTTACGGGATACATTTTTTTTCGCCAAGTTGATTCTCTCCTGCTCTTGGAACTGTTCGCGTGCTTGAATCTTGAAGATTATAAAGAAGAATATTAACAACAACGGAAGGGGGGGGGGGGAGGGGGGGAGGGCTCATGTTAAGCACACTAGTACGCAGCAACAACAAAACCAAGTATTACGTGTAGCCTCTGGTAAACTATTTATTAGATTGAAATATTTTTGTAACAATTTTAATCGCATTTTGGCTGTCGACAGCGAATTATATTTTTGCTCAATATGAGATGAGTGTTGTTGTTATTATATTAATGTGCACGCCTTTTTTTCAATGCTGCACGCACTTATTGTTTCACATTTTGGGATTTTCTTAATATTTTGTTGTTATCTCGCGTTTTGTTGTAATATATTACCTTTGGCATTTCATTAAAAATTAGTGATGTGTAAATAATTTTCCTCAGACAAAAATTAATTTGCGAAATTCTTGTGCATGAAAATATTTTCGCTTATTTTTTTCGCAGTTCAAATGTGCTTGTATTTTTATACTCAGCTGAGCAGAGCTCACAGAGTATATTTGCTTTGTTCGCATAACCGTAATCCGTAACGGCATAAACTAATCGAGATACATATAGACTTCTATATATAAAAATGATCTGGGTGAAAAAAGAAATTCATTTAGCCATGTCCGTCCGTCCGTCTGTAAACACGATAACTTGAGTAAATTTTGAGGTATCTTGATGAAATTTTGGTACGTAGATTCCTGGGCGCTCATCTCATATCGCTATTTAAAATGAACGAAATCGGACTACAACCACGCCCACTTTTTCGATATCGAAAATTTCGAAAAACCGAAAAAGTGCGATAATTCATTACCAAAGACGGATAAAGCAATGAAACTTGGTAGGTGCGTTGACCTTATGACGCAAAAAAAAATTAGAAAAATTTTGGACAATGGGCGTGGCACCGCCCACTTTTAAAAGAAGGTAATTTAAAAGTTTTGCAAGCTGTAATTTGGCAGTCGTTGAAGATATCATGATGAAATTTGGTAGGCACGGTACTCCTATTACTACATGTGAGCTAAATAAAAATTAGCGAAATCGGATGACGAATATGCCCACTTAAAAAAAATTTTTTTTTAAAGTCAAATTTTAACAAAAAATTTAATATCTTTACAGTATAAAAGTAAATTATGTCAACATTCGACTCCAGTAATGATATGGTGCAACAAAATACAAAGATAAAAGAAAATTTTAAAATGGCCGTAACACCGCCCTTTTTCATTTAATTCGACTAGAATACTTTTAATGCCATAAGTCCAACAAAAATTTACCAATCCTTGTGAAATTCGGTAGAGGCATAGATTCTATGACGATAATTGTTTTCTGTGAAAATGGGCGAAATCGGTTGAAGCCACGCCCAGTTTTTATACACAGTCGACCATCTGTCCTTCCGCTTGGCCGTTAACATGATAACTTGAGCAAAAATCGATATATCTTTACTAAACTATGTTAACGTATTTACCTGAACTCACTTTGTATTGTTATAAAATATGGCCGAAATCCGACTTTTCCGATATCAAAAATTACGAAAAATGAAAAAAATGCCATAATTCTGTACCAAATACGAAAAAAGAGATGAAACGTGGTATTTGGATAGGTGTATTGGCGCAAAATATAACTTTAGAAAAAACTTAGTAAAATGTGTGTGACGCCTACCATATTAAGTAGAAGAAAATGGAAAAGTTTTTAAGGGCGAAACCAAAAGCCCTTGGAATCTTGGCAGGAATACTGTTCGTGGTATCAACAATATAAATAAATTAGCGGTACCCGACAGAAGATGTACTGGGTCACCCTGGTCCACATTTTGGTCGATATCTCGAAAACGCCTTCACATATACACATACCACCACTCCCTTTTAAAACCCTCATTAATACTTTTAATTTGATACCCATATCGTACAAACAAATTCTAGAGTCAGCCCTGGCCCACCTTTATGGCGATATCCCTAAATGGGGTCCACCTATAGAACTATGGCCCACTCCCTCATAAAATACTCTTTAATACCTTTAATTTGATACACATGTCATACAAACACATTCCAGGGTTACCCTAGGTTCATTTTGCTAAATGGTGATTTTCCCTTATTTTGGGTCCAAAGCTCTCAGCTGAGTATGAAATGTTCGGTTACACCCGAACTTAGCCTTCCTTACTTGTTTGGTTTAAAAATAAAGCCCCTTGTAAGGTTTTAAGAAGCGCTTGTTACAGCTAGTAATGGGTTGAGAGCTGAATCCTCTTTGAATCAATTATAAGGATTTAAAATTTGCTTAAATATTTTTCATTCTTTGCGACTGTGTAATTGATTGTATCTACGATTACTTACGATTAGTTTAACAACAAATTTGGATTTTGTGGTATTCAGCCCAATTCTAAATATTCCCTCGGAATTTTTTCTCGCAGATTTTTTTATTCCCACGGAAAAATTCCTCCAATTCTCTACTCCTAGCGAGAACAATAATTAGGGAACAGGAATTTGGAATATCCGAAGTCAGCTGTTTTGTCAATTGAAATTTCGTTGCACATTTCTTATTTTGTTTAAAAAATGAAAGTTTAATTACTGTTCCGAATTTGTTTGAAATTAAGAAACAAAGTGTAAGAAATACATAGTATTGCATTTTATATGGTATCGACTGAAATGGGCAATAAATTGGTGCCACAGCAACATCAACAGGAGAACATAAGAAGAAGAACACGACGGGATAATACAAATCCGCAGGAGTTGCCTGCTTCCATTCACCAAAACAGTTTTCTGGCGGCCAAGACGAGTTGAATTCGTCTTTCGTTATATGCCAAAATCTATTTAAGCCTTCTTAAAAAATCCTTGCGCAGCTTCTGGATGGCTGCATCCAATATCTCTAGAGCTCTTCTGTTGCTTATGATATACTTTTCGACTTAAAATAAAGAATATAGTGGCAGAATGTACATATTTTAGCACAAATTTCTACAAATAAGTGTTCTTTATTAAAATAACCAATTTATTGTAACTATTTCGATGAATTTCCCTTAATTTAACAAGTGAAAAAACTCCTAAGAAATGGCAGAGAAATCTCCCTCTCACTCACATTCATAATACCTACTTTTCTCGCATAACCGGTTTCCGCTTTTTCGAAAATTGTTCAGAATATGAGGAAAGGGAGAAGGAAAAAAACTCACAAGGAATTTTTATTTAGAATACGAGGAATGGGAGAAGGGAAAAACTCGCAAGGAATTTTTGTTTAGAATACGACGAATGGGAGAAGGGAAATAACTCGCTAGGAATTTTTGTTTAGAATTGGGCTGATTGGGATTTCTGTGATAATTAAGTCCTTGCGAAGTGACAATAGAAGGTTAGATAAAAGGTATAAGAAGCGTAAAATTAAAAGGCGTGACTGCAAGAAGCACGTGGCACAGTCTCGCCTGACACATTTTTTAGATCTTACAAGAGAGCGAAAGGTATTGTTTCGAGCAACATGAGTGAAATTCTTTTGAAAGACATAAGCATTTTCATGATATTTCATTCAAAATATGTTAACTGGTGTTCATTTCCTTCTCGGATATATATACATACGCCTTAAAGAAATTCTCCGAAAGTTTTTAGAAATATTATTCATGTTTATAGATTCAGAACGACTATCTTGGAACGATTTCATATAACCACCTTGAACTTTTTTGGTCGTCGCTACAGTGACCAATCGTTTACTCAAATCAGTTTCTCAATTAACGGTTCTGGACCTGACTCTTTCCGCTAATAATATTTATGAAATATAAACAATCCATGCTAGGATAGTCTTATCGATCGCTATCTTTGCTCGGAAAGGTTTGGTCAGTAGAAAAAAAAATAAAAAAAAGCAAGACGCGATAACCTTCGAAGAGCTTTAAGGCCGAGTTTTTCCTCCAAATTGCGTCGTGCTCCTTTGAATTTTTTCTACTAATTGGCAGGACGGGACCTACATCTTATGTGCCGATTTCGAATGGCATATTCAAGACAGATTAATTTTTACTGAGAAGTTTTCCATGCCAAAACGATAATCGGAGTATTGGCCAAATCACTTCCGAGGGGCGACGCCGCTTAGGAAACCTTTTTTCTAATTTTGGATGTTGCTTTTCCCGGCGCTTGAACCCAAGATCTTTGATGTGGTAGGAGGAGCACTCTACCACCACACCACGATGGTCGCCAAGTAGAGATATAGCCACAATTAAATTCACTGTACATGAACTCTTTCACAGCAGCCCACATACTATAAAATGCCACACGCAACTACAGAAACTCTAAATATACTGAAAATCCCTCAAAAAAGAAGAGCCTTTGTGGCACTTAACACAGCTGCTGGCACCACACCAACTGTAGTGCAATTATTTGACGTGATAACGTTGGACCTTTGAGGCTATCATCGAATCCTCTTTGAATACCGCCTTATTTTTTGATAAGAACGGGCACTCATTCGTACTTTGTTCTTGTAGGCACACTCTTTTCTTTCATCTTCCTCTACGTTTCATTTTTCAGGATCTTTTTTTTTTATTGCTTTATGTACTGCCAGTTTGTTCTGAACGTGAAGGTATCCTCGGCATTTCGATCACGCACAGATTGGAAAGGAGGCTACCTACTTAGAAGAGTCGAGGAATCACTTCTGATGCAACAAAAGTGCAGTAGAATAAGTGGTATAGTTGTGAGGTCGTAAAGTTCCCGTGTGCGTGCATGAATAGGAAAATACAAGCTCCCTCCTCTAACTGAAAAAATCTGGATCGAAGTTTCTGAAGGCCATCAGTACAGGTCACTGTGCTATTTCATTGATGCTTCATCACTTTCTCCGCCGATGTCCAGAAAACAAGATTTTTGGCCGGACATTGCTTCGAAAGTCTGTCAGAGGTAAGGAAGATGGATCTATTAACTACTTAAGTTCAATGCGAAGACTAATTAGGGAGTATCTGGTTGGACGAATATGCCCTCAGCCGACACTCGTCGAGAGCACTCAAAATAAACCTAATTCCACAGTGTGAAAATTTGTGAAATCCCCATTCGCAACTTAAGCTAACTTATCGCAAAACAAGCTTGGTCAATATGCTTTGTTGAACTTGGTCAAAAAGTTATACAAAATCAGATTTAGTTTTACACGAGTCTTCAGCTCGTTCCCACTTCTCGAAGACGATAGTGAAGCGAAAAGCTGTGGTCTTTAATGATCTACAAGTAGGTGTACTTGCGAGTTAATATAAAAGAAGATGTTTGAAGTAGTGATGTAAAAAATAAAATATATGTGGAACTGCACTTACATTAGTTTAAGGAAAAAGAGAAGACGGAAGTTTGCCTGAAGGTAGCCACTTTAAAGCCTCGAAATCATCAATCACTATAGCTTCAAATGAAAGATCAAAATTTCGAGCATATATGATTTTTCGAGCTTATGCATTTATTCCCCCAGCGGGTAAGGAAGCTTAGAATATAACCATAGTACTATACCATTCATAAAAGGGGACTTAAATATCCAATTGATTCAAGGGGTTGTGTAGCGCAGCTTTCAAGGGATGACGGCGCAATTTATAGCTTCTACAATCCAATTGTCAACCTCACCGACCCGTAGTAAATGCTGTTTCATTAGAAACAGAGGCTCTGGCGATTCCGAGCTGCTCATGGAAATAGGGGGTCTAGGGTGGGCCTAAACGGTTCAATGTGATCATATTAAGTTGCTTCCGGGATGGTCGTGCTACCAGAACATACCGGATCTATGTATATCCGTCAAAGGGCTATCAACAGCGGTAGCACTCCTCAAAACCTTCGGGGTCTTGTCTGAGCTAACAAACTGGATAGGAAAGTTTCTTAAAACCGAACTTAACTATCGCATGATATCACTTATGAGCAATGGTTTGATTCAATGTTTCAGGCAAAATTGTGAAGTAGGAGGCGAGAAGAAGTAATTACATTAAATAACAATCAAGTTACATACTCACTACAACTATTTACAAAGTTCGTTAAAAAAAAAATTATATTCCTTACCAGAAAATTTTACTGAGTATTAACCACAAAATGTGTCGCCAACCGCAAAAAAAACCGGAATAACGCAAAGCAGAATATGAATGAGCGTAAATCCGCAAAAAAATGCTGGAGGATGTGTGAGAATACATTTGTAAATCATCAACACCCACATATATACAACAAAGACAATTTACGAAAACAACAAAATAGCAAAAATTAACAAAAAAAAAAAAAAAAAAAACAAAACTCATTATCCAACGCAGTTTCTGGATTTTTGCCGACCCCAACTTTTTTCAACTTTTCTTAACTTCACTGAAGTCCGCTGGAAAAGTTACAAAAACAATTCTCATAAAACAGACACAAAAAAAAATCGGAAAAAAATAATGGGTGAAAGAACGAATTAATGAATGAGCGCACTGTGAAAGAGGAAAAAGCAACTTCTGCATTCCACACTCACACTCGGGTTATATATGGGGTATTCCAAAGTGACGGTTGTGTATTTTTGAGTCCTTTTTGATAGGATTTTAAGTAATTTCTCTTTGATATTTATGAAGTTATGGAATTCGATCATTTAAAAGCGATTATCGGTTTCATACAAAGTAGAGAAATGCAAAATTTTATCAGGTCATTGGTGTATAAAATTAAAATACACCAAAAGTGCCAGATTGGATAATGAAATCATTGTCAACTATGAAAAAAAATATCCATACATAATTGGCTATACCATATTTTTCAATGAGTCACTAAAGTCTAATTCGAATTTTCATTACACTACCATATTGAGCAACAAAAAAGCTGTAAGTTAATTTAAGCTCATTTTGGCATGTGTGACGGGAATGACAAGTTACATTGGGAACATAGTTCCATTTTCCAACTGTTTTTGAAATAATGTAAATGTAAATATATTTGAGAAAGGGGCAAATGCGAAACGGGCAGATGTATTTGGGAAATGGCCAAATATATTTGAGAAAAGTCTTTTATTAATGCTTTTTATGTATTCTGAAAAACATTTTCCCATTTCTCAAATTATATTTGCACCTTTATACCCGTTTTTTAAAGTATTCGCCCATTTCTTGAATAACATTTTCCTTTTTATCAAACACATTTTTCCTTTCTTCAAATATATTTGCCCGTTTTTCAAATCTCTCAAATATTACTTTTTCTCAAATACAATTTCAAAAGGTGTAATTTATTTGCCTCACTTCTTTCAAGCCCTAAAATTCTATCCATTTATATTATAACGAATTTTTGGAAATTCCTGATTATTCTCGCTGAACTGTCGACTAATAACTCAAGTATAGTTCTTTATTTACAACTCTACTGTGATTGTAGTAATTTACAATACACGCGTTCTTCACTAATAGCGTGTTAAAATCAAACTAATTCACAGCTTGCGCTGTTTTTATAACTTCTGTTGCCTCGTTCAAAATTTTCGAGAGCAGCCGCTTATTAATCCGACTTATTTTGTTTTGTTGGTTTTCCAACAGGATGGATAAACCAAATTAGAAAAGTGACGACGGAAAATCATTCCAATATACATCGCTTATTAATCTCTCCTTTATGTATCTGATATTCATGCTTGTCTTTTATTTATATGCGTGTGCATGTGTGAGTAATAAATACTGTTCTTAGCTGCTGCCTACATGTATGTATGTGAAATATTCTCTTTGCTCTTAGCTTCGCTGATTACAAGCATTTGTGGCTACTTGCTTTGCTGTTGTTGCATTTATTTAGTAGCAACATAGTTATGTATCGAAATGACAATATTCGCCACACGATGAAATTTAGCATTTGACTTCTTCACTGGAATAAATAAAAATAAAAATAAATGTATGGCGCGATAACCTCCGAAGAGATCTAAGGCCGAGCTTCTCTTCCAATTTGCGTCGTGCTCCTCTTGATTTCCCCTACAAACTGGCCGGACGGGACCTACATGTTTTATGCCGACTCCGAACGGCATCTGCAAGGCAGATGAGTTTTCACTGAGAGCTTTTCATGGCAGAAATACGCCCAGAGCGCTTGCCAAACAATGCCGAGGGGCGACCCCTAATTGAAAAACCTTATTTCTAAAACTTTGATGTTGCTTTGTCCGGGGTGTGAACCCAGGGCATTGGTTGTGGTAGGCGGAGCACGCTACCATCACACCACGGTGGAATAACCCAATTATAAAGATAGTCATACAGTGAAATGACTGCCAACAAAAAGAGTTTAAGCCCTGTTTTAATTAAAATTCATAATTTCAATACAATTGTGGGAGGATAAAAAAAATATCAGCAACGCAAAAAAGGATGTTGTGGAGACAAGTATAATGATGGCGATAAACAGGAGCTAACCAATAATATACTAACCAAATATAATACATACACACCTACATATGTACAAATATATACATACATATACAACTAAAGAATATAAGCGGAAGTTCTTTATACAACAAGCTGAAGGATACTTCTGAATTATTTGCTGGATGAGTTTTAATTTGGTATTGTTAAAAACTCTCTTGGCAAATATTTCCGGTAAAAAAAAATACTTGGAAATAGCTGCGGTTTCGAAGAGAGTATATACACATTTTATGCATGGCCAGTAATTGAAAGGAAAAACGCTTTAAAAATAACGACAGTAGATGTGTTGAACGGTTCAACAAAACACTGGAAAGACGCTGACAGATGCCCGTCGGATAATTGCCGGTGCTAATGGGGCGTTTGAAGAAACAATGAGCTTCAGTTTGATGTTGTTCGAACCATTCTTTTTAATGTATTTCAGGTATTTTTTTCTTTCCTTTCTGCGCGTTTTGGTAGTATTCGTACCTTCTGCAGGGAGTCTGATATGTTTGACAAAATAAAAAACAATTACAAGAGGTTAAATTTAGCAATTTTATTTATGTAATAGAAGTATTTCTTACATACTTAAATACAAATTATTGAATTAACACAGTCTGCGTCACGGTTGTAATGTCTACATACTACGGAGAGGAGGTTAGAGAAGCAAGTACACTGGTGGTACAGAAAAATTGCGAAAATGTTGAAAAAATACCATGCAAGGCTAGCGCTTAACAGGCCTGAAGCTTTGAAAAAATCGGGCCTACATAAGAGAGGCAAGAAAAGTTCTCGGCAAAGCATGATGGGAAGTCTTTTGAGAGGAAGTTAGTCGAGAACCCTGGGGACAAGAAACATTTAATAGGAAAGGAGGAATTTCGTTCACCGAAGGAAAAAATTTTGCAATAGCTCTGTTTTCCACCTAACCACCGAGAGACGATGTTGACGTTACCCAAGAAGGCTGCAATGTGGAAAAGTTCCGATAAAAAGAGCTTAAAACAGCGCTGTATAACATGAAACTTCATCCCTTACATTTTACTTACTGAGATCACTGAGGAGAGTTTTTGTTGCACATGTAAAACAATTGTCTCGTAGCAAGAATCCTTATCAACAAATAGAATTCTACATGGCTAAATCTCAGTATGAATCGCAAAGAGGTGATGAAGGGGCATCTGAAGCAAGGCATCACGGTATAAACATCTAAGGCGGCTAGCATAAGGTCCGAATAGGGCACCGCAAAACATATGCCATACCAGACTTTATAGGTTGGGTCAAGAAAAAGGAGACAACGTCCGATAAAAAAGTACTGACAGTCGTGCTCGTCACGTTGGATATCACACATCATCCCGGTAGCATGGCATTCTCTCAAGATACCACAATATATGCTAGAAATCTGTAAAGACTACATGAAGGGCCGGAATCTTACATACGAAACGACTCACGAGCGAAGAAAGATGAAGACCAGGTATGCCAGAAATGACTTTTGTTGAAGGCTGAGGTTGAACTCGGTCATTACTGGTTGAAGTTTAGATCCCACAAACCCTCACCGAATAAAAATACAGCATTGTTTTACCAAGATTGAATATACGCACACTCACACTGCTTGAGTCGTTAGCAAGGCAGCATCTTTGGTTGGAAGAGATTGGTGAACGTGAGAACGAGGGAAGTTAGGGATGGGAAAGTGAAGTGATCGGCGGTCGGCTAACAGTCGTAACAACGGTATCCTTAAAGAGCGAATAAAATTCATAGTAGCATTCCCGGAGTATTGCGATGGCAACATTGGGTGCTGGGTGGATAGCAGAGGACTAACGACAGTAATAGCTCCGATATTAGGAAGGTACGATAGCGTGCGACAGCATCTGAATAGCAGGGGGCAAACAGCAAGTCAGCAGTAATAAAGTCACGGAAGCTGGAACGGCTCACGGAGCAGAGACGAAGGGTTGGAATGCCGACGATGCCGCCGATGACGGCTATGGGGGTTGATATTCCCTTCCTTTATTTGTTGTCTTAATCTAACCCTATATATAGCTATTCACTATATCTCCTCCTTCGAATTGACTTAAGCTCTTAATAATACTATTTCTGTTATCTCTCCATATAACATTCTCAGTGTGTGCGAACGGACCTAATTCCTACCTTCCCTTTCTCTTCGACACAGGACCGTTCAATGCCATCATTAAACCACTATCCAAATTACCTGGGCATATCCCCACCGACGCACCAATTGCAACCTATCGGCCATCTATTTCACTTAACATTGGTTGCTTGGAAATCCAATCCATCAATCCGTTGCCTGACCCATTCAACAACTCGAATCACTGTCATCCACAAACCATCGGTTGCTTCGAAACGTATCCACCGATTCATCATTTGTAACTCGACGATGCTGGTCCTTGAGAATAAATCCACCGCTTCAAAGGATGTGGTAATCATACACAAGACACCAACATCACCAATCGCTTGTTTAACCACCATAACGCCCTCTACCGTTCAGCAATTCCACTAGCAACTGTAGGGTGTCCCTCCGTTGTCGCTTCTGGATTGGCCGAGTGCTATCGACGAAATCCACCTAACCATCTTATAAAAAAAAAGAGTTTGTATGTTTCAAAGGTGTCCAAAATTCATAGAACGGTCTTTAAGATGCGTTAATTTCTGGGTACATGCTAGGTGATAAAAGACCTTGAAGGCGCTGCCATGCCACAGATAGTATAAATTTCATTTTGACTCAAATGCGAACAAATTTGGATTATATTAAGAATATATGACGATAGTGCAGCGAATAAAAACCCAAAGGCTTGTCTCGCTTGGTCATTTTATGCGAATAGACAAAGACTGGCCAATAAAGTATTTAAGTCGATACCGCAGCTGGGAAGCAGGGGAAGGGGGGAAACTGAGTTGGGAGAGATAGGATGATTTGACCTCCTTTGGTACTACCGATTGGGGTCAGTTATTGTGAAACAGGGTTAGCTGGCGTGACTTGTTACGAAACGGACAAAACCGCTTAGGCGGTTGAGCGCCAATCAATGATGATATTAATTTCATTTG
The DNA here is from genome assembly GCF_040869045.1 of Eurosta solidaginis. Lineage (NCBI taxonomy): Eukaryota > Metazoa > Arthropoda > Insecta > Diptera > Tephritidae > Eurosta > Eurosta solidaginis. The sequence continues at coordinate 272,453,066 of NC_090320.1, forward strand.
GGTATATGCTGTCTATAATAAGTCTTTATAGAAATTTGAAGATGCGATGAGAGTGATGGTGGGAGTGAATAATTGGATATCTCTTCTTAGTTTTAAAGATCAAATCAATCTACTTATGATAAAAATAGTTCATCATTTGCCCTTGTAGAACTGTCATCTAAGTGCATAATATTTGGTTGACATACAAATCCATGATTATGAAATATCATCAAATTTAAACGTAATTAGAAAACAAAGTTTAAGTTTCTTAGCTTTTTTCTGCCACTGTCAATTTTCTTTAATTTAATGCAAATAAAATGCCCCATTTTGACTTTCAACTCAGCTCCTGTGCAACAAAAGTGACTTAATCAAAATGCTATTTAAATTTTTCAAACATAAATTTCCACTTAACACTTTTCGTGAGCTGCACTTTTCACTTAATAAATAAATAGGAAAGTATACTTTTTTCTTGAATGAAATAAATTTCGCAAAAGTGGCTATGACTTTGGTACATTGAAACTTTTGGTGTGGGTGGTTGGTTGTTTATTACTTCACGTAGTTGCTGAAAAGAAGAAGAACCGGTCAACTTAAAAAATTCATTAAAAACTTTTAAAACAACTTGAAAGCAAAATAATAACTTTAGCATACATTAGTACAGCTGGCAGATGTCACAGTGCAAATGCACTTTTGAAAATCGGATTTGATAGTGCATTCTGGAGTGGAATTGTGATTATGCATTTGCATTTTTATACCGAATTAATCTTTAAGATTATGCCATCAGGTTATTCAACTTATTAACTTTAGTTATTAGTTCTCAGTAGTTGTTGTTTTTATTTATTTTTTTCTTAGTTGTCAAAGGAAAGAAGTAATCAAGTTTTTGATTAATTAAAATGCAAATCAATTGAATAATTGTTTTTGTGGTTTAGCACATACTTGGGAAAATTGATTACACAAGCTTTAAAATTTTAGATATTCTTGTCCAGCCAGGGCCTCATTATTATTTCACATTTTTGATGCCTGCGCAGTTCATAATGAAATCTCTGAGCCGATTTCTAATAGTTCTAGAGATCCTGAAAAATAATATTTCTAGGAAAATGTACAAAATTTTTTGGTTTTCTTTATATTGTGACGAATATTAGCAACAATAAGGGATACTATCATCTCTAAACCGATACTAAGCAGTTACGTGTACGGACATAAATAAATCAATGATTATGCCTACACATATGTACATATAAGCAGCGGAGATATACGCACAAACACATGCATATGTCTGAGATACTCACAAAAGTATGCCATCATCGGTGAAAGTATTACTCACATATACACGCGCATATGGCTATGCGAGAGGCTATAAACGTGTATCTGTAGTTTATAGCTGGTAACCAAGTAGTAAATTCTAGAAAAAGAAATGCCTAGAAGTATGCGAACAAGACAGCAGAGAGTATAGAAGGAGTGAAAGCTGGGTAAGCAGCAATCAGTTTGATTTAAGCACGCTATCAGTTGCGAAGTGAAGTTTAATTACGAAGTACTCTTAAAAGTAGTATAATAAAGGCCATTTTGTAATACAGAATATTGGAGTGTTTTATTCAACAGTTTAGCGATTCGAACGTAAGCAGAAAGTTGAAAATAAGCGGAATTTCACTAAATTCGTTACAATTGGGGTCAGAAGAGGAATTGTTGAATAAATTCCAGAGTTGCAGAGCCCAACAAGGACATAGCGAAGTTAAGTGAATTAAGGATCCAGCAACTGAAAAAGGAGTTGGAGAACCGTGGATTGAATACAACTGACAATAAGATCGAACTTCAAACACGGCTACGACAGTTTATGGAGTCGGAAGGCATCAATGTGGAGGAGTATGTCTTTCAACCTGAAAGGGAAGAGACAAAAACAAATATTTTAGAGAAAAATGAAACATCGCAGTCAGTTACGAGCACAGACTTGAACTTGATATTGGCTGCAATATCTGTACAAACGTCGACAGTAACATCCAAGATGGAAACTCAACTGGAAGAACAGAAGATATATATGGCACCACAACTGAATGGACAGAAGACATATATGGCATCCCAACTAAGATCAGAAGAGGCACGTAATTCAGAAATGACGTCGCAATTGTCACCTCAACTGGAAGACCAAAAGATATATATGGCATCACAATTGGAAGCGCAAGAGGCACGTATATCTGAAATGTCGGCAGAAATTTTTGGAACAAATATCATCAAAACTGGAAGCGCAGGATGCAAAAATGGCTCAATTTCAGGCAGAAGTAGATGATTTAAAAGGTAGTATGGAGCAGTTACAACTAAATCGTCGAGCTGTTTCAGCAAGCAATCTCAAGGTAAAAAATCCATCTTTTAACGGAACTGTTCCTTTCTAGGTCTTTAAGCTTCAATTTGAGAAGAGGTCAGCAGTGAACAACTGGAATGCTGATGATAAAGTTGCTGCACTGTTCGTGGTGTAAGATGAAATCTTACAGACTATTGCAGAGTACGAATGGAGCAGTTATGAAGCATTGATGGCCGCTGTCGAGAGACGTTACGGAAGCGAGCATAGGAAAGAGATATATCAAATTGAGTTGCAAAATCGCTACCAAAAAGCGAATGAGACTTTGCATGAGTTTGCGTCGGATGTGAAAAGGCTGGCCCATCTAGCAAATGCGGACGCACCCGTGGAATACACCGATAGGGTAAAAATCTACAGCTCCATAAATGGCATATGAGATGTGGAAACGAAACGAGCTACATATGCGAATCCAAAACTAACATTTGCTGAAACGGTGCCGCATGCGCTGACCCAGGAAACAGCCTCACACTTGAGTAAGCTAGCGTACAAAGCTCATCGCGTGGAAGTGGAAAAGCCAGACTGGGTAGACACAATTTTGGAAGCACTGAAGGGGTCACAACAGAAAAATGCTAGAGTTATGAAATGTTACAAGTGCGGCAACCCACACCACGCGGAGCTGAAGGAGGAGCAAATCTCCAAATCTACTCAATCGTTAAACTAAAGCAAGTCAGCCGCAAGGGGCAACAGCTGGCTCCCGGAATTGAATGCCCCATAATCTCTATCTCACAAATTGGAAGAAGGTTAAACAATCTTACTGTCGGAGGACATGTGGATGGAAAGGAACGTTTACTGACTGTAGTTACGGGTGCATCTCATTCCATAATTCGAGCGGATTTAGTCAACAAGAAGGTAAGACCATTGCATGGAGCAAGATTGCGTAAAGCCACTGGAGAAGACACCACGGTTATAGGAGAAGTATCATGTGAAGTCGCAGTTGGGAATATTACGGTAGTACACAATTTTATAGTGGCAGAGATATTTGATGAAATCTTAATTGGAGTGGACTTCTTAATCGACCAAGGCACCAAGATCGACATGCAAAGCAAGATGATGCGATATAAGAACATTGATGCGCCACTTAATTTCGGCTACGAGAGAGACTACAGCAGTAAACGAGTGTTGGTGGAAGAGAGTCAGCAAATACCACCAAAATCAGAAGCAGTCAACTGGGCAAAGGTTGATGGAGATTTTGGGACAAAAAAAATTGTGGGTTGTCGAAGCAGCAAACATATCAACACCGAACGTGCTTGTAGGAAAAACCCTGGCTATAACAAAACAAGATGGACGTATCCCGGTAAGGATACTCAATGAGTTAATGCCACCACTCAAACTGACCAGAGGAGCTATTTTTGGAAGATGCCAAGAGGCTGAAGTAGTAATCAATTGCAAACAGCTCCAGAAGGAGGTTTAAACTAGCAATATTGATCTTTCAGATGACATCATGGCATGAACGGAGCGACTAGAGGAAGACTATCAGAGTAAGGCAAAACAACTGCTCCTAAAGCACGCCAACATATTTGACTAAGATGGCTCCGAACCAGGCCGCATCAACGTTGTGAAACATCAAATTGACACTGGAGATGCGAGGCCGATCCGTCAAGCTCCACGTAGTGTTCCACTGGCGAAGCGGAAAGTTGTGAATCAAATCATACAAGAAATGAGCGACAGCGGCGTCATCGAACCATCAGCTAGTTCATGGAGCTCACCAGTAGTAGTTGTAAAGAAGAAGGATGGAAAAATGAGGTTTTGCCTGTACTACCGGAAGTTGAATGACGTTACGAAAAAGGATAGCTACCCATTGCCAAGAATTGACGACACTCTGAACTCGCTATCTGGTACGAAATGGTTTTCCACACTGGACTTGAAAAGCGGCTACTGGCAAGTGGAAGTGTAGGAGGAAGACAAAGAGAAAACAGCCTTCAGTGTTGGTGATAGTCTTTGGCAATTTACAGTGATGCCTTTTGGACTATGTTATGCACCAGCTACTTTTTAAAGACTCATGGATCAAGTACTGAAAGGACTACATTGGAAAATTTGCATAGTGTACCTAGATGACACCATCGTATTGGGAAAGAACTTCGAAGAACATCTGAAGAACTTGGAGGAGGTTTTCCAAAGAATAGCTGGTGCTGGTCTGAAGTGTTCTCTGTACAAGAAGCAAGTTAGTTACTTGGGTCACAAAGTAACGACAGAGGGCATCTGCACAGCGAATGAAAAGATAGAAGCAGTGAAGAATTGGCCAAGACCATGAATTGATAAGTTTTCTTCGGCCGTGCACATATTACCGAAGATTTGTACCAAATTTTGCCAGCGTAGCCCATAGCCTCCACGAGCTAACAAGAAAAAAATAAAGCTTCTGAATGGAAGAAGGAGCAAGAAGTAGCTTTCCAAACATTTAAAGAGCGTTTGTGTACTGCCCCAATGTTGGCATATCCGATTCCAGGAGCAACATTTATTCTAGATACAGATGCGAGCGGATATATTAGAGGAGGCGTTTTTTCACAACTGGTTGATGTACAGGAGAAGGTAGTTGCATATTACAGCCGTTCAAATGGAAAACCAGAGAGGAACTACTGTGTTACACGGAGAGAGCTGTTGGCATTGGTAGAGTGTATTAAACATTTTCACAACTACCTCTACGGGCAGCGATTCCGCATCAGGACAGATCACGCAGCGTTGAAATGGCTCCTGCAGTTCCGTAATCCGGAAGGTCAATTGGCACGGTAGATCGAGCGACTCGGAAGACGGAAAATAAAAATTTCTACTCGTTCAAAAGATATTAACGAAAAACCGAAAAATGACCCGCGGGTCCCCCGAAACCGGGGTGGGATCCATAGTATTTCTGCGCAGAAGACTTTTTTGCGTTGGCGGCCTTCGGTCGGGCTTATAAAAAATTATCCTGGGTGGGTCCAATACCGGTTTGGACACCAAAACTATATCCGCGCAAAACATTTATGTTCACAATTATTTTTGTGGGTACAACAACATTACAACAACCACATGAAAATCGCCAAATTCAACTGCAAATATCTCCGGACAGATATACAATTTTTCTTTTCCACCTTCGGATTATTGTTGTCGAGGTCAATACGCGTCTTTTGACATATCTCTCGATATTTTTTGACGCGTATAAGAGTCGACCCCTCAACTAGACTTTTACCGCTAATCTTTGAATCTTGAAGTTCGAAGTACGTTTAATGAAAGATACCATGGTTAACTCTGTTGCAAAAAAATTTATAATATTGTTCTAATGTGTAAAAAATAATTTGGTTTCTCGGTTTACGATAGTACAAGTATTTTTCGTTCATTAATGTTTCATTTGTGTTTTTTTTTTGTTTGTTTAAAAAAATATTTTTCATACAAACCCATCACTTTAAAGAACTGGGTACAGTTTTGAACAGGATACTTTTTGCACGTTATACTTCATAGGAACCGGGTACTATGTTGCACCGGGTAGTTCTATGGAGCTGGGTATTTCTTATAATAGATCACCGCTTGGAACCGGATACTTTTAATAACCAGGCACTTCTTCAGAACCAGGTATTTGGCCAGGTCCTTTTTTAGAACCATGTACTTATTAGAGCCGAGTACTTTTTTGAAGCAGGTATTTTTTTAACGAGAACACTTTTAGAATCGTGTACTTTTTAAAACCGGGTAGTTTTTAAAAACCGGTTACATGTTTCAGTAGGGAAGTTTTTCAGACTCGCTTACTTTTTCAGAGCTGGATACTTTATTAGGACTGGGTAGTTTTTTCAACAGGGTACGGAGTCTCTGGTACTTTATCATAATCGGCTATTTTTTGAGAACCAACTGCAAAGCAGTCACGTTTTCACGAAGAAGCCTTTCATAGGAGAAATACACTCGAAGCGTTCGCCCAAAAAATGTAAAGAGGCAACCCTGCTGAGAAAATTTTTTTTCTAATTACAAGCTAAAACCAATTTATAAAATTTTTGATTTTGCTTTTCCTGGGACTTGAACACAAGAGGTAGGCGGAGCACTATAGTCGCAGTTTTTCTAGCTTTCAGAAACTTTAAAATAAGTTCGATTCGATTTGATTTTCGATTCTTAAAAAATTTAGCCACTTTTACTGTAATATTCAATCAACCATCTTTAGTGGTATATACATATGTTGGTAGTCACGAAATCTTTACAGGACAAAAAGTCGAGCTATTCTAAAAAAAATTCTTTGCATTTTTTTCAAACTTTTAGTATTTTTAGAAAAATTAAAAAAGAAAAACGCAATTTCGCAGATTTTATTCTATTTTTCGGTACTAACGAAATAAACAAAAATGTTTAGTGTTAAAATAATTTTCCATCATTTTAACCGTTTAAACAAATATAACCACAAAAAATATATACTTACATAGTAGAAAACCCTTCTAAGTGAGTATGTGCATGCAAAGATTCAAGAAACTAATTCCACATACAACGAAAACTTTCCGACTTTGACCATTCATCTTAGTTTCAAATACCCCAAAGGCTATTGCCTAATGGTTACTGGCGAGCAAGAGGCACATATACATATTTACATGCTGGTACACGTACAAATATATGCATTCCAAATGGCATTGGTATGTAAAAGAAAACCCATTAATAAGTGCAAGCTTTGCTGGACCAGCGTTGCCATAAGTGAATGTTTGTATTTTGAACAAAGATTTTTCTATAGATTTTTTTAGTCACGAATCGTAAAAATTTTCATTTAATCGCCCCTATTCTGCATTTCAATTACGTTCCCGTTCTATGCTCCGCTTTAATCGAAGTTGGGTATCCTGCATTACGACAGAATCGTAACGAGAAGAGGAAGAGCAAATGAATTTTAGAAATAAGCTGTTTGTACGGAATGTGTGAACATTGGAACAAAATAAACTAAAGAAAATTTGTAAAAAACACTGCCGCCGTGTTATATTTTTTTGAGTGAAGTGCTTTCATAATTGTAAGTGTGTTTTTGCCGTTCTTTTGGCCAATTCCCTGCCGTGGCCTCCAAGTTTTCTTAAAATGGATTTCTGCACGAATATAGTTGACATTTTCTGAATTTTATGGATGCTAATTTCATTGCACTGGCCTAAAATACTTTATGAAGATTTATTTATTCTTTCCGCAAGAATTGTTTACGTTTTTGCTTCACCTTCCTCTACTCCGGCAGCTTGCTTTGGCATATAACTGAACCCAACGAACAGACACAAATTATAGCTGCCTATTATAATAATATAATAGCCGCGACATTATTTGTGGAGTTGGAAAGGAACGCATACGAAAACGGACAGGCGTGAATGGAAAGGCAAATATTGCGAGATTTGTGTAATTCATTTGAGATGAGTGACGAATTGTTAGAAATTGAACTTAAAAGTGGTAAAGTTTAATGACTTATTTTCTTATTTAGGTTCAAAAAAAAAAAAAAACTTTCGACTTAATAAGGATGCTTTCAAGTATGTGTTAGATACTTTCAAGGACTTCGACATCGACATGTTGTTTTTGACCTGGAAACATATTAAAAACAATCATCATCAAGCCTTCTACGTTTCTTAACACGTTTTACTTACATTTTTGTTAAAATTCTGTTATAAATTAATGAAAAAAATAAAAAGAAAACATTTTTCCGCCAACTAATATGCAACTTAGAAAAACGGAACTACGATCGAAATGCAGGATACACAAAATGGAACGATTCGAAGTTGGATCGAAAGAAATTGGAACACAGAATACCAAATTTGCCAAATCGAAAAAATTCCAATCCAAGTCGAAATGCAGAATAGGAGTGAATGTTATATCTATTTTAATGTTATATCTGATGAAGCAATTTTTAACTGATAAGGAAACGTACTCCGTAACCAAAGTTACTTAACTGAGCACTACGTTGGGCGCCTACTTTAAATTTACTTTGTTGTAGAAGAAGACTATTAGAACAATTAGAAATTACGTTTATGAAATCTGCAACTCATAAAAATTTTCAAATTATTGACATCTGTTAAAAATATCCATAATGCGTATAGTTTGAAACCATCGGTTACATCTGTCGATATTTTTTCGACAGATAGAAAACAATTGACATTCCGTCTATCGATATTTCAGAAAATATAACACCGACACACAAGAAAAAGTGATTTGACTAAACCCATGCACCTTTATACATTCCGCGATGCTGATTCCGAATTTTTAATAAAAATTTCCAATACACCTACGAAAATCAAGATATTTTGTCACATTTAAGTCACAAGTATAAATAAAATTAAAGCAAAAAAAACTTTTTTCAAAATAAGCTTTTATTATTGGTTAATAAAATTAACTAAAAAGTAAACAATAAATTGACTCTAAAGAAATATAACACTTTATAAGTTCATTGTAAGCTTTAACGATAATTAGGCTTTTTCGTCTGCGACAAAAGAATTCTATATTGTACATAATTATATATTTTTAACATTAAAACTTTATACCTAAATTATTAAACCTTACAGTTTATATCACATTTCTAATTGTTCTAATAAAAAACGTGTTAAATTTTGATGGTATAATTAAGAACATTTAGGATCTCCTTTTCTTGCTATCGCAATGTAACACGCTTTTATTAGAACAATTAGGACTGTGATATAAACTGTAAGGTTTAATAATTTAGGTGTAAAGTTTTAATGTTAAAAATATATAATTATGTACAATATAGAATTCTTTTGTCGCAGACGAAAAAGCCTAATTATCGTTAAAGCTTACAATGAACTTATAAAGTGTTATATTTCTTTAGAGTCAATTTATTGTTTACTTTTTAGTTAATTTTATTAACCAATAATAAAAGCTTATTTTGAAAAAAGTTTTTTTTTCTTTAATTTTATTTTTTACTTTTTAGTTCGTTTTATTAACAAGTAATAGAAGCTTGTTCTTAGAAAAGCCTTTTTCTTAAATTTAATTTAAAAAGGAATTTTTTTATTATCTCAGTAGAGATTATTTAAAATTATTAAACTATTACTAAGTTAATATTTAATCTAGTCAGTAAGGTTTGTTACTATTGACTTAAAAAGTTATGAAATGAAATGAAATTGAATGTTAGATATTAGGTCTTACTAGGGAGAAGGGGATGGATAGAGATAGGGAGAATCAACTTTATTTTAGACCAGACGCAGTACACTTGCTACATATTCCATTGGAGTATAAAATGAAAAAGTGTAGTATATTGACATCAGTGGTCGGTAAAAAAGGGGTAACCTCAATTTTTATTCGCAAATGTTTTTGCTACAACTTTTACTTTTATTAAAAACAAATATAATAGTGAGACTAAAACATACATAAAACGCTATCAATATAGCACAAAACAACTAACCAAGCTGAAGCAAACCATAAAGTTTCTAGTGAGATGCAGAAAGAGCGCAATAATACCAAAGTTTATATGTAATGCCACACAAACAATTTCCTACGTTCTCAACTGTAATACCAACGACAAGAGAATATCGAAGCAGATTAGGAGCGCAGCAGCAACATATATGAACACAGTACAAAGCAAACTTTTGAATATTATTATCAGAGCAAAGCATGAACTACGGAAGCTGAAAGAAAATGAGGTAAATAGCATAAGAAATAAATTACAACAAAAACTTGATACGGAAGACGCGACCGCATTTTTCGAAAGTGAGAAAACCTTAACACATATTTTAGAAACGAAGGTAAAGAACACACAAACCAACAAATTCGAGAGACTTAAAGACGCTCAAAAACGATCGCTTAATATCCAAAGCGTGCCGGAATGGCTTTGTAATACGACGAACACAAACATACCGACAGACACACAGTGGCTACTCTCCTTAGGCCCAAAGTTCTCGTTACCAACAACCAAGGATAAGTTTCCACTATTTAAACTGATAGCTGACGGAGAGGACTGTATACAGACTATTAAAGAGAAAGAAGATCAAGAAATTGAGCGGAACAATTTTACCACATTAATAAGGGATCACTTAAACAAGTCAAAAAACAATGCGCGGGATAGGTTTATTTTAGACACACTACACCAAACGAAAACTTTTCTCAAAGAAAATAAAAATTTATTAGTTTTGAATGCCGACAAAGGGAATGTCACAGTTCTGATGGACAAATCAGAATACGACAAAAAAATACAACAAATCGTGAATGATATTTCGGCTTATCGCGTACTTAAACGTGACCCTACCAATAGGTTACAGGATAAAAACAACGAAATTGTTGAGAAACTATTTAAAAATAAAATAATTGGTTTGAAGGAGAAATATCGTCTAATAAGTAAAACGGCAAACGCTCCAAGGTTATATGGTCTTCCCAAGATTCATAAGGAAGGCGTACCCTTGCGTCCTATATGTTCGTCTGTTAACTCCCCGTCTTATAAGTTATGCCAATATGTTGTTAAAGTCCTCAAAAATCTAACCAAAATTTCGAAGTACAATGTCAGAGATTCGGTAGAATTCAAAAACAAGGTAAAAGATACTTATATAGACGACGATGAATGTCTGATTTCGTTCGATGTGGTTTCCTTGTTTCCCAGCATTCCAGTCGACCATGCTTTGGATATTATAGCATCTAAATGGCACCAGTTAAAAGCCCATACAAGTATTAGTAAAGAATTGTTTTTGGAAATTGTGAGATTTTGCATTAAAGAAAACCGATATTTCAAATCAAATAATAAAATATATGAACAGCGGTCGGGAATGCCAATGGGGTCACCAGCATCACCTGTCATTGCAGACTTAGTAATGGAAGAATTGCTGAGTAAATTCGAGGAAGACTCTCCTAATAAACCCCGCTTTTTATCTAAATACGTCGACGATCTATTCGCCATCTTAAAAATTGATGCTGTAGAGGATATGCTGACGAACTTAAACAGTTATAATAAATCAATAAAGTTTACCCATGAAATTGAAAAGGATGGCCAGTTACCATTTTTAGACACTATGGTGATAAGAAAATACAAGAAACTGTACTTTAACTGGTATAAAAAGCATACATCGTCAGGCAGATTGATTAATTTCCACTCGAAACACAGCAAACCAACTATAGTAAATACAGCAAAAAATTTTATTCGAAGAGTGCTGACCATCAGTGATGAAATATACCATAATAAAAATATAGAGATTATTGTAAAAATGCTTAAAAACAACGACTTTCCGATATATCTCATAAAAGGTTATATCCGCGATTATTTTGAAAAATCAAGTACCAACCGAATAAATAATAATAAAAATAAAATATATAAAAGGTCCGTATATGTCCCTGGACTGTCCAACAGGCTAAAATACTCCAATATGTATGACCACGAAAAATTCCAAATGGCCTTCACTTACAACAATACCGTACAACAAATTTTTAGCAACACAAAGGACAAAATCGAAAAATACGAGAAATCTGACGTAATATACCAAATTTCCTGTAACGGCGACGGGTCCCACGTATGCAATAAAGTATATGTCGGGACTACAAAATCAAAATTAAAGACAAGGATTTCCGCGCATAAATCTAACATCAAAAATCGGGACCACGCTAATGATAATAAAACAGCTTTGACACAACATTGCAGAGTAACCGGACACTCTCCAGATTTAAACAACGTAGCAGTAATTCAACAAGAGAGGCATTACAACAAAAGATACACATTAGAAATGCTTCATATTATCAATACACCAAGAGATCAAAGAATAAATTTTAAGGCAGATGTAGAAGGCTGCGCGGCAGCCTATCGTCGGTTGCTTACAAAAACTACAATTCCTCGTGAGAAGAGTGTCGTTCCAAATATGCTGTCCCAACGCTAATGTGCTGAGCACCACTTACTACTTATTATTTAACGTATTGTTGTTTATGTAAAAATTTGTTTATTATTACGGTTCTTTGGATGTTTACTTTTTTGTTTATCGTTTTCCCTTGTACTTGTTTATTTCAAGATTTGTTAAATTAGTCGATCAGGTGCACTCAAGAGTGTAAGTTAAAAATTATGGAATGTTGTTATGTTTTATGTGTTAATATTTTTTTGTTTTTACATGCCTTTCAGTCCTGAAGATGATTTCAGTTTGAAATCGAAATATCGATTAAAATAAATTCATAAAAATAAATTTGACAGATATAAAATTTATATGTAAAACAAGCATTTTTGGTGTTTTAATTTACATATACATGGCCTAGAGCTCGAAAAAAATTTTTATAAAAGCTACAACTTTTGTTAAAATAATAAAAAACTCATTTTGCATTGAAAAGTTATTACCTATAACATATCCAAAAAGGTTAAACCCCAAACCTTAACATGTTTGGACGATTCATTTTAATTACAGACAGAAAGGCTGTCTTACCAGTTGCATTTCCCCAAAGTAATATTTCTCACAGGGAATCTTAACATTTGTGCGAGAGCCATGTGCAGTGCTTAAGCTGTAGTCATTGGTGCCGTTTGTCGTATCGCTGTAGTTGCATCCCTAACGTAATCAGCTGTTTATCGTTACGACGGTAAACCAAAAACCAATTGGTTGGCTACGATACGGTTACGACCTTAGCGGCACCAATAATCGATTGCATTGATTCTGATAAGGTTGGTCGAATCAGCTGTTATAAGATTACCGATACGGTTACAGATAAAAAAAAAAAAAATAAATGTAAGGCGCGATAACCTCCGAAGAGATCTAAGGCCGAGCTTCTCTTCCAATTTGCGTCGTGCTCCTCTTGATTTTTCCCTACAAATTGGCCGGACGGGACCTACATGTTTTATGCCGACTCCGAACGGCATCTGCAAGGCAGATGAGTTTTCACTGAGAGCTTTTCATGGCAGAAATACAATCGGAGCGCTTGCCAGACACTGCCGAGGGGCGACCCCGCTTAGAAAAATTTTCTTCTAATTGAAAAATCTTATTTCTAAAATTTTGATGTTGCTTTGCCCGGGAGTTGAACCCGGGGCATACGGTGTGATAGGCGGAGCACGCTACCATCACACCACGGTGGCCGCCGGTTACAGATAAAGCACCAATATCTGCAGCTTTACTCGTAGCTGTTTCGTTAACGACTGAACGATGGAGAGGTGAATGAAATTTTTCATATAGATGCGTTTAACACAAGCTAGTGCATCCCAGTAACATCGCCACAATCAACCAAGATGTTGCGTTTATAAATATGAGCGAACTTCAGACTTGGCAACTGAAGTTTATTTCGCCTTGCCCATTCACATACAACATTTGTTATAAATATTCTCCTTATACAACAAAAGTATTTGCTAACATATTTTGTGTCGTATTCAAAAAATGTTAGAAAAGTTACCAAATAGTGGAAAAAATAATTTCAAAGCAAGTGTCAAATTCTTTTTCTTATGCTTTGCTTGCAACAAAAGTTGCAAGTAGGCTACTTTTTCATGTCAGATGGCGCCAGTGTCGCTCAATCTGCCGTTCTCCATAAAAGTACGTGCAATCTACTCATAATGCATAAGATTGAGTAAATCGCATCTATATGAAGTGCTGCTTATGTGACGGGGCTTTAAAAATATGTGTGTGAAGCAAGTCTGGGTCTCTTGAGCTATGGCGGTCGACCAATGATTTAAATGTTTTGCATAATAACCCGAAGCATTTACTTGAATTCGGACTCGTAAGTATGAATAGGAAGTGAGCTACATGGGCTTTACTTTTGGCTTCTCTTCACAGTCGTCCAATATTAGAATTTAGGGATTAAATTGCGCTATAGTTTTCATCTGTCATCCTATTAGAATATCTTTGTTCTTTAGTTAAGGCTTATAAGATTTATGTTTGTTTGTTTTTACGGTGTGTTCTTAAATAATAAGACTTACAAGATTAAAAATATCATTACTAACGTTAATTTTTTTATTTGTTTATAATTTTTTTGGCGCAAATTGCACGAAGCTGGCAAAATTTTTAAGGTAAGTAACATTCCTTCTTATTCTTATACATCGTGCTAAACAAAAGCTAGTTTGAAATAATTACAGGGCTAACCCAAAACGATAACAAAGGTAGAAAATTAAATTTAAAAGTCTGAAAAAAATATTTTTGACAATCGATTTTTTTTTTACATTTAAAATTAGCTTCACCAATATTTTGTATGTATGTAACTCTGTTATATCAAATAAGAAAAAAGTCTACAGACAAAGAGAAAAAATTATGATAAGAGACGTTTTCTCAGAGGTAGTGGCTGGTTTTTTTTTTGGGCGAGTTGTCCATAAAATGTCTTCTATACATCTTCGTGGGGTATTTGTATTTATTTTTTCGACTGCATTTAATTAATTAATTCTCTTTCCAAAAATCACAGTTGCACAAGGTGTCTATGCTGCATGTATAAATGCGAGACAATTCGAAAATGGTCTCTTAGAAAACATTCGGCATCAATTTTTTGATTTCCAGCGAGTTACTCGACACTCGTATCATACTCGTGGCTCTTATTATATTTATCCCCTTTGCTACAGATACGAATCGGTACCCGTCTTTTCATGTGATACATTTATTTTTGGGTGTAATTTGTTGGTTTTTAAGAAAATAACGTGTATATTAACTAGAAGAGTTCTAATCTCTTCTGGCAACGCTGAAATGGACACATCAACGCACAGATTGGAAATCTTACCATCAACTTTTGTGTGTACATATACATGCAAAACATGTATGTATATTGCTGTGTGATGTTTTTCAATTTCTTGCAATCACTTTTAATGCTTTTCCTGCTGCTGCTGTTTCGCAAATATTTTCTTTTGTTTAACACACTTTGGGCTGTTGATTTTTGGGTTTCCGGCTTCAACACACACAATGAAAGCACTTAGCACATGCACGCGAACGCTTGTTCTTATTACTTTTGTCTTGAAAGCCACGTCTTTAGTTATGCTTTTTGGGTTGCATTTGTGGGATGTGTAATTTAAGACAGCAGCAAAGCAACAACAACTCCCACTCTCAATCACAGCATACTTAAAACAGCAGCCTCTCCCCCACTCACCCATTTTGCTAGTGGCCATTGGTCAGTGTCTGATTATGCAGCACTTTGATGTAAGTAATATTTGAGAATCTTTTGTTAAAAGGGTAAAGTAAGACCAGCACGCACTATTAACATCATCAGGGTTATCATTTTTCAACACAACTTCAATGCAAAAGTTTTCGACTTAAAACCGACTTTAAATGCTTTTCATTCACAGCAAATGCTTTTTACGGTTGAATGGATGGGTTTTCCTCAAAATTATTCAGATATACCTAATACGTATGTATGTTTGTGTGTATGTATGTACATATTTTAAATGCAAAATCACCGACATGTTGCTGGATAATTTGCATACTCATGCAGGTACTTTCTCTATGTAAACACTCCACCTCTCCCCATCTCAGCTCACACACAATTGTGCAGACTTTGGAAGCAAGGTAACTAAAATGAAATTATAGCTAAGCAGTTTTTCATTTGTCATCAGGACTTATGAAATGAGTTTTCTTGACCAACTTTGAGTGTTAACGCATGAACGATAGATTGGAATGGAATATCATTAAATACTACCATTTCGAGTTTTACCATCACAATGGCCAAAAATGAAACTTTCGTCATATAATTGCTATGTAAACTCATGCTTTGGTTGCTGTGTCTGGCCGAACGAAATATTCGCAATCAAAGTTGAAAGTCACCTGCTAGATTTCGAATTTTGCATTGTATTTGCATACTCATGTGAACATTTTAAGATAATTTAAGCACTTTTGAGGAAATCGTAAAGCAAAATCTTATCAAAGTTTAACTGTCTAAGAAATCGTTGTAGATATTGCAAACGTTGTCTCTCACCTGAAGAAGTTAAGCAGTTTTCTAAATAAATTTAAAAAGTTTTGAAATAAAATTGAAAATTATACTGTACTTTGTTTGAGGCTGTGTTACGAAATGCCGGAAGTGTGCCAGAGGAGCCAGTCTTGGATTAGGTCGTATGGGAAACATTAAGCAAACCAATACTATAAATTTCATTTCGTTTAATTTTTATTCAGTGATTGGAGGGAAAGGTTGGTGGGGGTGGTCTTCTTTCAAGTTAAATGTTAACCGCAATTTTAAGTTGGCTGATCATTGCACCGAAGTTGCTGCGATTAAGGATGCGGTGGATGAAATGCTATCCAGTGCGACTAGGGTTAGGGAATTTAATATCTACTCTGATAGCCAAGTAGCTATCAAGGCCTTGAGTTAAACTACAGTGCGATCGAGGGTGGTCTGGAAATGCCTGACCTCGCTTGTGAATGCATCGAACTATTTTATAATTAAGATTATGATATACCGAGCAACTGGCAAGCGTATCTCTTATCCCACATCGGTACAAATGAACCGGAAGAAGACGACTGTAAGGGTTTCGGGATTCCCCTGGCAACCTGTGATTTGTTCCTGCATAGATGGGCCTCGAGTTAGCTCAGAAAACGTTGCGCAAACACCACCTCTTGCAGGGTAGCAAGATGTTTCTGGCCGGAATTGTATGACAGGATGTCTCAAGAAATAACTGGGTTACTACAACTCGTCTATCAATGGTCATTGGGGTTTTGACAGGGCACTGCCCATGGGTATCCGTGCGGTATGTCTCAATTTGCTGTAAGTCCCATCCTGCTGTAGCTGCATGGAGGGTGATGAGGTGGAATTATCGAATCACTTTATGCTTGATTACCCAACTTTTGCCAGAACTAGGCGAAAGTACTTCGGTCGCTACTCATTTGGATCTCCGAAAGATTTAACCAAGATTGAGATCCGTATTTTTGGACCTTTATTGTTGCCACGCAACGATTCACTGAGTAGCTATAGCTACGCCACCATTATTTTGCTGTGTGTGGTATCACAACGGACCTTCATCTTATCCAAGTGAGCTTGCCTATTACGGCAGGTACCAGCTAACCTAACCTAACCTAAACTATTCCGTGATTGGTGATATTTCAATCGGATCTCCTATCACTGACATACAACGGCACTGAAGAGATAGTCACATCACGATTTGAGTTCGTCCATCTTTCTGTCAAAATGAAAAAAAAAAAAAAATAAATGAAATCTGTTTATCCAACCAATCGATTACATGGTGAAAAGTTGCCTTAGTGGCCCGATCTGGTGAATTTGGATATATTCCTAACAAAAAGCAAAAATCCTGCTGTACTCTTTCTTTTATTTGTGAGAATTTATAAAGTGGTTCGGGGTTTCAGCTGCTCATCCTTCCTATGATCCGTAGGTGCGCTTGACAAAAGGACTTATTTCAATAATTATTGGCTAGAGTCATTCCTAGCTTCGCTGAGACATTCGTGGCTGCGTATGACTTTCTTATGTTTCCCCATAGAGGCAATATACTCTTGAAAGTCACCTATTGAATGTAATTCGTCGAAAACCTTCCTGAAATTCGATCTAAGATCATCAAGGTTTTCATCCCAACATGAAGGGAAGGTCTTCCTGCTTCTTTGGATTGGACAGGAAACTTGGTGTGCTACCTGAAAGCTTTTTTCTCGAGACCTTTTTCGTACGCCTAGACTTCCTGAAGGTTGGATGGGATTCGTACGTCTACAGAACCTTTTACGGACTACAAAATTGATTAAACCCCATGATGCTCTTTTCGGATTTCTGTGCGGTAGTTTTATTTCACTCTCCCAGTTTATAACAAAAAGGAGTATTCAATGATCCGAGAGATCTTTATCGATTTTTTCCAGCTCCTCAATGAGAGATCACAGGAATCAGTTTTTATCGTACGATAAAGGACCTCCTCCCCACCTGCGAAGTGCTCTAAACTCGAATAAATAAATGTCGGAACAAATATTACATATGCCAAAGAGCGAATTATCTCGTTCATTTATCTCGCTGCTGCTCCATATTATCATCTCATCGGTTGCTGCACTAGGACTAAATGTCCTTCTCCCTAAGGAGTAATCCGAGGTAAATTTACATGTTGAAAATTGATCTGCGCCACCCTTTTCATTGGACCAAGGACGTTCTTGCTCTATGCCAAGTTGATCTCGAGCAAAAGTCTGCTCGCATCGCCAATCTCTCCAAGGTCGTTGTCTTATGTTGTTGCTGCTGGAAAAATTTTCAGGTTGGCCTCCTTGATGCCAAATATCAACCCATTTTCAAAGCAGTCATTGGCTTTACCACCGCTGTTTCTTTTACTTGAGAACTGCCCTGTCTTTCATTGTCATATCTGCATTTTACAACTTCAAAAAATGAATGAGTCTTGGCCCATCAAGCATTGCTATAAGGCTAGTAACGCATTACTCGCTGTATTCCCTAGTCCATAGATTAGATGCCCCTGCAGCTCCCGCAGATTTACAGTTTTAGGTAGGTATTGGAGTTGGTCTTTTCATGTGGTGCTCGACGATTATCTCAGATTCATCAATGAAGCTCCAGACTTGCAGAACCTGCCTCCTATTATTGCGCCCAGCATCGACAAAAGCAAACTGGAGGTGATCGAAGACTACTTCGCTATATAGGTTTCCTTTAACAAAGCTGAAGCACCAGTAGAAGGACTCTCGTTCTGTCTACCCGTTTTGTAGTGAACTTGTACTCCTTGACCTCCATTACATGTACCCGGCCACTCTATAATTATCTTTTCTAATATAAACAAAGCCCTCAGGAACCTGACCGACAGTGGGATTCCTGATAACGCCTTTAATTTTACGGGAGCAAATCTGGCTGGTACCCTTTCCCCTCTCATTGCAGTGCAAAATCAGATTAATAGCTGGGCCTGTGAGGATTCCTTCGAAACAGAAACAACGTTTTCAACTAAACGTCTAACCCACCCTGCAGAAGTGCCATTAAAATCGTTTCAGTAAAATTCATCTATCCAATCAGAGTCGGCATAAAATACTTATGTGGGTTTGCCAATTTGTAGGTAACATGGCAAATCCACAAAAGTGATCGGCCTTATTTATATACATACACCAGAAGACCCAGCAGACGTTGTCCTGCCCTAAATTTGGCCAATCTGAATACATTTTAATAAGCTTTTTCCGTCTGACTCTGCCCTCCCCCTCTTCGCTTTTTCCTAATCTTTTATTCACTCCTCCCTCCCTCTTTTTCGCTTCATCTTAGTCCATCTTCGTCTCATTCTATCTCTTTCTCAATCTCCTTCTCTCTTTTCTCTTTTCTCTCAATTTCTTCTCATTCTTCTGCATCCCTTATTTCCTGTCAAAGAAGGTAGTATGTGTTTTATTCCAGTCCCAGTCCTAGTCCCACTCCGAGTCTCAGTCCCAGTCCTAGTCCTAATCCCAGTCCCAGTCCGTCTCTGGATAATATATTACTCTGTACTAAAGCACTCATCAACAGCTTTCATTTGATATCCATATTGTATAAACACTGTCTAGGCATTCACTGGCCCACGTTTTGGCCTATATCTCGAGACCCTAGTCACCCAGGGGTATGAAAATTACCCTCTACTAAAGCACTCATCCACAGCTTTCAGTTGATATCCATATTCTATAAACACATTCTAGGGGTACCCGGGTCCACGTTTGGCCTATATCTCGAGACCCTAGTCACCAAGGGGTATGAATTACCCTCTACTAAAGCACTCATCCACAGCTTTCAGTTGATATCCATATTCTATAAACACATTCTAGGGGTGCCCGGGTCCACGTTTGGCCCATATCTCGAGACCCTAGACACCCAGGGGTATGAAAATTCCCCTCTAATAAAGAACTCATCAACAGCTTTCATTTGATATCCACATTCTATAAACACATTCTAGGGGTACCCGGGTCAACGTTTTGGCCTACATCTCGAGACCCTAGTCACCCAGGGGTATGAATTACCCTCTACTAAAGCACTCATCAACGGCTTTCATTTGATATCTATATTATATAAACATAATCTAGGGGTACCCGGGCCCACGTTTTGGACTATATCTCGAAACCCACCTATCCTATATTTCAAGTTAGATCAAACTACACACAGGGTGCAAAACAAATTCAAAATCGGTTCAGTAGTTTAGGAGTCCATTGGCCTCAATTGTGTGACACGTGTTTTTTATATATTAAGATAAACATATAATTCTTGATTCAAGCTTTCACCCTCATCATAGTAAATATGTGCTATTGGAGAAATAGTAAGCCTTTAAACCGACTTCAAAATATTGAGCTTATTGCCATTTCACTTTTACCTCACCACCAAACCCATGTTGAGTAGTTGACTGAAATATAACTACAAGAGTGCAAGAGGTCTGCTCATGTCTTCAAACTGCATATACAACTGCTTAGAGATACTAAAATCTTCTTCCAGTTCAACCACCTTTACTTTTACCAAAGATCAAAGTTAATCTGCTCATTCTACATCAAATTCAACATTTTAATTGAAGCACCGAAAAATGCTTTTCTTCACTCAGCAAATTAACTAACTCCTTCGTTGGCTCTCCTTTGGTTACATTTATTTTTCATTGGATTTCGAAAACCAAATATTTGTACGCCTTAACCAAGTCAAAAACAAATAGTGAAGCAACAGTGCAACAACAGTGCAATAACAGTATATATGCATGCATAGATTGCTCCTACAAAAACAACAACTACACAAACATTTTTAAAACTATGAAAATTTCATTGCATTCATCCTTTAGTGGCCAGTTAGTTGGCCAAAAGTTTATCAATTTTGTTGTTGTTGCGGGCCAAAAGTTGACGTTGTTGGTCTACCAATCGTCGCTTATCTCTCTTAAGAAGCGAAAGGGTTAGCATAAGCTTTGGGAAAAAGCCAAAGTGGTTGAAAAAGCTAAGAAAATTGCAGAAAAGTTGAAGTTTTAGAAAGCATGCTATTTTCTTTAATTCTTGTTTCTTTTTGCATCAGTTGTTGTTGTTGTAGGTGCAGTAGGAGCTCTAGTTGTTGTAGGTAAACTACACGCATAGTTGTTGATGATGGGTAGTTTTGTTTTAATTTGTTTGAAAACTAAACTTTATGGTTTCTCAAGCAAACAAGCGTATCAAGTCAAATCAACTAAGTGGTACAAAAACAGGGGTTGAGGTGCAGAGGGTAAGAGGATGATTGAAAAGAAAATGCATTCCCACCGACGCAGAGCTAGTTCAGTGTATTTATGTATATGCGTTGAGAGTATTTCACTGAGTAGACTTTGTTTGCCTGTAGGTAATGAGAAATTGTGTAAGAAGACCAATACGAAAATATTTAACATTGAGTCGGGTGCCTTCGGTACTAGCCTGACGGCCTCAGGAATGATTTTTCTGAAGTAATCCATCTCAAACTAGCAGTGCCTTCAGCGCCCTTGACGAGACAAATAAAAGTAAAACTTCAGTTGGAAAAACTAGGCCCCAAATATTGGCCCATTTGTAGAGGAATCTTCTCATCCATTACCGGGCTGAAAAGTACTGCCCGACTTCTCCCTTTGGATGTCTTTCTTTCGAGCGGATGTCTAAGGAAACTTGCAGTAGAACATGGGTGTCATGTGGTCACATATTACGTAAGATGAGCTTCATCCTGGATAAGAAAGAATTTTACCTTTTACAGCATCCAGATTGAACTCGTGATGCGCTTTTTTATTGATTCTGTGGATCTTTGTATGCTCATCTTTGGTTCAAATGGCTCAATTATTATGTGCCGGATTTCTTCATAGTTCTTGCTGAGATGACCACTCATGTCCCAGGGAGGAGGAGTCTCTTTAGTCAGATGTCTGCTAGGATTACCAGGTCTACTGAAACTGTTCCGCATTTCGTTATTCTCTTTTATGGGGAGTATTCACACCTCACTGCGTAGATGATATTCTAGTGGTGAAAGAAGACATCATGCGACATTTTTATAGGCCCTCCGTTTTCTCTAGTATGTTTCATTTAATTTCGGGGCCCATATCCGGAAAGCTTAGCAAATAAGCAGCTGGCCAATTTCCGTATGGGTAACTATGAGCGTTCCTTTTTCTTTGCCGAAAGTGCTGCCAGAGAGGGACTTAAGAATTTTGTTATGACTATGGAATTTAGGTACAGTTACGGCAATATACTCGCCAAAATGCCCTGAAACCAAACCCAGAATTATTGTGTGCCGGATAGTCGGTAGCGTATTATCATTGAGGTCGATGACCCATATTTACAAAACTTGTTTCGTCCGGTACGTAAAAAACTTGGTTAGTGAAAGTGCCAAGTATTGTATATTAACTCTTCTAAGCGCTACAAGTTTACGTGGCTGTCAAGAATACTATAGAATACTAAAAAACTCATATTCAAGCCTATTAAATTTGAGATTTGTTTTTAAAATATCGCCAAAGCTTCCTTCTTTCCTAAGCCCAGGAAGAGATCTCGCGTCTTCTCCAAAAATGGCGGAATGCCTCATTAATAATTTCACAAGGAGCGAAATTCGAGGGCGACTATATGTAAGCATTGCCACACGCTAATTGTAATTATAGGTCTATGAATATGGCTCTTATTTCGGTTGTTGAACTTATAAAGGGATCATTGGAGGACAAAGTGTTGTGCGCCTCACCATCCTATATTATCCTGATAGTGGCTGGCATTGGGAGTTCCATTCACTTTTATACAATTTATAAGAAGGCTAGTGGTCAGCGCAGGATGGACAAAGCGACATCTCAGAGAAAGGTGAGAAGGGATACGGTACGCCTCTCTCCTTCTCTGTGGCGACATATAAATCTTTTTCAGGGGAAGTTTCTGAATACCAAACTAACAGTTTGTAGCGGTGCCTTGCCATCATGACCAGGTGATACGAATCTTATGGACTAGCTATCAACCCAAGTCAACTGCTTGCAAGAGAGACTTCAGAAATCTCACAATAGGCGCTAGCATAATTTTTTCGCCAGCAACATTATGAGATATCCTATTTTAGTCCCATTTGCTTCACCGATAGCTCAATGACATGTGACCGCATTTAATCTAAATACTTACTATCCTAATAGCATTTTTAACGGGTTGCCATGGTAGATAAACAAATACTGACATTCAAAACAGACAGCTTAGCATAAATTGTCACTATGATTTCATCTTGTTAATCTCGCTATGACTTCTTCTTGTTACACCACTCAAGGATATGCTTTACTGATTCTAGAAAATACAGAAGTGGGCTTTGTGACAGCGCTTGGTCAAAAAAATGTTTACTACACTTAAAGAAGTTACATATATCAATGTTACTTATCGATAAGTACATTCCAAGTAGTTAGCCAGCGAAAATCAAACTTTTTTAAAAATATCCATGATCTCCGCTTGAAGCATTATATACTGAGCAACTATCTCTGACTTGTTTCAAGATGCAAATTCTTCCTGGAGCAACTCTATTCTTCCATTACCCTCTTTTCTTACGACTGTATGTAAGAGATGGAAAGGTCAGATTTGAGTGACTAAAATCAAAAAGGGTTGTTGCAAATATTTCGATGTCTTAGTGTAAAGCAGCATTAGAAATTTTGCTCTAAATATCCGTAGAGGCATTGAGAACACGTTCCATGCCGTCTCCTGTACGTTGCACTCTTACCTGAGTAGGCTGTCAAGGCTTCGATATGTTGTCAAATGATATCGCGTTCGATTTAATCCACCATTTGATCTGTCTGAGTTTCACGTGTTACATAGCGGTATGCTGAACTCACATTTCACCAATGCAAATTTTCACCCGTATGCAAAATACTGTCGGTCTCAAAGTCTGAGATCATTAAACATAATTTGCTTTTGAAAGCCGTTTAAAATGGTTTCTCCAACTTTACTGAAAGCTCTCGATTTTCTTCGCTTTCACTTATACAGCAATTTTGTGTATCAGTGGTATGAATTATCTACGCTCACGAGTTCATACGGGATCTCCATAATTATTACAGTCCCTTTTCAAGAACTAAACTTGCATTTTCTTTATACCCCAAGTGTTTGCACCGCTGTTTTTTTTTCGATTTTTGCAATGTTTGTATATTGTTGCAAAAGCGGCTAATTCAATGGAAAATGCAAAATTAGATTGTGTTGATAATTTCTTGCCAATAAATGCTACTTTGGACTAGGTAGGCAATTGAAAAGTAAAGTCCTCTCTCGGCGAACGAAAATCATACTCTACAAGTCACTTATCGTACCCGTCCTGCTATATGGGGCAGAAGCATGGACCATGACAACAGCAGATGAAGCGGCTTTGGGAGTGTTCGAGAGAAAAGTTCTTCGAAAGATTTATGGACCTCTACGCGTTGGCGATGGCGAGTACCGAAGAAGATTTAATGATGAGCTGTACGCGCTATACGCAGACATCAACATAGTCCAGCGAATTAAAACGCAGCGGCTGCGCTGGCTAGGCCATGTTATGCGAATGAAAGATGATGCTCCGGCCAAGAAAGTGTTTCTATCGGAACCCGCCTATGGAAGCAGAGGTAGAGGGCGGCCCCCACTCCGTTGGAAGGACCAGGTGGAAAACGATTTAAACTCCCTTGGTGTGACCAATTGGCGCCGGTTGGCGGAGCGAAGGAGCGACTGGCGCGCCTTGTTGGACGGCCATAACCGTTTAGACGGTTAAGCGCCAATTAAGTAAGTAAGTAAGTAAGTAAGATAATTTCACCAAAAAGTAGTTGGCAACTCTACATTGCTTTTAGACAGGAGCACTTTTTGCTATGTTTAGGCAGAATGCATATGAATTAAATTATTGAGCTACCTTAGTGCTCGCTGATCGATTTTGGATCAATTGGTTAAATGACAGCAATATTCCCGATCTAAACAATCGCCAAGTAAGGAATTAGGAACAACATACTTAATCCAGGTACGAACAAAACCAAACATGAAATTTCGAGAAAAATTTCGTTATAAAAAGGACCATTTGCTAAAAAATTTCTTTAACCCAACGCCTTCGGTTTATGTTGTATTACAAGAGAACGTTTGTGCAGATCAGACCTGTTAAATTTCCATTAACATTAATAATCATTAATTTCGTTTCCCTTTTTAATTTTAATGATTAATTAATTTTTTGCACAGCACCTGGCAACTAGTAATTAATTAATTAAAAAAATAATTAAAAATAATCATGATTATTAGCCATTAAAAAAATAATCAAAAATAATTAAAAAATGTACCCATTGTTTTAAATTAAAGATTAAGAACAATTAAGTAATTAAATATAATCAAACAATTAAAATTAATCAAAAAATTAAAATTAATCATACAATTAATAATTAAATTTAATTATTTGATTAATTTCAATTACTTAATTATTTTTAATTATCTAATTATTTCCAATTATATGATTATTTTGAATTATTAACATGAAAGAGAAAATGTTTGAAGTAAGAAATAAGTGGCTGAAACCACATGTACTATTGTATGTACATACTTGTGCTAACTCAAGAAATATAAGATACATATTTATTCTTACTGATATTGTCAAGTGTCGCTGCTTTTTATGAAAACTTTTAAAAACCAAATTGGAGAGCGTAAATTTTGGCTTATTACACCGTAGACGTAAGTATATCTTAATATATAAAAAACACGTGTCACACAATTGAGGCCAATGGACTCCTAAACTACTGAAGCGATGTTGAATTTGTTTTGCACCCTGAGAGTATATGGATATAACTTGAAATATAGGATAGGTGACTGGGTGACTAGGGTCTCGAGATATAGGTCCAAACGTGGACCCGGGTACCCCTAGAGTGTGTTTATAGAATATGGATATCAAATGAAAGCTGTTGATGAGTGCTTTAGTAGAGGGTAATTTTCATACCCCTGGGTGACTAGGGTCTCGAGATATATGCTTTGTTATTCTTATGTATTTATGTATTTCTTTTATGTTACTATAATGCCCGTTCAGAGATAAATATCCTTGCAATATTTTCTTTACTTTGTTGAATATCGTATGATGCTGGAAAAACACAGAAATAATTAAATGTAATCAAAAATAATCATTTAATTGTATTAATTATGTAATTAAAAATAATCCAAATTAATTGACATTAATCAAATAATTATATTAATTATGTAATTAAAAATAATCAAAATTATATAAAACAATCAAATAATTATCTTTATCATTCCATAAGACAAACGAAAAAATAATTAAAAATAATCAACATTGTTTGTATTAATTATGCAATTAAAAATAATTAATTACAATTAATTAATTACAATTTTTTATGATTTTTTAATGAAAATAATTAATTAATGGCGGCCACCGTGGTGTGATGGTAGCGTGCTCCGCCTATCACACCGTATGCCCTGGGTTCAACTCCCGGGCAAACCAACATCAAAATTTTAGAAATAAGATTTTTCAATTAGAAGAAAATTTTTCTAAGCGGGGTCGCCCCTCGGCAGTGTCTGGCAAGCGCTCCGATTGTATTTCTGCCATGAAAAGCTCTCAGTGAAAACTCATCTGCCTTGCAGATGCCGTTCGGAGTCGGCATAAAACATGTAGGTCCCGTCCGGCCAATTTGTAGGGAAAAATCAAGAGGAGCACGACGCAAATTGGAAGAGAAGCTCGGCCTTAGATCTCTTCGGAGGTTATCGCGCCTTACATTTATTTTTTTTATTTTTAATTAATTAATAATCATTAAAAGGGCATACCCACTGGCACTTAATCATTAAACAATTGGCTAAGGCAAACTCATTATAATTAATAATCATTAAAATTTTTAATCATTATTTAACAGGTCTGGTGCAGATTATATTATATAAAGATTTAGATTTGTTGAAATATTGTCTTGTCGAAATTTCTGAAAATTCCTGGGTTATATTCTGAAGTAGGGATACGAGACTATGAGGTGCACCCCGAAATGTAAGGTGAATGAAGTTACCTCCCCTTTGCTATCATCCATTTCCTTATTTTCATATCTCACCTACATGCAACGCCTTGCCAGCTTACAGATTTCTCCCCTTGAACACTGCCTTATATTCATATAAAACCAAACCTTCTTTATGTACTTTGTATTTTCAGTTGCTGTTATATCATAGCTCCTCTGACAACATATCTAAATGAATGAAATAGTTTTACTAAGTAAATAAAGAAGAGGCTGAAAGTCTTCGAGTTGAGAGAATAAAATAACTTCAAAAATGGCTTAGATAAAAGACAAAAGTGGTGAGCAAGCAATGAATGATTGCAGAGGGTAAGGTATTTAGTTGCTGGTAGTGGATAATTAGTTTGCGGATTCTTGCTGATTAAAAACTGAAATGTGCGTTAAGAGATCTTATTTGCTTTTTTGGCGTTCTGTAATAAAATGTAGTGTGATGCGGTTGAGCTTGGTGGGAAAAGGAAGAAAGTAAATTTTAGGAAATACGTTTTTAGGCCGAATTGCGGAACTTCTGAATTTAAGCGATTAAAGTTTTTCTTTACATAAATTTAAAGTTAAAATCTGAATATTTCCTACAAATAAGTTTAAAAATGGAACACTTGAACTAGGATGAGTAGGATATGGTAGGTAAGTGTGGCAAGCCCCTCCTGACGTAAGTTGACGCAGATAAGTCTTTTCGTCCTCTCTTATCTGAGCAGCTGCCGGGCTCAATATTGTAAAGTTTTCAGAGGTGTATGAAAAAAAGCTATTAAAGTAATGCCATTCTACTAAGGTAGTGCGCCGAGGATATATTATATACTATTTCGCCTGCAACTGGAAGATTGCACTGAGGCATGAGATACTACATGCATATACCATCCGTGCCGAAGGATTCCCAATAGTCCTATATTCGGTGAATAAGTTATGTCTACTTACTTTTTGAGAATTAATTTGGATTTTCTTTTGTTGTATAACATCATGGACGTCTTCATAATTAGAACCACTTCCATCTTTTATTAGCCCCATTTTAAAAGATCCAGGGGAAGTCAAAAGCAAATCTCCGGCGAGATAAATCATTTTTATAATTTCATGTCAAATTACGTTGGTAAATTGAAAAAATATTTATATAAATGCAGTTTCGCCCCTGAGGAAGCTAAGGTGCTTAGCGAAACGTTGGGACGTAATAGTGGAGTTTTACTTGCACTAAAAGCAACATTATGGTCAAGAAAAGCCTATCATAACACAAAAAAATCACCTATATTGTTTTCCTATATTAAGCGTTGCAATGGCTTCTAATTCGATGTTAAGTTTGATAACCTAAGAGTCCGAAGAGCTGGATGGGGGATATTTTGCATTCGTCATAAATTAGATTAGATTAGATTAGACTTATTCATTTTCTTTCAAATCAAAATAATTTTTTACATGTTTACATATATAAAATTGCCACTTAAATTAATACATTGAAATTGAAAGAAAAGTAAGGCATTCTGTAAAGTTATCTAAAACTTTAGTTTTGAACATTTGAAACAATTTCTTCGAATCAGACCAGAAGAGGTGCAAAATTATATATTCTACTTCTCAACCCTTTTGGACCTGATAGCTAAGAATGTCACACCTCTTCTTTCCTAATAAAAAAAATGTTGTCTCTTTTCGGTTTGATAAGTAAGTCGAGTTCAGTAAGCGATCTATGAGATCCATGTGTCACTTGCCCGAAGTAGTCATATACCCAGATTATCCTAATAGCAAAATTGTTTGATGCAATCTCAAGCGGGGTCAGGCCCACCCATATCACTCTCAAATATCAGACAGTTGAACGCAGGGCTCTATCCAGGTAGGTGTTATATTATGTGGTTTACATCCATCACAGAGCACCATTGTTACTCCCCCAATCGAGAGAGCCCTGATTGCAGGGATCCACCGTGTTCAAGCAACCCTGTAATACGTTGCGATGGATGTTCAAAAATCGATTGCTTACCAAGACTGTCACATCACCTGGCTTTGACCTCGACCAAAAGCTGCCACGAACCAAGGCAGATTAGACGGAACATCCACCTTTGGAATGCCACTTTTCTAATAGATTATGGTCTATTTCACTTCACTACGACTGTTCTATTGCATACATTTGACATTGAAGAGCCACAACGACTCTGAAACCAACCATGACCACATTTTTAATATCCCAAGGCGGGTCATTGTTAATTTCCCTTCGATATCTAGAAAGTTACCCCGAGAAAATTGTTTGTGTTATCTTCCGTTTATTTTTTAAATGAAATGTGGACCCATTTCCGTTCAGGCGAAGCCGACCGTTGCCCTCGAGAGATCCGATCACTTATGAGCAGATAAACCATATGTCCTAGAATTTTTGTAAAAACGAAATGAGAATGACTAGTTTCGAGGCCTTATGTAACATACGAGAGGTCTTACAGGCGCTGAGAATGAAGTTTAATCAGACCATTCCTTTCCAAAAATTTGAAGTAATTGCCCTTTCGCATATGCAATGTCAGGACGTTTGTGCTACGGAATTCAAGTACCAGGATAAGACCATTTTCCAAGACTAATTGGCGGCTGCCGTGTTGTGATAGTAGCGTGCTCCGCCTACCACATCGAAGATCCTGGGCTCACGCCCTGCATAAAGCCACATCAAAATTTTAGAAACAAGTCCTTTCAATTAGAAATAAATTTTTCTAAGCGGAGTCGCCATTCGTTAGTGTTTGTCAAGCACTCCGAGTGTATTTCTGCCATGAAAAGCTCTCAATGAAAACTCATGTGCCTTGCAGATTCCGATTGGAGTCAGCATAAAAAAACTAGGTACCGTCCCGCCAATTTGTAGGAAAAATTGAAAGGAACATATCGCAAATTGGAAGAGAAGCTCGGCCTAAAATCCCTTTATTTATTTATTTATAATAACGGAAATATTAACCCTTTAAAGATCAGCTTAGTCACTTTTCTAAAACATTACACATACTCAGCCTAATTTAAAAGAATATCTTAATTTACCATCTCCATATATGTAAAGATATGAAAAGGCGTAACATCAGCCAAATCATTCAAAGACACGCTTTACGCAGACAGGTGCTTAAATTTGAGGATAAACAAGCAATAAAATCATAATCGCACGGATCAACAAAGCCATCAACACAAACAGGAGTTGAAGCAGAACGAAAATTTTCATGAGAACTCCACGTATGCAGAGAAATTACGTACGAGACCCCAAATGTGCAGTAGCCAAAAAAGGAAACAAACTCAAAACGATAATTGCAGTAATAACTCAAATGAGATTTGGACAAAAGTGACAACAAGAAGTAGGTAGTCAAGCAGACTTGGGAAAGTCGATGAGGGGGAGGACTCGTATATTAAAAGTTCTCGTAGGTAAGCGTGAAAGGTGTAAAAATTATTGCTTAACAAACAAAGTTACTTTGTTGTTACTCATATGCAGAGGGTAGTGGTAGTTACTGCGGATGGCATTTCGACAGATTCCATCCGATGTCTGAATCTAGGCGGCGACTGCAATTTCATAGCTGCCATGAAATTCTGATTTCCAGTAGTATGTGTATATTAACGTGCATTAAGGTGGGCCGGCCTAAGTGGGATTAACTTGTCTTACAAAGGAAGGCTTTGCGTCTGATTATGATGAAAGATGTGGTGGAAAAGATCTAGAAGTCTGAAAACACACGAAGTTAAATCGATATTTAATATTTTTGAAAAAGTGGGCAGCGTTACACATCCTCCTCCCCTTCGGCACCATATACTCTCATTAATTGGTATCACTATGATTCTATTTGATGTAGAAAAAGACAACTTGAAATATGAGCCACTGCCCGGTTTTTCAGTATGAGTTTAAACTCCAGTTAAAGTTGACAATCTAATCACCCTAACCCTTTCACTTCGGCCGTTTAAGCTGAGATGAGCAGCAAAATTTTATATTATCGAACAAATTCAACTTAAACTGGAGTTTTAACTCGCACTGAAAACCCCGGTCTTAAAAAGAAAAATTGAGCAATGCCACCTCGGGATTGTGACACTCTTTCTACTTAATTTTTTGGATTATTTAGGGGCAATTTTGGCACTTTTAGGGATGGCTTTCAGGACTTTTTCAGTACAATATATAACAGTTTCTTTACTGATTTCGCAATAATTAGAAAACATTTTCGGAATTATTTCAGGTTTCCGAACCATTTTTGGATTATTTAGGACTTTCTTCGAATAGTTAATGGGATAATGCTGGTGCTATTTCGGAACAATTTTTAAATTATTTTCGGTATTATTAAGAACTATATCGGAGCCGTTTCGGGTTTGTGTTTGGGATTATTTCAGCGTGGTTTCCATATTATTTCTGGATTATTTCATAACTTTTACAGATTTTGTTTGGTATCAATTTTGGATTGTTTGGGGACCATCTGAGGCCCTTTTTGAAAATATTTTATGTGTTGTATGAAACTATTTCTGAGCATCTTCGTGATAATTAGGGATTTTTTTGGTATAGCAACGGAATTGTTTGAGATATCGCTGAAACCGCTTCGGGATTGTTTTCAAGATCAATTCGAGGCTATTTTATCCCATCTTTAGGATAGATTTAGGGATAATTTAAAGATCGCTTTGATATTTTTCCAAAGATCATAAGGGAGACACTTCGAAACGATCGGAGATGGTTTTGAAGTTTATTTCGGGATAATTTCGGAACTGTCAAATATAAAGGGATAACTTCAGGACTATTTTAAAATTTGTTTTTGGGGTTATATGGGCACAATATCGCGATTATTTTCAGATTATATTTTGACTCCTTCGAGTTGGGGTTCAAGTTTATTTCGCGATATTTCGGAATTATCTACAGATTTTAACATGATGATCTCAGCAATATCTTGGCATTATTTTAGTTATCTTTTTGCGACCGTTTGGATTATTTTGGACCACTTCAAAATTATTATAACGAATTTATCGGGACGGTTTCGTGATTATTTTTCCTGCCTGGTAACATTTTTTGTGGATACAGTTGCAGGTGCGGTTACCACCACTGTTGTGGCTTCGTTTATGGTTAGGAGTATGGACATGGGGGCAATAACGGTTTTTGTTTCATTTTCGCCTTAAAATTCGATTTTGGCTTTGATCAAATTTCGGTTTCGGCTTCAGTACTATAAAACCACCCTTAACTTAGTCTGGAACTTGAGCCTAATTGTGTTTTATTTTCTCTAGGTCACCTTATTCAATGGAAAATATTTTGTTAAAAGAAAACATAAACCTACCGAAGAGATTAGATGTGTCAACAGTGCCGCATTTTTTTTTTTTCAGAAAAGAAAAGGCCATAAGATTTAAATGGTCCACTATTCCCTAAATCTTTCGGTTATGGCTATGTGCTCAGTTTCGGTTCCAGTTAAATTTTTGATCTGGTTTGTGTATTGGTTTCAGTTTCGGTTTCATAGGCGGTTTTGTTCCGGTATGAATGCGGCTTTAATATCGGCTTCAGCTTCTGTTTCATTCTGAACTCGTAGTCGGTTTCAGTTCTGTTCCGATTTTCTCTGCGGTTTTAGTTTCAGTTTTTGTAATTTATCTTAAACGTTAGTCCTTATCAGCTATGAGGACCAAGTTTTGGTGTAAGCCCTGCTTTGCAGGCTTTGTAGGTACACCCTAATATGCATGCAAAATAAGTTTTTCCCTTCTTAAGATATAAAGCTACAAAGTTGATGGGATCAGGTGTTGTTCGTGTGCAGCATACCAAAAGAGAATCAAGAAGCAATAAAAGTATGATGAAGCGAAGTGCAAGCGGTTGTGTCGAAGTGTCGGTTGAAGATGAGTTAAGAAGGTGGGGTTGGAGTATGCCGATGATGATGAAAAATGTGGCAATGAAAGTAATTCCAGTGTCAGCATGCAACATGCCACATGCCACATGCCCCAAAGCAGCAAGACACACACACACATGAATTATCAGCCGCACGACTTTAGTAAGCGCTCTTTCACCCTCAAAACAATTTGATGCCGGCTTTTGATGACCGAACAGCTGAGGACAAGCAGCATTTTGAGCACAGCCTTGAAGGCGCCACTTGCCTGCCTTTGAAACAATAGCTAGGTATATGATGCGATATCTTGTTTTTTTTTTTGCAATGTGGTGGCGACCAACAATTGCTATGCTTTGGCTGAATGATGGTGGATCAGTGCAAATGAGCTCTTGCCGCCTCAAGTAGAGTGACTGTCTCGTGTATCGCGTTACACAGCATGCCAGCCATCATGGCTTTCTTCCATTTCACTATCAAATTGTGGCTGCCCTTTGAGGGGAGCAAGTGTGAAAAAGTTTAAGTGGCTTCGTAAAGCCTGTGGATTTATATTTGGCATGCAATTTCAGTTGTTTCCCTACCGCATCCAAATTTAGCCATCTGTAGCTTTTACTATTTGTTTCAATACCCAGTCTTCCTCGTCTGCCTATTTTGGTGGAGTCGTAAAGTACTTGTATGTATATCTCATGTAAATTTGTTGTTATGGCTAGGTAAATGTAACTTTTTTTCATGAAACAATACAAATGGAATGTAGATTATATTACATATTTCGGCTATTTACAGTAATAAAGGTCGGATTTACTGTTAATTCACATTATTGTTAGTGTAATCCGGGTTTTTGCACTTTTTGTCGCTTTTATGTAACGATTTTTGTTATGTGGCGCTTAGTTAAGTGTCAGTAGTATCTACTTAACATTATGATGCCGGCGTGATAATCTTCCCAGTTAGCGCTACCCCAAGTGCTGTGTAGCGAGCTCAGAATCGGATCGGTGATATAAAGACCTGTTCAATAGACTTACTTAGATTCATTGATTATTTGAAAGAAAGCTCTTATATTTTGACATGATCAGATCCAAATTTTTTTCCGGAGCCTTAAGAGACCATCAGGATTTGTACTAAACGTTAATAGTCGTATTCCGGTAGGAAGAATGACTGCTGAACCACCTAAATTTACCATTGTGTTCTTGACAATCACTATCATGGTTAGGCAGTGTCGCTGGTCTACTCAGAAAGTCAACTATTTGACTAGGGTAAATCTTCTATTGAGTTGGATCTGCTATTACTGAAAAAGAAGCCGTTAGAATGTAAACTGAACAAATCCCTTGACGCGCTTCTTGACACCCATCGGGGAATGAGACGGGAGAGCTGAAAAACCACATCGACACGCCGCCATACTACAAACATCGGACAGAACGCTCGAAGATACACAAAGCTAAATTAAGATATTTGCTTATGTTGGAAGGCTATGCACTAAATCATATGGACCTCAAAGACTACAGGCCCATGAGATATATTTGCTGATTGTAATACTTGGGAGGCTAATATTGGTTTCTGCATTACAACGTAAGTTCACTACAGCCTAGTCGGTAGATGCTGAACTGTATGGGGGCATTCTTGGAAAAAGTGTGTATTTATTGGAAATCCCTTTACAACAAACCAAAATAAATCATTATAGATGATCTTAATTCCATCATGAAACATTCCGCCTGCATTCTAAGCTGCGGGGAGATTATGAGGCAAAGGCTTTAAGCCTCAAATAGGAGAATGGTGAAAGGTGGATTCGGATATATATATATATATGTGAATCTAATGCCGGTTGACCACCAACACGGAAAATATCGATCTGTTCATACAAATTTCTTTGTGGCATTTAATTTTCGAGAGTAAAAACACCGCTTTCCCTGGGCTATTCATATCCACGTTGCCCACTTGACTACACGCCATCTTCCCATGGAGATATACGTGAGTATAAGAGGCTGCAGCTGTGAGTTTAAAATGCATTTATCTTCAGCCAAAAGATTGGGCTACGAAGTACCGGCTGGTACAACTCTGACTTCTATTCATTTACGGAGGTGCTGGGTTCAAAAGTGTCCAACTTAATAAGAACAAGTAAAGGTGTCTAAGTTCGGATGTAACCGAACATTATATACTCAGCGTGAGCTTCAATTGCACATTTCATTTCAGATAAATTACTTTTCTACGTAACCCGTGGCACCGCCCGTTTAAAAAAAAATTTCTGCCATTTCCTCTTACAATAAAACTTGATAAGTGAAATATCATTGATTCAAAACTATTTCTTGCTAAGTTATAGCTTATTATTCTAGTCTACGACCCTTTTCAATTTGTTTTATATCTAAGTTGCCGTGGTCTTTAACCGATCCCGTCCATTTTTACTAGAAATAATTTCTGCTATAAGGAAAATATGTGTACACAATTTTATTACGATATGTTAATTTTTCATCGAGTGTTGGCTCCGGAAACATATAAAATTGCTTATTCATAAAAGGGGCCCATTTTCAAAAATTTTAGTGTTTTCCAATTTAATGTTATAATTCAATTTACAAAGTAAAATTCTATTGATACAAAGCTCTCGTTCGCTAAGATATAGCTCCGTCTACAAACCTTTTAAAAATCTTTTATATAAAAGTGGGCGTGGTCTTTAACCGATCTCGTCCATTTTTTCTAGAAATATTTCCTTCTATAGGGAAAACCCAATTTTATTACGATCATTTAATTTTTCTTCGAGTTATAGCTCCCGTTCTGTGCTCGTGCCCTGCGCTTGCCAGGCTAAGACGCCAGCTATTAAGAGTGATACAGCTGTCAAATCTAGAAGCAGCAAGTTATTTTATAACATAGGTCCTGGTTTGTGATAGGGTTTTTCAGTTTGGTCGTTAAAACAAATTTCTGGTAACAATACGGACTCATTCAGTCTATGTGAGGTCCTCATGGATCGGTAAGTTCAACCCAACCTATGGCTCCCTATGGCGGTGCCACGCCCATTTTTTAAATTTGAAGTTTTTCCTATTTATTGTTATAAATCCGCTTGGGAAATACCATTAATATAAAGCTCTTTTTTGCAAAGATATAGCTTATTTTATTCGTCCACGACCCTTTTAAAACTCTTTTATATAAAAGTGGGCGTGGTCCTTAACCGATTTCGTTAATTTTTCTTCAAAGCATTCCTTATAGTAAAGGCAACCTCTCTGCCGAATTTTGTTACGATAGGTTTAGCGATTTTTGATTTTTGATTAATAATATTTGTAAAATTCATTTTATCACAAGTGGGCGGTGCCACGCCCATTTTAAAAATGTTTTTAAAATTTTTATTAACAGTCTCAATATCAGTCCACACGTCAAATTTCAAAATTCTAGGTGTATTATTTTTTAAATAATCAGGTTTTTTGTGTTTTCAAAAATCTTAATATATAAAAAACACGTGTCACAACATTTTTGGCGGCGATGAACTCCTAAACTACTGGACCAATTTTGAATTTGTTTTGCACCCCGTATGTAGTTTAACCTAGCTTGAGAGATAGGATAGATTATATCTCAGTTTATAGTCGCAATATTATTTTATTGCAAATTTTTTTATTTGTTTATACGTCATAATAAAATGTTACGTATACGTAGTGGTACTCATATTTTCAGGTGGTGCGGATATACTTCCGTGTAATTGCTTGGTGTTTAATTATACAACCTGCTTATCAATAAAAATATTATAGCGAATGATATCAAGTATAGCACATCACCAGGCCCACCGACAAGGTGGGGGAGGGGGGTGGGGGTTTCTGAGGGGCACGCGATTTAGAGGTACTATAACATTTTTTTTAATTCAGGAGTCTTTAGTTGTGTAGAGGGTAATTTTTATACCCCTGAGTGACTAGGGTCTCGAGATATAGGCCAAAACGTGTGCCAGTGAATGCCTAGACAGTGTTTATACAATACGGATATCAAATGAAAGCTGTTGAATAGTGCTTTAGTTCAGAGTGATATATTATCCCGAGACGGACTGGGACTGGGATTAGGACTAGGACTGGGACTGAGACTCGGTGGGACTGGGACTGAGACTCGAAGTGGGACTGGGACTGGGACTGGAATAAACTACATACCACCCTCTGGGACGGGCAATAAGGGATGCAGAAGAATGAGAAGAAATTGAGAGAAGAGAAAAGAGAGAAGGAGATTGAGAAAAATATTGAATGAGACGAAGATGGAAATAGATGAAGCGAAAAAGACGGAGGGAGGAGTGAATAAAAGGATAAGGAAAAAGTGAAGAGGGGTGGAGGGAAGAGTCAGACGGAAAAAGCTTATTAAAATGTATACAGATAGGCCAAATTTAGGGCAGGACAACGTCTGTCGGGTCTTCTAGTGTTATACATATAAAAAGTGGGCGTGGTGGTCATCCGATTTCACTCATTTTCAATACTAATCTATTCTGGGTCCAGAAAAGCTCCGTTACCAAATTTGGTGAAGATTATCTCAATATTTACTCAAGTTATTGTGTTAACGGACAGACGGACGGACATGGCTCAATCAAAATTTTTTTTCGAGTCTGATGATTTTGATATGTGGAAGTCCATATCTCGATTCCGTTATACTTGTTCAACCAACCGTTGTCCAATCAAGTACAGCTGGGTATAAGAACATTGTATAAGAACAATCTAACTGAAGGAAACCATGTCGCTGCTACCGCGTCATTAGTGATGGTTGAACTGTTGGAAATGTTAACAAAACGAGGCTTTGCGTCTGATATTGTTATCGTCCCAGAGCACTTTCTATGATATTAATCCAAAGACAATACATTTTGATGTATACTCAGTAAGAGTCTACAGGTCAAGACACAAAGTTGCCACTTGCAGATGGCTTACTGTAACTCAAAGATGCGGAAGTGGATATACTTATATAGTTAGAGTCGTAAAATTCTGGACTATTATGTAATATAGCGTATATTTGACTAAACACGAATAGGGCATCAGACTCACGCTAAAAGGCTGTGAAAAACGAAGGCTTATCGACCCCCTACAAGGAACGATTTGAGCTGAAAAAAGTCATTATCCTTTTGAATATGTTCAGCTACTAGGAAGCAAACTCGTGCATTTTGAAATATGGATTCATTGGGGTTAAAGACAAAATGCCGTCATAAAAGCATTTTATGTCATTGTATTCCTTCGGTAAGCGCCGAATGAGGCACTTTCGTCTAACCAAATACTTCCTAATTAGTCTCCATTAAACCACTTCTTTCATCATCTAAACTTAATAAGAAGCAAAAGATCCTGTTTTTTTACCTCCGCCAGACTATCGAAAAACCGAGCATCTATAAATCTGAGTCATCTTTCCTGCATTGTGTGTGAAAAAATCGACTACTCTTGCTTCTCAGTGGTGGGCATAAAAGAGCTGTGCGCCGAGTATATGTCTACTTCGGAATCTTTCCTGTCCATCTCATCAGAAAACTCGTCGGGAGACATTGAAATACTGCAAGCGAAGCTCGCGATATTTGATTTTATCAAGTTGCTTAGGGCTGTGTGTCAACAACATTCGAATCTGCGACTGAACTTTTCGTCACCAAAGATATTGAAAGATTCAAAAAGCCGGCAGGATTGACTGACTCGCCGATGCCTTCAGTACATCCCACCTGTTCCGTTTTTGAGCCATGCGTGTTGAATTTAATGTTCCTATCACTGTATAACCACTATTTTTTCCTTATTTTATCGAAGTTTGTAACTACCGTACATGCTGCTCTTAATAAAAGTCAATTAACTTGCTACAAGTTGGTCAAAAAAGGCGTTGAGCCAAAAACCCTTAAATGGGTTAATTTCAAGCTTGGCGTTCCTGTTACAGTTTCTGACACTGTTTTAAAATCAGAACTCTGGCCAGCTAATATCACAGTACGACCTTTTCGTTCATTTCGTGCGAACCAGGACGCCTCCCCATAATTTAGCTGTATCAAATTCGGCTAAAAATGCTTAAAAATATATTTTAAAAATATGTGTGGCCTTCGGACCAAATGTTCGGCTGTATATAAGTATAGCTCTCACCTAGATTATGATATATTCGTGTTTGTTGAATCTTGGCTGAATGAAAACTTCTTTGATAGCGAAATTTTTGATCCTAATCTTTATGACATTTTTCGTAAAACCGTGAACCTGTTAAAACTGGTTGCCTCCGAGGTGGTGGCGATCTTATTGCTGTTCGGAGGAAATTCCGCGCCGCATTGGTAACACTTACCAACTCGGACACAATCATTGACCAGCTTTGCGTACGTGTGCATGGTTCGTCTGATATATTGTATGTATGCGCCTCGTATATGCCACCGAATAGCGCAAATGGTTTATAGTTTGCACATGCTGACAATGTTGTTTCATTAGCATCAAATATTGTTGGTGACAACCATCTTTGTGTCCTCGGGGATTTTAATTTATGCCATTTGAATTGGTCCCGAATTGATAGCACGGGTGCACTTATGGCCACTAATGTCAACTCTTCAGCCGAAATTCATCTTACAGATAATATTTTAAGTACTGAATTAGTTCAAATTAATCATTTCTATAACTGTTTAAATAGAATTCTAGATTTAGTATTCATTTCTAATAATATTCATTACACTTTGTCGGAATGCATCACACCAATGTAGCAAGTCGATAAACATCACGTTCCTTGTTGTTGTTGTTGTTGTTGTAGCGATTAGTTACTCCCTCAAGGCTTTGGGGAGTGTTATCGATGTGATGGTCCTTTGTCGGATACAGATCCGATACGCTCGGTAACACAGCACCATTAAGGTGCTGGCCCGACCATCTCGGGAACGAATTATATGGCCACATTAAACCTTCAGGCCATCCCTCCCTCCCCACCCCCAGGTTCCATGAGGAGCTTGGGGTCGCCAGAGCCTCGTCTGTTAGTGAAACGGGATTCGCCGCTCGAAGGTGAGGTTGACAATTGGGTTGGAGAAGCTATATATTGCGCTACACAACCCCTTGAATCCCACACGTCATCACGTTCCTCTTTCTCTGGAGTTGGAATTTTATGAATTTGCCGACGTTCCTCCTGAGGCTGGTATAAAATTTAACTATAGCGCTTGTGACCTATCTACTTTAAATGAAATTTTGTCAACCATTGATTGGTGCGATGCTTTCTGTGGCAAAGATGTTACATCAATAACATGAATATGAATAACATTCGTATTTTAAAAATAAGGTTTATGAGTTGTGCTTGCAGCATGTTCCTATTTTAAAAATAAAACCATACAAGACACCCTGGCATTCCAAGCGGTTAATGCATTTGAGGAATCTAAAAAACAAATTTGGGAAGCTGTTCAAAAAAACTGGGAATCCAGTAAACCAGTCTAAATTTCAA
The DNA here is from genome assembly GCF_040869045.1 of Eurosta solidaginis. Classification (NCBI taxonomy): domain Eukaryota; kingdom Metazoa; phylum Arthropoda; class Insecta; order Diptera; family Tephritidae; genus Eurosta; species Eurosta solidaginis. The sequence continues at coordinate 272,493,096 of NC_090320.1, forward strand.
TACTATTTGAAGGAGTTCAACTGTTTGAATAAGTTTCTGTATAGAAACTACATCTTAAGTTTTGAGAAAAATATAGTTTCTATCTCGAAGGCTTTTTGGGGCTTCATAAAATCTAAAAAGGCTTCTTCGACAGTTCCAAATAATGTATTCTACGACAGCACATTTGCTAATAGTGCTGTAGATTCTGCTAATTTATTTGCTGATTTTTTTTGCTCCCAACTTTGAATCCGATTTGCTCTCTGAATCAAGTTTTCCTTCCACGAAGGATTTTTCTATTAACTTCGGGTCTCTGCGTGTATCCGTTTCGGATGTTATAAACGGCATAAAGAAACTTAAGCCGTCAACTAAGGCTGACCCTGATGACCTCTCGGTCATTTTGCTAAAAAGCTGTCTGTGTTTGGCAATGTCACTCACAATCATTTTCAACAATTCTCTGGCCGCGTGCCTTTTTGTGGATGACTGGAAATTGACAACGGTTTCACCTATATTTAAGAGCGGCAATAAAAACGATCTTCGCAATTATAGACCGATTTCGAAGCTATCTTCGCTGTCCAAACTTTTTGAAATTATTGTCAATGACAAATTGTATTTTGCGGTTAAAAGTTTAATCACTATCAACCAACATGGTTTCGTACCAAATCGCTCAGCTGTAAGCACCCTAACAGTGTTTAGTGAATACTGCATTTCTGCTTTTCAGAACAGATTTCAAGTTGATACAATTTATACTGACTTCTCGAAGGTATTCGACAAAGTTTCTCACAGAACACTTTTATTGAAACTGGCTGCTTTGGGTTTTCACTCTACTTTTTCATGTGGATTAAGTCTTACTTATCCAACAGGCGCTGTGTCATAGACGTTGATAATACCGCATCCCGTCCCTTCATTGCATCCTCAGGAGTCCCTCAAGGTAGCATTCTAGGACCTCTCTTGTTTATACTTTTTATAAACGACATTGTCTCATGCTTCTGGTTTGCGGAATATCTGCTGTATGCGGATGATCTAAAAGTGTTTGCTGTTATAAATAGTTCTGGTGACTCTGAACGTCTGCAATCAGACCTTAATAATGTCGAAAACTGGTGTAGTTTAAATCGTTTATCGTTAAACATTAAAAAATGATTTCATGTGACTTTTTCAAAATCAGTTAGTACCCTTCGTACTTGATATAGTATCGCTGGCTATACATTGCAATCTGTTGAAGAAATCAAAGACTTAGGGATGTATTTTGACACTAAATTTAATTTCTCTACGCATGTAAACTATGTCATAACTCGATCTTATGCAATGTTTGCGTTCACATGACGTAATTGTTCCGCATTCACCAGTCCCTACACTATGAAGTCACTATATTGTGCCTTTGTCAGGTAGAAGTTGGCGTATGCGGCTGTCATATGGAGACCCTGCCAAATTGGCATCTCTAATCGGCTTGAGCGTGTTCAGAAAGTTTTTTTACTATTTGCTCTTCGATCTTTAAACTTCTCTGAGCCAATGCCTTCATACGAATCTCGATGCCTTTTAATTGATCTAAACACGCTTGCAAATAGACGATCCATTCTATCTTGCTCATTTGTCATTGGCATAATTTCAGAGACCGTTGATTGTCCATCACTTGTTGATAAAATTCAGTTTAATGTACCATGCAGAAACCTCCGGCAGTTTGAACCCTTAAAAATTTGGGTTTCTAGAACTATTTATGGTATAAATGCTCCCATTTCTAGGGCTTGTGCTGATCTGAATATGTTTTTTAACTCCTCAGGTGCTGACTATACTTTTCCTTACGCTGCCTTAATTAACAATCTAAGATCTTATTTTTCTTAGGATTAAGTTAATGTAAAAATTTGCATAATATAGTCTGTAATAATCTATAAATTCAAAGACTCAAATAAATAAATACATAAATACATAAATACATAGTCGGTGTTTATGGTCCTATGCATGATGCCAGGTACTCGCTAGGAGGAGATATAATTATAAGCTGCATGAGCTTTACGCAGCTATAAGGATGGTGCAATGAAAATAATGGATGATTTAGGTCATATTATGCTCCGGTCAAGAAAATACCTTAAACCCATGTTCCGAAGCAGGGGGAGATGAGGTAGGTGGATAAACATATGAGTTTCCTTAGGGGCCCCACTTGGTATTAGTTGTCGCGAAACAGAAACAGCCAAAATCTCCTAGACGGTTATGCGCCAATTAACGACGATAGTGAATATAGTCCATATCAGACGTTAGGTCAGTTTTAACATCCCTTAATTGTCCTCTTGGCAGACTACTTGTCATTTGCTAATCTTGACATTGACTAATCTTAATAGCCTAAAATCTACATGCTAGATTATTGCAGTCTTATACCAGGCTGCTAAAAACATTCCAAAAAAATTATTTGTTCGATTTCACGTTTAGTTCACACCACTTACTTTAGACATGTGTTCTTCCTCATCGTCGTCTCACTCTACCTGTTCTCATCATTTTTAAAATATTTTTATATCACACTTCCTTAGTCAAAGCACCAAAAAGAAAGAAGTTTTACATTCATACCAGCATAGGTGATAATGAAGGGGAAGCGACTAAAGGCACTTCAAAGTGGAGAAAAGAAATATCTTTTAAAACTTTTTGGCATTTCAACACCACACTTTGTATCCTAATCTTGCTTCATGCAAAGCTTTAGTTCGAAATTCATTTGCTTAGCACCTGCGTTTTCAGTTTACAGCGCCCGACTTTTCTCTAATGTCATACAACATGCCCTTTCCCCATTTTCTTTCACATTTCCGTTTCTCCTGTCGAGGTATGGGGTTAATGTTCCGTTGCAGTCTGCTGCGTTTTCGGTTACTCACTGCTTCACATCTCTACGGCTATGGGTTTGCAAAATCCAAATTCAAAATTTTGCAAAGCACAACACATCGTTAAAGCTCAAAGTTTTCGCAAATAATAGCAATAAACAAATCCCATTATACACGGGGTATCAAAATACTATTTTCATACGTGAGCAGACTTTTTAAAAAATCGTTAGTTGCAATACTCACACACATCTATAAGTATGCAGGTAGACGCATAGTAGACACACACATACATATATTAACGCATTTAGTTGGAGTTTTCAAAGTTGCTGATTTTTTTCTGTGTTCATTGCTATGGATTGCCAGCACAAACTTGAGGGTGTCAGTGTCAGTGCCAATGTCTAATATTTCGTCTGCCACATTTTAGTCTCAAATTTTGTATTCTTTTTTGTTGTTCTGTTTTATGGGATTACGAAGTTTCTTTTTTGTGGGGGTGTTAATACTGTTATGCTTCTAATGGGGTGAGTATTTTTTACTGATTTTTTTGTAATGGGGACATATTCGAGTACATGTTTGCATGTGTGTTTTTGGAGGACATGGGGATAATGTTGGGATCACGTGACTTTCAAAACACAAATAAAGGTAATTACTGCCATTTTTCATGTCGTGAGTTCGAACTCCGTTTTAGTAATTTGAAAACCCAAATCCAAAACGAAGTTCAGATGTAAACGAATCCCTATAGTACAGTTCCTGTGGTTTTAGTTTTTAACACTAAGTAAAACACAAAAAGTGGGCGTGGTAATTTACTGATTTCGCCCACATTTCCTTTGTGTTTGCTCACAAATATTTCACGCTTTAATGGAAATAAATGTACCACACGCTTTCACAATAGGTCAGTGCTTCGTCGAGTTGCAGCTGCCTAAACGCTGGAAATCGCTGTTGATAAAAGAGGCGGCGCCACGCCCCTTTTCCAAAATTTTAGTTTTTTCGCGTTTGTTTTTTCAAAAGTTTTTTCCTTAGAGGCAAAACGCATTGATTTAAATTATTCGTCTCAAATTTATTGCCTCCAATATACCTGTTGTTGTTGTAGCGATAAGATCCCGAAGGCCTTGAGGAGTGTTATCGATGTTGATGGTCCTTTGCGGGATGCAGATCTGGTACATTCCGGTAACAAGCACCATTAAGGTATCACCCCGACCATCTCGGGAACGATTTGCTATGACCACATGAAACCTTCTAGGCCATTGTATGAGAACAACCCAAATTGAATTGGCTGCGTGACATTTAGATTTGACGTTTGCATACATTCTTTACATTGTCGCAGCGCATGCTTATTTGGGTTAGTGCAAAAAACTCCGGTTGTTTGCGTGCGCAAAAAAAACGCTGTGCAGTTTTATTAGGTTGGCCTGTTAGGCACTTTCCATGTGACAATTGTAATCCATTTGTCGAATTTCGATATCACAACCGAAAAGGTTTTTGATTTATGTCCAATATGTTCAGAATTGACTTTATCAAAAGTAGGCGGTGCCACACCTCTTATGATCAAAAGTGTTTTAATTCAATTGTTCATTCCCCGAGATCGGTTTTCGGCATATCAACATGTGTTTTTTCGAGGAAAGGGCTACAATCGAGAGCATCGGTTACTCTTAAGGGAAAAACTGCCAAGAAAGTGCAATATATGAAGACAGGACAAGAATGGCTTCGGTCGCCTGGTACTTCGTCGAGGAGCAATTGGTAAACCCTGGGGAGTTCTGTCTAAGCAAGGTACATTGTGTGTATGATTATCTTTTCGTTGTGGTAGGCGTACAGTGCTTGAGAATTCGTCCACAGCCAAGAGGATGGAAGCTTTGCAACACAAACTGCACTTCCACTTAACGCAACGGTAAATCTGTACCCATTGTCATCGTTATTAAAATCGCCATAGCATGGGCAGACTTATGAGACGGGAGCCTCCAAGAGTTTGACCTGTTTCGAATTCATGGTTAGCTGAACAGACCACTGTGCGGGGTATGGAGTCACTGAACGGGTACGGAAGACGCGTTGTCAAATTTAACACTAATGTTCACTCCATAAATCAATGGGTTGGGGAATTAAAATGTGGCTTGAAACAGCTCATGTATAAAACCAATTTTGGCAGAAGGGTTGTCAGAAGTTCGATGGCAAGTAGAAGTGCTATCAAAGTGCAAAGCTCTTGTACCGTATAATCCAAAGGTGTCTGGGATACCGTGAACTCACAATGTTTTGCAGATAGAGGACGTCGTTTACATCCTCAAATTTATATCTGATGAAATTTACTTTGTCATATCCTTCTTATCTCCAAGACCTAATTTGTTTGGCTTTTATCCAGTCTAGAAAAAGTAGAGCTAACGGTGCGTTTGTTAAGGCCAATGACATCAATATCATCACCGAACGCGGACAGTTGCAAGCTCAACTTGGGTATTCGCAGACTCTTCCGTGTATTTCTGGCTACCTGTACCTTGATATTAAATGAATGGACCTCGAGTTAGCTAAGAAAACACTGAGTTGACCCCACCTCTTGACTGATATCGGAGGCTTTGAGGACAGTGGTCCGGCTCGAAGGACCATCTTCTGGCGAGGAATTGATAACTTCAATTTAATCGCCAGATAAAGAAATGTATTGATCTTTGTTCAGTAGTGCACTTTATTCAACACTTGTATGTATAATGAAAAACAATGAAATGGCAATTATTATACATGCAAAAGGTCTTATATAGAAAAATTTAAGAATGATAGGAGATGAAGGAAACTGCAAAAACTGGTGATATTCGTGCTACCATATGTGCATATCGAATATGATGGTTACCGAAGTGTAGCGAAAAACAGAGCAGTCGCTTTTACATTAAAACAGGTATGCTAATTTTATAGCATTCCTCAACATTCCGGGCCCCGCTGAAACACTGTTTCAGAAGTTGGCAGAATCACTATCTTAGTTATTGGTCGAATTATTTCTCCTCGGATGGTGCGAAGTTTCACGACGCGGACTAGCCCGTCTGCCCGAGGGAATGTTTCCAATACCCTTCCCATTGGCCAGACGGCAGGTGTTGCGTTTGTCTCTTTTATTATTGCAATGTCTCCAACTACTATATTCCTTGTACGTCTGTTCCATTTGGCCCGGTTTTGTAAAGATATTAAATATCCTTTGTGCCAGCGGCGCCAAAATCCTTGATACATATATTGTACGTGTTGCCAATAGTCGAGCTTATTTTCATTGATATCCTGTAGGCTTCCTTCGGTTACCATTGTTAGTGGTCGACCTATTAAGAAATGAGAGGGAGATAGGTAATTAACATCAGAATCGGAAGCCACGCCAATTGGCCTTGAATTCACCACAGCCTCAATCTGTATTAGAAGAGTATTCAACTGCTCAGCTGTGAGGATAGAATTTCCAATAACTCGGTGCAAATGTAATTTAACGGAGCGCACGGCTGACTCCCAAGTTCCACCCCAGTGAGGTGCGTGAGGAGGAATGAAATTCCAGCGTATTCCGTCGTGAGCCAAGACTTCGCTTATTATGTTGTTATGTTCCTGTGACTTTACAAGCTGATGCATCTCACTCAAAACTCTAGATGCCCCAACAAAATTTCGCCCATTGTCGCTAAATAATTGTGTACATTTACCCCTGCGTGCCATGAACCGACGAAGTGCTGATAGAAAACAATCAGTAGATAAATCACTAGCCAGTTCTATGTGGATTGCCGATGTGGCCAGGCACACAAAAATGCAAATATATCCCTTGGACTGACGTGCATTTCTACCTCGATATAATTTTAAAGTAATTGGTCCAGCGTAATCGACTCCGGTGTGCTGGAAGGGAAATGCTTGACGGGCACGAACTGGAGGTAAATCAGCCATGAATTGTGACGTCGAAGCATGGCGTAACCGAAAGCACCTTGCACAGTTGTACGTTATTTTACGTATAAGATTCCTGGCTTCCAACACCCAATATCTCTGACGTGCAATGACGAAAAGTGCTGATACGCCTGGGTGGAGGTGTCGGTTGTGTTCGTCCAACAGTAAAAGATGAGGAACCTTGCATAGTTTTGGTAGTATAATGGGATGTTTGGTTTCCTCACATAATTCTGATTAAGATATTCTTCCACCGACGCGAAGAACGCCCTTGTCGTCCAAAATCGGTGCTAACTTAAGAATCGGTGAACGTCGGCTTATTTCTCTTTTAACTTTAAGTGCTTGCACCTCATCTTTGAAGCATCTTTGAGAATGTCGCAAAAGAACATCACGCGCGTTTGATATTCCCTCGAAGACTAAAGCAAGAGAAGTTTTGACTGGACGTTTACGAGTATGGTTAATGAAACGTAGAACATATGCGGTTGTCCGAATTAGCCGTTGCCATGAGGATACGCGGTCGATGAGACAATCAAATACATTGCTCTCTTTACCATCTGTAGTTAGCATACTAATTGTGTTGCCTTTGATCTCGCCTGAAACTTTGTTACGAAGCCATGATGGACCTTTCCACCACAAAACGAAATCACGAAGTAAGGCTGCCGACATTCCACGTGATGCACAATCCGCTGGATTCTCTTTAGAAATTATATGATGCCAAAGGCTTCGTGGAAGATTAGTCAATATTTCCCTTGTTCTATTACCTACGAATGTCTTAAGTTTAACCGGTGGTATCGAAAGCCAGGACAGCACAATTGTTGAGTCGCACCAAGCATACACCCTGGATTCCCGACGTGGAATGATTTCGAGTATAACCTTCACTAGACGAGCTAGTAAGAGAGCCCCACTAAGCTCTAGTCTGGGTAGAGATATTGTTTTTAGGGGAGCAACTCGGGTTTTCGCTGCAAGTAGTGAAACAATGCCTCATTATCCTTTTCAAAACGCAAATAAACTGCTGCTGCATATGCCTTTGTTGAAGCGTCTCAAAACCCATGAATTTCTATTTTGTCAACATTGTTCGGTACAAATCGATCAATTTTTATTTCACTTGCCTCACTAAGATCTTGATGGTATTGGGTCCAAGTTTCTGCCAGATTGGGAGGCAAGGCTTCATCCCATGACAAATTTTGTAACCATAGTAACTGAAACATAATTTTGAATCGAACAACGATAGGGGCCAATAAACCCAAAGGGTCAAATAAACGAGATACATCTGAGAGAATTTGCCTTTTGTTAACGGTCGGCTGAGTTTTGGTTTTAACAGAATAAGTTAGAATATCTTCTTTAGGTTTCCAATAAAGCCCAAGTACCTTCTCAATTTCCTCCGGGAATATCTCATGCTGCGCAGGCAGTTCCTGATCCAATTTCGAAGAATTTGACACCCATTTGCTGAGTTCCATGCCGGCCAGCTTCAATAAATGTACTAGTTCATCACGCAGTTGCAGGAGCTCAGTCTCTGAATCGGCACCCGTCAAAACATCGTCAACATAGAAGTCTTCTAGAAGTATGCGGCTTCCGCGAGGATGTGTTATCTTGTAATCCTGAGCTATTTTTTGAAGTAACCTGACTGCCAGAAAGGGAGCACACGCCGTTCCATAGGTGACCGTACATAGTTGGTACTGCTTCAATGGAAGGCTGGGATCCTCCCTCCAAATTATCCTTTGGAAGTCACGATGATGCTTATCAACCCAAATTTGGCGAAACATTTTTATAATGTCTGCTGTAAAAACAAATCGATGAAGACGGAACTTTAAACAAACGGCGAACAAATTTCGATAAATATTTGGCCCCACTTGTAAAGTGCTATTCAAGGAGCGGCCTTTGGAGTCAATAAAGGATCCGTCAAAAACGACTCTCAGTTTTTTACCCAGTACCGGGTGATGTGGAATATAAAATACCGAATCATCCATTGGGGTAGTTTGGCGTGGCTGTATTTCACACATATGACCCATCGCTTCATATTTTCCCATAAATTCAATATACTGTAGCCTCAACGAGGGGTTTCAAACTAAACGTTTCTCCACTGAATAAAATAGAGAAAGTGCCCCTTGCATGGTATCTGAAAACGTTGGGGTATTTTCCCTGAATGGAAGATCTACTGTATATTTTCCATCAGGTTCGCGAGTCGTTGTGCGTAAGAAGTGTTCTTCAACTAATGCATCGTCTGGATCAATGCATTTGGGGAAATGAACTTCCTCAATTTCCCAGAATTTTTGAAGTGACTGGTCAATGTTAACTGTAGTTAAGAATGACTTGGTTGAAGGGGTATCATTTCCGATAGTGGTTGATGTAACTACCCATCCGAAAATTGTGGAAACAGCTATGAGATTTCCAAAGGCGTCGAACTTTCTCTTGCAGTCAAACACCTTCCAAACGTATTGCGAACCTATCAGGATATCAATCGGCAACGACTCATTAAAGGACGGGTCAGCTAGAGCAATATTATCGAACTCGTTTCCTAAGTCTTTGTTAGTTGTTACTGCTGGAAGCGGTGCAGTTATGTGGCTGAGTACATGTACTTGCGCCAATAGGCTATTATTTGAGACGCGAGACTTAAGAAATACTGAAAGGCACCCACGGGTCGTACCGCTTTTCGTGGATGTTATTCCGGGTACAAGAATACGCGAGTGAGTCCGTCGTATGCCTAACCGTTGAGCAAAATTTTCTGATATATAGGATAGCTCCGATCCTGAATATAGTAATAAACGACACGGAATGAAATTTCCGCAGTTGGTCTGTACGTCAATCATTGCTGTGGGCAGAAAATTTCTATACGGTGTAGTTTTCTTATCCTGGTCAAAATTTGCAAAGAACATTGTTGGGTGTGACACATGGGCTACGGTATACCATGGGCCCTTAGAGGATACCCCGCCTGTAGGTGAAAGCCCATCGGTAATACCGCTTGCTTGTGCTTGTGACTGGCGAGACGAATCTAACGAATTTACATGCAACGAGGTGTGGTGTCGTCGATTGCAATTTTTGCAGCGAAACTTGGGTTTGCATGTAGATAGGGTATGCCCTGTTGAAAGGCAATTGAAACAAAGCGATTTATCTTTTATAAGTGATTGTCGGTCACTCAGCGAAAGACCTAAGTAAGACGAACACTTGCCTAATGTATGTTTATTTGATCCACATTTAATGCATGGCAGCGTCGACCTGCTGCTGTCAGTTGAAAGAAATGTACGTGAATTGCGTGTCTTACCATTAGGGGATGAGTTTGATTTGAGTGGTTTTGTTTGTGCTAGCTCCAATTCTTCACAGCGCATGTCTAGGAACTTGAAGAATGTTTCTATGGTTGGCGCGTTGTCATCCTTGCTACGTTCAATCCATTTTTGCCTTGACCCGGTATCCAACTTAGATTCAAGGAGATGAAGCAGCCAACAATCCCTGTCACTTCGCGAGATGGCATCTAAACCACGAATGGCTTCATTTGCGCCATCAGAAATCTTTCGAAGATCTTGTGCATTCCCTTGTGTGACTCCAGTTAACGACATAAACGATTCAATGAATGAGGCGACAATGTGGCGAGGCCGATCATAACGCTCCTTTAGCCGATTCCATGCAGTGTCATATGATGTCTCTGTAATAGGAATATGTGTTAAAACTAGAGCAGCGTCATCTTTAAGTGGTGATTTTAAATAATGAAACTTTTGAGTATTCGTAAGATTAGGTTGCATATGAATTGCGCTAATAAACAAATCCTTGAATGATGGCCATGCCTTGTATTGTCCGGTGAATGGAGGTATTACGATTTTCGGTAGGTTGTTCGCCCTAACCTCATTTTGCGACGTAGATGCCGTAGACACATGTTCTAGAAACTTTGACAGTTGCTCAGCGAGTCTAGTAAGCGTAGTGTCACAATCTTCCTTTTGAGTTGGCGGCATAACCGATAAGCGTAGTGTGCGAAGTTTGCCACGTATAGACATAACCTTCTCTTCATAAACGGCAAAGTCTACGTCGGGATCTGAATAATCTTCATCATTGCAATACTTGTACATTGCCGTAGTAACGACTGAAAACTCTTCCCATAGCTCATTCAGTCGATCTAATCGCGCTCCTACATCCTCTGGTTGACAATCTGTTGGTGGTTTTTCTGCGTATGCACCCAGCCGCGAAATGGACCCTTTTAGCCGTCCACGCAGCTGCACTAATTCGGCCCTCTGCATTGTGCACTTTATTCAACACTTGTATGTATAATGAAAAACAATGAAATGGTAATTATTATACATGCAAAAGGTCTTACAGGCTAACCTAATATAAACGCACGCAATTCATTTTCTGTCAAAAATGTCTCATGCACATACAACTTGTATGAGAGCAACCCAAATTGAATTTTCTGCGTGAAAACCTAACTCGATTTCCAATTTTTGTTTTGCGTGACATTTAGATTTGACGTTTACTGCCAGCTGACGTTTAGTTTTTATTTACAAATTGTAATTTTGTTTCGTGCTAAAATGGAGGTAAGAATTAATTTTCGTAAAAAATTATATATTTTTATTAAATTATAACCTTTTTGGATTTATTTCAGATTTGTAATGAGCAGCTTATTACTGCCGTGCAAGCGCACGTTTGTTTGTACAACAAATCCTTTAAACAAATAAAGCTGCAAAGGATGCAGCATGGGAATCAGTTGCAGAAGCAATCAACAGCAATGGTAAGTAAATTCTGGCGGTGGTTTATTTTTGTATTTTAATAATTATTTTATTGTTTTTCAGCCTATAACTGCAAAACACGCTGGCGTTCTTTGTGCGATCGATATAGGAAGGAGAAATCCGAGGATGCAGGGCGGTCGGGTGCTGGCACCAGCTTTAGAAAGCAGTGGAAGCTGTTCAGCACGATGCGGTTTATTGAAGAATCTGCAGAGAAGGGAAGGTAAGGAAATTTTGGTAATTCTTTACGACAGCATGACACTGTTAATACGCGTCCAAAAATATCGAAAGATGTGTCAAAAGGCGCGTATTGACCTCGACAACAATAATCCGAATGCGGAAAATAAAAATTGTATCTGTGTCCGGAGATATTTGCAGTTGAAGTTAGAGATTTTCATGTGATTGTTGTAATTTCGTACCCACAAAAAAAATTGTTTTGCGCGGTTATAGTTTTGGTATCCAAACCGGTGTTGGACCCATCCAGGGTAATTTTTTATAAGCGCGGCCGAAGGCCGCCAATGCAGAAAGGTGTTCTGCGCAAAAATACTATGGATGCCACCCCCGTTTTCGGAGGTACCCACAGGTATTTTTTCGGTTTTTCGTTAATATCTTTTGAACGAGTTAAAATTTTTATTTCCGCCTTCGGATTATTAATACTGATGTCAAGACGCGTCGTTTGACATCACTATTTTTGGACGCGTATTAGCAGTGTAATGCTTTTGTAAGGAATTACCAATATTTTTTATATTAAAGTAAATATTTGTGCCTGAATGTCGCTAATGTTTCCACTAGTATATCGACTGCTAAACCACCTTCAAAAATGTCGGTAGCGTAAAATCAAAAGGAATAATTGTGCCTATGAAATGTTTATTACCGTTTTTGAATTGTTGATACCGATTTTTATACTCAGTTGAGCAGAGCTCACAGAGTATATTAAGTTTGATTGGATAACGGTTGGTTGTACATATATAAAGGAATCGAGATAGATATAGACTTCCATATATCAAAATAATCAGGATCGAAAAAAAATTTGATTGAGCCATGTCCGTCCGTCCGTCCGTCCGTCCGTCCGTCCGTCCGTCCGTTAACACGATAACTTGAGTAAATTTTGAGGTATCTTGATGAAATTTGGTATATAGGTTCCTGAGCACTCATCTCAGATCGCTATTTAAAATGAACGATATCGGACTATAACCACGCCCACTTTTTCGATATCGAAAATTTCGAAAAACCGAAAAAGTGCGATAATTCATTACAAAAGACAGATAAAGCGACGAAACTTGGTAGATGGGTTGACGTTATAACGCAGAATAGAAAACTAGTAAGATTTTGGACAATGGGCGTGGCACCGCCCACTTTTACAAGAAGGTAATTTAAAAGTTTTGCAAGCTGTAATTTGGCAGTCGTTGAAGATATCATAATGAAATTTGGCAGGAACGTTACTACTATTACTATATATGTGCTAAATAAAAATTAGCAAAATTGGATGAAGAACACGCCCACTTTTTAAAAAAAAATTTTTTTAAATTCAAACTTTAACAAACAATTTAATATCTTTACTGTATATAAGTAAATTAAGTCAAAATTCAACTCCGGTGGTGATATGATGCAACAAAATACAAAAATAAAAGAAAATCTCAAAATGGGCGTGGCTCCGCCCATTTTCATTTAGTTTGTATAGAATACTTTTATTGCCATAAGTCGAACAAAAATTTACCAATCCTTCTCAAATTTGGTAGGAGCATAGATTCTATCACGGTAACTATTCTCTGTGAAAATGGGTGAAATCGGTGGAAGCCACGCCCAGTTTTTATACACAGTCCCCCGTCTGTCCTTCCGCTCGGCCGTTAACACAATAACTTGAGCAAAATCCGATATATCTTTACTAAACTAAGCCCACTTACTTATCTGAACTCACTTTATCTTGGTATAAAAAATGGCCGAAATCCGACCATAACCACGCCCACTTTATCGATATCGAAAATTACGAAAAATGAAAAAAATGCCATAATTCTATACCAAATACGAAAAAAGGGATGAAACATGGTAACTGGATTGGTTTATTGACGCAAAATATAACTTTGGAAAAAACTTTGAAAAATGGGTGTGACACCTACCATATTAAGTAGAAGAAAATGAAAAAGTTCTACAAGGCGAAATCAACAGCCCTTGGAATCTTGGCAGGAATACTGTTAGTGGTATTGCATATATAAATAAATTAGCAGTACCCGACAGATGATTTTCTGGATCACCTGGTCCACATTTTGGTCGATATCGCGAGAACGCCTTCACATATACATCTAAGGGCCACTCGCTTTTAAAACCCTCATTAATACCTTTAATTTGATATCCATATCGTACAAACACATACTAGAGTCACCCCTGTCCCACCCTAATGGCGATATCTCGAAAAGGCGTCCACCTATAGACCTAATGCCCACTCCCTCTTAAAATGCTCAGTAACACCTTTCGTTTGATACCCATATCGTACAAACATTCTATAGTCACCACTGGCCCACCCTAATGGCGATATCTCGAAAAGGCGTCCACCTATAGACCTAATGTCCACTCCCTCTTAAAATGCTCAGTAACACCCTTCGTTTGATACCCATATCGTACAAACATTCTAGAGTCACCCCTGGCCCACCCTAATGGCGATTTCTCGAAAAGTCCACCTATAGACCTAATTCCCACTTCCTCTTAAAATGCTCAGTAACACCTTTCGTTTGATACCCATATCGTACAAATATTCTAGAGTCACCCTTGGTCCACCTTTATGGCGATATCTCGAAAAGGCGTCCACCTATAGAACTAAGGATTACTCCCTTTTAAAATACTCATTACCACCTTTCATTTGATACCCATATCGTACAAACACATTTTAGAGTCACCCTGGCCCACCCTAATGGCGATACCTCGAAAAGGCGTCCACCTATAGACCTAATGCCCACTCCCTCTTAAAATGCTCAGTAACACCTTTCGTTTGATACCCATATCGTACAAACATTTTAGAGTCACCCCTGGCCCACCCTAATGGCGAAATCTCGAAAGGGCGTCCACCTAAAGACCTAATGCCGACTCCCTCTTAAAATGCTCAGTAACACCTTTCATTTGATACCCATATCGTACAAACACATTCTAGAGTCACCCTCGGCCCACCCTAATGGCGATATCTCGAAAGGGCGTCCACCTATAGACCTAATGCCTACTACCTCTTAAAATGCTCAGTAACACCTTTCGTTTGATATCCATATCGTACAAACATTCTAGAGTCACACCTGGCCCAGCCTAATGGCGATATCGCGAAAAGGCGTCCACCTATAGACCTAATTCCCACTCCCTCTTAAAATGCTCAGTAACACCTTTCGTTTGATACCCATATCGTACAAACATTCTAGAGTCACCCTTGGTCCACCTTTATGGCGATATCTCGAAAAGGCGTCCACCTATAGACCTAATGCCCACTCCCTCTTAAAATGCTCAGTAACACCTTTCGTTTGATACCCATATCGTACAAACATTCTAGAGTCACCCCTGGCCCACCCTAATGGCGATATCTCGAAAGGGCGTCCACCTATAGACCTAGTGCCCACTCCCTCTTAAAATGCTCAGTAACACCTTTCGTTTGATGCCCATATCGTACAAACACATTCTAGAGTCACCCCTGGCCCACCCTAATGACGATATCTCGAAAAGGCGTCCACCTATAGACCTCTGCCCACTCCCTCTTAAAATGCTCAGTAACACCTTTCGTTTGATACCCATATCGTACAAACATTCTAGAGTCACCCTTGGTCTACCTTTATGGCGATATCTCGAAAAGGCGTCCACCTATAGAACTAAGGCTTACTCGCTTTTAAAATATTCATTACCATCTTTCATTTGATACCCATATCATACAAACACATTCTAGAGTCACCCCTGGCCTACCCTATTGCCGACATTTCGAAAAGGCGTCCACCTATGGACCTAATGCCCACTCCCTCTTAAAATGCTCAGTAACACTTTTCGTTTGATACCCATATCGTACAAACATTCTAGAGTCACCCCTGGGCCACCCTAATGGCGATATCTCGAAGAGACGTCCACCTATAGACCTAATGCCCACTCCCTCTTAAAATGCTCAGTAACAACTTTCATTTGATTCCCATATCGTACAAACACATTCTAGAGACACCCCTGGTCCACCTCTATGGTGATATCTCGAAACGGCGTCCACCTATGGAACTAAGGATCACTCCTTTTCAAAATACTCATTAACAGCTTTCATTTAATACCCATATCGTACAAACATTCTAGAGTCACCCTTGGTCCACCTCTATGGCGATTTCTCGAAAAGACGTTCACCTATAGAACTAAAGCCCATTCCCTTTTAAAATACTCATTACCACCTTTCATTTGATACCCATATCGTACAAACACATTCCAGAGTCAGCCCTGGTCCACCTTTATGGCGATATCCCTAAATGACGTCCATCCATAGAACTATGGCCTACTCTCTCTTAAAATACTCTTTAATACCTTTCATTTGATACACATGTCATACAACCACATTCCAGGGTTACCCCAGGTTCATTTTCCTTATTTTGTCTCCATAGCTCTCAACTGAGTATGTAATGTTCGGTTACACCCGAACTTAGCCTTCCTTACTTGTTATGGATGTATTTTAGCTGTCTATCGCAGACGTAAAGTACTCTAGCATTTAAGTGAAAGTTTCGATGTCCAGACGTTTGTCTTTGTGATTCAATGAAATATTTCATAACGAAACCCAGGGCAGTTTTAAATATCATTGAGTTTTTTGTTTTGTCGCGGATCGATCCGCAATCCCTCCGCAAAGCATCCTTCGGATATCGTAACAATCACGAAAATCTTTCATTCAAAAAAAAATTTCCAATTTTGAGGCTTATTTGGGATCATTTACAAAAATTTAAATTGCTATATACTTTGAACGCCTATAATAAACTTTTATTAAATCTTTTTCTACTTCCAGTCCTGTTACCAATGTAGATTCTCCTAAGCCACCAGACAAACGCCCTTCACCTCGTGAGCCGCCGAAGAAGAAAAAGGTGGATGACCTTTTTGAAGACGTTTTGATAAAGATGCGAGAAAGGTACTCTGCGGCTAATACGCAAGAAGACGAAATATTTTTCTCCTTGCTTAAATCTAAACTTGCAAGGCTGTCTCAATCGCAAAAGGACGAGTTGCAAGCAGACATCTTAGCACTTGTTTCAAACAAATTGAAACATTATAATTTATAAATTAATATAAAAGTTATCATTCTCGACTGATTCATACACCTGAGAAAAGAAAAATAGCAGTGGCAATTTTTATCACTGAATTGATTTGAGTATGTGGTTTTGTAGCCCAATAAATTTTAGTACAACAAAGTACAAATTATAGATCTCTCATAATTCGCCTTGATTTTTGACAGTTTTTTCGAGGGTATTTCAGATTTTCGCCCATAAAATGTGAACAATTTTTTGTTGGTTGTTTAAATTTATTGGGCTACAAAATCACATACTCAAAACAATTCAGTGATAAAAATTTCGACTGATATTCTATTTTCTGTTCGCCGGTAAAATAATAGCAGTGGTACTTTTTATCATATTTCGTCAATTTATTTCTCTTTTTTATTTTTGATAATTTATGAAAAAACTTTTGTAAATTTTGTCGCAGAAACTATGCAAACCAATCTCAAAAACAGTTCCAAAAAAATTCTAAAGCTCGAGAAAATTCTACGAATATTTCGAAGTTTTCGATTTAGAGTTTTCAGATGTTTGTTGAGCATGCAGCTTTGTAGCCAATTCAATTTTACTTTAAAGAAGTGCAAGTTTCAAAACGATATTGGCCAACGTTTAGTTTTGAGAATTTTGTTGTCGATGGTGTTGCTCATTTTCTTCTATATCATCATTCATTATATGAAAGAAAACGATATTCTTAAAACCTAATTTTCATTAAAATAAAATTGAATTGGCTAAAGAGCTGCATACTCAACAAACATCTGAAAGCTCTAAATCGAAAACTTCGAAATATTCGTAGAATTTTCTCGAGCTTTAGAATTTTTTTGGAACTGTTTTTGAGAGTGGTTTGCATAGTTTCTGCGACAAAATTTACAAAAGTTTTTTCATAAATTATCAAAAATAAAAAAGAGAAATAAATTGACGAAATATGATAAAAAGTACCACTTCTATTATTTTACCGGGTCTGTATATCCGTAAAGTACAAAATACATAACAAAGATGTGCCATTTGTTTCTAAAACCTTAAAAAATATAAACATAGATACAATAAGTACAAATTTTGAATTTTAGTAAATAAAAATATTATTTATTTATTCTCAAATTTTTATTTCATTAGTATTTAAAATAACGGTTGTTAGTTACTAAAGGTGGTATCAAAAGACACGTCTCGACCTCCGTTTTAAGAATCCGAAAACGGAAATCTTTCTGTCGAAAGTTATTCACAAAAAACCATAAAATTACCCAGAGCGGGTCCGAAATATGGGACCTGATCCATAGTTTTTTTTGCATAGAACACCTGTCTGCGTTGGCGGCCTTCGGCCGTGCTTATAAAAATTACCCTGGGTGGGTCCGACACCCGTTTGGGGATCAAAACTAAATGCACGCAGAACACCTTTCTGCATTAGTGTGTAAGTGTGTACAACAAATCTGACGAAAAAACAACAACCACATGAAAATTAGAACCGATTTTTTGCTTATATCTTTTGACAGAAATAAAAATTTTAATTTCCGCTTCCGGATTCTGAAAACGGAGGTCGAGACGCACCTTTTGATACCACCTTTGATAATTTTCGATAAAAATTAGGTGGTGCACCGTCTTGTAAAACGTTACCGAATTCGCAAATATATTTTTGTATATGCTTACAAAAGCGTAGCAAAAAGACGCTGCTCTGGATCTATTGCAGGCCTACGAGATTCCTTTAGTAAAAATGGTTCCAAGACATCCTCACGGACTTATAAAAGAGGTCTGGATCTTTGCGCTTCAGAATATCATAGCCAGTCGCTTGGAATCCAAATTCATCCCGAGTTTTAAATAATTGGCGTCTACATCTGCGTCCATGCTGCCTTTGATATATTTCCCGTAATAAAATAAGGTCTTCCGTGTCACTTAAAATTTCCATTATCTCCTTTTATTTTCTTTGTTAAATTGTAAATCAAACGTATTAAATTTGAACTTGTCAATATTTTTACAAACAAATTTGATAGATATGACAGCTCAGTGACGCACGCACTCATGCTTATTTGGGTTAAGGCAAAAAACGCCGGTTGTTTGCGTGCGCTAAAAAAACGCAGTGAGGTTTTATTAGGTTGGCCTGTTATATAGAAAAATTTAAGAATGACAGGAGATGAAGGAAACTGCAAAAACTGGTGATATTCGTGCTACCATATGTGCATATCGAATATGATGGTTACCGAAGTGTAGCGAAAAACAGAGCAGTAGCTTTTACATTAAAACAGGTATGCTAATTTTATAGCATTCCTCAACAGTGGTAAAAAGTAAAAGCGCTTGGTGTGGCTGTTAAGTTTTACTTAAGATCATGTGTTCTTGGTAACTGTACACAGGGCTAATGCAGTGCGCCTTAATATTCACTCACGTTATGCTCAGCTATACTGCCTTTGAATGGATAAGGCGTAAGTTTTTTGGTTGGGACGTATTCGATCCTCTGGCGGAAATATTTAGATCGATGTCTGCCATATCCTCCACTTCACCATATCACGGTAAGATAACGTGGTAAAACAAATTATTATTATGTTCAAAGCGAGTTGTCCTTAAATGCGCAGCTGCCACTCAGCCAAACTCAACGTGGTCTAAACCAGAGTTTTTCTCGGCATATTAAAGTAAATCTTACTTCACGGTGCACCAAACCACATCAGAGGCATTTTTTACTAACGATTATCTTGGCTTTGATTGAAGATGCGAGGTACCACACCATCAATTTGATATAGTCTCGAGACCTTTATAAAACATCTTTCTTCTATGGGTTTTTTGCAATCGCTTGCTATGCAACTTCATATTTGGGTTAAACATTATTCCGGTTTTGAATATCAACCCGACAAATGCATCCCTTTGCTGTCAATATTACATCCGAAAAGGACCACGATCTACGCATTTATAATATATATATAAAATGGGAAAGCTCATTACTAACACGAATTTATTTTTTAATATAATGCAGTAATGATGACTTGTTTTTGACGCCCTTAATAGTGCGCATAATTTAACTGCCATATGCAAAAAATAAAAAAAAAAAAAATGTCACAAACGCAAAAGAGAATCATTAGTAAGTTGTTTGGTTGTTATCCTTTGTGCACATCACAACCAAGCAAGTGTTAGTGCCTTATGAAAGTACAACACCTAAGCGAATGTTCTATTAAAATGGAAACAGATGTTTCGAAACGTACAACATGATTTGTATTTATATGAGCGCTGTTTTGTGCGCGCATAATATTTAAATGAAGGAAAATGAGGAAAATGCTCCATCAAATAAATTGTCTAACATGCCTCATTTATTGCACATTATAATGCCACCGAACCCATTGCAGCAAGTTTTATGGAGCATTTTTATACACAAATGACAAAAAGCACTGCTAGAAAAATATGTGTACCTTATATAAAGCTTATTTGATTTGATCGAAGGCCTTGGGGAGTGTTATCGATGTTGACGGTCATTTGCCGGATGCAGATCCGGTACGTTCCGGTAATAAGCACCACTAAGGTACTAGCCCGACGATCTCGGAAACGATTTGGTATAACCACATGAAAGTTCGGGGTCGCCAGAGCCTCGGCTCTTAAAGAAACAGGATTCGCCCCGGATAGGTGAGGTTGAAAATTCGGTTGGAGTAGCTATATATTGCACTGGTAACCCCTTCAAAAGGTTGCGCTACACAACCCCTTGTCGCGGGTATAATCAAAAACCCTTTCGCAGTACATATTGATGCTATCGAAGCGAGAAAAAAAGTTATACATAATGGGATAATTTTTTCAGTTTTAATAATCATTTGAGGAAGAAATTCCCTGCTAGGAAAGGGCTCCTTTAGGTAGGCTGTTTTGAAGATAATTATTAAACAAAATAGTTTAAAAATTTTTAAGTTAAACGTTTTTATTGAAAACAATATTTTCATTAAGTAATAATAATAATAAAAGCTGGAAACTAATTAGGTAGGTCCTAGTTACTAGTCATCACACACCTCATCAATCTAGGGCATTGATCAGACAATAAAAAAAAGCGTTGGACGCGTCAAATTTCTATTGATAGTCATAAGTAAGACCATCTGAAAATTATTCAGGTTATGCTATGTCACACATTTTGAGGAGTGTGATGACTAGTACCTAGGACCTACCTAATTATTTTCTAGCTTTTAGTATTATTATTATTTAATGTTTAATATTTTTTTAAATTATTTTATTTTGAAGTCTTTAGTCTGTTTAATAATTTGGGAAAAATTTAAACAACGTGACATCAGGACGGACAAGGCGACAGCTGTTTCGTATTCTATTTAGTGCATTTGGAGACTCATTATTACAGGGACTTTTTCCTGACAATTTGTTACAATGTAAGTCCTTGAACTTCAAAGTATTTTGAAGTCACTTGCACCGGACTGTATATAATATTTGTTCCAAATATGAGCCAAATCGGACCACAAATACGAATTTTTTAACATATGTATCCTTGCGCCACCTGGCGTCGATTTTTTTTCATATGTCGCTATAGTGTTAACTACTTTGTACTCTTTACTTTAATTTTTAAAATAATTTTAATTGAGTTTTCGTGTTAACTTAAAATTTTGAATAACTTCAAAAAAAGAATATTCTAATTAGTTGGAAAATATTTAAACTCAAAAATAAACAAATATAAATTTTATATTGCTAACCAAAATAAAAGAGTTTTTTAAAATATCAACTTGAATGTTGATATATTGGGGGAGTAAATATAGTGTTAACTACTTTGTACTCTTTACTTTAATTTTTAAAATAATTTTAATTGAGTTTTCGTGTTAACTTAAAATTTTGAATAACTTCAAAAAAAGAAAATTCTAATTAGTTGGAAAATATTTAAACTCAAAAATAAACAAAAATAAATTTTATATTGCAAACCAAAATAAAATAGTTTTTTAAAATATCAACTTGAATGTTGATATAGTCGCTTTCTTTTCATGTATGTAATATGTGTTCCAAATATGAGCCTAATCGGAGCACAAATACGATTTTTTGAAATATTTCGATCCATGCGCCACCTATCGGAACTTTTTTTCTCATTATTGCATTGTCATCGGGTTCTTGTTATCGGGAAGTTACTTAAATTTTAATTACAAAATTCGTGACGTCCGGCCGGCCGGCCTGTCAAGTCAAGCTAAATAAAACCGTTTAAAAAGATGTTTTTTAGTAACAATGCTGAAATTTATCTTAAACAAGTAAGGAAGGCTAAGTTCGGGTGTAACCGAACATAACATACTCAGTTGAGAGCTATGGAGACAAAATAAGGAAAATCAATCTGGGGTAACCCTGGAATGTGGTTGTATAACATGTGTATCAAATGAAAGGTATTAAAGAGTATTTTAAAAGGGATTGGGCTATTGTTCTATAGGTGGACGCCTTTTCGAGATGTCCCCATTAAGGTGGACCAGGGGTGATTCTATAATGTGTTTGTACGATATGGGTATCAAATCAAAGCTGTTAATGAGTATTTTGAAAAGGAGTGATCCTTAGTTCCATAGGTGGACGCCGTTTCGAGATATCGCCATAAAGGTGGACCAGGGGTGTCTCTAGAATGTGTTTGTACGATATGGGAATCAAATGAAAGGTGTTACTGAGCATTTTAAGAGGGAGTGGGCATTAGGTCTATAGGTGGACGCCTTTTCGAGATATCGCCATTAGGGTGGGCCAGGGGTGACTCTAGAATGTTTGTACGGTATGGGTATCAAATGAAAGGTGTTACTGAGCATTTTAAGAGGGAGTGGGCATGAGGTCTATAGGTGGACGCCTTTTCGAGATATCGTCATTAGGGTGGGCCAGGGGTGACTCTAGAATGTGTTTGTACGATATGTGCATCAAACGAAAGGTGTTACTGAGCATTTTAAGTGGGAGTGGGCATTAGGTCTATAGGTGGACGCCCTTTCGAGATATCGCCATTAGGGTGGGCCAGGGGTGACTCTAGAATGTTTGTACGATATGGGTATCAAACGAAAGGTGTTACTGAGCATTTTAAGAGGGAGTGGGCATTAGGTCTATAGGTGGACGCCTTTTCGAGATATCTCCATTAGGGTGGGCCAGGGGTGACTCTAGAATGTGTTTGTACGATATGGGTATCAAATAAAAGGTGGTAAGGAGTATTTTAAAAGGGAGTAATCCTTAGTTCTATAGGTGGACGCCTTTTCGAGATATCGCCATAAAGGTGGACCAAGGGTGACTCTAGAATGTTTGTACGATATGGGTATCAAACGAAAGGTGTTACTGAGCATTTTAAGAGGGAGTGGGCATTAGGTCTATAGGTGGACGCCTTTTCGAGATATCGCCATTAGGGTGGGCCAGGGTGACTCTAGAATGTGTTTGTACGATATGGGTATCAAATGAAAGGTGTTACTGAGCATTTTAAGAGGGAGTGGACACTAGGTCTATAGGTGGACGCCTTTTCGAGATATCGCCATTAGGGTGGGCCAGGGGTGTCTCTAGAATGTTTGTACGATATGGGTATCAAACGAAAGGTGTTACTGAGCATTTTAATAGGGAGGGGGCATTAGGTCTATAGGTGGACGCCTTTTCGAGATATCGCCATTAGGGTGGGACAGGGGTGACTCTGGTATGTTTTTGTACGATATGGATATCAAATTAAAGGTATTAATGAGGGTTTTAAAAGCGAGTGGCCCTTAGATGTATATGTGAAGGCGTTCTCGCGATATCGACCAAAATGTGGACCAGGTGATCCAGAAAATCATCTGTCGGGTACTGCTAATTTATTTATATATGCAATACCACTAACAGTATTCCTGCCAAGATTCCAAGGGCTGTTGATTTCGCCTTGTAGAACTTTTTCATTTTCTTCTACTTAATATGGTAGGTGTCACACCCATTTTACAAAGTTTTTTCCAAAGTTATATTTTGCGTCAATAAACCAATCCAGTTACCATGTTTCATCACTTTTTTCGTATTTGGTATAGAATTATGGCATTTTTTTCATTTTTCGTAATTTTCGATATCGATAAAGTGGGCGTGGTTATGGTCAGATTTCGCCCATTTTTTATACCAAGAAAAAGTGAGCTCAGGTAAGTACGTGGGCTAAGTTTAGTAAAGATATATTGGATTTTGCTCAAGTTATTGTGTTAATGGCCGAGCGGAAGGACAGACGGTGGACTGTGTATAAAAACTGGGCGTGGCTTCCACCGATTTCGCCCATTTTCACAGAGAACAGTTACCGTCATAGAATCTATGCTCCTACCAAATTTGAGAAGGATTGGTAAATTTTTGTTCGACTTATGGCAATAAAAGTATTCTAGACAAACTAAATGAAAATGGGCGGAGCCACGCCCATTTTGAAATTTTCTTTTATTTTTGTATTTTGTTGCATCATATCATTATTGGAGTTGAATTTTGACTTAATTTACTTATATACAGTAAAGATATTAAATTTTTTGTTAAAATTTGAATTTAAAAAAATTTTTTTTTAAAAAGTGGGCGTGTTCTTCATCCAATTTTGCTAATTTTTATTTAGCACATATAGAGTAATAGTAGTAACGTTCCTGCCAAATTTCATCATGATATCTTCAACGGCTGCCAAATTACAGCTTGCAAAACTTTTAAATTACCTTCTTGTAAAAGTGGGCGGTGCCACGCCCATTGTCCAAAATCTTACTAATTTTCTATTCTGCGTCATAACGTCAACCCATCTACCAAGTTTCGTCGCTTTATCTGTCTTTTGTAATGAGTTATCGCACTTTTTCTGTTTTTCGGAATTTTCGGTATCGAAAAAGTGGGCGTGGTTATAGTCCGATATCGATCATTTTAAATAGCGATCTGAGATGAGTGCTCAGGAACCTACGTACCAAATTTCATCAAGATACCTCAAAATTTACTCAAGTTATCGTGTTAACGGACGGACGGACGGACGGACGGACGGACATGGCTCAATCAAATTTTTTTTCGATCCTGATTATTTTGATATATGGAAGTCTATATCTATCTCGATTCCTTTATATATGTACAACCAACCGTTATCCAATCAAACTTAATATACTCTGTGAGCTCTGCTCAACTGAGTATAAAAATTTATAAAAATTAAATGAATCTCAAGCGTTTGTGAGATAAGTTCTAAGGCAGGCTTTGTTTCAAACAATCGCTTTCGCTGTGGTTTACGTCTGAAGAAGTTGTGTTAAAACCAATTCGCATTTTCTTCTTAATTTTGTTATTAAGCATGCAGCTACTTGAACAGTTGTAAAGAAACACCCAAACTTTTTTGAAATCAGCAAAATACTCAAAAAATCAATTCTTACACCGAATAAGCGAAGGGCTGTTAATTTACCATTCAAACAATTACACTTCTAGCTGCTGAAGCATCGAATTTGGGTAAAAATTTGGTGCACACTACGTTCAAGAGTGTTCTTATTCCAAATTTCAGACTTTGATTTATAATATGTATGGATAGATACGGATTTTATTCATTTACACGATTTTCTGCTGGGCGGTCATACAGAAGTGCTGACCCCACAGTCAAGCAAGTAATTGCGAGCTACCTGACTACTGGATTGATACCAAACTCACATTTTTAATATACCAGTCTAATACTAGTTTATAAACAACAAAAGAAAAAACACTCACACACGCAGTGCTTGATTATAAATTAAACATCAGAGTACTTCTTCAACTCCTTCTTTTGCATGCCTTCGATCGGATATTGTTTTGGTGGACCATATAGATATTTCTTGCTCCTATTTTTTATCTTTTTTAAACATTAAACGAAAGATAGAAAGTCGGCGTCCCTAGATTGGTTACTCCAAAGAAACTCCGTTCCTTTGCCACTTAACAATGAAAGAACTTGCTGCTGGCACTTCAGTCCTGAGTTATATATTTAGAGGCTCACCACGCCGAACGAACATCTGCTGACTACCTGAAAAGACAGAGTCTAGCTCTGCGTAGCCGCTGCATTATCACTGAAACTCTCACAAGTTCAGCTCCAGCTGGAAAACAGGTAACAAAAAAATCGCTGGGCGTCAAAAACTGACGGCCAACAGCCAATGGAAATTCATAGAGTGCCAAATAGATATTTTGTTTCTCTACCATGTCACAGAGGAAAACATTTAAAAGAAGCGAGTTTGCTGCAGACGCTTTAGATCTCATACTCCGCCGAAAGAGCATCTGCCGACTACTCCTGGAGATACGACCGCTAAAAAAATAAAACCTATATCTTCAAAGCCGCTGCATAATTCACTGAAACTTTCATCCTTTCAGCGGCGCTTATAGTACGCGCTTTGTCGCCCATTTGCCACTATTGGTTGCCCCACCATTCAACTGTTGTTTTCTGTTATTATAGTGTCGGCCAGTTGCTGTTGTCTGCTACTGCGACTATTGGCCACCTACTATCATAACGTCACTCATGTGTTGCCGTCTCGAAACTCCCCGTTGGTGCCGAAACTTTTGGTCCTTGGTCGACGCACTGTTTCGACTACTCCCGTGATCGTCTACCAAATTGTTGTCGGCCACCGGGTTTCCAATGGTAATCACCGAGTATTCCGTATCGTATATTTCTCTCAAGCGATAATAACGAATCTGTCAAACTATCTTGTCTAGTGATCTAATTATCCCTTTTGGACACTATTTCACAGACTTGCTTAATTCGATTTGCCATTTGAGAGCTATTGCGATTTAAAAAAATTATTTCGACCACGGGTCGTATAATACGAAACAGGCCCAGGTTTGGTCATACTGTCTATAGTCCAATATTCTAAGGAGTTTTGAGAAAGCGAATTGTGGTAAGCCCATAATTTGTACTTTGGGTCTGGAATTGATTGAGCTATAAACCTGCATACAACTTTGGAAACTAAATAAGAAGTTCGAAGTTATCGTAACATTTTATCGAATTTTCGAATTTTTTGTATTCGACTAGTTTCAATTATTTTGAGATCAGTCAGAATATCTCAGTTCTGAACTAGTATTTTTCGGACTAGAAGTAGCTGTTACCCCATATGTGTCTTCACTTATGCGCACTCCAAGTAAATCCAACTGCTTTTTAGTTAGTGATACTTCAATTATGCAAAGAAGCTGAAATGGCAAGCAAACAGTTAACACCCAGCCCTGAGAAAGCTAGCGGTCGCTGTTGAACTCAACTAAACTTTTGAGCGTTTGAGCTGCTGTGGCTCATCAGGAAAGTAAGACCAGCTGTATGTGTACACACACTTTGGTAGCGGTTTGCTGGTTAAGAGATGTTGGCTGGCGGATTATCTCATTAAAATTAAGTGAGCCACAGTAATGTGTACAATGCGTACAAACTCAACCAAGTTTATTTATGTATGTGTATAAGGACCCTCTCTGCTGCTCATTATGCGTAAATTTCATACTAGCGCGCTTGCATAGCTGAGCTGTTAAGAGCGCTACTAGGCAATAAAAGTGAATTTTTGGGGAGGTGGTCGGTATGGGGCTGAAATTTAAAATTCAATTCACATACACAAAAACACATGCACGCGCACGTTTATATAAAGTCGTTAACTTTACGCGTTAGCTCCTTTAGTTTGAACGTTGGCAAGGGAAATGAAATGTGATGCGTAGTGCGTGTTTTGTGGTGCCTTTAAGTCTGCTTCAGCGAAAGTGAGAGCTCTTGGCCATTGTTAATACACATTTTGTGCAAATTGCTTTGACATGTGTAAGAAAGTATATGCCATTTAGATATTATGAAGTTTTAAGTAACACACAAGTGAAATCGCATTTTTATCAGACTCACCCTGCAAAAATTGTTGGATTACGTGTTCCATTTTCTTCGTGTTGGAGTAGTCTCACAACACTCGTTTGCAATGCGTTTGCGGACCACCATCAGCCGATCATTTCTCGTTTTTTAATGACCGTGATCACGACACGATGACGATCGAACAGAGTTGCAAAAATTAAAATATTGCATACAAATAACTTATAATAAAATTTTACTATGGGTACTCTGATAAAATGCAAGCGCGCACTGGTTTTATGTATACATACTATACTATAGAGAAATATTAGTTTCTTTATTCACGCAAATGCTAAATAGCATAAGAATATTCGTAGTATAAAATATAAACGTTGTATTGCCCCTCTTCGTTTACTTTCATTTTCAGTTAAATTATTCACTCCGATAATTCTTTCCGACACAATTCCTCTTTAGTACTTTGGCATATGATCCTCTGTTTGTGCTACATGGA
The DNA here is from genome assembly GCF_040869045.1 of Eurosta solidaginis. Classification (NCBI taxonomy): domain Eukaryota; kingdom Metazoa; phylum Arthropoda; class Insecta; order Diptera; family Tephritidae; genus Eurosta; species Eurosta solidaginis. Next base: position 272,520,836 of record NC_090320.1, read on the forward strand.
GTACTACAGTCAAAGTACTTTGGAAAGTACTCTCACGTATGTACTCTAGGGAATACTCACAAACAAAGCGAGAGTGCGATTACCTACTCATCTCCTAGGACATCGCAACGTTAATTGGAGCACATTCTTTGTATGAATACAGATTCGTTTTGGAACACTTCCATACTACTAAAAGAGTATTCCTTACACTATTTATAGAGTACTCGCGTTTTTTGAAGGGCACTATTTTGATGTCAAATATTAGCAAAAACGAATGAATGTCACATTTATGCAATAAATGCAGAACATTTTATAGTTTGAAGAATTTGCTTCCGAAAAAGAAGAAAAATTGAACGGTTTGATGTCGTTTAAACATAGTTGAAATTGGGGCTGGTTTGCTACCAGCTTGCTACTTCTTCTTCCTACTGATTTCTAAGGGGCTTGTTATCGACTGGTGACACAAATTTCATATGTTTAAGCTGTTGATATTTTTATAGCAACAAGTACACTCTCCGAAGGTTTTGGGGGAGTTATATCGATGTTAATGGTCCTTTGTATATTCAGTACGTTCCGGCAACAAGCACCATTAAGGTACTATGCCGAGCATCTCAGGAACGACTTAACGACCATATTAAACCCTCTTTATAAAGAAACCTATGAGCTATCGATAAGAAGTCGATAACTCGCTGAAAATACATTGGTAGCACTCCTATAAGAAACCGATCACATTTCGATAGTAAATAGATAACTTCTATACAAAAAGCCTATAGTTTTTCGACAATAAATCCATTGCACGCCGTTATCAAATTGGTAGAATTGCGATAACAGATCGAAAGAAAATCGATAACTTTTTGCTTAATTGTTGATAAACTTTCCATAAATATGCAATATGTTTTCGATACTTAATCGATACCATAGGTAACATATCGATATTTTTTTATAACAATTGATAACTCTTTGATAAAAAATCTATTAATTTTACATGGCAAATCAATAACTGTTCGACAACAACTCGATAACATTTTGATAAAAAATCGACAATAAACCGATTACTCGACGATAAAAATTCGCTTATGATTAAATTAATTAAATAATATATCTTAATTAGAAAGTTCACTGTCATCCTTAGATTGAGAGAGTTACGTGCTAATATCATACTTCTCAGCCAAAGTCAGTTATTCAAATTGATAGAGTATCACACTTGAGATGAAAATGCTTTAAAGCTGGCGGCTGCCGTGGCGTGGTGGTAGCGTGCATCGCCTAAAGGTTTTCTATCAGGGTCGACCTTCGGTAGTCATTTGGCAAACACTATCAGTATATTTCTGCGAATACATTGTTTTCAGTGAAAACTTATCTGCTTTGCGGATGGCGTTCAACGGCGGCGTAGAACTTGTAAGTCCTGTCTCGCCACTTTGTAGGAAAAATTAAAGGGAGCAAAACTTGAATTGAAAGAGAAGTTTGGTCTTTATGCCTTCGGAGGTACATCACGCCTTGTATTTGCATACGCAGTGCAGCTTCGTTAACACTAAAAAAAGTACACTTTACCAACGATTCCACCTTGACCCTAGTTATCAATTATCGTAGTTGCTTGCAAAAATGCCTATCAAAGTGCTCCTTATATGTTTACGCCAATAGAGAGGCCATCAGCCAGTGTGTTTCAATCCAGAATATTATTAAATTATGGCCAGAAGGACCGCGATATGCGATGCTGAATTGACTACTACGAACCGTACCTAGATTGGCGATGAAGTTTCAAATGAAGATATTACTACAGCGCGGTCGCAATGTCTTTGGAGTAAAATTAACTACTCAACTTTATAATGATGTCTGTTTTGAAATTTCTTTGTTAGACTTCTATAGACTGAAATCCCTACATTTTGAGACATGGTCTTATGGCAATTCTAGTTTAAATTTCTTCAGGAAAGTCGTAGCCGAGTCGCTTGTCTAGTAGTATCGACTTCTCAAGAAGAGTCATACGATTTCTGCTACCTTTTCTCTGGATTGAGCCATGGTTTCACCAAGAAATATATGTGCGTCTCATTATTATTCCAGCAACGACCCACATAGGTAGATTATCAAGTTTTAGGTGGGCAAAAATATTTTATTGCCTATGTCTTCTTAAAACTGTTTAAGAAATGAAAAATTATAATAATTTCTGTAATTAATTGGTTATATTAAAAAAATAGATATTACACTGTGTAACACTAAAATATACTTGCGCAGTGAGGCTATTTTTCATGTTGTATAGCAACAAGGGTGTGTAAAACCCTCTATCTAACCCCCTATCTGCAAGTATCTGCAGATAAATTTAACACAGTTGGCAAGCAAATTGTGCCAGGTACAATATTCAAAACTAATTTTCACTTGGACGGACTCGGAAACATAACAAAACTGGTTTTGAACACCAAAAATTAAAAAAAAAAAATTTTAACATCCTAAATAAAATAGGTTTTTTTTTTATTAATTTATAACTTTTAAAAATTAGTATTTACCTGAAATATCAGAATCCATCACAACTACTCAATTCAATTGTCTTGAAACTTAAAATATTCACATTCAAACATGCGATTTCACATAGGTTAAAATAAAAAACCATAACACGCGTTTCAGAAATAGCTAAATTCCGATTACTTGACAGCTAACGCCAGGTATGTGATGGATGGGAAGGGGTAGAATTATTGTTCCCCTGTCTATTCTTAAGCTGTAGGAATGTTTTTTTTTGTAATTGTTGCAACTTTCAGAAATTCAATTATGGCCGCCTAAATGTCTAAAATCTACCTAGGTGCGACCCTATAAGATAGCATTCTGTTAAATTCCAGGGATACAGGTGACTGTATTCATGAGTTCTTTGGATGAAATTTGCAATTATATATCAGAACAAAAGTGTTCTTTTTCATTTATTTAGTGTAATCTGTTTAGCCTAAGTGTATTTTCGATTCGAATATGTTAGTTTTAACAAATTTTCTTTTAATGCATTGCTGTATCTGACATTCGTGTCTTTCAAGGAAGTGGCGCTGCTCCATACAGAACAAAGATATAAAGGAAATGTCAAAATTACATGGGTCTTAATATTTTTCACAAGAGAATTATATACGAAAATCACGCTTAAAAGAAGTTTATTGTTTTAACACGCTTAATAAATAAATATTGTAACGAATTTGCTGCAAATCCTCTTATTTGCAACCCTCTGCTAAGTTCGTATCGCTAAACTGTTGAATAAATAACTCCAATATGTAATAATGCAAAATGGCCTTTATTCAAGTACTTCACAATAACACTTGTACTTTGCAACGAATAGCTTACTTAATAACCAAACTGATTGACAGCTCAAATGAAACTCTACTATTCAAAATAATACTGCTATAGCTCGCTAGGTAGCGCTTAATCCAAATCTCAAATCAAACTGAATTACTTCTTACTCGCCTGCCCCGCTTTTATAGTTTACGCTGCATACTTCTAGGCTCTTCGATTTCCAGAACTTACTAGTTACTTTCGGCTACAAAATCGCCAGCCACAACTACGTGCACAAATTATTGCTCTCTCTTGTGACAACTCAGATAAGATATATGCATGTGTTTGTGCATTGCCGCTCCGCTACTCGTATACGTACATGATACATATATGTAGACGCAGTTATTGTTTCGTTTATGTAGATACATAATGATTGAATTATTGATGTGCATTCACGTCACTGGTTAGCATCGGCTTAGAGACGATAGCATCGCTCAGTGCTGCTAACATTCGTTACAATATACAAAAATATACCCTATTTTCAGTTGGTACAGATATGCTGGAGTGTTATTAGGTAGTTTTTGATAAGCTCAGCAGAGCTCACAGAGTATATTAATTTTGTTCGCACAACGGTACCCCGTAACGGCATAAACTATCAAAATGATCTGGGCCAAAAAAGAAATCCATTTAGCCATGTCCGTCCGTCCGTGCGATAATTCATTACCAAAGACGGATAGAGCGATGGAACTTGGTGGGTGGGTTGACCTTATGACGCAGAATAGAAAATTAGTAAAATTTTGGACAATGGGTGTTACACCGCCCACTTTTAAAAGAAGATAATTTAAAAGTTTTGCAAGCTGTAATTTGGCAGTCGTTAAAGATATCATGATGAAATTTAGCAGGAATGTGACCCGTATTACTATATGTGTGCCAAATAAAAATTTTTTAAAGTAAAATTTTAACAAAAAATTGAATATCTTTACAGTGTATAAGTAAACTATGTCAAAATTCAACTCCAGTAATGATATGGTGCAACAAAATACAAAAATAAAAGAAAATTTCAAAATGGGCGTGGCCCTTTTTTATTTAATTTGTCTAGAATACTTTTAATGCCATAAGTTGAACAAAAATTTACCGATCCATGTGAAATTTGGTAAGGGCATTGCTTCAATGATGGTAACTGTTTCCTGTAAAAATGACCGAAATTGGTTGAAGCCACGCTCAGTTTTTATATACAGCGTCTGTACTTCCGCTCGGCCGTTAACACGATAACTTGAGCAAAAATCGATATATTTTTATTAAACTCAGTTCACGTACTTATCTGAACTCACTTTGTCTTGGTATAAATAATGGCCGAAATCCGCCTATGACCACGCCCACTATTTCGATATCGAAAATTACGAAAAATGAAGGAAAAAAATGCCATAATTCTATACCAAATATGAAAAAAGGGATGAAACATGACAATTGGATTGGTTTATTGACTCAAAATATAACTTTAGAAAAAACTTTTTAAATGGATGTGACACCTGCAATATTAAGTAGAAGAAAATGAAAAAGTCATGCAGTTCGAATTCAAAAGCCCTTGGAATCTTGGCAGGAATACTGTTCGTGGTATTACATATGTGAGCGACGGCAACTTTGCCAATACCACACCAACTGGCAACGCTAGCCCAACTGTCAAACATATGGATACATAAACGAAAGAAGAAGAAGAAAGTTAATACTTGGACAACGAACGTGTCATACACCACGCATTCAATACATTTATTTCATTTTATTAAACTTATATATATATTCATGTAAATTTCAAAACTTTAATTAATTAAATTAATTTTTGATATCACACAAATAATTGTGTGCCTACAGCTTCAGAGTGGGATCAGAATCCACTTGCTTCGAATAACAAAATCAAAAGCGTATGATTTTGTGGCAGCGCATGTGAGTACATGCAAAACGGCAAGTCACCTGTATTTTCTTTCAACGAAATACGAAATGTGCAGCGACTGCGCATACTAACTGCGACGCAGCAGTGACGGAACGACGAATAAGTACCACTTAATAACGTAAAGAAGTGGACTTAAAACGAAATCGCTCAGCAGCAGCGACAACGAAAACGACTACAAGCAAGTAGGCAACGATACAACGGTTAGCAAGAATCGCTCAGCAACGTCAAAACGAACGAAAAGGAATTTGCAACGTAAAAACGAAAAATCATTGGTTTTTACATAAAAATGGTGAAAATAAACGAACATAAAGTAGAGCAATTGAAGAAATTGCTACGCAAACGAGATTTGGCAACGACGGGTACAAGGGATCAATTAATACAGCGTCTCGGTGCACACGAGGAATCCGATGAAGTGGACATACAGGACGGGATTGTTCAGGAAGAATCATCTCAAATATTAACGATATCCCAGCTAGAGCAGGAAATGAAGCAACTTCGTGAAATGATGGCGCAGTTTTTGCAAACGCAGAACGCCAACGCTAGTGACAACACGTCAAAGGTAGCAGAGCAACGCGCAGAAAAAGACAGCACGGTAGCAGGCGACGAAAATGCAAACGAACGTAATAGAAACGACGAGATTGTTCTAGAAGACGATGACAGCGCAGTGTCAGCTAATGGTGGCGCAACACTACGAAATCAAGGAAATACAAATTTTTCAAACGGAAATATGAGGCAAGCATCGGTCAAAGAAATTTCGCATACCCTGTCGGAATTGGATCCGACAAACAACGCAAGCATAACCGTAGAGCAATTTATAGATAGGGTCAATAAAGTTGTAGAGGCATATCGATGGGATGAAAGAATTTTGTTATTGGCTGTATACCCCCGATTAAAAGGTGCCGCACGTATGTGGTTGGATGCATCACCCACAATGCACACAGCTTGGAACGATTTTGCCAACGCTTTGCAATGCGTGTTTGGCTCAGTGAAAGACGAAGCGGAAATTCACTTTGCCATGGCTAATGCGACACGACGACCAAAAGAAACCGTGAAGGAATATTGTTTCCGTATATCAGCACTAGGTATTCGGTACAAGCTTAGTGAAGCAGCAGTCATCAGACACGCTAGGTCGGGTTTGAAACTCCGTGAGCTCCAGCACAGTATAGCAGCAATGAAGTTTGCAACGATGAAGCACATGCGCGATACAATCGAGGATTATTTCATTAATCGTGGCGAGGCTAGTGAGCCGCATGCAAATCAAGTAATCAAACGAAATGAAGCAAAAACAAGATTGTACGCTGTAGAGAAAGGAAACGAGACGAAACCGCAGCTGAAATGCTACAACTGCAACGAACCGGGGCATTTCTCAAACAAATGTCCACTACCACAGAAACGTCATCGCTGTACAACGTGCAACAAAGTACATCCAAATGGAGGAAATTGCGATAAAACGACGGCAGCTACAAGACGACTTGGGGCAAATAATCTCGATGGATGTTTCCACAAAATAATTTACATACAAACGCTTCCGTATATCGCTTTTATCGATACTGGTAGCCAGTGCAGTTTCATACGTAACTCAGTGGCAAATCGTATAAATGCAAAACGTAAAAAGTGTTGCACGCAAGTAAAAGGTATTTGTGGAGTAACACGAATGCTCCACGAGTCTATGGTCATAGACATAATCATCGATACAGCTGTCATAAGAGCTAAAGTTTACATCGCTGACGACGAGCTACTGCAGGAAGAAATACTTTTAGGACAAGACGTCATTGTCAACGCCAACGTTACAATTGATTGAGGATTGTCGAACTATTTTCGGGAATAAACGAGCTACAGCAGATTTGGTAATATCCGAATGTAAAATTGTCAAACTTTTATCTAATTTCAGAGTTCCAATTGAGCAAGTTAAAATGCAAAATCTTCTGACGAGCTATGAAGATGTTTTCTCTAACGGGTTAAGCGGCATCGGCAGAACCGATGTGGTCCAAGCGAGTATCGAACTGGAGAACGGTCAGATTGTATCCCAACCTCCATATCGCATTCCAGAGCCGAAAAGAGGCATCGTCAATAGTATGATCGACGAGCTATTAGAACATGACATCATCACGAAATCCACATCCGAGTATGCTAGCCCAGTCGTACTCGAGAAAAAGAAAAATGGAAGTGATCGATTATGTATCGAATACCGACGGATCAACAAGTTAACGAAAAAGGAGAACTTTCCGGTCCCAAATATCGAAGAAAGGCTGCAAGAAGCCAAACGTTTTCGTTATTTTTCGTCGCTCGCTAATACCAAATCGCAATGGCACCCGATAGTCAAAAATTCACCGCATTTATTACCACCGACGGATTGTACGAGTTCAAACGTATGCCGTTTGGGCTTAAGAACGCACCAGCAGTTTTTAATCGACTCATGGCCGAAATACAAAAACGAGTGAAGAAAGGCGACATGCTTCACTACATGGACGACATTCTGATTGGCAGCAACTCTTCCGAAGAAATGTACGATAAACTTTCCCGAACACTTCAAGTGTTATGATCATGTGGACTCACACTAAACGCCAATAAGTGTGAATTGTTCAAACAAACCATCACATTCTTAGGACATCAACTACATCCCACAGGCATCAGTCCAGGAGAAGTTAAGACAAATTCAATAGCCAACTTTCCGCCACCACGAAACGTCACCGAAGTACGCAAATTCCTAGGTCTTAGCGGCTATTTTCGCAAGTTTGTCGCCGGATATTCCATCATATCTGAACCGTTACGTCAGTTACTACGCAAGAATACAAAATTCGTATGGGGAGAACAACAAGAATCAGCATTTAACAAATTGAAACATGTGCTCATCTAAAAACCAACAATCGTGAGCTACCGCATCGATGCCGAACACGAACTACATACGGACGCCAGTTCCATTGGCCTTGCAAGCGTCCTAATGCAAGCCGAGAAGGGGCAACTCCAGCCGATTGCATACTTTGGTCGATCCACTACAGATAACGAGAAGCGTTTTCACAGTTATGAGCTGGAAGCTTTGGCGGTCGTGGAATCATTGGAAAGATTCAAGTATTATGTATATGGAAAGAATATTCGAGTCATTACTGATTGTAATGCTCTGCGGACTACAATGGAAAAACGAGAACTGATACCACGTATAGCCCGATGGTGGTTGAGAATCCAGGAATTCGACGTTGAGATCATTCACCGACCAAGTTCCCGTATGGAACATGTGGATGCACTTAGCCGTATGCCATATGAATGCGCCCACGAGATGGAAACCGCTGATCTCAAAATTGCTAAAACAATCATCGACAAGCCGGATTGGTTTTTCAGCGTCCAATTGCAAGACGGTAAGCTCAAGAACATCGTCGACGAGATGAGGAATGGTACAAAGAACACTCGGATTATGTCATCGAGTTAGGACGTCTATACAGGAAGTACAACTACAAACTTCTATGGGTAGTCCCGAAGCAAATACGACATGTGGTGTTACATGAATGCCACGACAAAGCAGGTCACATGGGCGTCGATAAAACGATAAAGCGCATTCTCACTATGTTTTGGTTTCCTCGCATGCGTAATTACGTGAAGAGCTACATCAAATCCTGCGTCGGATGCGCTCTGAACAAAACACCAGGTGGACGAAGAGAAGGCCGGTACCATTGCGACAACGTTAAGCCGATACCATTTAATACAATTCACGTCTACCATTTAGGTCCGTTTCCGAAAAGTTCCAAACGCAAAGAGCACATATTGACCATTGTCGACTCATTTACGAAATTTACCATAATACGCGCAGTAAAGAGCACAGCAACAGATCACGTAACCCGGGTGTTATTAGAAGTAACGATCTACTTAGGAATGCCTGAACGCATCATCTCCGATCGCGGAACGGCTTTCATTTCAAAAACGTTCCAGAAGTTTTGCAACGACAACAACGTCAAACATGTTCTCAACGCCGTGCGTACTCCACGTGCAAATGGTCACGCCGAACGAATGAATCGCATTATACTATCCATGCTATTACCGACAACCGAAAATGAAAAACGATGGGACGACGATCTACGCCGGATCCAATGGTGCATCAACACCATGCCCAACAAGACTACCGGTTGTGCTCCATTCCAGTTACTCTATGGGTATACGCCACGAGATATCCTGCACAACCAGCTCATCCAAGCGCTCCAAGATGATTCCAATGACATGATGACCGATACCGAATTACAGCAGCTACGAGGAGATATAGCTAATCGCATCGACGACATTCGAGCACACACAAAAGCTCTGTACGACTCGCAGCACTCCAGGCCGAAGACGTATAACGAAGGTGATCTAGTGCTTACCACGAATGAACCGATGAGCACGGGTATATCACGTAAGCTGGAACCTCGATACAAAGGTCCTTTCATTGTTAGCAAGGTATTACCAAATGACCGCTACGTGATAGAAGATCTCCCTCATGCTGAAAGAACACAACGCCACTATACATCCGTCTTTGCATCTGACCAAATACGACCATGGTGTCAGTTACCACCTGATGATCTTGATGACATCAGTGACAACGAAACCAGCATTTCGAGCGAGGGCGCTACGAATGGTCAGGAAAGCCGACTGTGAGCGACGGCAACTTTGCCAATACCACACCAACTGGCAACGCTACCCCAACTGTCAAACAGATGGATACATAAACGAAAGAAGAAGAAGAAAGTTAATACTTGGACAACGAACGTGTCATACACCACGCCTTCAATACATTTATTTTATTTTATTAAATTTATATCTATATTCATGTAAATTACAAAACCTTAATCAATAAACTTAATTTTTGATATCACACAAACAATTGTGTGCCTACACATATATATATTAATAAATTAGCGGTACCCGACAGATGATGTTCTGGGTCACCCTGGTCCACATTTTGTTCGATATCTCGAAAACGCCTTCACATATACAACTAAGGGCTACTCCCTTTTAAAACCTCATTAATACTTTTAATTTGATACCCATATCGTACAAACATATTCTAGAGTCACCTCTGGTCCACCCTTATTGCGATATCTCGAAAAGACGTCCACCTATAGAACTAAGGCCCACTACGTTTTAAATAATCATTAACATCTTTCATTTCATACACATGTCATACAAACACATTCCAGGGTAACCCTAGGTTAATTTTCATACATGGTGATTTTCCCTTATTTTGTCTCCAAACCTTTCAGCTGATTATGTAATGTTCGGTTACACCCGAACTTAGCCTTCCTTACTTGTTCTAAAGTAAAGTTTTTTGCAAATTCTTTAAAATAACATATTTCTTAGAAATATGTTAACCTAATAATTGAAGTTTACACTTCTACCTTGCAAATTTGCATAAATACTTGAGCGCCTTAGAAAGTTTTCGCAGCATTCAGTGACCTAAAATAACAAAACTTTAATAGCGCTTTGCCAAAAAACTTCTGTTTTATATCTATTTACAATAAGTCGTCCGAAATCTCTAATGAAATTACCAATATTATTGCATTTAAATGGTCGTAAGCAAGTTTTAAGCGCTTAATGTATATTACTCTCTTTATAATGGGCTTAGCCAAGCCCATAAGCGCTTATCAAGAAAACGAATAAATGCTTTTATTTTGTTCATATGCCACAATTTCTTCACTTGCCATTTACTTAATAGGCATTTAAACTTAAATGTTTGTTAAATAGTGAAAACTGTGCGTGAACGCATACGTTAAAAAGTACTTTGTCAATTTAATTTATGTAAATTGCTTATATATGTAAATGTTTAGTATTGCTTATGATGTGGGTATGTACGCCAAGTTTTATTCCTATTTTAGAGCTAACATATTTGCCCTTTTGGTTGTAAGCAAACTATTCAACATTCTTCCTCCTTTCCCTCTCTCATTTTGACTTGCTTAGCATGTACACTTTGCTCAATTAAACTGTTGATTTAAGTGCTTGTTGACATCTTTATTTCATGAAATTGATGCCTCTTTATTTTTTAGGGCCTTAGCACTGGATTAAAATCATTTAAACGCTATACTTAATTTTACATATAAATGCAGTCACACACATGAATTGTGTTTTAAGTATGTTTTGTGTTTATTTTAATTGATTTGAGTTAGTTGACATCATTTAATGTATGATTCATGCTTTGTGGATTTACTGACTTTGATGACGTATTAATGCTGTATCCTAACTGATTTCGGCTGATGCTCTTTTGTATTCGATTTCAGCTTAATACTTAAATATTTTAATCCTAGCTCAAGAAATCCCTATATTCTAGGATTTTCGACAAGTAGGAAAGTTTTCCGTTAGAGCACGTTTTCTCATCCGAAAATCCCTTCATGCAGGATGCTCCTCCTACTCAGAATTCGTGTAACCAGAAAAAAAGGGGTGAGTACTAAGTACTGATGAATTTAGATATGTAAACATAAAGCAGTACATCTAGAAAAGTAATATTTTTAAATTGACTAGAGCTCGTTTTGAGGTTGAGGTTAAACCACATTAGAGACAAATACTTTCGGGCTATTTGGGAATAGTTTCGTCGGCTTCTAAGTGTTAACAATCGATACCGACAAGTTATTGTTTTACCATCGGATTTCTATCAAAAGTAAAATTATTGTCAAAATCAACGGATTCTTATTGGTTTCTTATCAGATTTTTATCGACAGGTTGCAGATGTGTCTTCGTTTGCATACTGAAGTTTTATCGATAGCTGCTTCACAACAAACCGATGAGTCGTCGGTAAAAAATCAATAAATCGACAACAAATCCGATAACAAACCGATAATATTTCTATAAATTTCCGAATGTTAATCGATACAATTTCGACAACAACCACGTCGTTAAAAATACTCTTATCTATCGCTAACCGCTTTTAATGACAGCAGGTTCATAATATTTCGATAACAAATTGATATCTCGTCGACAACTCACTGTTAACAAAACCGCGGCTTGTCGATAAGAAATTAACAACAGCTCATATCACTCAGATAAAGAACCGGTAATTTATCGATAGCAAACCATTATCATTTCGATAACAAAGTTATAGCACGCATTCCGCTTTCGGTCCCGAGTTCGGTTTTGATTTCTAATATTTCATTTCCTCTCCCTTCTCCTTCTCCTTTCTTTTCCTAACTCTTCTGCTACTTTCCCTTTCTCACTTCTTCTTGCTTTGCTTATCTTTGCAAGCATGATGATAATCATAAGCATCGCAATTATCAACCAAATCATTACCGGCATTTTTATTAAATATACAGTTATTTTTCACACCTTGCTTCTTCTGTTTCATCTCATTTCATTCAAATTCAGTTATTTTCCTTTCTTGTCTCATTTTCTCTTTTATATATCATCGATTTGTTTTTCTGCTTTCGTTATTTTCCTTTGACAGATTTGCTTATGATTTCTCTCATATCAAATCTACCACGTATATTCTTTCAAAATAGCGTTACAGTATAAAAACTACACTTACGCATACATTCTGTACTCCGTCGTACATAGTACCACGTCCGAGGACTACGCATACACTTACCTCACCTTCTGAATTCTTCCATACCGACAGCAAAGATGTATACACATTAGTACTTGTGAATAGGTCAAGAGGAACCAACTTCCCAACATATAGAAATTTTAATGTCAGCAAAACTGAGCTGAAGGATCCAAATTTTTTATATATATTTTATATAGATTTTCGCAAATATTGGCCCATAAATAAACATGATAATGTTTGCATATTTTTATTTTTTTTATCACTTATTATGGCCTGAAACAGTTCTGTTAAGTGAAGAAAAGATTTATTCAACCCCAATCAATTAGGCATAAAAGATATTCGAGCAGGCATGTGAAAAAATAAATATTCTGTCTTTTCTTTCATTATGAATTTGCATAAATTGTGGAATAACTGAAAATAAATATCGTAAATACAGGATGAAATAAGCCGGTCAAGCAAAACCAATAAACCAAATATAAAGGCAATAAGCAAAAGCAGAAGGCAATAAAGGACTATGCTGCTGCGTTGGAAGTACGCTTCGGTGAACAATTGAATAACTTTATTTAACAGCAATAAAAAAAAAAAAAAAAAAAATTATGAAAAATATGCACATATGTATATGAATGTAATGAAAAAAATAAAAAAAAAATAAAGCAATTTTCAAGCATAAAAAATAAACATTAAAAATAAGCATAAAATAAAACTGCCCTTCAGCTGAAAGAAATTGAGTGCTCTAACAATTGTGTTAACTGGGGCACATATTGAGATATCTGAAAATAAAATTTTAGTAGTGGATTGTGTCATGAATGTGGTTGAAGACTGTTATAAGTATGCCTACTAAAAGGTCGGACAGTGGGTTGTGCTTGGTTAAAAACTTCTGGCTATGGTAGTTTTTTATTTTGTTGGGAAAGTAGGAAAATCATATTCCCAAATATTATGAAGTAGAATACAAGAGTAGGTGATACGATTTCAATATCTTGAAAGTTGACTTTTTGAACAAAAACTATTTAATTTTTTGAAATCCTTTGAAAAAATTATTTTAACTATGTATTTATTTAATGATTAGCGATTTCAAAGAGCTTTGTCTAGGCTTAGTGTAAAAATTTACATAAATTTTTTGAATCTTTGCTACATTTAAACAAGTCCTTATTTTTCGAGAAAAAAAATTTTAATTTAGTTAAAGATTTAAAGCAGTGACCCAAGCACTATGCGATTTATAAAAAAATCTCATGAAACGCATTTTTTCCACTTTTGATCAAATACATACTTTGATCGAAACGGTCTCATTATTTAAATATTTTACAGTTTGTCCTTTTTTGAAACTGGTTACCTTTTTAAGATTCGGTTACTAGCTTTTTTTTGAACCGGTTATTTTTTTAGGATAACTTTTTCCAAACAGGCTATATTTTCGGTTGTTTTTTTGAGACATGTTACTTTTCACTTAATTGTTATTTTTGCGGTTACTTGTTTTTGAAACTGGTTGTGTTTATGCAACCGGTTAAACTTTTTCAAACCAGTTAATCTTTTCCAACTGGCATAAACCTGTTTTTATTTGTTGCAGTATTAGCATTGATTGTTTCTTTTTACTTTTCAACGCTTTTGGTTTTGGAACTTGGTTTTATTTTGTAACCGGTTGCCCCTTCGTTACACTTATTTTCTAATTTTGCATTTGGATTTCGGATTTAAAACCGCTTGCTCCTCTGAAGCCACTTACTGTTTTTAAAACGGGTTACCCCTTTGAAACATTCACATTACCACAACAGATTTCTTGCTACTTAATTTGCATACTTAACTAACTTTTTTGTACCCAATTATTTTTCTGTAACCAATTCTTTTTGGAACGGTTATTTTGAATTTTTGACAACATTCAAGTTTTTGATCGGGAAGGTATCTATTTTACTTTTTTGAATCTGGTTATTTTGACTTTTCTTTAGAACCAGTTACTCTTTTTGAACGGTTACTTTTGTTGAACCGGTTACTTGTTTCGAACCGGTTAAATTTTGGTACCGGTTATATTTTAGAACCGGTTACATTTTTAGATCTGGTTACTTTTTTACAATCGGTTACTTTTATAAGACCGGTTACTTTTTTAGAATCGGTTACTTTTATAAGACCGGTTACTTGTATCAGACCTGTTACTTTTATAAGACCGGCTACTTTTATAAGACCGGTTACCGGGAAAACAAATTTCTGGGTTTGACGAAAAACGTAGGGGATTCGATGAGGAGTAACTCTGGCATGGTTAGAACCATTCTATGAGGAGTAACTCTGGCATGGCAGTTAATTTTTTAGAACAGGTTTTTTAAAAACGGTTACTTTTTAGATCCGTATTTTTTCCGAGCCGGTTTTTAAAACAGGTTACATTATTTACAACCTAATCGTTGTCAAAAATGGAGAGGATTCGATGAGGAGTAGCTCTGGGATAATTTTTCGTATTTTGTGTTTTGTATAGTTATGCTCATAGAAGGAGCACTCATCCCCTACAGCCTCGTCGTCAGTGGGAAGTAAAGACACAGATGAATACCATAATGATTTTGTTTTGATGCGCATGATAGCGAGTCTTTCCTTCATATGTGTGAATGATACAATCGGACGCTTCTATATTTGAATTTAGAAACTGTAGAAGAAGCCACAAGTCCTGACTAATTTGATTCCCTCTGCTTCCTTCGTATTGCTTTTAGGACATTCTTTTATATAATCGGGCAAGTTTGTACAGAAATCTAAATACTCAGCAAACTCATTATATCTTTGATGTTATTACTAACCTAAAAAATATACTGCGATATATATTGATAATGTTTAATTTAATCCACTGTGCACAGTAAAGGGTTAAAACCCACCATTGCGGTTACTTGGCAACAGCAGAAGTATCGAGGAAACATTTATTTTGTAATAAAATATAATGAGCTATGAAAAATGATGTAAAACATGCTGAGTAGCTGTTTAGCGCAGGATATATTAAAAGAAATGTGCACAAGGTTATTTCGCATTGCATGACGAGGTGAGTAGAGCAAAAGCTTAAAATCATTTGACTGCGATGGGTGAAATTTATTATCCCTTCAGCTGTCAAAAAAAGAACGAAAACAATTTACCCCCAAAGTAGGATAAGCCAAACAAAAAGAAGTGTTCTAAATGTAGATACTCGAAAAAAAGGAAAATTAATTTCGCCTAGAAAAAGCATAAATTGCGGTTAAATTATGCAAAAGCGCCTAAAAGCACATAAAGCTTGTCTGAAAATGAATTATTTATGAAATGAGGGCAAAATGTAAAAAATTAAAACATAAATTATTTTCAATGTACTAAGCAAAAAAAAAAGAAAAATAATGTGTAAAATATAGCAAAATGAAATGTTGAGATAGCGTAAAAAATTGCAATACTTTTGAATTGGCTGATTGCACAAAAATGGTAACCACCGACTGTGGCTGTGAGCGACCGGTGCGTATACGTAATTTTTTCAAAAAGTAGCAGCAGCAGCAGCGCCTAAACTGGTAAACTGCTTAGTAAATTGTAACCATAAATACAGCTGCTGAATTTGTGTTTCAAAGTACAAAACTGTTTTATTTTGACGCAGAATATGTTTTATATTTGGATGTCCTATCAAAATTTTTGTATATGTAATTTGAGAGCGTTTTTGCGAACTTAACTAATATGGAATTCAGAAAAAACAAGTAAGGATGTCTAAGTTCTGGTGTAACCGAACAGTATATACTCAGCATGAGCTTCAATTGTACAGTTCATTTCAGATAAATTACTTCTCTACATAACACGTGGCATCCCCCTTTTACAAAAAAAAATGTCTTCCAATTTTCTCTTAAAATAAAACTTGGTAAATGAAATTTCATTGATACAATACCATTTTCGCTAATCTATATCTTATTATTCTAGTCTACGACCCATTTAAACGTCTTTTATATAAAAGATGATCTTCAACTGATCTCGTCCATTTTTACCAGAAATATTTCCTGCTATACGGAAAATATGTGCAACCAATTTTATTACAATACTAGCAGATCCGGCAGACGTTGTTCTGCCCTAATTTTGGCCTATCTGCTTACTCTTTAATAAGCTTTTTCCGTCTAACTCTGCCCTACCCCTCTACACTTTTTCCTAATCTTTTTATTCACTCCTCCCTCCGTCTTTTTCGCTTCATCTCATTCTATCTCTTTCTCAGTCTCCTTCTCTATTTTCTCTTCTCTCAAGTTTTTCTCCTTCTTCTTCATCTCTTATTGCCAGTCCCAGAGGGTGGTATGTATTTTGTTCCAGTCCCATTCCGAGTCTCAGTCCCAGCCCCACTCCGAGTCTCAGTCTCAGTCCCAGTCCTAGTCCTAATCCCAGTCCCAGTCCGTCTCTGGTATACTTCCCGAAAAAAGCATCGTAAATACTAATATAGGCAAATATATATACGTGGGTATTATGTGGGTATTATTAATTCTTGTTTTTATTTCGGCTTTGCATGCATATTTATCAGCCACGTTGATGCGCCTAAATCGAATATCACAATGAACTTTAGAGCTCTAAGCAACAGCTCGACATCCATAATACACACACATTTTAGGGGTATCCGGGTCCATGTTTTGGCCTATATCTCGAGGCCCTAGCCACTCAGCGGTGTAAAACTTACTCTGTATTATAGCACACATCAGCAGCTTCAATTTGATACCCATAATATAAGAACACATTCTAGGTGTATCCGGGTCCATCTTTTGGCCTATATCTCGAGACCGTAGTCACCCAGCCGTGTAAAACATACTCTGTACTAAGGCATACATCAACAGCTTCAATTTGATACCCATAATGTATAAACACATTCTAGGGGTACCCGGGTCCACGTTTTGATCTCAAGGCCCTAGACTCGTAGCGAAAAAAAGGTAGACGTTGGCCGATACTCAGACCTACCCAATATGCTCACAAAAATTCATGAGCATCGGTTCAGCCGTTTCGAAGGAGTTCAGCCTCTAAAACCGTGACAGAAGAATTTTATATATTAGATGTTAATTATTCTTCGAGTCATGGCTAACGAAACATAGAAATTTGCTTAGTCAAAAAAGGTGGAAGTGCCACGCCCATATTAAGTTTTTTTTAACATTTTCTAACTTTATGTTATAATTCCATTTAGAAAGTAAAATACTATTAATACTAAGCTATTTTTCGTTCTTCGAAAGATTTACAGACCTCTACGCTTTGGCGATTGCGAGTACCGAAGAAGATTTAGCGACGATTTGTACGAGCTATTCGCAGACATCAACATAGTCCAGCGAATTAGAAGGCAACGACTGCGCTGGCTAGGACATGTTAGGCGAATGCAAAATGACGCTCCAGCCAAGAAAGTGTTTCTATCGAAACCCGCCTATGGAAGCAGAGGTAGAGGGCAGCCCCCACTCCGTTGGAAAGATCAGGTGTAAAACGATTTAAACTCCCTTGGTGTGACCAATTGGCGCCGGTTGGCAGAGAGAAGGAGCGACTGGTGCGCTCTGTTGGACGGCCAATTAAGTAAGTAAGTCGGCGGCCACCGTGGTGTGATGGTAGCATGCTCCGCCTGCCACACCGTATGCCCTGGGTTCGCACCCCGGGCAAAGCAACATCAAAATTTTAGAAATAAGGTTTTTCAATTAGAAGAAAATTTTTCTAAGAGGGGTCACCCCTCGGCAGTGTTTGGCAAGCGCTCCGAGTGTATTCCTGCCTTGAAAAGCTCTCAGTGAAAACTCATCTGCCTTATGCCGTTCGGAGTCGGCATAAAACATATAGGTCCCGTCCCCCCAATTTGTAGGGAAAATCAAGAGGAGCACGACGCAAATTGGAAGAGAAGCACGACCTTGGATGTCTTCGGAGGTTATCGCGCCTTACATTTCTTTTTTTTGTAATCTCATCACGATCCGGCCATTTTTTCAGTTATGGCTCCCGAAACATAAAAAAGTTGCTTAGTCATGAGAAGGGCACTGTCACACCCATTCTAAAAAATTTGAGGTTTTTCCTATTTCTTATTACAATTCCTCGTAGGAAAAGAAATATATTTGATATACTTAAAGCTCCTTTTTGCAAAGACATTTTCGTACTCAGCTCTACTTGTACACAAACTTTATTGGATAGCGGTTGGTTGCACAGGTATGAAGGAATCGAGATAGATATAGACTTCCATATATCAAAATCATCAGTATCGAAAAAAATTAGATTGAGCCATGTCCGTCCGTACGTCAGTCCGCGTGTCTGTCCCTCTTCCCTTTAGCACGATAACTTGAGTAAATATTGAGATATCTTCACCAAATTTGGTACACGAGCTTATTTGGACCAAGAATAGATTGGTATTGAAAATAAGCGAAATCGTACGGTAACCCACTCCCACGTTTTATATATATAAATTTTGGAAAAAACAAAAAACATGATTATTTAGTAAATAATACACCTAGAATGTTGAAATTTGACGCGTGGACTGATATTGAGACTTTTGATAAAACATGTTTGAAAATGGGCGTATAACAAATATTATTAATTATAAATCAAAAATGGGTAAACCTATCGTAACAAAATTCGGCATAGAAATTGCCTTTACTATAAGGAATGCCTTGAAGAAAAATTTATTAATTAATCTGTTAAGTACCACGCCTACTTTTATATAAATTATTTTTAAAAGGGTTGTGGACGAATAAAATAAGCTATATCTTTGAAAAAAACGATCTTTATATCAATGGTATTTCATTTCCCAATTGGATTTGAAACAATAAATAGGAAAAACTTCAAATTTTAAAAAATGGGCGTGGCACCGCCCCTTTTATGCCTAAGTAATTGTATATGTTTTGGGAGTCATAACACGAAGAGAAATTAACGGATCGTAATAAAATTGGGTACACAAATTGTCCCCATAGTAGGGAATATTTCTAGAAAAAATGGAGGAGATCGGTTAAAGACCACGCCACCTTTTATATAAAAGATTTTTAAAAGGGTCGTATGCGAAAATAGTAAGCTATATCTTATCGAAAAAGAGCTTTGTATCTATAGGATTTTACTTTCTAAATTTAATTATAACATTAAATTGGAAAACACTAAAATTTTTGAAAATGGGTGTAAAATTTAGTTCAGAATAGAACCATATGTATTAGGGCGGGCAAAAAAATCGCCCATTGCTCTGTGAAAATCATATTCTAGGGATCAAAATAAGAAACTTCGCCGAAGGAACCATACCTCTAAAACGATATAGTTGTGTGGGTTTTTTATTCAACCGTTTTAAAAAATGAAGGTATCACTGTGACACAATTGTAGATCGTAAAATTGCTTGTTTTGTTTTTTTAAGCCACCACAAGACACAGCAGGTAGAATTGAAAT
Source organism: Eurosta solidaginis (assembly GCF_040869045.1). Taxonomy (NCBI): domain Eukaryota; kingdom Metazoa; phylum Arthropoda; class Insecta; order Diptera; family Tephritidae; genus Eurosta; species Eurosta solidaginis. Next base: position 272,540,803 of record NC_090320.1, read on the forward strand.
TGCCCCTACCCAAAAGTTCGACCCAAGGGGGGAGGGGGACATCAAAATTCGTTTTAGAGGTATGGCTCCTTCGGCAAAGTTTCTTATTTTGATCCCTAGAATACGATTTTCACAGGGCAATGAGCAATGATTTTTAAATCGACCCGCCTTAATATGTATATATATTATTGCGCAACCTTGTAACATTATTAAGCACACAAAACAAACAACAACAGCATTTCAAGTGTACAACTGGTTATGTAATGGTCGGTTTCACCCGAACTTAAATTTCCTTATTTGTTTATATAAAAGTGGGCGTGATCCTTAACCGATTTTGCTAATTTTTCTTCAAGGCATTCCTTATGGTAAAGGCAACCTCTCTGCCGAATTTTGTTACGATAGGTTTACCCATTTTTGATTTATAATTAATAATATTTGTTATACGCCCATTTTCAAACATGTTTTTCAAGAGTCTCAATATCAGTCCACACGTCAAACTTTGACGTTCTAAGTGTACTATTTACTAAATAATCAGGTTTTTTGTGTTTTACAAAATGTTATATATATAAACATTGGGCGTGGTTATAATTCGATTTCACTCATTTTCAATACCAAGCTATTCTGTGTCGCGATAAGCCCGATTGGCGAATTTGGTGAAAATATCTCAATATTTGTTCAAGTTGTCGTGTTAACGGACGGATAGACGTACGGATGGACGGACATGGTTTAATTAAAATTTTTCTCGATACTAATGTTTTTTATATATGGAAGTCTATATCAATCTCGTTCCCTTTATACCTGTACAATCAACTGTTATCCAATCAAAATTTAAAATACCCTGTGTACAAGTACAGCTAGGTATAATAAACTAGACGAGCTTGATGATGAGATTGTTTAAAGAATATGTCTGCGCGATGTTACATTTCAGAAAAATACCAATTTTACTTGGTGTTTTGCTCTTATGTTGGAAGTTTGTAGCCCAATGGCAAGCTTTTAAAATTTAGTCGCGGCATTTTATCCTCATACGATTGCTCCAAATACATCGATAAATGTGCCTCCCAGCGTTTTTTTTTTTTGTGATAGGTATTCTACTCCCTTCCTCTTGTTCTTGTCGTAGCGATTAAGACTCCCGACGAAGATTTTGGGCGTATTATCGACGTTATTAGTCTTTTGACGTTTGGTAGTAACAAATAATGCCATTAAGGTACAGGTCGCTCCATTTCGGGAATGATTTAATTTGATTTCATTTAAATCCATTTAATTCCATTTGATTCCTTTTAAGCAAAGCTTTCCAGAAAGTCACATACAGACCGGTCAAATTTAGAATATCGTAGTTAAGCACACTCATAATCGTCCTAAAAAGATTCGTTTCCGTTACACGCAGCATAACCATTTCTCTGGATCGAGATCATATACTGGCCCGGGATCGGGCTCGATGCCTTCCCGGAGCAGTAGAATATGGCATAGTCCCGGTACAGCGATCTGGTCTGGAGATGATAATTTAAGAGAGGGACGTAACAAATGTAATGGCGTTACACTGGAATGACAGCCCTTGGTCGGGAATTATTCTGATTATTATGATCCATACGCTATCTAACGGCCCGTTTTGCTCCTTTTAATATGCGTGAAGCTTCAAGAGTATAGCTCAATGGGATGTTTATTGCGACTTGATCGCTATGCAATTTTCTGAATGTATTGCCTGGTGCGCCACTTATCGTAATTGTTCTCCTTAGTTAATGCATTTTCGTCAGGTACTGAGCTTAATATGAGGTACTGTGGTGTAACTGAATGGAAAATAACGCAAACTTGATCGCAATATTCCATTCGATCCATACAATTTTCCTTAATACCTAGCCCCTTGCACCAATTCTTCTTCACACATGTATTAAATTGTCGTTGAACACTGAGAATTGAAATTTCTAGCTCACCGAGAATGAAACAAAGACCCCGAAATTCCACATCTTATATGAATTTGTTGAATATCTCGTCACGTGCGCCACCTAGCGGACATTTCCTCTTGTTTTGGTACATTGATACGGAGCCCCAGTTTAGGCGAATTCCACATTTCAGGGGAATTTTTTGAATATCTCGACCCGTGCGTCACCTAGCGGACGTTTATTATTATTTTCCTGCATTGAATATGTGCCCTGGTTTAAGTGTAAGAAGTTTTCTTTTGAAGTTTCTTAAAACTCGATTGCAAAATTCCATATGCTATGTATGGTTTTTCTGAATGAATCGGTCCCTGTCCAATATAGTCTAAGTATGCAGTCTGTATATTTAATCTTTATATGGATCTTATATATCTTTAGTGTTTCAGGTATCTTCCAAATTCAGACGAGTTTTTTTAATATCAGTATCCATGCACCATCTGTAGAAAGTTTTTCCCTTCCAAGTTTCACTGTCAAGTATGCTTTAAGCTTCAAGATTCTAGCGCTACGGGAAGTTACTTAAAAATACATTCCAAATTTTGTACTGAAATTCGCGAACAAACATGAAACCGAAGTAATATACAGGAAACAAAAATCAATAATAAACTATATTCGGTCTAAAAAAGATAACATCGATTGAATTTGGAACGAAATAATGGAAATGCTGATATGTTTGAAAGCCGCCTTTCATAGTTTGGCATTTCTACGGTTTTTACATCTTAAAGCGGCTACATCACACGTTCAGTTATAATTAGTTACTCTGTACTTCATAATCGTTTATATAAGCGATTATAACCTATGAAAATCGAATAGTACTGACAATAATAGAAAAATCTCCAAACAAAGTTTAAGTAAATATCCGGAAAAATACCTTCAATTCCAATTAAGTTGTTTGTTGAATACAACATTTGCGTTCAACGGCCATATCTCTGACGCAAATCACAGACGAAGTCGATCGGGCTTTCTCCCTATTTTTGTTTGCAGCATAACGCAACCACATTGAAGGCACTGAGCTAACGTTAACAACTCACCAGCGGGCTAAAAGCGCAACGAAAATAAAAATGTAAATGCTAGTAAAACGTGGACAGAAAAAAAAACCTCAGTTGCAAACTATTGTAGCTGCGGTGTGATGTAAGTGTATGTATTTTTATACCCAGCTGTACTTGTACACAGGGTATTACAACATTGATTGGATAACGGTTGGTTGTACAGGCATAAAGGAATCGAGATAGATATAGACTTTCATATATCAAGATCATCAGTATCGAAAAAAAATTTGATAGAGCCATGTCCGTCCGTCCGTCCGTCCGTCCGCCTGCCCGTTAACACGATAACATCAGTAAATATTGAGATATCTTCACCAAATTTGGTACACGAGCTTATCTGGACCCAGAATAGATTGGGATTGAAAATGAGCGAAATAGGATGATAACCACGCCCACTTTTTATAAATAGAACATTTTGGAAAACACAAAAAACCTGAATACTTAGTAAATACTACACCTAGAATGTTGAAATTTGAGGTGTGGTATGATTTGGGAGCCATAACTCGAAGAAAAATTAGTTCAGAATAGAACCATATGTATATGTATTATTGTGCAGCCTTGTAACACTATTAAGCACACAAAATAAAAAACAACAACATTCCAGGTGTACAGCTGGGTATGTAATGTTCGGTTTCACCCGAACTTAGACTTCCTTGCTTGTTCTTATTACAACCATTTTTACAACAAGCCCCGAAGTAAAGCCCAGAATGAAATCGGAAAACTGAAATGTAAAACCTCTTTGCCTAACAAAACCTCACAGAGAAGAGCGAAATAAAAACCCATCAGAAAACTGTTTGATAAAACCACGCAACGTGCACCTAATAACGGTAAAAAGCATTGCATAGCTAAATTGTTAAATTGTATTTGGACAGCAGCAACAGTTGCAAGCGATTGTTATGTAATGTGCAACACTTTTCTGTTGAAGTTTCGTAAAATTTTTGGTTTTTTGCAAGGTGGTAAATGCTTGCGGTGGTAAAAGCGCAACTTTGTCTATAGAGAATGTGTAATAATAACAAATTTGAATGAGAAAAAGATGTAAATAAGTAGTTATATATTGAATGTAGTGTAGCCGATTTAAAAGTAAAGGGTGTGTGAAACCGAGCTGGTGAAAGACCAGCGAATTGGAAAATCGTGGAAAAATGAACAGTGGGTAAGAAGGACGGGGCTGTACAGAAGGGCGAGATGCATAAAACTTTTGATGCAGGGACAGAAGAAGTGATTTGTAGAGAGGAGGCGTAAAGTAGAAAGGGTAAGCGAGTGAGAAGGAAAGGAGGAACAAACTGAATAAAGAGATGATGGTAAAGAGTTAATCTTTAATGAAATTAAAAATAATACCGAAGATGACTATGAAGGGTGTGAAAAACATAAAGAATATGAATATGAAAGTTAATATGAAAACAAAATTGAATAAGGATATGTAAGTAAATATGAAATTGAAATTGAAGATGAAAACAATGGAGATACAGATGGAAATGAACATGGAAATGACGACGAATATAAAAATAAAGGCGAGAATGAAGATGACGATGAAGAGGAGATATTAGAAGAAGATGACACTGAAGAAAAAGATGAAGATGAATATGCGTATGAATGTGAAAAAGAAGATAGTTGAATCGTCGAGATGACTAAAATAGACAGAGCGTTTAAAAAAAAATTCTTCCTGTATGAATCGGGCTAGTATAAGAAAGTACTATTACCAGAGCGTGCGGAATTTATATCCCGGAAAAGGCGGTCCATATCCTAACAACTCCTAAAGCCTTGAGGTTTGTTTCTACAGTTACAACAGCATGGACATAAAACGAATATTAAGTTGTAGAACGGAAAGGATAATGGCGTTTCCATGGATTGAAATGTTGGAGAGAAGTAACCAGTTCTCAAAAATAGACTTGTTGGAAAAAAGGAGGGGGTTTCAAAGAAGTAACGGATTCCAGATATAGAACGGGATCCAAAAAATGAATTGGTTGGAAAAAATTTACCTTTCTCAAGAAATAATCCGGTTTCTAAATTTAATCGGGTTCGAAAAAAGTAACGGGTTCCAGGAAAATAATCGCTTCCGAAAAACTAACGGGTTTCAGAAAAGAAATCGGTTAAAAAAGGAACAGTTTGTATAAAAAGTTGCCGGTTTCCATAAAGGAAAAGGTTCCAAAAATTTCACCGGTTTAAAAAAACTTTCCGGTTTCATGGAAATAACCGGTTCCAAAAAATAACGGGCCCTGAAAATGGAACGGATTTCAAAAAGTTACGGTTTTCAGAAAAATTACCTTCTTAAAAAATGTAACGGTTTTCAGAAAAGTTACCGTTTTAAAAAAATAACCGGTTTAAAAAAATAACCGGTTGCAATAGGGTAACCGGTTTCCAAAAAAGTAACCGGTTGCAGAAAGTGATTGGTGAAGTTTGAGGATCCGAAAAAAAGTAACCGGTTGAGAGCATGGAACCGGATCCAAAATTGTTACCGGTTTGAAGAACTATTCCAGTTTCCGGTTCCAAACAAGTAACGGGTTCCAGAAAAATAACCGATACAAAAAATGTAACAATTTCAACAAAAAGAAACGTAATTCAAAACAAATGGTTTAAAAAATAAACCGGTTCTTAAAATAGAACCGCACTCAAAAACCGGTGCCAAAAATGAAACCGGTTTAAAAAGGAAGTATATTTCAAAAAAAAAAAAGGTTACAAAAAGAAACCAGATCTATAACACGTAAACCTTTCCAACAAAGAACCGGTTTTATAAATATAAGCAGGTTTGAAACGAGTGAAGTAAAGTAAATATGTAAATTCCAAAACTGCAGCACCCTTTATATGTTAAAATAAAGTTGCTCGGTTAAGAATGCCCACTGAGATATTTTGGCCAACGATTCTCTACAAAACTGGAAGTATCAAAGCGATGAACTTTTTCAATACTCGCTGTTTTCATCACTGGCCAAATGGCAAAACAAGCCATTAGCGATAAAAAAATGGAACAATAACAAACAACAACTACAACACAAAAATAACAACAACAAAAAAGTAAAAGGCATTTGAAACTCTGAAATCGAGGCGTAGCAAACGGAAATTACGAATACTTAACTACACTGTGGGCAACATTAGACTGGACGGAGTTGGAGTAGCACCAAACGCAGCATCGGAGTACCGCAACGCACCGCAGCGCACCGCATGTCTGGTATACTTAATTTATTTATTTTATGCAAATTTAGGATAATGTATCTGTGGCCGCAGGATACCGCAACAGCAGTAAGAGCAACAAAAACAGAAAACAGAAAAAACAATAACAACAGTGAAATCAAGCTGACAGTTTTGAGGAGGGAGTGATGGGAAATTGCATAAACACATATACACACACATATATGCGAATAATGGTAATGGCACTCGAAGAGAGCAAAAAAGACGTCCAACAATAGCCACAACAGCAGTTACAGTAATAAAAACCAACCGAAATACCAACAACAATAACCAGTTAAAATAGCAATAACAAAAAATGAAAACAAGCTGATGATATTTGAAGCAATAAGAGGGCTTGCCTGCAAGAGAGGCGAGTTCGGCAATGGAATTAAAGGCAAATGCGATGGGTGCGTTTATAAGCGTTGCAGGCAGCCCGTCATGATGCCTGAAGAGGCGGTGTGATGAGACATTTTGCTAGCAGCAGCTTAATGTAAAATTTTTAAATGTGCATTTTAGATCGCGCGAATCGTTAGATAGGCAGGATGTACTAAATGTGCAGTTTTATAGCAATTTGGAGTTTGGGATAATATGTTGTGGCAAAGGTGCAAGCAAATTCCTTGTTATTGTTTTAATTCCGAAGCCATGCGCTCAGTTTTGGTATGTTTAGCAATAAAAAACAATTGTTGCCAAATCACATAGACAAAACTTTGTTCCAACGCCTCCGAATATTAAGCGGATATGAGGAGTTGAAATTAAATTTCTCCCTGTTTCTGGGCTGGCATTTTTATTAGAGCTGGTTATATGTATATAAAGCAGTATCTATATGAATGGAGCTTACTGAGCTGAAATGTTGCACACAACTTAATCTTGTGTCAATCAGAGGGCTTTAAACATTAAACTTACCTATAGTAAAGTAAATATGCTTCAGATTGCAAGTACGCTGAATATTTGCTTCATGATAGCAGATACTCCGTCTTGTCCTCGTTCACCTTCCCTCCCATATATTTTGCTTTTTATACTCAGTTGAGTAGAGCTCACAGAGTATATTAAGTTTGATTGGACAACGGTTGGTTGTACATATATAAGGGAATCGAGATAGATATAGACTTCCATATATCAAAATAATCAGGATCGAAAAAAAATTTGATTGAGCCATGTCCGTCCGTCCGTCCATCCGTTAACACGATAACTTGAGTAAATTTTGAGGTATATTGATGAAATTTGGTATGTAGATTCCTGAGCACTCATCTCAGATCCCTATTTAAAATGAACGATATCGGACTATAACCGCGCCCACTTTTTCGATATCGAAAATTTCGTAAAACAGAAAAAGTGCGATAATTCATTACCAAAGACAGATAAAGCGACGAAACTTGGCAGATGAGTTGAATTTATGACGCAGAATAGAAAATTAGTAAAATTTTGGACAATGGGCGTGGCACCGCCCACTTTAAAAAGAAGGTAATTTAAAATTTTTGCAAGCTGTAATTTGTCAGTCGTTGAAGATATCATGATGAAATTTGGCAGGGACGTTACACCTATTACTATATGTACGCCTAATAAAAATTAGCAAAATCGGAGAAGGACCACGCCCACTTTTAAAATAATTTTTTTTTAAAGTAAAATTTTAACAAAAAATTTAATATCTTTACAGTATATAAGTAAATTATGTCAACATTCAACTCCAGTAATGATATGGTGCAACAAAATACAAAAATAAAAGAAAATTTCAAAATGGGCGTGGCTCCGCCCTTTTTCATTTAATTTGTCTAGGATACTTTCAACGCCATAAGTCAAACAAAAATTAACCAATCCTTTTGAAATTTGGTAGGGGCATAGATTTTATGATGTTAACTGTTTTCTGTGAAAACGGGCGAAATCGGTTGATGCCACGCCCAGTTTTTATACACAGTCGTTCCTCTGTCCTTCCGCATGGCCGTTAACACGATAAATTGAGCAAAAATCGGCATATCTTTAATGAACTTAGTTCACGTGCTTACTTGAACTCACTTTATCTTGGTATGAAAAATGAACGAAATCCGACAATGACCACGCCCACTTTTTCGATATCGAAAATTACGAAAAATGAAAAAAATACCATAATTCTATACCAAATACGAAAAAAGGGATGAAACATGGTGAGGTAATTGGATTGGTTTATTGACGCGAAATATAACTTTAGAAAAAACTTTACAAAATGGTTGTGACACCTACCATATTAAGTAGAAGAAAATGAAAAAGTTCTGCAGGGCGAATTAAAAACCCTTAAAATCTTGGCAGGTATTATATATATATGTGGAATGGAACAAGCGTTTTGTTTTATTTAAATGTTTAATTTCACTTTGTTTGTTAAGGATTTTACATTTAATTTGTTTCTTATTGTTTAATTATAGTTATTTTGAGTTTTCCTTACTATTAGATTAAATTTTTAGTATAATTAGATAATTTTCTTTTGCGTGCGACTTTTATTTCTTATGTGTGCTTCGGGTTTCAAAGTTTAACTGAGCTCGTCTGTTTTCAGTCGTTGTCGTTGTTCTCGTCTTTATCGTTAAATTGTTCGTCAGTTTAGAGTTTGTTATTTTGGTTCTATTTTAAGGCTAAGGTTGCATTTCAAAATATCAGATCCCGCATATATTAGCGGTATCCAACAGGTTGTGTTTTGGGCCACCCTGGTCCACATTTTGATCGATATCTGGAAAACGCCTTCACATATACAACTACCACCACGCCCTTTTAAAACTCTCATTAATACCTTTAATTTGATACCCATATCGTACAAACACATTCTAGAGTCACCCCTGGTCCACCTTTATGGCGATATTTCAAAACGGCGTCCACCTATAGAACTAAGGCCCACTCCCTTTTAAAATACTCATTAACACCTTTCGTTTGATGCCCATATTGTACAAACAAATTCTAGGGTCACCCCTGGTCCACCTTAATGGCGATATCTCGAAACGGCGTCCACCTATGGAACTAAGGATTACTCCCTTTTAAAATACTCATTAACACCTTTCATTTTATACCCATATCGTACAAAGCATTCTAGAGCCAACCCTGATCTACCTTTATGGCTATATCCCTAAATGGCGTCCACCTATAGAACTATGGCCCACTCCTTCATAAAATACTCTTTAAACCTTCCATTTGATACACATGTCATACAAACACATTCCAGAGTTACCCTAGGTTCTTATTACAACATGGTGATTTCCCTTACTTTGTCTCCACAGCCCTCAACTGAGTATGTAATGTTCGGTTACACCCGAACTTAACCTTCCTTACTTGTTTTTTGTTAAGAGTAAGAAGAACCTTCGGCGCTGGTGTTCACGCTGATGATTTCAATTTCTTCAGCACACGCCAGCGATTGCACGGTTATATAGAATATTGTTCCAGAGTGGTTAAGTTCCGCTGATTTTATAATTTTTTTCAGTAAAATTAAAGGAATCGGACAATACGGGGTCACCCTATTATTCATTCGGAGGTTTTCCAAGATTTGGCGTATAGTGAAAATCTGGTAAACGGTAGACGTATCATACCTGAAGTAACATTGATAAGATCCAATCAGCCGATGTACGGTGGTCTTCAAACGTTATCACAATACGCTTGGTAGATCCTTATGTGGTATACTAAAAACACTGAATAGCTACTTAGCCAATACTGCAGCGCCGGCACCCTTGTTGATTTTTATAATGGTTATTGATATTATGAAGTCGCCAAAGTCGGAGGAGGAACATTTATTACATCACCACCGATTGCGGTCTCAGGTTCATCATCATCCCTGGGCGTTTGATGGCTCTCCCTATCTGGGAGCATGCAGAAATGTTTCTTCCATATTCACAGCACACTCTGGACATCGGTTAACAGGTCGTCGTTTTTGTTTTACAGGAGTGTTTTCCAGGCCTAAAACCTTCTGTCTGTTGCCAAATGTTTGGTCTGTTGTTGTTGTAGCAATAAGGTTGCTCCCCGAAGGCTTTGGGAGTGTTATCGATGTGATTTGCGGGATACAGATCCGTTACCACAGCACCATTAAGGTGCTAGCCCGACCACCTCGCGAACGATTTATGTGGCCACATTAAACCTTCAGGCCTTCACCCCCTCCCCATACCCAAGTCCCATGAGGTGCTTGTGGTCGCCAGAGCCTAGTCTGTTTGTGGATCAGGATTCGCCGCGGATAGGTGAGGTTGACAATTGGGTTTGGAGAAGCTATATATTGCGCTGGCAACCTGAAGGGTTGCGCTACACAGCCCCTTGAATCTGGTATTTTAGTCGCCTCTTACGACAGGCATACCAAACGCGGGTATATTCTGACCTCCTAACCCGCTGGGGGACAAAATGTTTGGTGTAATTTCTGTCTTTATTTCTAGCGGCTAATAGCGCAATCTCCGTCACAATCACACATTTCTGCCTCTGCTTTTTCCTTCTAGTAAATGCGTCTCGCTTTCCTTTGAAACTCACGGAAGCTCTCACACATTCCTCTTGTCATGCTCACATGCAACGTATAGGGCTACGTTGAAGGCAGCGCCTCCTCTTCAGTTGCAATGCGGCGTTCCTCATATATTGAATTGTTTTTTCGTGGTCGCCGTTTGGCGCATACAACTAAAACACTGAAGGCATGCCGCCCTTATACTACAATGTGCTCGATTGTTTGTTTAAAACACTTTCTAGGCCCAACCTGGAGTGAAAGTCGCCAACCACAAATATTATATCACGGCAGGGGCAGAGGTCGTATATGTATTCATAGAAGGCATCTTTCGTCTCATCGGCCTTCTCCTTCATCGGTGAAAGCGCGTAGATGAATGAGATTTTGGGTTGCTCGTCCATATTTTTAAATAAAAATTCATAAAACTTTGTTTTCGTTTCAAGTATTTTCCGGTCCAATTTTTGTCTTATTACTAATTCACTTATATATGCTTCAATTGTATGTACGTAACTTTCTTTTACACAAAATAATGATAAAATGTTACGTTTACGCACCGGTACCCGTCTTTTCAGGTGGTGCGTTTATTTTGGATGGGTTCTTATTAAGCAACCTGTTTATTAATATACATTTGTTTTAGCGGTTTTCCGCAAATTACATTTCCAACACATGCCATAATTCCCACGGATATAGGAGAAGTTGTATGGACTCGTCTCAGATTTCGCTCAAATTGCAGCAGAAAGTATGTGTGTGTGTACAGTATTTAACCGCATATATCATAACTTAAATTCCCAATAATTATCTTCATTTACGTACAAATGTATGTATGTATAGAAATTTATATATATGCGTATATACTCAATTTCAAAACTATGCTACATATACATTCTCACGCCACTTCCGGTCCAAAGCATATCATCTTCCGTTTGTAAACTCTGCCTTTTTTGTTTTTGAAAATTTTACTAATTAAAATGTGGTTATGCTACAATGCCCGGAGGCCCAACTATCTCCTTTAGTTGTAGTACATTAATGCTACATACACACATACATATATCCGTGTGCCGGTTGTAATGATGATGATAGGTACTACACGTCCTGACGGTAAAACATCGCGTATCCGGTTGGCAACTCAATTAAGTTCATTAAATATTTATGCAGTGGTGATGAGTAACACTGTGGGGCTAGAGTAAATTAAGTAGTAGGTTTTAGTAGTAGTTTTATTAAATTGATGATTGTATACATACTATATGTGAGGAAAGCATCAAATGATTGGTTTTAAAAAGAGGTAGGGGCTTAGTTTGCTATAAATAGTTCGAATATGTAGCAAGAGATAAAGTAATTTTCACAAAACTCAGCTAAAAATTTGTTTTCTTTATTGAAATTTGGCTTATTCCTCAGCATGCATGGCAGAGGTTACTCGAATCTCTTAAAACAAAAAAACTCCATGCGACCTCAGTATTTACTAACCTGCAATTGAACTCATGGAAATAAGTGATTGACGGATGATTACAAGTGCCCAAGTAGCCGGTGCATTGGTAAATGGTTGATCGACGAGTGGCGACGTCAGATAAGGTCGATAAATATGCCCCGTAGTCAAAAAATTGGTGTGGAATGGTACATCGATGCCAAATAACCGGTTTAGTAGTAAGCCGATGTTGAATAACCGATAGATCGGCCTCAAGTAAGCAGATCAGGGAAACTTCATTCGGTGGGCTCTCTATATGCTACCCTTAAAATTGAAAATCCATAACAACCTTGCTATAAGTATTCCTTAGACGAGCCCCGTAGCAACGGTGGTGCCGGATGTACCAGTCTCTTGAATATAGAGGTGCTAGGTGCGGTAGTTTGCATTCGCTTCTAGTTTCCATACAAACTAAATACAAATATTGAATGTTCACGTCGAAGGTGTCACAATTCCGACTGTCAGTGACCCAAAAATCTTAGGGGTAATGTTTGATAAAATTCTGACCTTCAAGGCGCCTCCCAAATTGTATCTAAAGGAAAAAGCCACAACAAAATCCTCAAGTTGCTTGCTGGAAGCACCTGGGGAAAATATATAGAAACCTTGCTAAAGCAACTGGCTGGCCGCTCATCTGCTAAGTGTCACCTGTTTGGTCGCCTGGTCTTAAAAACACATACTGGAAAAGGCTGCAGGCCTGTCAAAATACTGCAATCAAAGCTGACGCGGGATGTCTCCTTATGAATGCCAAACACCACATACATAGTGAGGTCAAAGAGCTCACTATTAAAAGCAAAACGAACATGCGGTTTTTGCTAAACTGCCACACACTAGAATACCCTAGCAAACAACTGCTTGTTCTAGCCCCACCTCCACGGGAGTTAAGGGAACATCTCCATAAGCACTCTGACCACATCTGGTTCTTACCAACACAGCCTTTTGATCCAGACAAGCATAAGGAGGCCCCTTAGCAAAATCCACACAGAATCGGTAAATGCTTTTACCAGGACGCGGTCGGTGACTCTGTACCCTTCTCTTGCAAAACGACACGAGTCACCCTGGCACAACTTCTTTCTGGATACTGTAACAGATCAAACTCTTACTTCTCCAGAATCAACGTCCCAACACACATAATGTATGTCCTGCATGCGATGTGTCCCCACATGACACCAACCATTTTTTCAATTGTAATGTGGAACCTACGCCTCTTACACCAATATCCCTGTGAACACAACAACAACACGCTCACTAAATAAAAGTGGTTTTAGTCACCAAATAAAATTATTCTCAAAAGCAGAGAGCTTATGCCGGATTTGCATTTGCGCTTTCGATACCAATTCTAGAAAACTATTCAACCTGACCTACACCACGAGAATACAAGTTGTGGTAGGGTTTTAGCCTATAGGTGCGTTTATATTGTTAGTTGTATGTAGAACATCGCAAATAAGACGTACATTTTACCAACGAAACATTACGTCTTCTGCGCTTTCGAGTTCGGTAGGACAGTGTGGACAAAGAGGATCATTTTCTATCACACGTTTGTGTAAATGCTCCCTGAAACCGCCATGCCTACTCAAAATCTGCGTGAGGTGGTAACTTTGTTGGCCTTGTTTTTGCTCGTATCATTTCGCTATATTCCGAACTAAAGTGAAGCTCCAACGCCCATTTCTCGATTCATCCCACCGTTCCTGCTACGTAACTATTGTTCGTCACTTTGAGATTTTTCAGACGCTGCTCAGATGGCCGCTCGATTCCAATGCCATACAGATATTTCACTTGACAGTAGATCGTTTAGTATTTTCCCAGATAAAATAAGGATCGTATCGTTGGACGCCGTCCGATAAGTACATGCTATTCGCAGGCCGGTAGTATATCTTTTTTTTTGGGTTGGCTTAGATCATTGTTCTAAGTGAATTCCCATTTTGCATACACTGGTAGGGCAAACATGTGTTTATGGTTATAGCCCGACTTTCATACTGCTTCGAGCTTCATTGCTCTTTTCGCTTCTCCAAGGACCTTATGGTTGTCTTCGTTGTTGTTGTTGTTGTATCGATAAGAGTGTTATCGATATGATGGTCCTTTGCCGGATACAAATCCGGTACGCTCCGGTACCATAGCATCATTAAGGTGCTAGCCCGACCATCTTGGGAACGATTTATGTGGCCACATTAAACCTTCAGGCCATTCCCTCACTCCCTACCCCCAAGTTCCATGAAGAGCTTGGGGTCGCCAGAGCCTCGTCTGTTAGTGAAACAGGATTCGCCGCGGATAGGTGAGGTTGACAATTGGGTTTGGAGAAGCTATATATTGCGCTGGCAACCTGAAAGGTTGCGCTACACAGCCCCTTGAAACTGGTATTTTAGTCGCCTCTTACGACAGGTATACCTACCGCGGGTATATTCTGATCCCCTAACCCGCTGGGGAAGGTTGTCTTCGTTGTAAGTGTCACTGTTTATAAGCTTCAAATATTTTATTCAAATGGTTGTTGAAGTCTATTGTCTTGTCGTCTTTTCTTCTTTGTAAATGGCCATATTTATTCCCTTATCTGATTGAATCGAAAAATTCAATTACCTAACGGCACTTTAACGCCTTAACGTCTGCTTGATATGAATATAAGTACACACAAATATACTTAATTTCTTATCACATTACAACAATCAGTTGGGGAGATGTTGTCAATGTAAGTAACGGTAAAACAAAGAAGATGAATCCAATCAACTAAATATGGTTACGTAAAAAGCGCTTTTTGCACTAATGAATGTAATCAAAAAGCAATGCGGCAAATCTGCTGATGGTTTCGAGGTTGATAAGTATTTGTGTAAGTGAAGGTACGTATGTATGTAGGTACAGTCACTTAAAGCAAAAAAATTTAGCTGCCGAATATTTTAAAATTAATTTCTAGCTTTGTTGTTATTAAATTTATTTTTTATCTCTTCAATTAAAATTTGCTTTGGTGACGATATATCTCTATAATTTTGAAAATCTTTTTTCCGAATCCGCCACTTCAAAACGTCCTAAAGATTAGCAAATAAATACTTGGAGCGCTTTACCTACGCTGAGATTTAGATAAAGTTTTTTTTTGAAATTTTCATTGTGCTCCTATTAAATTTTTTCCATACACTAGCGGGATGTGACCTACATGTTTTATGCCGACTCCGTACAACTGCTGGAAAACAGATAAATTTTTAGTAACAAGCTTTTCTTGGCAGAAATACACTCGGCGTGTTTCCCAAACAACTGCCAAGGGACACTCCGCTTTTTTTGATGTTGCTTTGCCCGGGACTTGAACCCAGGGCCTTCGGTGTAGTAGGCAGAGCATGCTACGGCCACCATGGCGGCCGCTTTTTTTGACTAAAAATCATGCTCTATCAGTCTCTTTTCAGAACTGTACTGTATTGCACGGAATGATGTAGGCTGTCTCGGAAAGTAGAGATGACCCTTGGAACATTCAGGAGAAAAGTTATGCGAAAGATTTATAATCCTTCCTTTCCTAAAATTAGAGCATTTTCTCACTGATACCGGTATTTAGTGGCACAGAAAAAGAATAAAAGAAGACCTTCACTCAGTCGGGAAAGAGAGGTAGAGGCAGATTTTCTCCCCTTGCGGCCGAACGCACTAAGCTTTGTGTTTATAATGGTGGTGATTGGGTTCCAGAGCCAAATTTTCTACATAGTCTCACTCAAGTGATCATCTTCCTGGATAAATTTACGGAGTGGGAAGTTGCGGAGACCATATGCGGTATGCGGTAATCAGCCATTGAGTTGAACATCACGAAAATAAGCGACTAGGAGCATTACATAGCTTTTTGAGCTACTCCACTCCTCTAGTGAATTGTCAGCCTCACTTACACGATGCCAATCCTCTTACAAATATAATCTACGATCTTTCTCGATCAGATGACATAGAAATCGTTCCGAGATTGTAGTGTTCGTACGTTAAGGTGCTTGTTTCGGAAAGTGCTAGATGTATGTGCGGCAGTGGAGTATCGTCATATTTGGTAGCTTTAAATAATTCAATAAATACTTGGCCCGGTTTACATACGGCGAGATTTTGGAAGAGGTCTTTTTACATTTCACATCGTGCTCCTTTTCGATTATCCCAAAAAATCGACAACTCTGAATGAAAACTGCAAGGTACGTATATAAATTTTCATGGAAAGAATATACACAGATCGTTTGCTCAATTAATGCCACGGGACGGATCCGCTAAGAAAAATGCTTTTTCTAAATCAAAGCAGCAACCGAGCAGCAAAAAACATCAAAGTTATACCGCCCCTCTAATCGACGTAAATATAGCAGGTCCAGGGGTGATAGCATCCCATGTAAATGGGGCGATAAACCAAATGCCCAAAGTTTAATTCAACTCACCCGGAGAATAAAGCAATTCTGCTAGGAATACTTAAGATATAACAACTTACAGGAGGAGGACGGTGTTGAAACATCTGGAACTAATCAAGCTTTGATATTTGCGTAGTATATCTCCTTGCTTATGTGTCTGGATACTTCTAATTACTGGATGTTGACCAAATTTGGTACAAGCACATTTTTGAGTAAAGCTGTAGTCATTGTTGTCGTTTGTCGTATCGCTGTAGTCGTATCCCTAACGTAATCAGCTGTTTATCGTTACGACGGCAAACCAAACATCAATTGGTTGGCTACGATATGGTTACGACCTTAGCGGCGCCAATAATCGATTGCATTGATTCTCATAAGATTGGTCGAATCAGCTGTTAGAAGGTTACCGATACGGTTACCAATGTCTGCAGCTTAAGTTAATATTAGCCGAGTTTTTTTTCACACGCGTATACGTTTACGTTTGCGCGTGAAAAAAACAACGCCTATCCTCGGTTAGATAATGCTTCGGAGACCCATCTAGCGGCAGTGGTTAAATAACTTCAGCTACAGCACAGGGTGTACCGAAAAGCGGAGACACAACCCTCTGATGGCCATAGGGTAAAACATATAGCTGAATCAGTTGCGATGAAGTATGGACGCACATAGAATACATAGAATTAGTGTAGAGGGTGAAACATAAACACATTTTTCAGTTACATCTGGGTATAATGCGTATTGAAATTTAGTAAGACAGATTTTATGCGCAGCAATTTAAGAGGTGTATTTAAAGTTTGTCGCCTAGCAGCACATATAAAGTTTAAGCGTAAGTATATATAGAAGTAAAAAAAAAAAAACACAGCTATTAATGAAACTTTTTTTGTGAGAAGTGTATAAGGGGCGACCTATTCAAACAAATCTGATTTATGGCGCAATTTGCTTGAAATTTGGTACATGGGTAGATTTTTGCCTATATTAACATATGATCTAATTTTTTCCGACGAAGAAGGATGATCAGTTATAAAAGAATATACACATGATTTGAAAAGGTGTGGGTGCAGTCGATGGTGAGGAGGGAGGTAAGGATGAGAGTGATGGTATAGGCAAGATAGAGTGAGTGGTAGATAAAGGCGTAGAGAAAGAACGAAAGGTGAGAAATACAACCAAGACAAAGCAAGATTTTAATAAAGAGGTAAACGGATAGAGTGAGTGAAAGATAAAATGGTAAGAATTGGTGAAAGGGGTACTAACAGGGAAATGCAAGAAAAGAGGAAGTGAAAAGATTAAAAGTGAGCTATGGGATTTCTTGATACTCGTTTCAAACTTGGCAGGTAAATAAAATGTTTTTTTATTGGATATGGGACGAGTGAGAGATAAGCATAAGTAAAAGCAGCGACTTTGGGAGAGGGACAGGCCAAGAAGTAGGGGAAAAGGGGAAGAATAAAATGTTAGAAAGAGAGGGGGATATAAAGAAAGCATAAAAAAAAAACGAAAGAGCGATAGTGGCAGAAAGTTGGGAAGTGTGTAAGAGAAGAGATGAAGTCTGAGCATTAGACATTTTTTAAATAAAGTTATCAGACTCCCTGAGGAAGAGGTGAAAACTTCAAAACGCGTTCTCAATACTCGTGCTGAATTTTTTGGAAAAAGGGACAGTTATGTATTTAATTGTAAGATCGATTATCCCATTTCGACTACGAGTAACTGTACGTATTTTTAAATATGCACATATCACTTTATTCAGGTTTTATATAACATATTTTCTAACGAAAAGAATTTGAAAAGGTAAAATTTGGAAAATTATTCATTACACTTTGCATACCTACATATACAGCCAAACAAACAAATATGTCAAATTATAAATGAAATGTTGACAAGATTAAACGTGCATCGCATGAAAGGACAACCATATATATGTACATACAAAAGGCTAGTAAAGTAGCTTATTTAAATTATCGACACGTACAGTCATATGTTTGGGCCATTATGATAAGCGAGCGACAAACAATTCACTGATCCGACAGTCAAACAACAAGCAAACAAACAATTTTACAACAATCAACGAGATACATTGCATACTTTATGGCGCGATAACTAAGCGAGCGGCGAGTGAGTATACGATTTTTAGAAGCAAGGAATGACAAACAAAGTGCAAAATCCACAAGGAAAATATTTGAGGGCTACACATTTTAAAATTACCATCAACACTTTAAACACACACACAAGGGAAGAGTTGGTTGGTTGGACGTACAACGATGGCCGAGGCAAGGGACAACTCAGGAAATAAGTCAAAATTGGATTAGAAATGCAAAGTCAAGAAACAGTGTTGTGGGCTAAGCGCGATGAAGTTATACGAATACCAAGGTAATAGCGGGGTAAGGTAGTGTTGTGGCATGGAAAAAAATTTACCTTTTTATTGATTTAAAATTCAGCTACATATGCTATGTGCTTTACTTTTTTGTGGCCTCACATCTTTGTGTATTTCAATCTGTTGCTTTTCGTTCGACAGTTTAGGGAAAATGGATCAGTTTTGAATTTGGCGCGTCTGCATACGATATACGGCTTGAACGTGTCAATGATAATGACACTGGTTGATTGTAGGAAAGAGTAAATATGTGACATTTGATTTTGTGCAGACAGTGGTGGAGGCTACTACTTTTTCCGAGAAGGGATAAGAAATTGGATTTTGAAAAAGATGTCATTAGTCTATTGATTATGTGCCAGTCGCATGACTGTGCTTTCGGAAAGATGAGGCTAAGTTGAGCTGGCCGGTTGATGAATGAGTTCCTAACGAGGGTGCTGAATTTAAACCATCGGGCTTATGGAAAATATATATAAAGTCAAACACGAACATAACATTGATCTCTTCAGTACAACTTGCTTACACAAACAGCCAGTCAGAAGAATACCAGGAATATTCCCTTCGTGTTTTCCTAGACATTTCCGGGGCTTTGAAAAATAGGCCTCAAAATCTGTTAACAGAAGAATGCCACAGGGTTGAACATGGTGCTTCAGCATATATATGGGTATCTAGAATCAGATTAGCCACCAGCGCAGAAAATAACCGATATAGAACTGTTTTCTTTGAAATGTGTATAATTTACCGAATTGGAATAGACCTATGCTGGGAGGGGTAACCATAGAAGAAAAGCACAGCGCAAAATAGCTGGGAATTATACTAGGTAGTAAATAATTGTAAAAATATCATATGGGAATCTGTCTCACTTTATCTATGCGAGAGGTTGCAACCGAGAACGTGGGGCCTATCGCCCACACCCTTTCACTGGCTATTTGTCACAATTGTTAAGCCCAATATTTACTAAGGAGCCTTCGTTTGATGGATAGCTATGTTAAAAAAAAGTAGATAGCATGACGGGAGCTCCCAAAACACCTAATGCCCACGAATACAGCGTTAACAACTGACACAAGTTTTGAGTGCAGGCCGTATAGAATTATAGCGTAACTTAGTACATAGCGAAGGAATATATGAATCCATTTCTGAGCTTCAAAAAAGACGCTGCGTACGGGCGGGGCAGCGCGAGGTATATTGGAGTTTTATCCGGATACGGAAAAGAGGAGAACCATCCCAGGCCAAAATATTTTACCAAAAATCCGGCGGACGGCGACGACAGAAGGCATCAAGGCCAGGTCGGGAAAGATGATGGTGACCAGGTAACTGAGTATATGTTGTGGAGTGAGCTCTTTAACTCATTGTTAGCTAGCGAGGGAAAAGACGGGTCCGATAACCTAATCGCCGATGACGGAATAAACGTTCCGGCACACGACTATTACAAAGTGAGAATGGCAGTATCCCGGTTAACAGCCCTCGGTTACAGCAAGGCGCTAGATTATCACAGACTACTCGCAGAGCTCTTCAAACACGACTTGGTAAAGAGAATGCATCAACTCCCTTGCAAAATATATACGGATTAGCGCATGCTCCTAGATTGGAATCTAGGAGGGATTTTTCCAATAACGAAGAAAAGCTATCTCACAAACAGCGCCATTTACCGCCGAATCAGAATGTTTAATATAATGTTTACGCTTCTGTCGGAAGCTAAAATCAATGAACTGATTTGACCTTATCAGTGCAGCTTCCGACCTTGTAAATCTTTTATCGGTCTTTACAATGTGCTGTTGACAGGACAAAAAAGTTCCTTAGTGATGTTAATAAGTTAATAAGGCTCTGTCAAATGACGTCCAGCATTACCCCTGGTTCCGTATTGCGGAACACATTTCGAGCCATTTGAAACCAAACGAGGCTTCAGACAAGCCGACTGCCTTTGATGCGATTCCTTTAACGGAATGCTGGAGAAAATCATTACAGCGTCAGAACTCACTATTACCAATAAGTGATACTTTTGGCAGAGTAGGCAGTTATTCTCTGGATGAACAGAAATCACGATATACAAGTCGTTTATCGTACCTGTTCTGATGTATGGGTCGAAATCATAGATTGTTTCGAGAGAAGACGGCACGGTTCTTGGAGTGTTCGAGCGAAAAAGTAGTTAGGCTAGCATCAAAGAAGTTATAAAGATGAGCTCTATGAGTATTTTAGTAGACACTACAGTTTAGAAAAGGCTAGACTGGACCTCCATTGGTGCTCACAATTGACGTTCGTTATCGCGAAACAGGGATACTTGGCGTGACTTGGTACGGAACGGCTTATTGGCTCCAAAAGAAAAAACCGCTTTAGTCAGTAACAGAAGTTGTTATATTGGATAGTTCCGATGCAATAGAAACAACGACACAGCATTTCAATATTGCATGTCAGGAACCCGAAAAATCGAACCACTTAAAACCTGCCGCAGTCCGCATGTGAGATTATGCCAAAAAAAGTCAAATCAGCACATAGAGATGAAATGATTTTGCGTTTGTTTTTACAGCTACGTGTTGAGTTGGGCATGCAAAAATTTTTCATTTTGTTGTTATTGGAAGCATTCTGGCTTTAGCGGTGGAGTAGATGAGACAAGGAAGCTGACATTGGCAGCATCAGTTGATTGTTGTCAATTTCAGAATTGAATCAAACTTTGTGCAATGAGAGCATGTAAAGTATTATTGTTGTCAGTTGGATCAACTCACAAATCGACAGACATAACTGTGAAAGTAATACAACGTTTTGTCTTAGGATAAATATATGTAGATATTTGCTTGCGGTTTAACGTTTCGCTGCCACCGTGGTGTGATGGTAGCGTGCTCCGCCTACCACACCGGATGCCCTGGGTTCAAACCCCGGGCAAAGCAACATCAAAAATTTTATAAATAAGGTTTTCAATTACAAGAAAATTTTTCTAAGCGGGGTCGCCCCTCGGCAGTGTTTGGCAAGCGCTCCGGCTGTATTTCTTCCATGAAAAGCTCTCAGTGAAAACTCATCTGCCTTGCAGATGCCGTTCGGAGTCGGCATAAAATCATGTAGGTCCCGCCCGGCCAATTTGTAGGGAAAATAAGGAGGAGCACGACGCAAATTGGAAGAGAAGCTCGGCCTTAGATCTCTTCGGAGGTTATCGCGCCTTACATTTATTTTTTTTTTTAACGTCTCGCTGTCTGCTTTATTTGACTGTTTTTTAAGCGTCAATTCGTTTCATTACATTAGCGATTTTGCACGCAGTTTTTGGTTTACGAAATCCCTCCATTCTCACTTTTCACTCCTCAGCTATCTTTTCGCTATTGTTTAAGAAATTTTATTCATTTTGTGCTACGTTTTACAATGTACAAAATTGATGGCTGCCTCTTCTTGAGAAACAACCGAAAAATACAATTTTGTATTGATAACAGTAAATTTATAGCGCACTTATAAAACAACCCTTTCAATTTATAAAATACCTAAACAGTCAAAAAGAATGAAGAATAAAAAAAAAATCACAGTTTGACGTTCCCTTCGGATTGTTTAAACGTATTTCATTTTCCCAAAAATAGTTGCTCGAACCATTTAAAAGTCGGTATTCCCCATGCGCTGAAGGGTTGGCTCTTAGGTTTTTTTCTGATTTTTATTACCATACATCCCTTCAATAATAATATACTGACTGATATGACTTCAAATGCCACACAAATGGAATAAACGGAAATACGGATTAACACTCATTCATCCATTGTCAATAAGCGTAATGTGTACCTTCCCCGCCGTGCAGCCATTCCATATTATAAATGTACTTGTAGCTATTTTTTGGGGCTCTGAAGCTTTTAAGTTTAAATAGTGTTTCCACACATATGCTTTTTTATGTTTGTTTTATTTTCCGTATTTTTGTTGTAGTTTTTACTTGCTGAGCGGAAACATTTTATGGCAACATTAAGCGCATAACCCATTGTTGTATCGCTGATTATGTGTTGCTATAAACATTTCGAATGATAGTTTAATGGTCTACGGAAACGATAAGTAATTTAAATTGGGTAAAAGGGACACATATGCCAAACTAAATATGTTGCACATATAAGGGAAGGCTGAAGAGCTCAGATAGGAGCTGTCGAGAAGTCCCAGAAAGAAGCTGGAAATACGCAGAAACTTGCTGAAGGAAAGTGTGTAGTAGTTTGTGTGGGTAGTAGTTTGTAGTAACGTTTGTGTGGATCTGAAAAGTGTCGACCGAATATTTGTTTTCCAGCGGCTGACATTCTCCACCTCAATTACACGGATTGACTTATTTTAGATACAGAAGTGAGAAAATACTTTTCTTAAGGCTTTCGGTACGTTTAATCAGAGTCCGATATCAGAATTTTTAAATTACTTCTGGCTTTTGAGATGTTTTGAGCCGAAAGTGTTAAATACACGTCGTCCCGTTATATTGGCTAAGTTTCGTCACGAAAATTTCGTATTGCAAAATCATAAATAATATTATTCTTATTATATATTTGACTTAAAACAATAAGGAGGTGGGGCCGTGTGTAGAAGCCCACGAAAGTGGGGAAAGCTTCTGACCGCCATTCACCTGGGAATGGCCAGAGCGATTCTTTTGCATGCGGTTCAAGCAGCTCACTACTGCCGGTCGCTTGCACCGTTTAGCGGTGAGCTAATGTGAGAAGGCGACAACCTGGCTAGGCCACTCTGACATAATCGGTTTAAGGGCTAGCCGGGGGAGATTTCATCGGCAGCGTCTGTACACCTCTAGGTGCGGCTGCAAGCGGGCGTCTGTCTTGGAGCAAGCGGCTCGCTATATAAACGTGCAAAGTAATATTTTCACCCCCGCTGAGCGGGTTGTGCGCTGGGCTTGGGACCCGCCACGTAAAACCATACTCCAATGAAATATAACAACAAGCCTCGGATAAATACACTCTCTATTGATGACGACCATGGCAAACGTTTGAAGGACAATGAATTGAGGGCATGCACCTGGAACGTCCGCTCCCTGAATGGGATTGGTGCAGATGCCCGGCTGGTTGATGTCCTCGTCAAAACAAAATCTGACATCACCGCCATCCAAGAAATGCGTTGGACGAAGCAAAGAAGAAAGAAGATCAAAAATTGTGACATATATTGGAGTGGCCATGCGAATAAGCGCAGTTTCGGCGTCGGATTCGTGGTGGGAGAGAGACTTTGTCGCCAAGTGCTGGCGTTCACGCCTGTGGACGAGCGTCTCGCCGCTATCCGAATAAAAGCAAAATTTTTTAATATATCATTCATCTGCGCCCATGCGCCGACAGAGGAGAAAGACGATGAGGTGAAAGACACTTTTTATGAACAATTAGAACGCACATACGAGCGCTGCCCCCGTCATGATATAAAAGTCGTGCTTGGCGACTTTAACGCCAGGGTGGGCAAAGAAGGTGTTTTTGGCCCTACAGTCGGAAAGTTCAGCCTACAAAATGAAACTTCTCCTAACGGATTGAGGCTGATTGACTTTGCCGGTGCTCGAAACATGGTCATATCAAGCACGAGGTTCATGCATAAAAAGATACACCAAGCTACATGGCTGTCTCCTGATCGAAATACTCGCAATCAGATCGATCACGTTGTGATAGAGGGACGGCATGCCTCCAGTGTTTTAGATGTGCGAACGATCCGAGGTCCTAACATCGATTCGGACCATTATCTCGTTGCAGCCAAAATACGCACCCGCCTCAACGCAGCTAAAAACAAGGAACAAAAAACACAAGGAAAGCTAGACGTCGAAAAGCTTCAATCACAACAGACTGCCAATGATTTCGCAACTCGACTCTCATACCTGCTCTCTGAGGGCACAACATCTCCAAAGCACTTCGTACTGCCGCCGAGGAAAAAATTGGTTACCGGCGGCCACGAAAAAACAACTGGTATGATGAAGAATGCCGCGTTGCAACCGAAGGAAAAGACGCTGCCTACAGGGCTACGTTAAAAGCGAGCGCGACAAGAGGAGTGTGTGAACGCTATCGTGAGTTGAAAAGGGAAGCGAGACGTCTTTTCAGGAAGAAAAAAGCAGAAGCAGAAAAGCGTGAGTGCGAGGAGCTTGAGCTGCTAGCCACATGGAATAACGCCCGAAAATTCTACCAAAAAACACGGCGACAGACGGAAGGTTTTAAGACCGGGGCAAACTCCTGTAGGAATGAAAACGGCGACCTTGTAACTGATGTCCAGAGAGTGCTTAGATTATACACTTCTCTGCTCTCCTAAATGGAGGCAGCAATTCACCGCGCAGAGATGAAGAACCCAATCCCGCAATCGATGATGATGGAATATATGTCCCCCCGCCCGATTATGACGAAGTTAGAATAGCAATAACCAGATTGAAAAACAACAAGGCCGTGGGCGCTGATGGATTGCCTGCGGAGCTATTAAAGTTCGGCGGCGAGGAGTTGGTAAGGCGCATGCAGCAGCTTCTTAGCAAAATATGGGCGGACGAAAGCATGCCCGACGGTTGGAATCTAAGTGTTCATTGCCCAGTCCACAAGAAGGGGGATACTGCAAAATGCACCAACTATCGTGGAATCAGCCTTCTTAATATCGAATATAAGGTCCTTACAAGTGTATTGTGCGAAAGATTGAAGCCCACCGTGAACCGGCTGATTGGACCTTATCAGTGCGGCTTCAGACCTGGCAAATCTACCATCGACCAGATTTTCACAATGCGCCAAATCTTGGAAAAAACTCGTGAAAAGAGAATCGACACACATCACCTCGACTTTAAAGCCGCCTTCGACAGCACGAAAAGGAGCTGCCTATATGCCGCTATGTCTGAATTTGGTTTCCCCGCAAACTTATACGGCTGTGCAAAATGACGTTGAGCAACACCATCAGCTCAGTCAGAATTCGGAAGGACCTCTCCGAGCCGTTCGAAACTAAACGAGGTTTCATACAGGGTGACCCCCTATCGTGCGATTTCTTTAATTTGATGCTGGAGAAAATTATACTAGCTGCAGAACTTAACCGCACTGGAACAATATACTATAAAAGCGTGCAATTACTGGCATATGCTGATGACATTGATATCATCGGCCTAAAAACCCGCGCTGTTAGTTCTGCTTACTCCAAGCTGGAAAAAGAAGCGGTAAAGATGGGTTTGATGGTGAATGAGGACAAAACGAAGTACCTGCTGTCATCGAGCAAAGAGTCAGCGCATATGCGCCTTTGCAACCACGCTACTGTTGGCAGCCATAATTTCGAAATAGTAAAAGACTTCGTTTATTTGGGAACCAGCATCAACACTAGCAACAACATCAGCACTGAAATCCAGCGAAGAATCAATCTTGCCAATAAATGCTACTTTGGACTAGGTAGGTAATTGAAAAGTAAAGTCCTCTCTCGGCGAACGAAAATCATACTCTACAAGTCACTTATCGTACCCGTCCTGCTATATGGGGCAGAAGCATGGACCATGACAACAGCAGATGAAGCGGCTTTGGGAGTGTTCGAGAGAAAAGTTCTTCGAAAGATTTATGGACCTCTACGCGTTGGCGATGGTGAGTACCGAAGAAGAATTAATGATGAGCTGTACGAGCTATACGCAGACATCAACATTGTCCAGCGAATTAAAACGCAGCGGCTGCGCTGGCTAGGCCATGTTATGCGAATGAAAGATGATGCTCCGGCCAAGAAAGTGTTTCTATCGGAACCCGCCTATGGAAGCAGAGGTAGAGGGCGACCCCCACTCCGTTGGAAGGACCAGGTGGAAAACGATTTAAACTCCCTTGGTGTAACCAATTGGCGCCGGTTGGCGGAGCGAAGGAGCGACTGGCGCGCCTTGTTGGACGGCCATAACCGTTTAGACGGTTAAGCGCCAATTAAGTAAGTAAGTAAGTAAAACAATAAATTCAGATAGACTAGTAATATTGGAAAGTTTCCTTAGTGCCTGAAAATGCTACACTACTCTGAAGTTTTTTTTGATTTTGCTCCGGCTCTGAACATGAACAGAGCATATAGAAGAGCTGTTGCATAAAAAAGTCATAGCATTCCTGTTGCTCTGCTACAAGCTGCATCGAGTGAGTTAGACGCCATAGTTGAGGTGATAAATTTTACTTTATCTACTTTTACTGCAAAGACGTCGGTACAATAACGAAAGTTTTACCTTACATACTAATAAATATGACCTTAATATTAGTGGCCAGAAAATGAGTTTACATCTTATTCGATGACAGCATATACCTACAAAAAAATGCATCAATATTCCCATAGTCATAGCCTCGTTTCTTAGAACTTGTTGTCCATTTTCTGAAATGTTGTTTAAAGCATCAAGTTAAAAAACTGGAGACAAGAGGCGACGAGATCTAGGTTCCAGCGGTTGTTGTAGTTGTTATTGTAGCAGTGCTTCGCCCCATCCGATATGTACGACTACTCACAAATTGTCATTAATATCCTCTAAAGGGAGTCCAATGAGGCTTGCAGTTTCAACAGGGTGGACCTAGGTGAGAGGGATATAAGAGGAGTTGGTTCCACATTGTAATTAAAGAGATGGTTGGGCAGAGAATAAGAAGGTAAAATAACAATTGACAGATATCACAAAAAAGCAGCTTAACATAAGTCCACTTCACCCATCCATAACTTGTACATATAAGGCATTAATTTTTTAGTTTTTATATGGAGCCATTTATTAGGTTCGGGAACAACTGCCTTTGAGAAACTTGAAATTGTTTGTTGCCCGCTCTCAAGTGGACAATTTCAACACTTATTTATCGGTCATATTACGCCCAGCTTGTAAATGACTGTTTAGGTAGTTCTTAGTTGAATATGAAGCAGGCTGCAGGAACCAGGATTAGAAGAGCCGTGAAAGACCTAAAGCACACAGTTTGAGTGGACAAATTTCATGTATTCACTTAACGTTAACATACCTTGCAGCAAATTTCACTTGTTCCGAAATAGCGCAAAACTATAGAAATAAGAGACGTTTTTAACTCTGTTCCCTTGCCGTGCTTTCAGTCTACACTTGTCACATTGTGATGTCCTATAAAATGACGACTGCCCCACTTTGCAGACATTTTAAACGTGCTCTTAACTGGTTAGGTAATAGCCGGTTTTGAAGTAGTCCCAACCTTTGACTAGTTAATTAAAATACATATACCTCAAGCTTCAGCGCTGTTGGAAAAAGTGTGGCTACTAACTGTCGCACTCTGAATCCGATAAGCACCAGTTCGGAGTATCACAACGATAGCTACAACAGAGTCTTTACCTGAACAGGAAAACATTTTCTTGTTGTTTTTGTTATATTAACGATAGAGACACTTTAACCCCCTAGTTCCATGAGAAAATTCGGGTCACCACAGTCTCGCCTGGTTAATATGTGTATGATATATTTATACTTGTAGAAAAATTCTCCTCCCGTAGGTGAGGTTAACAATTGGGTCGCTGAAACTCTGAAGATGCAAAGCTTTGTATTGCTGTTATCAAACCCTTGAATTCCCTGAAGAAAGCATTTTCATTGCACTTTCCAAACTGCACTTAGTCTGACGCATCTAGTGTTAAATCCAATGAGGAGGTGAACGATGACAACAAAACGTACTAAGAGAGGTGCAAAAATGACCTACAAGGTTCGACGTGGTCTTATAAAATCATTCTGGGAGTGTTTGAAATACTGTACGAGCACGCTACTGCTCGAGCTGCCCAACATACGTCAAACTTTTCGAAATGGGGAAATTGGGCTATGCAAGCTCTTAGTTTACCTTTTCTACCAGCTCTTTTCCTCTCATTTATATGTCGAGGAACTTCAACCCTTATCGCTTGTGGTCTCTATACGCCCAACATGTTAATGCCAATTTAACTGCTTAATGAATTGGTTTAATTTCCTGAATCTGCAGCAAAGATTCTGAGCCTGATAGCTCTTGAGTATTCGTTAAAAATTTATTTCATGAAGCAATTTCTTAAGCAGTGAGCTCGCTCGGATTTCTTCAAAATTTCAGGAGGTATATTAGACTGGATTAGTCCCAATAAGATTTAAAAATGTTGCAAAAGTCCGACCTTAAATTGAAAACTTGCTTTGAAAAGATTTCTAAAAACATAAAATTTTTTTATCCTTGCAAATACAGACGAAATTTTTTTTTGTTGTAACTAGGTTATCTGACATCCCATTTTTAAATTTGATGTGTTATTATTTTTCTTTAAGAATCTCTTAAGGAAATTTTTTATTTCCTTTTGAGCTCTGCTGTAGTTTTCACTTACTCGTTTTTCCATGGTTTAGTGAAAAGAAACTCATATCCTAAAGGGCTTTAGCTAGTTTAGGGGAAAGAACTATAAGAAAACGACTTCCGAGCTCAAAAGGACTATAGAGATCCTCTAGGCAAAAACTACAACACATGAAATTTAAAAATAAGATATAAAATAATCAAGATATAACAAAAAACAATTTCGAATGTATTTGCAAGGATAAAACAAATTTTTTCCGAAACCTTCTCACCATAAGTTTCGAATTTGGGGGTATAGTTTCGCTACCTTTTCTTTCGGCCCTATGTAGGGTACATCCAAATGTTGATGATTTTCACTATTAGTTTCAGTCAAGTCCTCCGATTCCCTTCATTATACAACGACAGGCTCAAAGCTTTGGTGTTACAATTTGGAGCCAATCAGCATAGCGAAGAAGCGGCTGACGCGCCCTCTGGACGGCCATCGGCTCAAACGGTCAAGTGCAAACTAAATGAGTAAGTAAATGATCTCATAATCAGTATATATTGGTGTCTGATAAAGCATCGTAATAACTGGCCGAAATTTGCTGCTACTTTAATTAAATTTCATAGGCGTGTTACTTACGCTCTTACTTTAATACGTCAAAACTATCAAAGCCCAAATAAAAACATATCTAAAGCTCACATCGAACATATTAAATAAGTATTTATTATTTATTTACCTAAAGTCGAAAAAAGATAAAACATGTCCTAACTTCTCGCTGTCCATTTCAGATTGGCTGTCGTAAAGTTGTTATATAGCTGTCAATCTATGAAACCATTAATATAATTAAACGTGCGTAGATCTGTACTACTGATTTCACTTTGCGTTGTTGTTGTTATTTGTAGGTATATTGTTACTTTTGTAATGGTCATTATTTGGCTTTTGAATTGTATAACCTGTAAAGGAAAACAATTTTTCTAATGGTTCTTAATATTTGGCAAATGTCACCCAACTTCGATGAGATGCTTTGACAACTACATAAATACCGGCCAACACACCGTCATTCTAGTAACATGGCCGGCCTGTAGTTGAGGTAGTAAGCCTTATGAATAGAATTTCTTATTTGATGGTATTTTTCTTGAAT
Organism: Eurosta solidaginis; assembly: GCF_040869045.1. NCBI lineage: Eukaryota > Metazoa > Arthropoda > Insecta > Diptera > Tephritidae > Eurosta > Eurosta solidaginis. The sequence goes on from NC_090320.1 coordinate 272,570,762, forward strand.
GATTTCAAATAAAGATGTACCTTTATTTTTATTGTTCTTTCTTTTACCTTGAGTAATTTTTTTGTGCTTTGAGAGTTTTGCTATTCTTCAATTCAACTCAATGTTTTTTTGTTTTTTCCATTTCGTTAATGTCCTTAACATTCATTCGGTCTTCTTTCACTCTTTCGTAAAGTATTTGTGTTAGTTTAATGTATTTAATTTCTTTATTCAGTGCTCTTACTTTCTATTCGTTGAATTTGGTGTCTGTGTGATAAGAGGTTTTTGTTAATACATATTTTTTGATAATTTAAGTTAATTATATTAGGAAACATCACTACCTTTTCACACTTCGCTCGAAGCAATTTCGGATTATATTAAAATAATTCTCAGAAATAAATTTCTGATTTTCAAAAAAGGTAAATATCTGGCACTTAGTTTCAGTTCATATCTCAAACCTTGTTATATTTTTTGCTTTTTCTGAAAACTACTAAAAGGCGTGATTTTAGTACACACTTTGCAAAAGAGTTTCGTTTGTGACAAAAGTCTCATTGGAGTTCACATCTCCTGGGCCATTACATTTGCAAAAATGACACTATGTCTGCAGAATCTGAGAATATCCTATTAAGTTATTTAAAGTCTTGTGAATATATTCATAAGATTATGAAAAGCTTACCTTAAAACTGCGCTGATTCGAAATTGACGTTAAGCCTTTGGCCAAATGGCATTTTGTTAATAAAACTATATGAAAGATCAAAACGGCCGGGAGTGATTTCGGAAAAAAATGTTACATATTAACCAACCAAGTTTATTAGACTATACGTTTAACTCCTAGCTGAAGTTTTCTGCAATTCCAATAGCTATGTTATATGATTTTTCGTTACAAACTATTCATTACAAATCGTTGAAATGCCACTTTTTCAATTTGCTTGACTAGCGATGTTGTTGCTGGTGTTTTAGCAGTGCTTGACTAGCGATTTGTATATGTTGTATATGAACCACATTTCTACTAATGGAGAATACTGGATAGAATCTGAGTTATAACTTTTTCAATGGAAGCTATTCCAATGTGGTAGGAGAAGCGATTCTAAAAATAATACCCAAATTATATGGAAATGGTACTGGAATAATCTCGAAAGCCTGGAAATGATAATGACAAAAGTCCAAAAATGTTCCAAATATAGCTCTAAAATGGCCCCATAACAACCTTAAAGTAATCACTTAAGCAATCCTGAAATTGTGACGTTATGATGTGATCCCAACATTATTTTAAAGTCATTTATGAAACTATAAGTAAATAGTTTAGAAATAAATTCAAATCAGCCGTAAATTAAACTCGAAAACCATACTTAAATTACTTTTAGATAGCTCGAAAATAATCTTTAAAAAATTTCCAAATATTCAAGAGATAGTCCCGAAATTATTGAGAAATGCCTCGGATACGGTCCGAAAATATTCCCGAAATTACTTAGACACTTTCTCAAAATATGTTGAAAACAGCTCGACGATGATGCGAAATCCATATCGAACTGATTTGGAAATAATTTTTTTATCAATTGTTTTTTATCCATTGATAAAAGATTGCAAGTTCTAATTTTTCAGACAGGCAGTTGTCTGAAAAATTGTCTATCTTATATTTCAAATTAAAAAAATAAATTTTCAACTATTGAAGAATTAAAAAACTATAACTTTTATAAAAGTTTTTATTATAGGCCTTGAGATTGAATTGGAATGGTTGCAAATGGTTTTAAAATGATGCGGAAACCATTCTGAAATGTTCGGTCTTGTTCTCAAAAAGGTTCTGGTATGATCATTGTCAATGTCGAAGATACGCTAAAGTTATCCCGAAAACAATAATCTCTAAATTGCCCCGAAATTATTCAAAAATGGTCAGTTAATGATACTGGAAAAAATCCTAAAAAAAATTTTGGTCCAGCTTCAAAATAATCTAAAAAAGTACCAAACTGTCTGAAAAATATGCCAAAACAATTTGAAAACAATCCTAAAATGATAAGAAAGCCGAAAAATTATTCGGAAACAATTCCGAACTGTTCCGGAGTTATTATAGCAATTTTTCCCAAATGACCTCGAAATAGTGACGAAACAATCTCGAACGAATCTCAAAATGTTTTGAAAGAAACTCTAAACGATCCAGATATATCAGAAGAGGCCTTTGGAGCCCACTTAAGCACATCTATGTCAAAGGGGAAAACTCACAACTCTAAGTTTCGAAGTTATAAGTACCACTCACCAAACTCTTTACTTAATTTATTTATGCCTTTACTAAATAGCGAGAAAAGACTTGGTAAAACAAGTAAGGAAGGCTAAGTTCGGGTGTAACCGAACATTACATACTCAGCTGCCAAATTACAGCTTGCAAAACTTTTAAATTACCTTCTTTTAAAAGTATGCGTTATAAAGTCAACCCACATACCAAGTTTCATCACTTTACCGTCTTTGGTAAAGAATTATCGCACTTTTTCGGTTTTTCGAAAATTTGATATCGAAAAAGTGGCGTGGTTATAATCCGATATCGTTAATTTTAAATAGCGATCTGGGATGTGTGCCCAGCAATTTACATACCAAATTTCATTAAGATACCTCAAAATTTACTCAAGTTATCGTGTTTGCGGACAGCAGGACGGTCATGGCTGAATGAATTTTTTTATAGCCCAGATCATTTTGATATATATAAGTCTATATCTATCTCTATTAGTTAATGACCTTATAGGGTACCGTTGTGCGAACAAAATTAATATACTCTGTGAGTTCTGCTCAGCTGAGTATAAAAAAATGCATTGGCTCATATGGGGAAGGAGTCAGCTTTTCGCGTTTTCTTAATAAGCGACTTTTTTTAATTGGTCGCTCTGTATGAGACATTGTTATTATAATGTTCCAAAATAATTCTAAAGTTATTTCGAAAAAATTTACTGAATAGTTCTAAAATCATCCAAAAACTATCCAAAATCTTTACAAATAGGTCCAAAACGAACCAAAAAGGTCCCGAAACGATCTGGTGATAGTAACGAAATACTAGGGAAATGCTCCTCATACGGTCTCCAAATAATAGCGTGTGATCTCGAATGAAATTTTAAAATAATAAGGGAGTTCAGCTTTATGTGAAAATGGCCTAGCATCATTGCATTGCAAACTTCTATAGCATATTTTTTACAGTACACTAACAAAATACACGGCTATGCATTTGTTACGTTAGTGCAAAAATGCAACATCAATACCATTTTTATACTCAGTTGAGCAGAGCTCACAGAGTATATTAAGTTTGATTGGATAACGGTTGGTTGTACAGGTATAAAGGAATCGAGATAGATATAGACTTCCATATATCAAAATAATCAGGATCGAAAAAAAATTTGATTGAGCCATGTCCGTCCGTCCGTCCGTCCGTCCGTTAACACGATAACTTGAGTAAATTTTGAGGTAAATTGATGAAATTTGGTATGTAGGTTCCTGAGCACTCATCTCAGATCGCTATTTAAAATGAACGAAATCGGACCATAACCACGCCCACTTTTTCGATATCGAAAATTTCGAAAAACAGAAAAAGTGCGATAATTCATTACCAAAGAAAGCTAAAACGATGAAACTTGGTAGGTGACACAGAATAGAAAACTAGTAAAATTTTGGACAATGGGCGTGGCACCGCCCACTTTTAAAAGAAAGAAATTTAAAACTTTTGCAAGCTGTAATTTGGCAGTCGTTGAAGATATCATGATGAAATTTGGCAGGAACGTTACTCCTATTACTATATGTACGCTTAATAAAAATTAGTAAAAGCGGAGAAGGACCACGCCCACTTTTAAAAAAAATTTTTTTAAAGTAAAATTTTAACAAAAAATTTAATATCTTTACAGTATATAAGTAAATTATGTCAACATTCAACTCCAGTAATGATATGGTGCAACAAAATACAAAAATAAGAGAAAATTTCAAAATGGGCTTGGCTCCGCCCTTTTTCATTTAATTTGTCTAGGATACTTTTAATGCCATAAGTCGAACAAAAATTTACCAATCCTTGTGAAATTTGGTAGGGGCATAGATATTATGACGCTAACTGTTTTCCGTGAAAATGGGCGAAATCGGATGAAGCCACACCCAGTTTTTATACACAGTCGTCCGTCTGTCCTTCCGCATGGGCGTTAACACGATAACTTGAGTAAATTTTGAGGTATCTTGATGAAATTTGGTACTTAGGTTCCTGGGCACTCATCCCAGATCGCTATTTAAAATTAATGAAATCGGACCGTAACCACGCCCACTTTTTCTATATCGAAAATTACGAAAAATGAAAAAAATGCCATAATTCTATACCAAATACGAAAAGAGGGATGAAACATGGTAATTTGATTGGTTTATTGACGCGAAATATAACTTTAGAAAAAACTTTGTAAAATGGTTGCGACACCTACCATATTAAGTAGAAGAAAATGAAAAAGTTCTGCAGGGCGAAATAAAGAACCCTTGAAATCTTGGCAGGTATTACATATATAAATAAATTAGCGGTATCCTACAGATGATGTTCTGGGTCACCCTGGTCCACATTTTGGTCGATATCTGGAAAACGCCTTCACATATACAACTACCACCACTCCCTTTTAAAGCTCTCATTAATACCTTTAATTTGATACCAATATCGTACAAACACATTCTAGAGTCACCCCTGGTCCACCTTTATGGCGATATCTCGAAAAGGCGACCACCTATAAAACGAGGGCCCACACCCTTTTAAAAATACTCATTAACACCTTTCATTTGATACCCATATCGTACAAACAAAGTCTAGAGTCACCCCTGGTACACCTTTATTGCGACACCTCGAAAAGGCGTCCACCTATAGAACTAAGCTCCACGCCCTTTTAAAATACTAATTAACACCTTTCGTTTGATACCCATATTATACAAACGTATTCTAGAGTCACCCCTGGTCCACCTTAATGGCAATATCTCGAAAAGGCAACCACCTATACAACTAACACCACTCACTTTTAAACCCCTCAATAATACCTTAAATTTGATACCCATATCGTACAAACACATTCTAGAGTCACCCCTGATCCACCTTTATGGCGATATCCCTAAATGGCGTCCACCTATAGAACTATGGTCCACTGCCTCACAAAGTACTCTTTAATGCCTTTCATTTGATACACATGTCATACAAACACATTCCAGGGTTTCCCTCGTTTCATTTTCCTACATAGTTATTTTCCCTTATGTTGTCACCATAGCTCTCAACTGAGTATGTAATGTTCGGTTACACCCGAACTTAACCTTCCTTACTTGTTCAATATTGAATAGAAATCATCAACTATCAACAAAACAAAAAAAGCATAGAAAACATTTTATATGAAACAAGTAAGGAAGTCTGAGTTCGGGTGAAACCGAACATTACGTACCCAGCTGTACACCTGAAATGCTGTTGTTGTTTGTTTTGTGTGCTTAATAATTTTACAAGGCTGCGCAATAATACATATACATATGGGTCTATTCTGATCAAATTTTTCTTCGAGTTATGGCTCCCGAAACATAGAAAATTTGCTTAGTCATAAAAGGGGTGGCGCCACGCCCATTTTTTAAAACTCTTTATTGTTATAAATCCACTTGGGAAATGAAATACCATAGCTCTTTTTTGCAAAGATATAGCTTATTTTATTCGTCCACGACCCTTTTAAAAATCTTTTATATAAAAGCGGGCGTGGTCCTTAACGGATTTCGTTAATTTTTCTTCAAAGCATTCCTTATAATAGTAAAGGCAACCTCTCTGCCAAATTTTGTTACGATAGGATTAACGATTTTTGATTTATGATTAGTAATATTTGTAAAATTGATTTTTTCACAAGTGGGCGGTGCCACGCCCATTTAAAATTTTTTTTTTCAAATCTTTCTAAATATGAGTCCACACGTCAAATTTCAACATTCGGGTTGTATTAGTAGTTTCCAAAATGTTATATATATAAAAAGTGGGCATGGTTATCATCCGATTTCGCTCATTTTCAATACCACTCTATTCTGCGTCCTCGTGTACTAAATTTGGTGAAAATATCTCAATATTTACTCAAGTTATCGTTTTAACGGACAGACGGACGGACGTACAACACGGACATGGCTCAATCACATTTTTTTTCATACTGGTGATTTTGATATATAGAAGTCTATAGCTATTTCGATGCTCTTAAACCTGTACAACCAACCGTTATCCAATCAAAGTTATAATACCCTGTGTACAAGTACAGCTAGGTATAAAAGTTGCTCACGCCACAGCAGCTTATATTTGCTATACCAACGTTTCCAACGTCAAATGCACAAAAGTCTGAACTCCCTTAACATATAAAACGAAATATTGAAGTGATCATGAAATTGCTTGTGATGCCTTAAAATGCCTTGATGAAACTATAAACTCATTCCTTAGGCCAAGCGTGCATACGTTTTATGATCAGTCATTTGTATGTAAATGTATACAGGTAGTTTTTTGGAAGTTCTAAATTGAATGAAACTGCCTTGTCGTCGCTGAAAACAAAACTTCTGTATTTGATGAGCACGCGCCCCTTCTCGGAAAAGTCATAACAGGCAAACAAGTTATGCACTAAAAAGCTCCGTACAACCAAAGTCGAAGTTATAACTTTTACTGAAATAAAAACTCTGGAAGAAAAGTCAAAAAGATTTGTGAAAAACCCAGCTTATTTGAAAAAAACCCTTCGGTTCTGCTATTCCTATATCCCTACTAGCACTTCGAACAGGTCCAGGATAAATAAAGGGCACCAGAAGAGGAATAAAACCAGCATCGTTTCTAGTCAATGGGGGATCCCAATATTGGAGGGTATTAATGCCTAGCTTTTAAAAGCATTGATACCGTCAAATTCCTTACTTTAGTGGGTAGTATGTGAATTGGAGACACCGTGACCATATATGTTTAAATGCTGATAAGCTAGAGATTGTCAGCGCATCAATTGGATCTACGAATCCAAGTTCAAGTGGTTAAAAGAAAAAAAGAGAACTTAATACTTTAAAGTTTGGAAAGCTTAAATCTACATACAGGCAAATATCTCTTGTTTGTACTATGTACACATTGATGTGAGTGATTTATCATTATTTACATCCCAATATACTCAGTAGAAATGACTAATGGACAGCTTAACTGATGCCACTCATGCTTACCTAACACACATATATACTTGTGTACATATATGTAGCTACCATACATAGTAATTGATGCATAGAAAGTGTTGGTGTACCTTTTTTGGGGCAAGAGCTCACCAGCCCTTGGACAGGACTTCACTCTTAGTAAGCAATAAATTCAGTTTAATACGTTTAAATCTACTATATGCCAATGAAATTTTTCAATGGTTTTTGTACTTTAGGCACTCAATTTTTTATTTATTTTTATTGAGAAAAAAAGTATTTTTGTATCATTTAATCCTTGTTTTATGTTGCAATGTATGGGATGTAGATTTGATTTGGCGTAGAATATATCGTATGCGAATTATAAAGACCATGAGGGGATTTTTGCGGATTTTTGCCTAGCACCTTCGGTTTGGTCGGTGAGCACACATTTTAACCACACACTTCTTTCGAAACAACCAATTGATTAATGTTTAGTAGGTCATGACGTGATTAAAATTCTGTACAAAAAATTGCGCTAGAAAAAAAAAAAACATTTTACGCCTTGAACTATGCAATATAGATGACTACAAAATCCCCTTATTGATTCTTTTTTGCTACTTAGCTGGATTCCCAGGCTAGGTGCCCCGGGGCAGCTCGAGCGCCGACCATACGGCCATAGTAGTATAGCGTCATCAATCACAAGACGAACAGACTACCTGATTCCCTATCTGCGCTTCGAGGGAGATCTTAAGGCCAGAATAGAGGTGGACGGTTGGCGCAAGGGTGCGCAAATGACGGACGAAGCGATACATGTGTACACAGATGGTTCAAAAGTAGTGGAAGGAGTAGGGTCTGCGGTATACTGTGCTGATCCAGAAATAAGCAGTTCCTACAGGCTGCCGGATTACTGTAGCGTGTCCCAAGCGGAAATATTAGCCATAACCAAAGCATTAGAAACCCTGGAAGAGAATAGCTTAAGCTGCAACCGTGTTAACTTTTATATTGACAGTCAAGCAGCAATTAAGGCAATAATCTCGCATAGCACAGCATCTAAATGCGTGTTAGAGTGTAAGCAGTCTCTGGAGAGAATCGGGACAGGGAGAAACATACATCTATATTGGGTCCCAGGTTATATGGGAATAGATGGGAATGAAAAAACGGACGAACTAGCTAAAAAGGGCGCATCCCTTGAAGCTTGCTCCGTAGGCGTTCCAATTAAATTGGGCGAGATTAAGCGAAGGCGAGAGGTGCACATGATCGACCAAGCGGGAAAGGCGTGGGTTCAAGCGCGGGGCTGTAAAGTGTCGAAGATTATGTGTAGATCTTACAACCTTGAACTAATACAGTTGCTTCTATCATTAAAAAGAGACGAATGTAGACTCATGACGGGTATTCTGACTGGACACTGCCTTCTGGCGTCACATGCCTTTAAATTAGACTTGCTCAGTGATAGCAGATATAGGAAGTGTGGGTTGGAGGAGGAAACGATCGAGCACGTTCTGTGCTTGTGCCCTGCACTTGCAAGGCTAAGACTCCAGCTATTAGGAGTGATACAGCTGTCAGATCTAGAAGCAGCAAGTGGCTTAAGTCCTAGGAAGCTTCTAGTATTTGCCAAGAGGACGGATTTATTTTATAACATAGGTCCTGGTTTTTAATAGGGTTTTTCAGTTTGGTCGTTAAAACAAATTTCTGGTAACACTACGGAATCAATCAGTCTATGTGAGGTCCTAATGGGCATGCCAGTTCAACCTAACCTAATCTAACTGGATTCCCATTTAAATAGGCACTAAACAAATATATTAACAGTGTTCCTTTCCACAGAATTAAATAAGGCGAATTAGGTAGAAAAAAAATGTATAAATACTTGGGGCGTTATACCTGCGAGGAGATTTAGGCCGTGATGCATATAAAACATATAAAATAGACTGCATACTTCTAGGTGACAAGTTTCATATTTTATTCTATGTGATATTTCACGATCTTTGTCCAAAGAATTTCCTCGTGATCTGCCTAGTGAATGTTTTTCGACAGTTGTAGTGATATGACCCGACGGTTTCTGGACATTTGCATTTAGTTTTCTGAGAAGCATGCTAGATAGGAGCTCACTACTTATATTAAGCCGACATATTCAACAGTAATTGGATGTGTTTGAGGAGTTGCCTTACTTATGAACTGGACAGGGTATACTAATAATTTATATAAGCATCTATCATTCTCATCTATTCTGTGGGTTTGATTTAAATCAGAACTTTGTGTTTTTGTTGTTTGTTGTAGCGATAAGGAAACTCCCAGAAGGCCCTGGGGAATGTTGTCGACGTTTATGGTTCTTTGCCAGCAAGGTAATAGCCCTAGTGAACTTTTTGTAGTTAGGGATTATGGTTTAGAATGCGTTCCTCCGTCGGTATAAAGTGAGCAAAAGAAAAGCTCCATCCGTAACTTGAAAATGATCTCTGCGTTTGTTACCAGATAGTGACTTTACTTCCTGCAGAATATTTTGAAACCAAGTCATACATAAACCTTTCGGCCTCTGAGTCGCTCTGACCGCAAGTGGACAGCGTTCCTCTCATCCAAGGCCAAGTACTGCTACAACAACAAAAACAACAACAACAGCAGCGTCGGTCTGTACTGAGCCTGAGAGAGAAATTATAGGAACCAAATTGAGAAATCACAATTAGTCTATGCTGCTAGGAAATCGGGAACAACATCCTTGTGTTGTGCACTTTTTAGCTAGGTTATTATATAAGGAAACAGCCAAGTAGCTCGCTGATTCATAGTAAATTTATTGTTTGCTATTTAATTGCATTGATTATTATTTTATTTTTTCTTTAAGAAGAATGGTGGATGCAAGGACCCTATAACAGATCCTAAAAGAAGCTAGATCACTGTAACATTTTTTAGTAGCTAGCATTTACGTCCAAATTAGACTGGTCGAGCTTAAGAAAAGGCGAGATTTGCACATGATCGATCAAGTAGGAAAGACGGGGACCCTAACGCGAAGCTGTAAAGTATCTTGCAACCTTAATTCTATGATTAAAAATGCTATCATTAAACTCATGACGGGTATTCTAACGCCTTCTGGCGTCACATGCCTTTAAATTTGGCTTGGTCAGTGATACCAGATGTAAGAAGTGCGGGTTGGAGGAGGAAATGATCGAGCACGTTTTATGCTCTTGACCTGTGCTTGTCAGGCCAAAACTCCAGCTATTAAAAGTGATACAGCTATCAGATCTAGAAACAGCAAGTGGCATAGGTTCTAGAAATCTTCTAGTATTTGTCAAGAGGTCGGAGTTATTTTATAACAAACATTGGTCTTGGTTTTTGATAGGGTTTTTAGTTTTTCCGGTAACACTACGGACTCATTCAGTCTATATGAGGTCCTCACGGCACGGCCAGTTTAACCAAATCTGTCCCAAGTCATTTAAGCAGATTTCGATAAAGGGCTGAGAAGATCGGATGTCTGCTTCGGCGGCGGATATGCAGAGATAAACTAATTTTGAAGAACATTGCGTCGGTGTAAACTATGGCAAGAACGTTACCACTTCTTTGTGAAGATTTAATGCACTCGCAAATCGGTATAGATCCAAATGGAAAAATTAAGAGAAATACTTACTCAAAATGGGGATATCGAATAAAAATCCTAATATCTAATTTGATTTTGTTATTGCACCGTTTACTAATATTTTTACAGCAATACGACTTAAAATATCTTTCGTATGATATCCTTTTTATCTTTTTCTTTAACTGTTGAAATTAGGTGGCAACTCAGTACGAATGCATATAAAGATTGTGTGGCAACGCTATATAACAGCATTTCATTGAATTATGGCTTAAAATGCTTACATAGAAGAATTAGGTGCTAATCCTAGGTGGAAACTTCTTTTAATATATTTTTGTTCGAGTTTCGCATTTGGGTAATCCCATTCAATTTTCAGGTCAGGTGGCTCAAATTTGGCTCTCAGTCTGTATGACGGTTGAAGTTATAGTATTTGTAATTTTATGGGATTTATATTTCTGTGTTGCTATTCCTGATCAAAATGCACTTCACATCGCATATTCTGCATTTAAGGCTAACGGCTTTATCTCCCTCACAGCCAGCAGGACGGTCCAAAAACGCTGGACTGATATTTTGTATGTTGACATTGCTGAATGTCAAAGTAGGAAAGTAATGGTGCTTAAACAACGTTGTCACACCAACACGTCCGCCGAATAAATTCACACACGGTCATTTGCGCTGGGATTAAAGTTCAGTGGTGCAGTGTTGGTGGTGATGAGTCGAAAGGTCTTTTATCGCAGCAAACCAAACCGTCCGATGTGCAAATGTGAAGGGGTCAAATTCATTACTTTTTACTTCTATTTTTTCTATTTGCTCTAGTTTGGAAAAGGAGTAACCTTTTCCCGCCATTAAAAATTGTGAATGAGCAAAGCCATTGAATGAGGCTAAAAAGTGATTAATTCAAAATCCTTTCGTACGCGCAAACAATTTTCGCCTAAAGTCAGGGCGCGCTTTCGTTTTTACAGAAATCAAAATGCAAAAAAAAAAAAAAAATGTACTGATATCGGAAAATGAAATGCAAGCGGACAAACGCTGCGAAGTGAATATGTATGTGAAAGCAAAACCGTGAATGGATGAATTTAACTCAAATAATTTCCAATGCCAAGTGCTATCTGACGTTTCATTCGCGCATTTCCTGTAGCTATCGTACAATTGCCCTTCACGAATGTGAAGGCCTAAAATTTTGAATGGCATACGCGAGTTTCAAGCACATATTCTAGGGGGCCAAAGAAAATAACCATATACAGTCCATTAACCTACACAACTCAATGATTTCTAATCCTTTGATCTACCGATGGTTATAAAGAGAGGAAAATAGGCGAGGAAGGTCAACAAGCGGAGACGCGAAGGAGCTGCATGATGAATGTGACTGGTTAACTGCGCGGAAGCTGCATACCAAATGGAAAAGAGAAATAGTGTTTGATTCACCTTTAAAAGATGGCGGCATGAACATATGTTCATGCACGCAAAACTGTTTTAACTTGTCATAAGGAATAGCGAAAGCTAAAGGATAACAATAGTAGTGGAAACTACATATTACAAAATAGCGAAACAACGGAGCTGCGAGAAGAAAATAATCAACTTATGCGTTTCACATTAAAACTGGTTTATAAAATTTGAAGAAAGCGATCCTCTTACCAAATATGTATGTGTCTAGGGTACGGTTTTTTTAATGCGAGCTTAAGTTAACTACAATTTAAAGCTACAATTTCGGCCCCTTTCTTGCAACAATTCTTTTGAAAACGGCCATAGTGTTAGAGTCAAATTGTGATTAGATTTAAAAGAGGCTTAAATTATCAATGTAAAATTATAACTCAGCATAAAAATGGCGAAATTAAATTCTAGTTAAACAAAAAATCTGATACTTGCTAATATAGGTATCAAACAAAAGATATTTTACTTTGTATTGCAACAGCAACATTTTAAGATTTACCAACTGAGGTTACCAACTAACGTTTTTTTATATTTCTAATTTTGCAAGCGGTATGCTGTACGGTGAATATGGAATATACATAAACGTAGGCGTTATGTGTGGGATTGGTAAGCTGGTAAGGAGGGAATAAGGAATACAAGCGTAAGTGGGTTCTCTACACTGTGTCGTAGTGTAAGTGGTAAAGCTTATATAAGAGGAGCGGGTTGACAACAGTTTGCTATTTATCGATGAGTTATCGATTTGTTATCGATGGGTTAAGAGCTTGTTATATATTTCTTATCGAGGAGTTATAGGGCTGTTTTTGGTGCGCTGTCGACGTAGTTTGGGCGAGTTGTCCTTTTGTTATTGATTTTTAGCGAAGTATAATAAATTTTGAATGGATTACAAAGGTTATCGATGAGTTATCAATGTTGTACGAGTTATCGATATGTCATCAAAATGTATCGAAAAGTTATTGGTTATCGTCTAGGTCTGTTTTTGATGTATTGTCGACGAGGTTTGGTTTAGACGAGTTGTCCTTTTGTTATTAATTTTTTATCGAAGTGTTATAAAGTTGCAATGGATTGAAAACCTTATTGATGGGTTATCGACCTTGTACAAGTTATCGATATGTCATCAAAAATATGTCGGAAAGTTATTGGTTATCGTCTAGGTTTGTTTTTGGTGTGTTGTCGACGAGGCGTAGACGAGTTGTCCTTTTGTTATTGATTTTTTAGCGAAGTGTTATAAATTTTCAATGGATTCCAAAGATAATAGAAAGTTATTGGTTATCATCTAGGTCTATTTTTGGTGTGTTGTCGACGTGGTTTAGACGAGTTGTCCTTTTGTTATTGATTGTTTTATCGAAGTGTTATACATTTTCAATGGATTGCAAAGGTTATCGATATGCCATCTAAAATATATCGCAAATTTATTTATTATCGGAGCAATATCAATCTATTATCAGTGTGATTTTGCATTGTTATCGAAGAGTAATCAATATGTTTAACGAAATTGCCTTGAAATTTTATCAAAAAATTATCGATTTGTTATCGAAAACTTATTAGTTGTTATCGAAAAGTTATCGTTTATATCTTGTGATTTTATAGACGATTTAATGATTTTATATCAAAAAGTTATTGCTTTCTTTTCGGAGTCTTACGAATTTGTTATCGATGGCTTATTGGTTTGTAATAAAACAGATACCGATTAAATTTCAATATAAAAGATATGAAAGACCTGTAACCTGTGGCCAGCAAGACCTGTAACCTGTGGCCGATAACAACACAATAAGAAACCAACGACTAGGCGAAAACAGGCCGATAAAAAATTGCTTAACTCGAGGATTATAATACGCTATCGGTAGTAAGCAAAAATTCATTTAATATTTTAACTTAATATATAGGCTAAAATTCCAAAAACAGCTAAAATTGAAAAAGCATTTGCGAAATTGGAAGAAAAAGTTACCTTTACCAGCTTCTTGTACCGATTAATGAAAAATAAACATTCTTTACATTCAGACAGAACGTAATTATCTATTATCTCCTTTTCCATTGTGGTTAAAAAAAAAAAAAAAAAATACAATCCAATTATTATACGACCATAATTTCAAACTCATCGTTTGCTTTGCACAAACACACCCACCAATCAAATTTTATGACCAAAATTATTGCGAAACTTTCTTCATTAAGTTGTAATAGTATTGTTGTTATGCTAATTTCAGCAAAAAAGAGTGGTACTTATTTTTATTATTATCAGAAAGAATGCAAAAAAAATTTTAATTATAATTTGAAAATTCAATTTTGGTGCAAATGCAATTAAGAACTTATGACTACGTCAGGAAGCATGCGCCCGAACGTTCAAACAGCAGATGAGCTAACTGTAAATTGGTTGTTCAATGCAATGTTCGTACACGGTTAAAAGTTTAAACCTACATCAGAAACTTTGTTATATTATATATATGACCAAATCAAGTTTGGTTTAAAGTTTATTTGATTTCGGTTTTCATTAAAATGAGTTTTGCTATGTTGCTTGGTTGATGGTATATACACAATAATCGGTTTCTGTAATCGAGAACTGATTAACCTAACACAGCGCTTGAACTATTGTTGATAGAATTTTAAATCAAATTTTGCGCTATTCTGTAAGTGGGTAGCTATGTAATACAACAAATGTTGATATGTTGCTTGGTTCAAGGTATATACACAATAATCGGTTTCGGTTATCGATAACTGATTAAACAAACGTAGCGCTTGAACGATTGTTGATGGACCTTATATAAAATTAACTGTTATGCAAATAGGTAGCTATGTAATCCAAAAACAAATTTTGATCTGTTGCTTGGTGTAACGTATATAAACAATAATCGGTTTCGGTTATCGATAACTGATTACTCCAACGTAACGCTTGAAAGATTTTTGATTGAATATATAACAAGTTGGTTGAAAAGTGATAAAAAAAACATTGTGCTGCGTTGCTTGATTCAAGCAGTTTACATAATAAATGGCTATCGATAACCGATTATTGCATAGAAAAAAACACAATTGTACGGCCGTTCAGAAGGTTTCGAGCGAAAATGCTGGATCAGAGTCTAGCACTTAACTATCACATTCCTATAAAATAAAAAATATATCATAGCACATCAAATATATAACAAAACCATGTTTGGCAGAATTTATAACTCGCAGCACTTTCCACTTTTAGTTATAATTTAGGCATCCGAATTCCAGACTCATAAAAATATGACAAAAATGTGAGCCTCAGAATAGTGATCATAAAGGAGCCTTTTGTGACTCCGATATTATGAAAATTATGAACTACGTATGTATATGCCAAGAGCGGTCAGTAAACAAAGCAACTTTGGATCAAATACTCATATTTTGTTTGAAAAAATGTTCGTTTGTATTAAATTTGAACAAAATTTTAGCTTATAATGTAACTTGCTGTTTCTGTTTTAAATTGGCATGAACGCTTCTCGCTAATCATCTTCGTTAATGATCGGCATTTTACTAAGTATTTTTAGCAAAACTGCCTCCGTGGTATAATCTAGTTGGTCTATCGTGCCACCATTTTTCAATTGCGGCTGACGTCGGTATGCTCTACATTTATGCATTTCCTCCAAAATTCTTGTTTCCTAATCAGTATTGAGGAAATGCTCCCCTTTTTTCATACCATGCGTCCAAAATCCGCCCTGATCTAGCCAATCTAATTCCTCATCTAAGGTTCATATAATAATCAAATTATGAGCTGTTTCAGAGCCTATTAGGAGTTATATCGGACTCTTAGGCTCATATAGTGTACGAAATTAAGTTCATTTCGGTCGATCATCACAAGCAGGGAAATATGTACTTTCATTACGGACTCATAAATCAGCTCATAATGTGCATAAACGATCCGAATTAGGACCCCTTTCTGACTCTTTTTTGACTCCGAATGTTTGCTGGGGAATAAATTGAAACCTTTTTTGTTTTGTTTTAAGTCCATAAAAGCTCAAATTTTTAGATCCTTTATACATGTTGGGTTTGTTTTGAATACACATTCCTATTTTTAGATTTTTTACATTTTTTTGGTTTTGTTCTCAAAGACAATGACTTTAGAGATTTTAGAGTAATTGTTGAAATAAATTAAGAGTTTTCAAGTTTTTTACAAGAAAGCTTGAAAAATTGTTTAAACCGATGAGAGGTTCTAAATTTATACTAAAAATTTTAACCATGTATTTGATATGTACAGTTCTGTTGATTACATGCGAAATATTGCATTTGTCTATTTCGCTTATCCTTTAAGAGCTGCTGACTATTTTCAGACATTTTTATTTCAACACTTTGTTGTTATTTTTTTTATTGGCTGAAGTGCGAAACATAAAAATAATAATTATTTTGCGTTTGTTACATTTTTATTGTTATTTTTTTTTTTGTGGTTTATCTATATTTAGGGCTAAAGGTGGAATTGAACCAAAAATTTCACATATAAAAAGTTGGAAGGTATTGGGGAAATGAACGGCATGTGGCTGCCAGACAGAAAATGGAAAACGATAATCGAGCCGTAGTAAGAAGTAAGAGCAAAGTGGACATTTATGGTGTGAAATGTGGCAGTTCGTGCAGCATGAAGGAGTGGTGCGAGTGCCAAAGGAGAGGAGAGAATAAAAGGCTGCAAAAGAACATTTTTATCCCCCATCTAATGTAAGTGGACAGATGTTAATGGTAACGATAGGCAAACCATTAGCTTCACATAGCTTTACATTCTCGGCGTATAGGTGCAAAAATTTATACCACACTCTTTTTTTTTTGTGAGGGATCTGGTTGCTTTCACTGATTTTGTTCATAGTACGTGGTAATTTTTGTTATTTTGCAGATGCCCCAAAATGGATTCAAGTTAAAACAAACGGTCGTTGGCAAAACAGTCATGGCAATAAATAGCAACAACTATTACTAGAAATAACAACAGGAGCAATATAATTCCCCCATTAATTTTTGTATGTACAGTATTGAACACGAAAATAGCAGTTTCAGTTTGCGTCAAGCTTCAACAGTTAAATTCCTCCTTTTTACTTTTAGTAATTTGAAAAAAAGATTTCTATGAATTTTGTACAAATCAATCTCAAAAATATTTTCGAAAAAATTTTAACATATAGGAAAATTTTAAATTTTTTATTTGGAGTTTTCTGAACTTTTTTGAAGTAGTTAATTTTCTAGCCAAATTTATTTTAGTCTCACAAAGTACAAGTCTATTTGAAAAACTTGTGATGTACTCAAACAAATTTCAGAAACCGCTAACTAAAATTTTCGAAATTTTTTCGCTTTTCGAAAACGATTTTGAAAGTTTATATGAATTAAGCGGGAGTTGCCCTTATTGCTTTTAAATGTAGGAAAACATTTATTTGAAGCAATTTTTAATTTATAATTTATTTAATAATTTGGGAAAAATTAAACAACGTGACATCAAGACGGACCATTCGACAGCAGTTTCGATAATACCTTGTAAATCTCTTCAAAGCCTTTTCAAATCCCACTCCCGGGAGAAAAGGCTTTGAAGAGATTTACAAGGTATAATCGAAACAGCTGTCGCATTGTCCGTCCAGATGTCACGTTGTTTAAATTTTTCCCAAATTATTAAATAGATTTTGAAAGTGGTTTGTATAATTTCATTTACCAAGCTGATAGAAGTTTTTTCTTTCATTATCGAAAAAAAACAGACTTTAACTTGATAAAAGTTGCCGCTGCTATTTTCGTGTTCGCTACTGGGTATGTATGCGTAGATGTCTGCTTAAAATCCTTCTTAAACAAGAATGTATCCAAGTGAAAATTTATGTTCAAAGTAGGTGGAGCGTAAACGCCCGACTTATTTATGCGCGAGCATTTAATCACAATACAAAGTTTGAGGCGGCAATACAATAATAACAACAACTACAATAATAGATATGCAAGTTGAGCAATAGCAACAATTACTATAAATGGAGCAGCGTGAAAACAATAACATCAATTGCTGAATTGGTAGGAGTAACCACGAAATGGATAATGCATACGGTTGGGGACAGTGGTTAAGATAAAATGCAGGATAAGATCTAGGGGTTAGCTTCAAAATAGAGTAAAGACGGGTACACCGGTTTGCTCCAAAATTGGATTTTACTTATATGACTAACATCTGAGTGGCGCAGCTCTACTTTTCATACTGTGGCAATTATTATTCCACCGAAACTACAGTGCAAACCGAAAATGGCAGTGGCAATTTTCATCAATTAAATTGTTTTCAATAAAATTTTACCTAAACCCCACAGACGCATTCGTAAAACTTCGAGAAAATTTTAATGTAAAACATTAATTTAAATATAAAACATATTAAAAATTATTCCCAAAAGAAGTCCAAAGGGAGCAGGGGATAGCCAACATCATTAGTGACTGGTGACCCTTGCCACTTTCGTCTATGATCAGCGATAATCGAAATAATCAGCTCTTTCTTCCTGTACGTTCACCAGCCACGAATTTGTTCACCGACTGTTCCTATATAACCGAGTTTGGAAATTCTGTCACTCGTAATATTTTCGGGCCTATCCACTAGCGTCACTAAGTCACCTTAATCAGACATTGTGCCGTACCCACCGGCGGTGCCAATGTTGAGTAAGTCCTCCTAATTCATTGAATTTTATAGTAGTCCACAGCAATCATCATCTTGTGTGGGCAAATTCTACAGCCACTATTAATCAACTGGGTTCATCTGTTTTATCTAGCTCCTGGAGAATAAGTGAAAGTGGGAATATAAAAATTGATGAGAAATGGCTAAAAGAAGACCAGATATGCATAATTGAGATGGAAGCAAAGTAAAGCTGTGGAGAGAGATAGGGAGAAAGGGGGACTAAAAAACCCGGAAAGGAGATAGAGAGGCGGAAAAGACAAATAAAAGGAAATAGGAAGACCGGAAGGGAAGACGAAAAGATGGTGTGGGAAAGAAATGGATGATGTAGGAGAAAACGGGCGTGCGTAGCTAAGGGGGAAGGGGCATGGAAAATATGAAGATAGAGGGAATTTAGAGGGAGAGGTGGGAGTCAGACTGGAAGACTGAAGATGGATTGTGAAAGAAAAAATATAATTTTTGTTAGTATTCGGCCGGGAAAAGGAAAGAGGAAGGCTCAAGTGAGCGAGTAAGGACAAAGGAGATAGAAAGTAAGGTTGAAAGGTGTCAAAGAAATTTAGAGGGAAATAAAGGTAAAGAGAAAACGAAAAGAAAAGAAAAATGCTGTGGAAAGAAAAGAGAAAGGCTGAGGAAGAGGGAGAATTTCATTAAGGTAGAGGAAAAATAGCACAGCGAGCAAAGTAATTAAATTTTCTGGGAAGAAGGGAGATTGGAGGAGAATAGGAGAGAGAAAAAACCAACAGCAGTGACGGAAGGGATCAGGAGGAGGGGAGCGGAGAAAGAAAAAAGATAAGAGGAGGTAATTTAATTCGGTTTTCATTAGTAATTAATATATGGTCCATTGGCACTTATGTATCATTTTTACCGAAGGTTAATTTACGCTCACGATGAAGCAGATTAGATTCAGGCCGTTGTACTCTAGTGATTCACCAGTAAAAAGTTACACAATTCGACAATAACTTTCTCATGTCCCTATTACTTGGTCCATTATCAAGTCTTTTCGGTGGCTATTTCTGAAAGGATTCATTCTACAATATTGGATTTGTTCAGAAAATTCCTCCAAAATTTGCAGTGTGTGGCAGGATTCATATTTTCAGTACGATATTGCTCAAGGCCTTAAGTTTGCTGCAATGTTAAAAAGACGTAGATTGTGTAAAGGCTTGTGTAGACCCTGCCATAGCGATTATAATAATTCTCATGTCCCTTGTGGCATATGCCCCTCTTCCTTATACAAACTATCCAAATTATATGCACTTTTGATATGGGAATGTCAGTGGAAATGGCGTCCTGCCAGATCAAAGGGTATACTTTTTTCCAATATACCCACCGTTCTAAACTAAATGTCTTGAGAAATATCATAACCAAGCGGTTTGTGAATGTGCCATGTGATACTTCCATGAGTAAGTTCTTGTAGAATTTGCTACACTGCTTCTCGTAATTATCACAAAAACTATTACTAGAGCTGTATGAGGTTTGTACAGATATTAACGTAGAGCAGCGAATAGACACTAGCCAAGAACGTGGGTGTTAGATGCAGACAACTGTATTTTAAGTTGAATAATGTCTTCTAAGGCTTTCTCATTTTAGTTTGTCTATGGAATTAAGGGGCGTATTATGCATACCGCAAGTAGTCGTATTTTCTCGTGTGATCCAGAACTCGTATGATATAAGAGCATTTATTCATCTCGATAAGTGGAAGTAAACCTGATTGGCTTTGTGTTAGTATTTTATAGTAGTGAACCCAGCTATTTTATTTGTATAAGCGTCCTATTTTAGTTTTAAGATGCGTTAATGTTGGAGCTTCGATGCAGTCTTTTGCTTCGAAAATTGTGAAGAGAAAAGCGATATAATATTGTTGAAGCTGTAATTTCAGCCTCGAGTGTCGTGAGAGACAACTATTTAGTACCTCAACTTTAATATAAGTCTGACTACTTTTTTAAGTTGCAGCTGCAATCACAGTTCTATTACGCATCAATGCAAGCGTTGAGGATAAAGCATGAAGGACGAAAGACGCTTAGACCAGATGGAATCTACATAGACTAGATAGGAATCACACGCAGATACCCCTAGCTTGAGTATGAAAAATTTAGGACAGGGCAACCAAGAAAAATATCTTTATATCGGATATTTTGAAACGACGTTCTTACAGATTCTGAGTAAGGATTCATGATTAATTTTGAGTACATCCTGAATTTGTTCCAAGCTATGACGAGGAGTAGTATAATGTATTTTTGTCATACCTGTGGCCAAAACTACATTTTCTAAGGTGATCTTCGATTTGTTACGCTTACCACACCGAGAATCCTGGGTTCACGCCTCGGGCAAAGCAATATCAAAAATTTTTGAAACAAGATTTTTCAATTAGAAAAGAAATTTTGTAAGCGGGGCAGTGTATTTCTGCCATGCAAAGCTCTCAGTGAAAACTCATCTGCCTTGCAGATGCCGTTCGGAGTCGGAATAAAACAAGTAGGTTCCGTACCGTAGGAAAAATTAAAAGAAGCACGACGCAAATTGGAGGAGAAGCTCGGCCTAAAATCTTTTCGGGGGTTATCGCGCCTTACATTTATTTTTTTATTTATTTATTAGATAATGTGCCTACTTTTTTATAAAGATATATTGCTGCAAGTATCAAATAAAGTTTTCGCTCAAATTCAATCTCACTTGATAATTTCAATTCACTCAATTTGAGATCCTGTCCCCTTTTGACACAGCTTCGTCTTTGCCCATCACATTGAGAAGTAATTTTCACAAATTTGCCAAATACGTAATCCTTCGTAAAATACGCTGATACAATTATTCTTGCGTACCTATGTGTGTGTTTAGGTATTTTATTGCATTGGACTTTATGTAACTTGATGTTGCCAATTTGCTGGGTTGCACAAGGAAGCAATCAGGCTATGTACGTTCAGTGGGTATGACTATAAATATGCAAGTATCCATATAAGCACAAATTTAACAGCTAAGAATAGCAAGTATTTATGAGTATTACAAATGTATATACAATACAAACATAAGTACGTACATTCATATGTACCGCTAAACATTTACTTGTTAAATTATATCAAGTAAATGAGAAAATTTAGCTGCAAGCGAAAGCACAGTCACCAGTCTCATAACAGGTCGTACAGCTCAAACACGATTTGAAAGCTAGGATACAGTGAAGGTTGAAGGGCTGCGGACGAAGATGAAGAAAAATGCCATCTAAATTATTGGTGGCAAAAACAAGATGCGACTACTTTCGGCAACTGTGTTAAGTGGTGCTGTAACAGGAGCCCTTAAACAAGAGTTAATTTAAGAAAAAGCTTTATATTCTATAACCTGTAGCAAGTTTAGGAAGCTTTGAGAATTTGTTATTGACAAGTAAGCGAGAAGACGGTTCTGGTCTTGTATACTAGGAAGAAAAAGGTCCAAGGGTATAGTAAATACTGCGGGGAATCAAATTATTTCAAAATATATTGGGATATTTCTGGTTATACGTAGAGTTCAAACTGAAGCTTATATCCTCATTTTCTAGGAAGAATAATGTCCATGATTAGACTAAACGAGGGATCAGCCTTTGGGAAATCAAATAAGTTCAAAATATAGTTTCGATATTTCTAGATAGACGTTGAGATGAAATTGGGGCTTATGTCCTCATCCTCTAGGAAGTATATGATCCAATATTGTATAATCAAATAATTTTCCAATATTTTGGATTATCTATAGATAGAAGAGGAAGAAAGGAATATGGAAAAGCATTCACGGAACTCTATATACATTATTGTACACAGTAAATGAGTGCTGAGGTGAAATTTAAGCTTACGACTGCACTCTGTCAAATGCCAATAAGTTTGTTTAGTGGGCAGCATCACAAAAAAGTACGTTGTTTTTCTAAATAGAGGGCCAACCACCCTTTTTACTATTTAGTGGCGCCCGAGAAGAAGTCGTGTTTTCTGAATGTCTTTGATCGGCGTCCCTTGAGCCCGAGCAGAGATAGTCTGTTCTCGTTAATCAGCGGCCCTACCGGGGTCTTCCCTTATGGCTTAGAAAGCTTATGGCTTTCAAGTTTAGCTGGGTGTGACTGCATCAATTGGTACTTCATATTCTTCTATTTATAGACTGGAATTGAATTACAGTTTCATTTAAACCCTTCGTTAGTTCAAGGGTTGATAGGATCACTACAGAGGTGGCCGCTGTGTTGTGCTGGTAGCATGCTCCTCCCACTCCGAAGGTAAAGCAACATCGAACATTCGGAAATAAGTTTTTTCAATTAGAAAAATGTTTTTTTAAGCTGGGTCGTTCATATGCAGTGATTTGGTAAACACTCGGAGTGTATTTCTGCAATGAAAAAGCTTCACAGTGAAAACTCACCTTCCTTACTAATGCCGTTCGAAGTCAACGTAAAACATGTTGGTCTCAGCCCGCAAATTTGTAAGAAAAATTAAAAGGAGCACGACGTATATTGGAAGAGAAACTAGGCCTAAGTCTCTTCGGCAGTATATCACGCCTTGTACATATTTTTATTTTTTACACAAATTTAGCAGGCGAGGCCCTGGAAACTTAATGGTGCTTGCTACAGAAACTTACCGGATCTTTTTCACGCAAAATAACAATAACATTGAACTATAGTTATGTTAATGGCCTTGCTGAAGCTTACAAAAAAAAAAAAAAAAAAAAAAAAATGTAATGTAAGGTGGCACCCGCAGAGGACCTTTCTGTTAAGAATCTTCTCTCTTCTCTTTCGGCATGTCTGGTGGATTGACTCTGATGGCTTCAAAGCTTGTAACAACATTCTGAAACATTCATATCAGTCTAAGGGTGATGCGAATTCGGGGAAATATACTATAGCTGTTCCAGTCAAAGGACTTTTAAGAAATCTCGTCGCGTGTACACCCTAAGTACGGATAAAATTCCCATACATGTAGGAGTACTAAATGAGTACTGCACTCTGGTAGAAATCTACCAGAAATATCTAAAAGTGACCATTTGTCGATGCTGTAAGAGTTCTAAAGATGAGAAGGAGGAGGAAATGGTGGATCACCGCATCTACAACTGCCCGGCATTAAGTGACGTTGGAACACTCTTTTTGAATATTTTACGCCAAGGTCTTGGATTGTAATATCGAAGACTTGGTGGCCTTTATCAGGTCCTCGAAATTGTTCGCAAAGGAGTGGTAATGACGTATTTTTTTAACACCACAACTGTTCTGCTTTAATTCAAATTACCAAAAAAGATATGTTAATCTGACCAAGGCACAGTGTTTCGTGTAGAACAAGCTAGCTGGACAAAATTATTTTATGGGATTTTCCGTTTCATATGCAGTCATTTATTACAACTACTTCATTTTTTTTCAGCCATATGTTCTTTTTTTTTAATTTTCCAAAATTTTACCTCATATGCATACATTTCCATATTTCATATACAGTAACTCATGTGAATAAGTGACATAGATCCAAAAAAATTGAAAGGACTTAAGAATATTACTTTATTGTACTTAAATTGAATGGACTACAAATCTCAATACTCTAAAAAATTCTAAAAATTCGGAAAAAAATTAAAATATTTTATGAAAATTCGTCGAATTTTTCAAACATTTTTTAAATATAATTTAGTTTTTGTTATAGATCGTGACAAATTTTCTTATGGGAAATTAGTTAAAATAAATTTGCGAAAGCGAAACTTGTAAGAATTGTCCAAAAAGGGGTGTCTACTTATTTATGTGAGTGACTGTACATATTTACATACATATTTTGTATTTATTTGAGTATTTAACCTGGCACTACAATTTTTACAAAATTATTTTATAGTAGCAGTCAGCAATGTAAAAGTGAATTAAAATAATAATAATAATGTAAATAATTAAATTAATTATGTGAAAATTACTTATTACAAAAACTTAAAAGTAAAGTATCATACAAAGTAGAAAAGACAATAGATTTAAATTAAATAAAACCTGATGCAACAAAAAGTTATAGGGTAGGTTATCTTTTATAATTATGTTATTATTCGCTATCATCACTTTCATTCGATGAGTCACTTGTGGAATAGTCATGAGCATCAGCAACACTACCGTGAAAGCTTGAAACAACTGGGGAATTTATTGACTCCTCAACATTATCGGGGGACAGTAAATTTAAGACTTCTGAAGTCAGACTTTTAAATTTTTTCTTAGGTATCTCCCTAAAACTGTTAACTAAAGGATCCGATGTTATAAGCAACATATTCATAAGATCTCTATTCGTGGCGTCACGCGACTGCTTTTGTGTGTTTTCAGCCCTGAATCGTCTCAAATCTTTGTTACGGGCTTCCTGTGCTTCCTCGGAAAGTTGACCAATAGGTAAAATTGCTGATTTTATAATATCAGTACTATGCACTAAGAATTTATGAACTGTAACAGGCATATTAAACCATGGATAGAGATCTATATATAGTTTTTTAGTCTGGACCACAAATTTTTCAAATTTTTGGATATTTATATTGTACCCAGATGCTAATGCGCGAAGGAGAGTGTCGAATCTTTTGATGAGCGTTACATCCAATCCCCTAATCTCAGCACTAGCCTCAGAATTTTCGAAAAACCTACGAGCAGTGTTGCCGTCATTGGTATTGCCGAAACCTGGTTTTGGTTTATCTTCATCAATCCATTGTATGTACCTGTTCTTATGCCTTGGTGAATGGTGCGGTAGGTTGTGGCAGGTTGAAGTCAATGATCTTCGCCTTTTTGCTTTTGGTGTGATCTTGTTGACCTTGCGCGTTTATTTTTGTATGTTTTATGGCTACGTGTTTGTTCCCTGTACCAGGGAATTGGTTTTGCCGTTTGCAGATCAGCTTTAAAGGTTCAAATATCTCGTCGGAGCTGGTACGTACATACATCCTATTTGATATGTAGAGATAACTAAATCTACAAAAAAAAAAATTTAAAATAGATGTGAAAAGAATTCGCAATGGTTTTTTCTTTCGTCTGTTAGAGAATACTTGCGACTATAACATATGTAAAATTTAGCCCGGATGTCCGCGGATTTATGTAACTTTTTTGTCCCTAAAATTAAAAATATAGGGAAAAAATACCTTTTCTGCTTAATAACGGAATGTTAAATATATTGAAAATACTCTAATTGTGAAAGAATTACAATCCAAAAATTTTACTTACCTTCGAGCTTTAAGTGTTCACTTAAAAGAAATATGAATCTTAATATTCAACAAGAATTTTGCAAATTAATCAATGCATTTTACGGCCACTCCTGCCTTCTTACTTCAATTACTCAATATATATGAGCAAACATATCAAAAAAAAGCAAAAATCTCGTTAATTTGTTTGTTTTATTTCATTTCTCATTACACTTTTCTTGGAATAAGAACTTTATTTTTGTCCAGCTAGCTTGTTCTACACGAAACACTGTGCAAGGGTAGGATTCTTGTTCTGTGAAAGGATGAAATGCAAAAAACTTAAAAACAGAAATTTATTCAAATGTAAGAAATTTTTTTTCACTTCATCGTTTGACAGACCAAGAAGGGGGAAGGGTGCCTTCATGTTGGATTCTAAATGCTAGCTCTGAGTCTAAATCAACGTGGAAGCCTAGATCAATCCTCCCTCCTATTAGTTACCTTCTGTGTTAACTACTGGGTATATCATCAGTGGAGATGGGGGTCAATTCACATACAGTTTGTGAAATAAAGCTACAAACTTACGTATTACTAGTGGTTGGAGACATTGTAATCGTTAAAGTACAAAGTAGTTAGTGAAGATGTGAGCGACGACGTGTCTGAGGTAGCAGCTGGTCTTTGCTTTTGTTATCCATAATGTGCGAGTGTTAACCAACGGAACGAACCTCATAATAACTCACTCCACACATTAAGAGTGCTAATGTAATGTAATACAAACTTATTTATGTGCAAGTTTATGCGGTGTATATAAGTGTGGAAGTACCTACAAGTTTATTCGACATCCTCCTGCCACATCAGTGAGAGTGGACCCAGGTGTGTGACCTGTGAAGCGAAAGCAATTTCACTTTCTTAACCGCTCAACAGGAACGAGCACATAACCAGAGTAAGACGACCAACAAAAAACTACTAACGACTTTGAACATATACACAAACACTGACACATAATTATATACAAACACGCATACAAATGAAGAAACATGTGTAAGTACATTTTGTATGAGTTTGTTGTATATTTCCTTGGTGTGTCCTGGTTAGCAATGGCTTTTACCAGCGTAGTGTAATGGAAAGTAGCGCGCAAAATGTGTGGAATAGCGCGAATATAGAATAACGCTGCATAAAGGTATACAATGGATGATGCGGAGGACAAGCACCACGGAAAGTGGAAGTGTAACTCCAACTCAAATAGTGAAAGATTGAAATAGGTTGAGGCGTCTCTGACTCCAATTCTCAACCATGTTTGGCTCGCATTCATTCCTGTTAGCTGCTGGCCGTTGTCACAGTTGCGGAAGCAACGCTAAAAGGAAACTGTCGCGACGACATTTATTATGGTTTGAAAAACGACACTAACGACACTTTGAAAATTTAACATTCGCTAACCAACAAATGCCATAAGCATGTAGCTCAACTTGTAACCCAGTAAGCATATGAAAAACGTTGATCTGAGTTGGTGTTTTAATAAGGTCAGACCACGATGACATTGAAGCATCATGTCGAGGGATACCTCCCTAAAAACGAGACAACAGATTTATTTCACCCAATAAAATCTCCCTTTCATTGTTGCATAAGAGCAGCACAGATATTTCCGCGCTTTGGGTGGACCGAGGGAAGGAGGGGAAAGAGAGGTATGAGAATAGAGTTTGGAAAAAACAAGAGTGTAAAAGGTGGTGGGAAATAAAATGCCGGGAGAAAGCTTAAAAACGGGAGAATACTGTCATTAGAACTTCTTGTCACCTCCAATTTCTTTCTTATGGTTTTTATTGTGGATATTGTAACTGTTTTTCTTCTGTATACTAGGAGTGATGCCCTTGTGTTGGTGAAGTGGATTGGGATGTGTTTGTTGCTACAGTCTAGGATAGCATGTTTGGGGGATACCCCCAGCTCACTAAATATGTGTAATAAGTTGCAGATTTTGTCAGGGAAAAATAATAATACTCACCCACTTTTACCACATAAATGGCGCCCGGGCAGGGACGATGTCGATCGTGTCCCCCGACTACCTCTGGAGAAACACCCAGCCGATGCACAGGTAAATCAAAAGAGTATTCGCAATCTTCACCAACACTTGCCCCCAACCGACTCCGCACTGTTACGAGTTGCGTTGCCTACAGCCCCTTGGTCACCAGGCACTCTGACTGCTGCCACCACTGTGATACCCTTGCTCGTCTGTTGCCTTTTTGACGTGCTATGTCACCTACTTGCGCTGTTGTCACTTTGCCATCAGGAGGACCTGAGTCACTACAATCTTCACCCACCTTATATCATATCGCCACTCAGCCATTTTTACGTTGATCTCGCCGTCGTTGCAACGACTGTTGACTTTCCGCTGCCATATTGCCCTTCCGTCGCTCAGCCGCTGTCGCGCTGATTCACCCCCCATTTAAATTGTTTGCTGACTGCCGATAATCTCTTCGTAGGCGAAATAGTCGATATTATCTACATAACTAGGCTGCATCAGCCTTTTCCACCCCACTCAGTTGATGCGGAAAGCAGCTGCCCTTCTTACTCCTCCAGTCGTGGGAATTTGTGTGCATTCGCTCTTAACAGATATTTACTGTGTTTATATTAAGTGAAGATTTGTAGGTTCTCTGTTAGACTCTAGATTGACTGATTGCTACTTCAGTCTTCGACAAAGTCCACCTCCTAGCTTGCAGGGGACAAAGGTTCACGACGTGCTCCTTAAAAGTGACGAAGACTGTAGTTATAAGAACATGGTATTGGCGGTTGGGACTATTTTAGAAAACAAGAAGGAACAAGGAGACAGTAAGAAAGAAATGTTAGGTTCATGTATATTGGAGCGATTTTCCCTCATCCCTTGTCAAATTTGGTTTGGATACAAGCAGGGTTTGGCGTTGACGAATCAATTGTAAGGCACTTTTCAAATTGTGTCATGGCCGTAATAGTAAAGAGGGTTTTGTATTCGTTTTATGTGACTGAAGCTACTTGTGTTATTGCACCGTAGTATCATAAAATCAAATGACAAATAATTACAATGATAGCCAAGCAGCCCTGAATGCATCTAATAAAATATGTTAAATTTCTTATTCAGTTGTTTGATGGGCCAATGTTTATTATGTTTGGGTTATATGGGTTATATGTTAAAGTTGAAACTACGATCCTAAACTGAATGATGGGTGTTTAATTACTGACATCTTTTAGGAAAAGAATAGACTGAAGAAATTACTTAACACAGCTGGGAGATACGTATTTTTTCAGACAATTCCGTTGTATCATATTTCTCATAATTTTAACGAAAATATATGAAAAAGGCAATATTTCTATGATTGTTTTGGGGCAGCGTTTTAGCAGACGGTCAAAACTGTCAATTACGGAGGTTGACTTCGATGAAAAGAATAGAGGTGTGAACACTCTTCATTTACTGATAGCACAGGCGACATTTCGAACCCATTTCACAAAACGTCCAACGCAACTGATTGTCAAGGTCATGGTAGCCTATTGAAAGTGAAAGATGGTCCTAAAGAGTCAAGGAAATTACCGAAGTCAAAAATATACTTTTTATACCTTTCATCAAAATGAAATGGTATATTAATTTTGTCACGAATCTCAAAATTGTAAGTCTTAACGGAAAAGAGATAGACCCACCATTAAGTATACCGAAATGATCAGGACGAAGAGCTGAGTTGATTTAGCCATTTCCGTCTGTCTGTCCCTAAATTTTTCTGATATGTTGATAAAATTTGGTGAGCGCGTATATTTAGGTGTTCGATTAGATATTTTTCAGAATAGGCCGGATTTGACCACTATACTTATATCCCCTATACAACCGATTTTTCAGAGAAGAGGATCTTTGTCATATCTTAATTAATTTATCAGATTGAAGCTTCAAACTTCATCATGTGCTTTCATATTTTGTACATATTGTTGTCTGAAAAAAGGAATGAGATCGGTCGTATATATAGCATATATCCTATACAACCGATTTTTCAGTAAAGAAACTTATCGTAATTTCTGCCCCATTTTAACAGCTAGAAGCCTCAAACTTCATCAAATGCTTAAGTATATGGCATAAATTGTTGTGTGAAAAAATCATAGAGAAAGGTCGTATATATGGTATGTATGTATCTCATGAAACCGATTGTTCAGATAAGAAGCTTTTCGTAATACTCATTGGGTTAAAGCGTATGTCGTGTATGTCGTGTATGTAGAATATCGTACAAAACTCACCACTACCTATTTTAGTACGCTTTATTGTCATACGATTTTTTCTAGTCTTAAAACACGAACAATGCTGTATCAAGGTTAAAGTTTAGTATTGTTCCCATGTGCCTTTCGGTCTTCAAACTAGTTGTGTTTATGAATGGCCATGATTTAAAGCGATAATCTTTTGAAAGCTGCACTAAAATGATTAATGCGCTGTTGGCGGCTATGTTATGAGTTATCATATACAGATTATGACATTGCCACTGATGTGGAATAGTTATGGTATGGTTAAGTGTTATGTGAAAATTTTAGTTTTAATGTGTGTAAAATTTATTTGGACCTGATAGTGATTTAAATTTAATGTCACATTATTTCGAGGCAGTGTTGTTGGAGCAACTTAAATGTTCACCTCGAAAAGGCTGATTTTACTTTCCATAACAACATTTGCAGCTCTTCAATTAAATTAAGAAATTTATCGTAAAAAGAATGAAGAATATTCAAAAGCTCCGGTGGGAGTCTGGTGTTAATAAGTATATATCGTTGACTTTATATATTCAAGACGCTTGCTTGTCCTACCGTCCTTCCAAAAACAGTTTTCCAAGAAATTCCAATTTAGGCTGGAAATGTGGAATTGCGTTCCAATCGAAGCTGTGTCCCATAAAAAGTAAATGTTCGGTACAAGGCAATAATGGTAACTAATCTGAATACATCCCTCCTAATTATTGTAAGAGAGACGACGTATCGCCTTTGAAACTCTAAAGAGATGCGATCTTGTATGAATCTTGGGGGAGCAAGAACCTCTTCAACCATATAGTCACCATGCTAAGACGGTCGTGAGACTCTGAAAATGATGCAATGTCCGGACTAGAAGTAGTAAGTTGTAACCAAGGAGAAAATAGGAAATTTTTTACTGGAAAAAAGTTCATAAAAAAATTAAAGAGTAGTACGGGTTGATAATTATCAAGAGTTACATAGCCAAACTACAATGACTAGATATTGGCGCCACTACCCACCCAACGATGGACTGGTAAAAACTAAAAATTTATTGGCGCAAATGGGAAAGTATATACATGTTTGGTTTACTGAACATTGTGTTTTTTTGAGTTGATTGCTCTTTTGATCAAGGTGTGTGATATTATACATAGCTACATCAGCCAAATATCTAATAAATAAGTTTAAAAAGAGAACAAATATTTAAAATGACGTCAATGCTTCGATTTATTTCATAGTTAAAAACTGCTGGCCATCTTGTATCAAGTTAATTCACATTAGATCAAATAAGTTAATGCATTCAAATCGAATCAATAAAATTTTTTCGGTAGTGATTGGTTTGGCTTGGAGTGATATCATCATTAGATCATGTCATATCACTTAATGCTTAGGACATTCATACTTAGCTGTGCAAAGCACACATAATCCTTTATTTCACACAACTAACGGTATACTTTGAGCGCATTAGATAAAATCAAATAAGTTGATATATTCAAATCAAATCAATGAATTGCCATCACGTGATATCACATTACACCTTGTGACATTGGACTATACAGACATGTCTGCTCATCCGAATGCCACAGACAGGTAGTTAGAAAACGATAGCTAGAATAAAATGTGTTTATATTTATATCATTTATATCCACTTCGATTCCATTCTACCTCTTTCCAAGATCTTCCATCAAGTTTTTTATAAATAAACTAGCAGACCCGGCAGACGTTGTTCTGCCCTAAATTTGGCCTATCTGCATACGTTTTAATAAGCTTTTTCCGCCTACCTCTGCCCCCACCCCTCTTCACTTTTTCCTGATCCTTTTATTGACTCCTCCCTCCTTCGTTTTTGCTTCATCTATCACCATATTGGTCTCATTCTATTTCTTCTCAGTCTCCTTCTCCTTCTCTTTTTTCTCTTCTCTCACGTTCTTCTCATTCTTCTTCATCCCTTAATACCTGTCCCAGAGGGTGGTATGTATTTTGCTCCAGTCCCAGTCCCAGTCCCACTCCGAGTCTCAGTTCTAGTCCTAGTCCTAATCCCAGTCCCAGTTCGTCTCTGGTGTACTTCCTGGAAAAAAGGATTGTAAATGCTAATATAGGCAAATTTATTTAGCAAATTTCAGACAAATCTAATAGGACGTATGTAAGTAGGTATGTGGGTAT
Organism: Eurosta solidaginis; assembly: GCF_040869045.1. Taxonomy (NCBI): domain Eukaryota; kingdom Metazoa; phylum Arthropoda; class Insecta; order Diptera; family Tephritidae; genus Eurosta; species Eurosta solidaginis. The sequence continues at coordinate 272,602,900 of NC_090320.1, forward strand.
TATTATATTAATTCATGTCTATATTTCTGCTTGCAGGTTGATGCGGCTAAATCGAATATCACAATGAAAATTAATTTAGAGCTCTCAGCAACAGCTTTCCACGTTTGAACAAAATCGACCGACGCATCTCTTCAAACACCGGCGACCAACTAACACACATTTTAGCCTTTCATTTTATATATATATATTTATTTTTCACATTTCACTATAATATTAAAACGAAATGCAGATATTCGTTGCTTTTGAAATTCGGCTTAAAAGTTGCACATGGACCAACTAAAGACTCTCCTTAAAAAAAATTTCTTAGTACTTCTAAATCGTACTTCCAATGCCAATCCAGTGCCGGTGCGTATACGTAACATTTTATTATTACGTATAAACATATAAAAAACTTTGCAATAAAATAAAATTGCGACTATAAACTGAGATATAACCTATCCTATATTCGAAGCTAGGTCAAACTACACATGGGGTGCAAAACAAATTCAAAATCGGTTCAGTAGTTTAGGGGTGCATCGCGGACAAACAATGTGACACGTGATTTTTATATATAAAGATTAGTCAAAATTATAGCACACATTTTTCTTCAGAGAACTGGTGAGACATTTTTATGTTGCTCTTAGAAATATTAGATAAAAATATGGAAAAATACAGCAATTCATTCTGACTCATTTGAGCCACCAATTTTTCGAATATCTCTCCTGCATTGAATTGAACGTAATAAAAACAAGAGATTTGATTTAAGATTGTGCTTATAAAATCGTTTCATAACTATAGCACTCAGTTCGAATATTACTCCCTAAGGGAAAAGTACTCCCTAAGGGAAAACGCCAACAACTCCTCACTGAGCTGTTCAGAATTGGCGACACTCGTGAGGATAAGCGCACAATATTGAGGGTTCACAAGAAGCTTCAAATATTTGCCTCCAAAAATTTAAGATTGCTCCTTTTCAGCAGAGCGACATAAAAATGCTCGCATTGATTTCGCCAAGAAACATATGAAAATGGACTGGTCTTAGGTAGGTAAGTTTAATTGCTTTTTGGAAACCATATTTATGTATCGCCTTTTGGAAAAAATGGAACTTAGATGGCCCGGACGAAAATAGAGGATATTGGAGAGATTTGGAGAAGAAGCCCCAAACTTTTTTAAGGAGAAATTTCGGAGGGGGGTTTTTGATGGATTGTGGAGCATTTATTGGCGACGCCGTACTAGAGCTGCAATTTTTGAGCTTAAAAATAAAGAGTTCACGTTACGTTAATGTATTTCAGTGCAGTCGTCTTCTTTTCTTACGAGTAAATAATGAAAAACGGTGGACTTTTCAGCAGAACAGTGCACCCATGCCAGTCGCGAGACAATCAGTTTTTTTCTCAGCAAATAGAGTTAATGTTTTGGATTGGCCAGCAAGTTCGCCCGACCTAAGCCACATGGAGAATATAACGGGACTATTAGCCCGTAGGGTCTATGCCAAAAACCACCAATATAGCTCCACAAATGAATTGAAGTGTGGCATTATGGATAAATGGGAGCACGTGGAGGATAATTTAATTTTAAACTTATTAAATTCTATACATAATAGAATTATTAAATATCTTCAACAAAATGGAAATCTAATAAATTAAAGATATCAATGAAAAAACCTGAATTTTAGAGAGTTATTTAAATGGGCTATTAGGTAAAGTTAGGTTAAGAGGCCGTACGTGGGTATTACCCACACTTCCACTCGGAGACATTTTTGTCCATTGTGAGTACCCTCTGTAAGTGCATGGTGGCTGCACATTCGTTTAACCCCATTACCTCCTAGTGGTCCTCAACTAACCACGTGTTTTCCTTGATGGACCCAAGAATAAGCGAGACGTCCGCCTTCTCAACCTCTGCCAGGCTGTCGAAGAACTGTGCGCACAGACATCTGAGCCTTTTACTTTGGAGCTCCTCATCCAGACAGCTTCTGCAGAGGGCGATTTTTGGTATTCGCCACCGTCGGAGCATTGGTGCGATAGCACAATGACCTGTGATGACATCCGTAGGTACCCTCACCGCAGATTTGTTCAGTTTGAGAAGGAAGCTGGTGTCTTCCTATCCAAGCATAGCCATAAGGACCTTGAGACCTCGCATCAACCCTATTGGTACATTGCAAGTCCGTTTCCATGTTCTCAGCGGTGGTCGGATGGAGCTGTCCACTTCACTTTTGTCCAAATCGGAAACTTTCATAGCCATCTCATCTTTTATTCAATACCTTTCCCTTCAATACCACTGTGCCGAGGGACCCAGCAAAGGGAGACATTGAGATGACGTGATAAAGCCAGCGAGGCTCGACACCTCCGCACGATATCCGATTTTATCATATTTGACTCTAATGCTCTTAAGGCTGCTGGGCTGTCAACAAAGATCGTTACGTCGGTATCGGATATCATACTATCTTGAATCAGCTTTGCTGCTTTGTCTTTGGCATAAATTTCGACCTGGAATACACTGCATGTGTCAGGAAGTGGGAATGATTGGCGTAAATGTAGATGTGTTGAGGACATCCCAGCTCCAGTTCTGTTTTCTATTTTCGAGCTGTCGATTGTAATGCTCTTGCCATTGTCTAGGCTGTCTTCCATTCCTCCTTTGAAGGATATCATATGGTCTGAACCTGGAAGGTTTTGGATGCCGTTTAATTGTCCCTTCGTAATGTCGATTTCCACATGTTGGATTCTCTTATTCGCAGAGCTCCTCTTGCGGCTAATCCCTGCTCGAATACTTGTAGCGGCGTCAAGTGAAATATTATATTTAGCGCTTCCTGAGGTGTGCTGCTCACGGCGCCGACATTCCCAGGTATGCCATCCTTTGTACCTTCCCGATCCCCTGTTGATTACTCTTTTTGTCTAGCGCCTTCCACCAGACCAGAGCTCGATATGTTAGTGTCGGTCGAATGACTGTGCTGTACATGCCATGAATGACATATGGTGCCATTCCCCAGTTCCGCCCAAAAGCCCTTTTGCAGGTGTAGTATTGTTAGAGCTTTCTTTGATCTAATGTAAACGTTCCTTTTTCAGCTTAATTTGGAATCGATAGGTTTAGCGTTGTGCCGTTTAGTCAATCACAGTTGTGCTGCAGACGCCGCTAGCATAATTATATTCAAAACTGCTAAGTAAAATCATTGTGATTAAATCCAGGAATTGGTTAAATACTCTTTTGGTAAGATCTGATTTTATACTTGCAAATGAAATCTTCTAGAAAAATTCTTACAAAAACCTTTTCATTCAATAAACGGCTGAACTGCCGCTTTGTAGGGGAGACTAATAAATTAAGCTGAGATCAAAAGCTGAGGGCATGAAATTAAACGAAATTCCAGGGCATGCTGTCAAAGCAAGGCACATATACAAATGCAATTCAAAAGAGAAACCAAAAATAAATCCATAATTGAATGCAGAGATAAAATGTTCCGTTGTAGATAGGTAGGTATGTAAAACCTTTTGTTTTATGAAAACTTATATATGTATGTACAAGAATTTGGTTTAAGTGGCGATGTATATGGCAACACAAACACACACCCACATATTTATACATCCACAAAATATTAAGCAGCACAAAGGAAGCAGCATTGAATAACTTACAATTACTTTCGTGCAACAAACGAAATTCCACTTAAAACTCTCCTTAAGATACCCCACAATACTTTCCGGCTCCCGTTGTTTCATTATTATAACATTGGCGAAGGATATCAATATACACACACATCCACACACATACAAGCCTTGTTGCTGAAACGGATCCTGCTGTGGCCTGGCGCTCAATTCATAAATCTTAATTATTCAATGCGCGAAGAAGGCTTTTTGTGCGATTTCATTCTCACTTGCAGCTCGAATTCTTGAATTCGAAATCGTTCTACTGCATTAAGTGTACGTGGGCGGTGTGAGGGGCGTAATGATGTATGCATGCAGACGCAGCATGGTGCAACGGTAATAAAATGCAATTGTTGCACGCAACACGAAGCGTTAGCAGTGGGAAAACAAGAAAAAAAAAAAAAAACCAACGCAATTTGCTGTCTTAATAGCAATGAGTTGGAGAAGAAGAATAAGAAAAAATAAGGCAATCTTGGTTTGAGTAAAATTGGATAAAATGTACCAACAGTCTGTGATGAAAATGTTGTCATTACAAGGTACAAGGGCCTTCTTCCCCAGTGAAACAAACCTGAAGTGAGAGGGCGTCATCTCAGGTCGCAAGGCTATTATACTGATACAAAGATTTTGGCTTTTACCAGCGAAATACGGCTAGGTTGGGTTGAACTGGAAAACCCTATCAGAACAAGAAGTATGTAATAAAACAACTTCGACCTGCTAGCAAATGCTAAGAGCTTACTACGACCTTTGCCATTGCTGCTTCCATTTCTGATAGCTGCGCCACACTTAATAGCTTGAGTCTAAGCCTGGAGAGAGCAATACATAAGCACAAAACGTAATTGATAATTTCTTCCGCCAATCCGCACTTTCTTCATCTGAAATAACTAACTAGACCACAGTCTTTGTTAATCTAGGGTTATAGGACCTGTACACGATCTTCGATACTTTTCCACTCGCGCTTGGTTGCACGCTTTTCCTGCTTAATCTCGCCTTGCAGCGTGCTCCTATCCACCGATTTTGTGATCTTATACAGCCCCAACTGCAAAGTAATCTGCCTGCAATTTAGCTGATCCATGTGGTTAGGGCTGGATTTACTTAAACGTAAATAAGACTATCCATCATATCCTGTATAGAGACATTTTTGAAAGCTCCGCCGATATCTTAGAAAGTTCCTAAGGCGTACTTTTTATATTCCAAGGCTGCCTTCATATTTATCTTCACCCAATGCAGTTCCGGTGCCGTGCCTGCTGACTCGCTTCTAATGATTCTAAAGCGAGGAAGTGGAGTCGCTTAAATTTTTTCTCCTGTTTTTGTTTTTGTTGTAGCGATAAGAATACATCCCGAAGGTTTTTGGAAGTGTTTTCGATGTTGATGGTCCTTTGCCGAATGCAAATCCGGTACATTCCGGTAACAAGCACCATTAATGTACTATCCCAACCATGTCGGAAAGAATTTAGTATGACTATATGAGATCTTCTAGACCATTGCAGCCTCCCAACCCCTAAATACATAGGGTAGTTATTGTCGCTAGAGCCTCGGATGCTCAAGAAACAGGGTTTACCACGGGTAGGTGTCGACCATTGTGTCGGAGAAGCTATAAATTCCGCTGGCAAACCCTTGAAAAGGCTGCGCTACACACCCCCTTGAATAAGTTTGGTATTTTAGTCGCCTCTTACGACAGGCATACCTGCCGCGAGTATATTTTAAGCGGCTAACCCGCTGGGCCAACATTTTCTCCTTGTGCCCGGCTCTGCAGACACGACGACTCAGATTAGCACAAACACGGTTTTTGTACTGTCTGTCGGAAGTAAAAAAGTCGGATCTTTCTCTTCTCCTTAAGTTCATTTCAACCGGCATTCTACTAGGTTATTTATGATGACAAACGTTTCACCGAGCGGAAAAGTTGGCAGATCCTATGTTTGCTTAACTTAACATAATCTGGTTGAGTTTTAATATTCTGAAATTACTACTGGGTATACAATAGAAGAAGTAAAATTCGCTATATAGAGACGTAAATTAACAGATTATGCACATGCAGGGTAGTAGATGGCAGGTCGCAAGAAAATGTCCCACTTAAAGTTGAACAATGATGGCAGTGAACGGATAGCGAATTAAAACGCAAAAAGCACAACACAACACAAAAAACCAAACGCTGGCCACCAGAGTCATGCTAACCTTTGTGTTGCATTGAACCGCCACCATTCAAATATAAGAAGCGCGCTATGTCGAAGGCACCATTGGAACGAAGAAGACAACTAAAGCGGCAATTACCCACCGACGTGTGCCATACGTACGGACGTTTGTCGTACGAGAGACGTTTGACCGAACCCATAAGCCCGTAGGAATCAATGTGTGCATCTGTGTACATATACATAACATATTTGTGTGTGTATTGTTTACAGATAAGCACTGTTGCCAATGACCATTTTGCATACATGCTTATGGAAACATCAACTTTTTCCAATTTAATTTTTGATGTTGTAAAAGGCTGGAATTAATATGAAATAAATATAAGTAGATTACATATTTATAATCTGCACTTTTACATAATTATTTCGAATTATTTTCACAATTTTTCAAACTTTAATTAGGTGTTTTTGCATGAAACTGCAAACGGTCAAAAAATGGCGCACAAAAGTTTACTAGGCAACTCTGTCTAGTGAGAGAGCGATCAGCTGACACGTTCTTACGGAAAAAATCAAAACTGTTTTGATTTCTACGTTCCGGGCTACGTACGTACGGGCGTTGCACGTCGGTGAGTTTTCGTTTACATCGCACACTCATAAGATAGATCGTGTCAGCTGACATGTTTTTGGTACGTACGTTCGTGAGTAACTGCCGCATAAGACGCACCAAGTAATCGGTGTTGAAATGCAAAACAATTGAAGTCGAAAAAGTACAGTAAAATTTTTGCTCAAGCAGCGTATTTAAAAGTGGCTAGAGTACGTATTGGAGCCATGAGGACTACGATGGACTTTTGTATAATAATTGGCTGTGGTACAACGCAACGGTGCTATGTGAATGAGGTTGAGATGCACAGCAGTGGGGAAGAGCAATAACTATGCAAAGTTCTGCAAAGAAACTGTAGGTATTTCCAGTTAGTTGGCGTAGTTATTTGCATGAGCCCGCGACTTTGCTTCATTGGAAGTAATTGCAGAGCAAAGTGCGGGCCACTTATATATGCGGCGTAGATTATTACACGGGATGTAATGTACATTGTAAGTCTGCGCAAGGTTGAGGTACCTTAATGATGGCGAGACGCAGAGCAATCAAAAGCTTAAGGTGGGGAGTCATATATTGTAAAGGCTTAAAAACCGCTTACCACAACAGTTTCAGTTCGCAGCAATACAACAAATAGTTGTAACAGCAGTACACTCAAGATATAGAGCACCACCCTCACCCGCCACTGGAACAATCATCTTATGCTGCTGTAGCCAACGCAATTCTGTCTGTTTTTATTACAAAACCCTTTATGGCTCTTATTACAAATACTATTTGTACCTTGGCCATCATCATTAGTGCCATCTTTGTGCTGCTGCTTTTTATTGCCATTGCGCGTTCCTAATTTCACATTTTCATTCCATCTTTTATTATTACCATTTTTCTAACCGTTACCAGCGCAACAATTTGTTTCATTTAAGTGCGTCAGCAGCTGTTGTTGTTTGTTCACCCGCTCCCTGCCCCTTTAGTGTTGTACATTACAGAGCATCTTGCGGTGCGAAGACGGGGGAACTTATTTGTATGCCTCTGCCATTTAATTTGTGTAGATTTACTAAACATTTCAAAAAGTTGTGTCAGTTGTAGAATGCAAAGTGTGGCGTAAGTTTTATGGATTTCTTGAGAATGTGGCAAATATTAATGAATTTAAGTGGCATTTGTGAAGTTTCAAGCATTTGCACCTTTAATCCATTATTCTGTGTAAGTAGCTGTGTTGGATGCTGGAATATACGAATATGCTGAGTCGCTATGGAAGCAATCTTGAATGGATTTTAGAAGTAGTATGAAGAAGAAGTATGAAATACTAAGTAGCCTTTACCAGCCTTTTTGCGCGATACCACTTGCGCGTGCCCACTTTCTCCGTAATTCTTTGGCTTCAAACTGAGCCACATATAAAATAATTTTCGTGCAGGTCGAAGAACCAAAAGGCTCAGAAGGTCTATGAATGAAATATGGGCGAAGAAGAAGTTATACCGAAATTCTCCTGAGACTTTCTTGGTAACAAGCCCGAAATTATACAAAAATAGTCACGAAATTATCCTGAAAACATTACCTTAATTAATCGGAGATTGCCCCGAAAAAATACCAAAAATTATTTTGCAATTATCCCCATATATTCCCGAATTTTGGGTGCCGCAATTGTGGAAGCGTGCTCCACCTATCAGACCGAAGGTCCAGGGTTAAAGCTATGGGCAAACTAACATCGAAAATTTAGAAAACAGTTCTTTCAATTATAAAACACTTTTCCTAAGCGGAGTCGCCCCTCAGCAGTGACTTGAAAAGCTTCTCAGTGAAAATTCGTCTGCCTTGCAAATGTCGTTCAGGGTCGGCATAAAACATGTATGTTCCGCGCCGCCAATTCTTAGGAAAAATTAGAAAGGTGCACAACGCCAATTCGAAGAGAAGCTCGGCCTAAAATTTCTTCGGATATTATTGGACCTTGCAATAAAGTTAAAAAAAAATCCCCTAACTCAGCACGAAATGTCCTTGATATGGACCCCAAAGGATCTTAAAGTCTTGGAAAAACTGCCACAAAAATTATACCGAAAACAATGCTGAAATATTCCGAAAATAGTTCCTGAATATTATCCTTATCTTGAAAAAGTTCTGAAATTACTGTGAAATTTCCCCGAAATAATCCCGAAACTATCCTTAAATGACTTGAAAATATTCTCGAATCTATTTTGAACTGAATTATCGAAAGATTACCGAAATAGTTCAGAAATTACATGTCTTGGTTGGTAGCAGGTGACTCGAACGCTTTGGCGGCAAGCAATTGGCAAAAGGGGGCAAAAGACGGCCAAAGATATTGCTGTCATTCACCTCTAATTCACTCGGGCTAAGAGTTGCTCATAACCGTTACTAGGGATGTCGGTATGCCTTTATTGCAAAGTAGCTCGCTGCGACTGCGAGCGATTTTAGGGATTTGCTTACCGTGCTCGAACGTAAAATGTCAGCTCTTTGGCGGCCACCTGACAATCCAAGTAGATGTTAAACATTCTAACACATGACCCACTTGATAGCATACCGTATACCGCATCCTTGAGAACGAATACTTTCACTTCTAAGACGTTGCAGTGGTCAGGCAACCTAAACTGTTGGCATGACTCCAAGCTCCGCCAGAATGCGCCCTACTTTTCTTTCGCATCCAACTTGGACTCATCCATAAACAAGCAAAGCAGGCCCCTATCGCAAACTTGTGGGAAGTGTTCTGCTGATTCGTTGCACTGTTTCTAGCCTTTTAAGATTGGCTGCAGTTTTCAGTGTGTTCCACTGAGCTATCTCCCCATAGAATAGGATAGGCTTGATCACCATGCCACTAAGCCAGTGTACCATCCTTGGAGAGGGCCGAAATAGTGTCTATTAGTGCAAAAATAATTCTGAAATCCACTCAAAGTAGTCCCGAAATTATGCTGAAATAGCCCTGTAAACAATCCCGGCATGAGGCGAAAACAGTTACAAAATGGTTCATTAAAATCTAGAAATAGATACGAATTCACGAGGAGGTAAGGCATAAAAAAATCCAAAATCATCCTGAAACTGTCCCAAAGCGATACAGGAAACAATAACAAAATAATAAAGTGACAATAAAGATACAAAACCGATATTATACTGAAATAATATAAATTAAGTTTTGATAAGATGATTCAAATAATCTCGTAATGATTCCAACATAGCTTCGTCACAACCAGATTAGTGGAGAATTGCACATGAGCGGGAAAGCAGAATGTCATGGAGCAAAGCGTGGGTTTGCAAAGTGTCAAAGTGTGCATGTCTTACATCCTTAGACCTGCAAACTTACTTTTATCATTTTTAATAGAAATTTATTGTTACACTATCTCTAACTTTCATCGATTAGCTTTTTAATCAGGTTTATCCAGTAGAAAGTAAACGTAAAGTAAAAGAAAGTAAACTCCACAGTCCTAAAAGTTTAGACGTGGTCACATCAAATCTTTGCGAAGATGATTTTGCTGATACCTTAAGCTTTCACATCCAAAATGTATGGGATCAATATCTGGCAAAGGAGCATCCTCAATGATAATACGCCCAAAAACCTACGCGAATTTTCATTATCGCTGCAATAAGAAGAAGAAATTAGGCACATTTCCCAACACTTCAATTTGGATCGAGTACTGCCCTTTTTCAACGTTGCTAAAACAAATTAGAGAAAGGTGGTTTAAGATACAACGCATAAACTTTTACAGTTTGTAACCCTCCGGCCGTCAGTGCTTTCCAATGTCGACTGATCGAAATATTCAGAAATAGTCAGACGGAGTCAAAGAACTGGCCGACAACCTAGGAATGCTTGCTTCGATCACATACAGCTTCCATGCCACTGTAAACGCACACTGCGTCATGAATACTCAGACTTGGCAGATAGAATGTGAAGCTCGTCACTTTTGTCTTCAACAAACGCCACTCGGGCTTTGGTGTTAATAAGTAACATTTCCTATTTCTGCTACTATACATGACAAAACATTGAAAAGCGGACCTTGTGTTATTCATACCCGTTAAAAAGCACGTTTGTAACCTACATACCTAATAATTAAAATAAAGCTTCTGCCTTTGACACAAAAAAAGCGAAAATTCATTGCTGAATCAGTTCATTTAAATCACAAAAAATTTGTTTTTGTCCATTATCCTAAAATTGTCACCCAAAATCATTACAAAAAACAGAAATATTTTTGTGATAGCGCTAATCAAATTGATGAAGCTATTTAGAGGCGGACTCTAAAAACAAAAACAATTTAAGTAGATATCATTATCATTACTTATTCAACGTAATTTTTATACACAAATTGCGACACATTTTTTTCTACGTAAAATATAACAAGTAAGGAAGCCTAAGTTCGGGTGAAACCGAACATTACATACCCAGCTGTACACTTGAAATGCTGTTGTTGTTTGTTTTGTGTGCTTAATAGTTTTACAAGGCTGCGTAATAATACATATACATATGGTTCTATTCTGAACTAATTTTTCTTCTAGTTATAGCTCCCGAAACATACAAAATTGCTTAGTCATAAAAGTAATTTTTTAAAATTTGAAGTTTTTCCTATTTATTGTTATAAATCCACTTGGGAAATGAAATACCACTTATACAATGCTCTTCTTTGCAAAAATATAGCTTATTTTATTCGTCCACGACCCCCTTAAAAATCGTTTATCTTAGGCGTGGTCCTTAACTGATTTCATTAATTTTTCTTCAAGGCATTCTTTATAGTAAAGGCAAACTCTTTGCGAATCTTGTTACGATAGGTTTAGCGATTCTTGATTTATGATTAATAATATTTGTAAAAGTGATTTTACCGCAAGTAGGTGGCGCTACGTCCGTTTTAAGATTTTTTTTTTTATATTTTTATCTAGTCAGTCCATATGTCAAATTTCAACATTCTAGGTAGGCCTGTGCATCCGGATTTTTCAACTATCCGGATAAACCGGATATTCGAATAACCGGATAGCTAAGCAAAAAATTCGGCTATCCGGATATCCGGATTCATAAATGGGAAATCCGGATATCGGTATGTCCGGATACTGGAATATATAAGTTGAATATCTACATATCAGAATTGAACGAAGCAAACATTGAAAAATTATTCACAAAATATGTTTGTAGATTATTAAATTAACGTCAAAAATTAAAAAGCTACAATTTTACAAAGAGGTGAAAATAAGAACAGTGACATTTGTTTATATTGTGAAATAAAATAATTAAAAAAAATTTTTTAAGTTAAACGGTTACATGAAATAATAACAATACGAAAAGCTAGAAAATAATTAGGTAGGTCTTAGGTACTAGTCATCACACTCCTTATCAATCTAGGGCGTTGGTCTAAAAATGTGAGGCGTAGCATAACTTGAATAAGGTTCAGTTGGTTTTACTTATGACTATCAATAGAAATATGACGCGTCCAACGCTTTTATTTAATTGTCTGATCAACGCCCCAGATTGATAAGTAGTGTGATGACTAGTACCTAGGACCTACCTAATTATTTTCTAGCTTTTCGTATTATTATTATTTCATGTAAGTATTGTTTTCAATAAAACCGTTTAACTTAAAATTTTTTTTTAATTATTTTATTTTCAAGTTTTTAGTCTTTATTTAATTGCCTATTATTTCTCATTCTATTTAGTTCATTTAGTGATTCATTATTACAAGGACTCTTTCCTGACAATTTGTTACAACCTGAGTCCTCAATACATAATCCTTCCAAAGACTTTACTCGACTCTGCGCCACGTATGCTTGTCCCTCCTCCAACTCCCAAATATTTTGATGTCACTTCTACTGGACTGTATGCAATATTTGTTCCAAATATGAGCCAAATCGTGCATCATAGGTCGCTTTCTATTCATGTATGTATTATGTGTTCCAAATATGGACGAAATCAAATCGGACCACAAATACGATTTTTGTGAATATCTCGATCCTTGCGCCACCTAGCGGCGATTTTTTTTGATAGGTCGCTTTCTATTCTTGTATGTATTATGTGTTCCAAGCATGAGCCAAGTCGGACCACAAATACGATTTTTGTGAATATCTCGATCGTTGCGCCACCTAGCGGCGATTTTTTTCATAAGTCGCTTTTTATTCTTGCATGTATTTTGTGTTCCAAGTATGAGCCAAATCGGAATCGATCCTTGCGCCACCTAGCGGCGATTTTCTTATTATTGCATTGTCATCGGGTACTGAACTATATTCCAAGTTTCAATCTTGTAGCTTATCGGGAAGTTACTTAAATTTCAATTACAAGATTCGTTCACAACGGCCGTGCGGCCGTGCATGCGGCCTGCCTGTCAACTCAAGCTAAATAAAACCGTTTAATAAAAACGCTGTTAATTGATTTAAATGCCCTACGAGTTTATAGTTATTAATGTTAAATAAACATATATGGTAAATCAAAATTGTTGCTTTCACTGGATATCCAAAAATACGGTTACTAACCAGATCTTCATAAATCCGGATATCCGGAATATTATCCGAATATTAACCGGATATCCATGCCGTCCGGATTTTATCCGTGTCAACGGATATCCGTATGAATATCCGGATATTCGAATATGCGGATTGTCCCAGCCCTAATTCTAGGTGTATTATTTAGTAAATAATCAGGTTTTTTGTGTTTTCCAAAATGTTATATATATAAAAAGTAGGCTGGTTATCATCCAAGTTCGCTCATTTTCAATACCAATCTATTCTGGGTCCAGATAAGCTCATGTACTAAACTTGGTGAAGATATCTCAATATTTACTCAAGATATCGTGTTAACGGATAGACGGACGGACGGACATGGCTCAATGAAATTTTTTTCGATACTGATGATTTTATGACTTTATATCTGTACAACCAACCGTTATCCAATCAAAGTTATAATACCCTGTGTACAAGTACAGCTGGGTATAAAAATATGCCAAATGGGGAGTTCATATGGTTTGGGTTTTGCTTTTGTACAAAATGTAAATTAGCCATGCAAAGCCAAAAAAAAAATAATAATAATAAAAAAGGAATTGCACATTTCGTCAACGTCAGCAGATTTTACTCTGAGCCTTCAATAACAAACCAAAAACTTGGAAAAAACGGAGCTTCCAGCTTACAAAAATACTACGCGCAGGTCGCTATTTATCTACATTACACTTAAAAAAAAGACCATAAATATTTTGACAGAGTTTGTGTCAATATTCGAAATTTAGCAGCATCAACAGTACGGGAATTTGCTAACTTTAACCGATCCGTTTTGTCACGATTTTAATCAACGATTTTTCACTTGTGATACCGACTGTGATATTTACAAGCTCAATTTTAAAATTGAAACATTCTTCTATATATCGATACAAAAAGGTTGCCGAGCTTAAGTGAGCAGTTGGGTCCTTCGCTATAGAAAAAAATATTGAAGGTCTATAAATTCCGCTCTACTTGCCTTTGTATTTTTGTTTTTGATATGAAGTTGTAGCTGTTTGCACATCAACCATTAATAAAATTTCGAAATATACTAAAACTATGCCAGTATGTCCGCCGTTGTGTGATGGTAGCGTGCTCCGCCCACCACACCGAGGGTCCTGAAGTGAACTCCCGTTGCAAAGTAACATCAAAAATTTAGAAACAAGTTTTTTAATGTTTCCAATTAGGGTCACCCCTCAGAACTGTATTTGCAAAGTCTCTGAGTGCATTTCTGCCATGAAAAGCTTCTTAGTGAAAATTCATATGCCTTGCAGATGCCGTTCGGAGCCGGCATAAAATGAGTAGGTTCCGTTCCGCCAGATAAATACTTCGAACCAGCACCCACAGGACAACGTCACTGGATACAGTATACATCATAAAAACCCTCAAAAACAAAAGGAATGCAGGATTCAGACGATCTTATATAGCATTTACATTGGCTCATTTAAAAAAGTCTATATTAACACTGCACTCAGAACCTCGAAGAACTTTCGACTTAGACTATAAATTAACACTATATTACAGGATCTGCTTAACATTGCTTATGTTAATGCTAACATAAAAACATATGGTAGGCAGAATGAGGTTTCGAGAACTGGAACTTTGAGGGGGGGGGGGTTGTCCTAGAAGGTTAAATGTGGTCATATTAATCGTTCAAGAGATATTCGGGATAGTACCTGAATGGTGCTTGTTAACGGAACGCACCGGATCTATATCCGGCAAAGTACCGTCAACATCGATAACACCCCTCTTCGGGGAGTGTCTTTATCGTTAATACAACAACATAACTTAGCGCTAAATCCGATCCTTTCCACGTCTTTACCCTCTTTATATGTACGAATATATACTTCTTGCATGCGTCTGTATGTCACTTAACTCCTCCTATACGACTAGACCAATTTTGATGCAATATTTTGTACTTGTTCAAGGGGATTTCAGAGTCGCGTATATTCACAATTTGATCGTTTTTAGAACCGATCACCTTTTCGGATCAGGATACATTTGGAAAATATGGCACTTTTTCGGATTCGTGTACTTTCTCGGATCCGGGTGCTTTTTTTAAAACCGGGTCCTTTTTGGAACCGGAAGCAAGTACACTATAGAAACAAAAAGTAATTACGAAAAAATTTTTTTGTTGTGTATACTAATTCGAGCTACCCGCTTCTTTCTACTATTTTTGAGTCACTGATATTTACTTGCTCATCAATTTATTTATTTGTGTGTATTTATTGTCCCGTAGTTTTTGTACCATTTTCTCTTTTGAAATTTAATTTAATCAAATGTTAAGTTGGGTCAAGCCTACAAATCAATCTGCCGCAAGCGAGCAAACCACCAGCAGGCAAGTCAAATATCATCCAGAAAATCGTTGTGCAAATACCAAACAAACAAAAAAAGGTTTTGTCACTCATACCGCTCGTTTTTCATTGACCATTCCGTTTGCGCGCAAAGTAGCTTTGGCAAAGAAAAATAGGAAAAAAATATTTAGTATTTATTGTATATACACAAAAAGCACATTGTCCTGCAAATGCAATTGATTAATGCGCAAATAAGCAAAATGTATTATGCCCACCCATTGGTGAATGTCCTTTACCTACTCGTATGTATATATGTATGTTTGTATGTAGTGTTTCCTTTTGTGTTGTTGTTTTGTTTTTATTTGCAGTCTTAGCCGTCATACCCTTTTGTATGCCCTAGCTCCGCACTTGCTTGCCTGCCAAGTCCTTTTTTGTTTCACAAGTCCGTTTCCTTGTTGCACTCCAGCACATTGAGAAGCTGTTTTAGATTTCCTTCAAAATGTCACGCCACTTGTTTTTCTCGCCTTTAATTTTATTTGCGCGCCTTAAAGGGCCATTTGGGCACTTTGTTTTTTTTTTTTGTTTTTGCCTTCCTATTTTGAACAACTCTACTTACTATGTGTAAATGTCCTTTGCGCGTCGATGTGTTGTTGTGGTGAATTACTCCACTGTGATTGTTGTTGATTGCGTTGTTGTTGTGTTTATGACTATCCACCAGGCGTCTGCCAATTGCTTACGCAGCTTCTTCATCTGTGCCAACTTTTCATTTTCTAACTATGGGTTAGACGACTTTTCGCCACTTGCAATTGCTTTTCAAGTTCTTGCAATCATTTCGTTTGTCCATTCAAAGCATTTTTTCATTCATTTTATGTCACTCTTGCCTTTACTTAGGAAGTATGTTTTGCTACTGTTCCCATGGGCGTATATGTGAAAAGTGATATAGGGATCTTTGGAGGTCACCATTTACAGTCATTGTAAAACTCTACGCTTTACTGAGAACCTGGCATCCATGTGACTTGCCAAAGTTCACTACTCCATGTTGAGCTCGAAGGGGAATCATAAGGAGAGATCGAAGAAAGCGCTGATGCAGTAGGGCCTTTAAGAGGAACTTGAGATTGTCGCTCTATACATGCAATGCAGTCATTTAAAATTCGATGAAAAGGTTAGCATGGACGTTGCGACAGCGCATTGTCCTTAAGTGGTCCAATGAAACCAGGCTAATCCTGTTCAATTTGAATCGCTGTAAGGCAGTGGTTTGTTAACCACCGAGATCAGATGAAGAATCGGACGGCATCTTTCACTTCATGACTATTGAAGTGTTTATGGACGCTACGATATTAGATAACATTGCAACTGTGCACTGTGCCAAACCTGATATTTTGTCGGATAAGAACTATATTACGACAGTAGTCCATTTCCAGGGACAGAATTTCAGATATCTTTTGGGAAAGGAATGTGATGAGCGCTTAGACCATGATAGGGGCATAATAGCCCACACAGAGCTGTAGTGGAATTCACTAACTTATAATGATGCGATTTGCCGAGATTTTAATTAACGATTTTGTCGCTTGCTTAATCGATTGTACTATTCACTAACTTAGTTTTAACGACTCGCAATAAATGACATTTAAAATAGTAGAAAGGTGGCAGCACAGCTTAACGAAACCTAAAAAATGCGGAAAGCACTAAAGGAAATCCAAAAATAAATAAATTCCGTATACTAACGCTTTTAATTGTGCAAGTTTTTACATATTTTAACAAAAGTTAATTAAATGCGGTATTAATTTCATATTTCTCGACATAACCAATTTCTCACATTAAAATAGAATGGCGTCATCAATTAATAGCAATCAAAGGATAACCCGTAACACAGCAAAGCAGCTTGTTCCTTTGAGAACACCAAAAAGTCTCTCGAGTGGGTTTCGAGCTTTACACAATGCCTCATTGTACCGAAATTTTGGGCTCTCCTCTGGTTGGTTAGGTAAAGGAGTCATCAGCCAGGGTTCTAAAGGGTATCCAGAGTCACCTGCAGGTAGTTTTGTGTGCGATTTTATTTTCTGGGAAATTTCAGTGCATTAAACACACTTACCTATCAAAAACATGTTGAGGCTACCATTTTCAAAATTTCTCTGCATCACTCTCCGTACTGCAGAGGAGCTCCAGATAAATGCATCCTAGCTTGCTTCTGGGAATTTAGCATTGACATTCAATATCTTTAGGTTGGGGTGACAAATCTGTATATAAAAATATATTATAATCAAAAAAGTACATTACATTTCTATGAATTATTTCTTTTACCATTTGTACATTTATTGAATGATGTCCATGGTGATTCACAGTAGCCTCTTCATGATTTCTGCGGCTCATGATCGACACATGAGTGCAATCAATAGCCACAATAGTACCTCCCACAAATGGTGCAGGTGACGAAGAAAAAATTTCTTTCGCAGCTTGCCGCTCTATTTGAATCATTGGAAACTTTACTTTATCGAAAAACAAAGAATGGTTGATAGCATTTGTTACGCGATGTATACAGCGGCTTACAGAAAACTGGCTCATTGATATGCCCCATTATTCTCCAACGGGCCGTTGGTAACAACCAGTTGCGAAGAAGCGTAAAGCATGTAATAGTGTTCAATTGAAAATTATATAAAATTCCATGATTTACCTGTTTCTCTGTTGATAGCGTAGTTATTCTTGTACCCCTTAATTGACCATCAAGTTGAGATATAATATCATGAGCCAAGTCTGGTGTTAGTCGGTACAGCTTTCGAAACTTCGTTGCATTCAGGCGGAATGAGTTATCTACTTCTCTAAGAAGGCGTCTGTCCACTGGCGATGGACGCAGTAACTCTTCATCTTGTGATAAAACGTACGCCAAGTACTCAAATGCCATTTGATTTATAAATAAAGCAACTTTTCGTGTTTGAAAGTTTTTAATTAAAGTTCCGATTTTCTTTTTCAACTAAAATTGGCGGAAATGTAAATTTCGTGATTTTTAGCACAGCCAATTCAGTTGCCGTTTATTTACCAACACAGCTGATCGTCGATGAACGAATATCGATACAAAATAGTTACTGAATAACAAAATCGTTATAGTTATCGATTCGCAAATAAAGCGATGGCAAATACCGTTAAAAAAGTAAATGAATTCCACTACTGGGCTGTACTCGAATTATCTGATGGTAAATCAGTTGCACCGACTGGCTGGCTCCTTGAGTGTCTTCCAGGTGGAGGCCAACCGCTATTGATTTCCAGGGACGGAGCGTACCTTCGAGGGAGGAATGGTATTAAACAAGGCCATTGCGTTCTGGGAAGTGGGCTCTTAAATGAAAAAATAGAACTCGGACTGGGCTTTAATCGATGGATCTGTGGAAAATCTGGCTCACCGATTTCCTGAATTGTCAAGTGACTTCTATGCCATACAGCGAGCAGTTTCACGACAGTACAGCCTCAGTGATCAATGTAACTCACTTTGTTGATAGCTAGGCCTGATAAAATGGATTGTAGGATATTTACGGATGTCATCAAAGGCCCTATAATAGCACATAATAGCAAGTTGCCTTTGCAGAAGCTGTCAGCTTAAAGAGGAAATATATTCTTTGTCTATATCCAGGATTACAGAAAGACTGCTTAGAATTTTCGGCGCACTGATGTTACACATTCTGGCAGAGTTAAGAGACCACAGTCTTAAGAGAGCTTCCCTGAATACCTTATTAACCCAAACTTACCGTATCCGAAACATGGTTTTAACTACAATACCTAATACCAGTTCCTGTCCTTGTAGAACAAGAGGCAAAACGGCTGTAAGCGATAGTCTAGAATTCAGAGTGAGCTTGTACAGCGTGGAATGTCTTGAGAAGAAGTTCTGTGATAGGTTTTTTCTTACAATTTAACCAACAGGTATGGCAACGCGTTTTCTATGTGCAAACACGATGACGGTGAAATCTTAATGTGAGGACTTATAGCCATATTCGGGAACGAGCTTCCTTCTCAAAGTACTTAAGTTACTAGGATAACTTACGGAGGTCGTTTCATCTCGGAATAGACTGAAAAGGTAAAGCAAAGGCCATTTGATATTGCGATTTTGACAAAGGACGAGTAGATTTTGTAAGGCTTTTCTCGTCGTAACATTAATCCGCTTTTTAGTAAGGGATCTAAATAGATAATGGTTTTGTATGAAACTCCACCGTGCAGCTTAGAAATGTCTTTTGGAGAACGAAGCTCTAAGTTAATAAAAGTGTGATGGGCAGCGACTAAACTTATGCAACTGATATAAGTTATATTTGATTCCATTTGTTTTGTAGATTCTCCGACAGAATGGATAATTGATGTATATTTTAACGATTTTCCTTCGCGAACGAAAAATGACACTGATGATGGCGCAACGTTGAAACCGGTTTTTCTCCAATACAAATTTCACAAGGGATGACGGAAAATCGTTCCAACTTACTTCATCAGCAATATCTTTTACTTCGTAAAGGCAAAAAAGCTAAACTATTTTGTACTCCCAATGTAGCCCAAAATGTTATCAAAATCAGTGGACACCAGCTCTCATTAATAGTCGATAAGGCGATAGCTTAGAAATTATCTACGTGTATTGCCTACAGTAAGCTGTGAAGTTGCATTTTAATTTGTGCCAAAAATAAGTGCGAAAACCTAGAGTTCATTTTAATACAATTGGTTTGCTTTGAAAAGTTAAGATTTTGTGAATTTTTAAAGTTTTTAATCAATTTCTTATTATTCATTTTGTGTTTGCCGAGTCATTGTGCATTTGTGTTTTTGTTGCAATTTTGATTGGCACCTTTTCACCTTGCAATTGTTTTTGTGCGCACACTTTTTGTTTTTCTTGCAATTTACTGTCTTCGCAGCTGTTTGCGTCGCTTTTTAAGTGTCAAGTGACAGTGACTCTAAAACTGCTAGCTACCGCTAAGCTCCCAAACTTTCAGAGTTGCTTTATATATAACCTTTCTCATTCTCAGTGCTATTTCAACTGTTTTTTCTTTGTAATTTACAAACATATCTCTACCATTTCTATATTCTTGTACTAGTTTCTTTTCACCTTTCTATAAAAAATGACTTGTATTTTCAAAAACTGTCAAGTAAAAAGCGAATCCGAACGTTTTTTCTCTTGCTGGCTTTGCGATGGGCTCGCCCATGGAAAGTGCGCGGGACTGATGGCTAGAGTTGTTGACACTGTCAATGATGGGGAGAAGGGAGTACGTTGGTCATGCATTAAATGCAGATCAACTGAGGTTGACCTATTTAAACTGTTTAGACAAACACGAAATGCGTTTTCTGATATTGCTAAAGAGTTTTCCATAATCACGGAAAAGTTCAATCAATACGAAAGCTTGTTCAAATCCTTCAAGTGTTTGGATGAGTTACCGTATTGTTTAAATAGAAATAAAGACAACCGGGATAATAATCAAAAACACTCTGAAGACTCACCTAACGCTTTGAATCTTAATCCTGCTCAGAACATTAATCTGCCGCAAGTGGAGCTCATAGACTTGGCTTCCCCTAATCCGCAAGCTGTGGTTCCATCCACTTCTAAGGCCGCGGAAAAAACCTTAGAGCCTCAAACTGTAACTTCTGAAACTGTAACTTCTCAATCTGTGACTTCTTATTCAGCAGCACAGGCTAAGAAGCTGGTTGTAGTCCCGCTCAAAAAATCGATTTTTGTATCTCGCTATGACAAAGACATTTCCGTTGAGGATATCAAGTCTTATGTCACTTCGAATATTAAGGCTGACGGCATGAATTTAAGAAAATTCAAATTTAATTACGAAAGGAACATTTCTTCATTTAGAATTGATGTCTACTCAGAAGATTTTGATAAACTTTTGGACAGCGCATTTTGGCCGCCAGGGGCTTTTGTTCGCGAATTTGTGCATAAGACTATTGAGATTACTCAAAATGTAGCAAAAATTCCTCCTCAAAGTTCCGATCCAAAAAACTTAATTTAATATCTTGCTTAGGCATTTACTATCAAAACGTTAGAGGCTTAAATACTAAATTAACTGACTTATATTTGAAAACCATTCACTGTAACTATAATATTATTGCTTTTACCGAAACATGGCTGAAACCCAATGTTTAAATTTCGAAATTTTTTGTGGTGAGTATCAGACCTATATAAATGATCGCTTAAATAGGACCGGAGGTGGTGTCTTGCTAGCTGTACATTCTTCAATTCCATCTGAAGATGTTAATTTATCCGTAGTTGATTCCATCGAGTTTAAATGAAAGCGAATCTTACTAGACCGGGGTCATATTTACTTGGCCGTTTGCTATATTCCACCGTCTTCTGATCTTTCAGTGTATATGCACCATATTTCACTGTTACAATCAGTCAATTCGATGATAAAGTCCACGGACTCAATGATTGTTTTAGGCGACTTTAACCTGCCACATATATCGTGGAATACCGTTGATCACAATATTGTCCCCGTATCATCCAAAATGCATAAGAATGACTTTTTGGATGGAATTACTGATCTTTGCCTTAATCAGATCAACTTCTTTCCAAATAAGTATGGACAATTCTTAGACTTAGCATTTGTTGACGACATATCTAAATTCTCTATAAATCGGTGTGAACCTCTTGTTTTGCCAGAAGACGTTTACCATCCTTCTCTTGAGATAACTTACGAAATCATAAGCAACGAAGTCAGCTATACTAACAAAACACGTGTCTCTGCCAGATGCTTTGATTTTTCCAAAACTAATTTCAACAATTTAAATAAAGAGCTTTCTGAGATAACGTGGCCTCGATATAAAGGGGATGTAGAGGAAAACGTTTTACATTTTAATAAAACCATTTATACTTTATTTGAAAAGCATGTGCCCAAACGCACATGCTCGTATATTGAACCAGTGCAAGCCTGGTTTACTAAAGATTTAAAAGCTTTAAAAAATAAGAAATCACGTTTATTCAAATTATATAAGAGAACCGGTTTACATTCTCATTATGCACAGTACGCTATTTTCCATCATAAGTATTTTGAACTTAATAAAAAGTGTTATAAAGCTTTCATATGTAAAACTAAAAGAAACATTATTTGCCACCCCAAGTCTTTTTATGATTTCGTAAATTCTAAACGCAGAACTAACGGATTTCCTTCTGCCATGAAGTTTAGAAATAGCATTTCCAGCGACGATCAAGAGAATTCAAACTTCTTCGCTCAATTCTTTCACTCTAATTACTCTGCTGTGGATGATTCATCACCTACAAATTATCCGTATGAGCTCCATTCTAGTAACTCAATATATGCCCCACATTTGCTGCCTGAAGATGTTCTACTACATATAAATACCCTAAAAGAATCCTTCAAATACGGTCCCGATTTGATCCCAACATGTTTTCTTGAAAAATGTGCGGAATACATTTACCAGCCCCTTACTGATCTGTTTAACCTCTCTTTAAAAAATGGCATTTTCCCGACGGCTTGGAAGGAATCTTTTCTTATCCCACTCCATAAAAAAGGAAGCAAGTCGTCTATTGAAAACTATCGTGGAATAGCAAAGATCTCCGCTATCCCTAAGCTTTTCGAAGCAATCGTTACTAATTAATTAATAATTAAAATAATTTTCGATTTCTACATTGATAGATAGTTCTCAGCATGGCTTTTGTAGAGCCAAATCAACCACAATCAATTTGCTAGAATTTACAACTCACGTCTTTAATGGGTTTAGAAACAATCATCATACCGACGTTATATACACTGATTTCAGCAAAGCATGCGACAAAGTACGCCACTCATTACTTGTTTATAAACTCGAATTGCTTGGTTTTCAACCTGGCCTAACTCGCTGGATCTCCTCCTGTTTTTGCGGTAGAACTCAAAGAGTCATTTTTAAAAAAAAATTTTCGAATGTCATCGATGTTCCCTCCGGTGTGCCTCAGGGCAGCCATCTCGGTCCTATTCTGTTTTTGATCTTTATAAACGATGTTTCCACAACTATAAAATATTCTAAAATTTTAATGTATGCCGACGACGTAAAACTGTTTAAGTCATACGCGTCGGTTGAAGAACGTTATGTACTCCAGGCGGATTTAAATCGTTTAGTTACTTGGTGTAATGCAAATTTTATGCCTCTCAACATAGAAAAATGTAAATCCATGTGTTTTTCACGTGGGAACATACAGCCAGCTTCCTACACAATTAATGGCCAAACTCTGGAAAGCGTTGATGTTTTTGTCGACTTGGGAGTTACATTGAATTGCAAACTTAGTTTCAACCCTCATATTAATGCCACAGTCAATAAAGCGAGAAGAGTTTTAGCATTTGTGAAAAGATGGGCAATGGAGTTTAGTGATCCTTACGTTACAAAAACCCTTTTTACATCATTGGTGAGAACGATGTTAGAATATGGATCGATAATTTGGAATCCGCGTTATCAAGTTCATATGGATAGACTAGAATCAATTCAAAAAAAGTTTTTACTTTTCGCCTTTAGAAATCTTCAATGGGACTCTCCGTATAATCTTCCTCCTTACACTAATCGATTAAAACTAATAAATCTTCCTACCCTTGCAAGTCGTAGAGAAATGCTAGGTATACTATTTATGGCTAGACTTTTAAATGGATCGATTTCAAGCCCATTTTTATTGAATGAAGTAAACTTGAATGTTCCATGCCGAGTTTCAAGGCATTATAAACCTATAATTCTTAAACAATGCAGAAGCAATTTCCAACTAAACGAACCTTTTCTATGTTTGTGTGAAGATTATAACTCTCACTCGAGAATAATTGATGTTTCGGACTCGCCCTTTGCCACAAAAAAGAAGGTTCTATCTTCTCTTAATAATTAAAAAATTATATTTCTACTTTTAGCCTATTGTATTTTGTGAATCTATATTTCTCAGCTGATGAGTTTCTCTGTAGCTGAGCGGTTTTAGATCTGGGCGCTTAAGAAGCCACTGCCTCTCAAAGACTCGGTAACAAAAAAATTATAAGTAACACATAAATAAGACTTAGGATACAAAAAAGAAAAAACAAAATAAAAAAAAAAAACAGGATTAGCCTGGTTTCATCGGGCCACTTGAGGTGCGCTGCCACAACGTCCGAGAAAAAAAAAAAAAAGAATCTTCAAAGGAAGTGTTATAGTTGCGACAGACGTAATTCGTTGTGGTATTAATTCTCTCACTTTGTACTCTCATCCGAGAGTGTAGTGTAAATACTCACACTCGTGCATCCAGTGGAAAGCGATACGAAGGAATTTTGTTTAAAGGAACCACTTTAGTCACATACCAGCCAGTGTTGGAACGTAGCCCCCCACCTTTCCAGTATATTGTTGAGACAGGGACCCCACACAATTTCTGTAATACACAGCTATAGCTTTGTGAGTGTATACAGCCGGTTGGCTGTTTCTATGAAATATATCTGACTGATTAATGCTGCAATGTCGCAGTAGCCTTACTTTTGAGGAACATGATAGGTCTTTGAAGTTTTTACCACAACATAACCTGCCATTCGGCTTAGATTCATCCTTGTGCCTGTGTGAGCTGTGAGCTGTGGGATTACAATATTGACTCTCGATTTCGTGACTATATGGGATTCTGGTGGAAGGGTCCTCATCTCATGTCGCTTCGGGGTCAGAGTTGCATTGAAAAGTGTAACGTGCAACTCGATGGCTGATATGCGGATATGAGGCCTGTCATTTCATACTACCAATTTGCTGCAAACAAAGTCCCGTGAACAAGGTAAACCAATATTTCCCGCAATAGTTGGGCTAGTATCAAAATATGCTCTATCTGAGCGTACCGGATCCAAACGAGTTCGAAAGAGTGTCTTTGTCAACACCATATATACAGAAACAAAAAAGACAAAATACATTCTCGAATTGCCTAAAAAAACATACATGGTATCCAAAAATGGTAGTAGCAAGAGTAAATGATGGTAAAAGAACTGCCTACATCAGCAACACTTCAAGGGGCGATTCTGCAACTAATAAAATAATAACAACATAACATAAGCTTTATCCAGACATTGATTTATATAGCTTTTACTGGTCTGACTAAAAAAACTATCTCCAACTTGCGTCGTGATCCTTTTAAGTTTTCCTGCAAATCGCCAGGATGGGATCGATATATTTGTTGTGCGGTCTCTGAGCGGCAGATTTTTACTGAAAGCTTTTAAAGGCATAAACACACTCAGAATGTTTGCCAAGCCACTACTGAAGGATGACCTCGGTTAAAAAAACTTTTTATCCAATTGAATTTTTATACTGAGTTGAGCAGAGCTCACAGAGTATATTAACTTTGATTGGATAACGGTTGGTTGTACAGGTATAAAGGAATCGAGATAGATATAGACTTCCATATATCAAAACATCAGTATCGAAAAAAATTTGATTAAGCCATGTCCGTCCGTCCGTCCGTCCGTCTGTCCGTTAACACGATGAATTGAGTAAATTTTGAGATACCTTGACGAAATTTGGTATGTAGGTTCCTAGGCGCTCATCTCAGATCGCTATTTAAAATGAACGATATCGGACTATAACCACGCCCACTTTTTCGATATCGAAAATTTCGAAAAACCGAAAAATTGCGATAATTCATTACCAAAGAGGGATAAAGCGATGAAACTTGGTAGGTGGGTTGAACTTATGACGCAGAATAGAAAATAAGTAACATTTTTGAAAATGGGCGGTGCACCGCCCACGTTTAAAAGAAGGTAATTTAGAAGTTTTGCAAGCTGTAATTTGGCAGTCGTTGAAGATATTATGATGAAATGTGGCAGGAACGTTACTCTTATTACTATATGTATGCTTAATAAAAATTAGCAAAATCGGAGAACGACCACGCCCACAAATTTAATATCTTTACAGTATATAAGTAAATTATGTCAACATTCAACTCCAGTAATGATATGGTGCAACAAAATACAAAAATAAAAGAAAATTTCAAAATGGGCGTGGCTCCGCCCTTTTTCATTTGATTTGTCTAGGATATATTTAATGCCATAAGTCGAACAAAAATTTACCAATCCTTGTGAAATTTGGTAGCGGCTTAGATTCTAGGACGATAACTGTTTTCTGTGAAAAAGGGCGAAATCGGTTGAAGCCACGCCCAGTTTTTATACACAGTCGACCGTCTGTCCTTCCGCTCGGCCATTAACACGATAACTTGAGCAAAAATCGATATATCTTTACTAAATTCAGTTAACAAAATTATCTGAACTCACTTTCTATTGGTATAAAAAATGGCCGAAATCTGACTATGACGACGCCCACTTTTTCGATATCGAAAATTAATAAAAAGGAAAAAAGTGCTATAATTCTATACCAAATACGGAAAAAGGTTTGAAACATGGTAATTGGTTTGGTTTATTGACGCAAAATATAACTTTAGAAAAACACTTTTTAAAATAGGGCTTACACCTACCATATTAAGTAGAAGAAAATGAAAAAGTTCTGCAGGGCGAAATCAAAAGCACTTGGAATCATGGCAGGAATACTGTTCGGGGTATTACATATATAAATAAATTAGCGGTACCCGACAGATGATGTTCTGGGTCACCCTGGTCCACATTTTGGTCGATATCTCGAAAACGCCTTCACATATACAACTACCACCACTCCCCTTTAAAATTCTTATTAATACCTTTAATTTGACACCCATATTGTACATACACATTATAAAGTCACCCCTGGTCCACCTTTATGACGATATATCTAAAAGGCGTCCGCCTATAGAACTAAGGCCCACTCCCTTTTAAAATACTCATTATCACCTTTCGTTGGATACCCATATTGTACAAACGCATTCTAGATTCATCCCTGGTCCACCTTTATAACGATATCCCGAAAAGGCATCCACCTATAGAACTAAGGCCCACTCCCTTTTAAAATACTCATTAACACCTTTCTTTTGATACCCATATCGTACAAACACATTCTAGAATCACCCCTGGCCCACCTTAATGGCGATATCTCGAAAAGGCATCCACCGATAGACCTAAGGCCCACTCCCTCTTAAAATGCTCAGTAACACCTTTCATTTGATACCCATATCGTACAAACAGCCCTGGTCCACCTTTATGGCGATATCCCTAAATGGCGTCCATCCATAGAACTATGGCCTACTCTCTCTTAAAATACTCTTAATACCTTCCATTTGATACACATGTCATAAAACCACATTCCAGGGTTACCCTAGATTCATTTTCCTACATGGTGATTTTCCTTATTTTGTCTCCATAGCTCTCAACTGAGTATGTAATGTTCGGTTACACCCGAACTTAGCCTTCCTTACTTGTTTTTTTACGTTGGTTTTCCCTGGACTTGAACCCAGGATCTTGAATGTGGTAGGTAATTAAAATTTACAAAATAATGCTCTGGTTGATTAAAGTTTGAGTCCATTAAAAGTGGAAATTTAAGAAATGGTATTTTGAAGTGGACTTGTCTTTGCTCGCTTTCAGATTGCCTTCTTTAGACTAACCTGCCCTCAGGTTGAATTTCGTCTGCAGTTGTTTGCCTAGAGTTTGAAGATGCTTCAACTTTAAGGTTATACTATTGGCAAAGAAAAGGGCTTCTTTTCTAGTAAGTCGTCCATGTTATATAAATAACTACGCCGAGCTTAATCGAAAATTGCCTACGCTCATGCATTTTTTTATTGTTTTTTGTGGGTGTGAGAATTGTTATACAACTTTAAACAGGATTTTCGCTTGTCTCTTGCTTGATTTCTTTGCCTGCCTCATGCTTCCATTTTCCTTTCGTCCACATAATTTATTCTTCCTTGCATTTCCTCTATTTATCTGTATTTACTGTTATGTTTAACATAGTCGAATTGTCATTGAAGCATTTAGCAGTGTTATTGTCTTTTTCCAATTGCTTCTATCCCCAGCCAACTTTTCCTTTTTTCTAAGTTCTGTTTCATCGCCAAACGCACGTCTGTCGATTATTCACCCTTAGCTCTTTGTTCGTTTCCTCTTCCTCCGGAAATTGTGGTGGTTTTTTGCAGTAGTTTCTATCTCCTCCTTCGCGTATACTCTTATGAAGATTTATGCGCATATGCTAAGCATTCCTTTTTGACCTTAAGACATACCCCGCTCTCTGCTTATTTTTTTGTTGCCTGTCCTTTCACTAAATCTGCTTTTGCTTCTTGGGCCCGCCCCTCACATGACAATTGCACGCTGTTTTGCAAATTAATATTGATTTGATTTTTCTTCCTACGTTCGTTGATTTGGCTTCTTTTGTTTGCCTTCCCAGCCGTTTTGTTTTCCTTTCACTTTTTCCAGCTCAAGCTGTCTTGCCCTTCAATTACATACTTTGAACTGTCTTTTAGTGTTTCTAATGTCCTATGTGTTCAAGTATGCGTCTTCTTCTTCTTATTTCAGCATCTGTGGCATTCTGTCGATACGTTAAATGGTATTTTAATTTGATAATGATGCGTGCCCCACTCCAGTTTTATGTTTTTGTAATCCAAACTTGTAAACGAAGATCTATAACGGACTCATGTGCTGCGACGTGAAAGCTCACATGCTTCATCGATTTGATTGAAGATAGATGTCTGCATATTTAGCGTTCGGTATTCGATTTATTTTCTAATTTATTTTGTTTGAAAGAAATATTTATAAAATTTTGTGAATATTTTTTTTTGCAAACGATGCGGGTACCTTAATTGGCTATATTGTATTCCAATCATAAACTTTCGAATGAGACTAGCTTCGAGCGTTGATCTGATTGAGTTATATTAAACTTTTTCAATACTTCAAGGTTGCATTTCATATTTATCGTTTTTTAAGAGCGCTATCCTGAGTTCAGCGTTTTTGCGGTGGGTGTGGTCGAGTCTTTGCTCGATTTGGCTCCATCGCAAGTTTTTCATTTCATCATTTTGATCTGCATCGCAGTAAACGTCGTTAGGATCTTTTGCCTTTCTTTATTCTAAACATGTTTTATTTAGAGTATCCATCTCAGGAGAGCTCTTGGTTAACGTGGTAGATTAACTCGCCAAACTTTCTGGTTTACATGCAACTATTTTATCCATATCACGACCTAATTGTGATTTATGCGTGCTGCTTCTTCTTCGCGCTGTAATGTCTGTGGCTATCTCGTCTGCATATTCGAGTAAGATGAATCGTTGAGCAATTCAAGAATGAAAGTTTCAACATAGCTGATATTGTATAGAATCGAGATCCCAGATCCTTTGTGACTATCTGGGTGTGACTTTTGTCGGCCCCAGCCGAACTGTAGATTAGTGAGGTCATCTTAGTTTCCTCCTAAAGTGCATTTTTCAGGCTCAAATCCATGTCGTCTAGGTGATAGTCCTCCAGTTTGTTCTGTAACGTCTACTATAAATGGTTTTAGGAACATTTCAAGGCATTTTTCAACCTGTGTTATACATGTCCAGCATGACCTTTGCAATTTCTTCAACGGCTCCTGCCGATACACCGTCTGGCACTCTTCTGTGGTAAATGGCAGTTATTAAATCATGAAGGTCCGGCCTCCACCGTTTTCCCTCATTTCGTGAGAAGGAAAAATAGAGTTTACTATATTTTTTTTACAGCTGCATTCTGCTTTGGTGTCGACGTCCTAGCCAAAATATATTAAAGTACTATTTCTATCATAAATAATGTGGAGCCTTAGTCCGCCTCCTGCCAATATGTCAACAGTTAGGTGCTTGCCCAGAAGAATTACTCAGGCGTTACTCTGCTTATTAAGAGGGGGAGAAAATTCTTTATATCCGAAGTTGTCAGTGCCGTTTTGAAGCCTATTATATTTGTAAGTTCTGTTATGTAGGAGCACTGCCAGGCCATAAAAACAACAGAAAAATTCTTAGATTTCAATGTTTTTGATTTCGAGTATATTGGAAAAGATCGACGAAACAGACTACTGGTTGTTGATCTACTTCTAATGGGTAGGTGTCACTGACCGGCTGTCTGTTGTCCGAAGGAGATATCCAAGATCAATGTGTACCTTATTACTAACTTTATCAATGCTGCGCAGCGATTCGCTTGATAAGCCAGTATCACCGTTCAAGCAGGAGGCAACATAACCGTCCTACAAAAAACTGTTCATGTGCCTGGTTCCTTAACTGGGCAGCTGCTACCCACTTAGCCTGAAATTTATCTGCTAAGAATACTCAGAAAAATACATATATATGTTCCACAGATATCCAACTTAACTTTGATAATTTTATCATCCAAAGACAGTGGTGTTAGCAGTGGTCTCCTCTGATAATTTAGCAATCGATAAAGACTATTGACGTGTTGCATCATCGATACGAAATCAACATTGCTTAAAAACTCTTAACTAACAAGGCAATCGGCTTGATGTACTTTGTGATCACACCAGAGAATTAGGGGGCTTAGAATATACCCGCGGCAGTTATGCCATTTTTTTATTTTTTAGTTTTGCCTGTCGCAAGAGGGGACTAAAATACTATAATGTTTCAAGGGGTTGTGTAGCGCAATCCTTTCAAGGTGTTGCCAGCGCAAAATATAGCTTCTCCAAACCAATTGTCAACCTCACCCACCCGTGTAAAATCCTGTTACTTTAACAGCCGATGCTCTGGTGACCCCAAGGTCCTCATAGATGTAGGGGATGGAAGGGCGGGATGGCCTTGCATGTTTCATGTGGTCATACTACATCGTTCCCGAGATGGTCGGGCTGGTGCTTTAATGGTGCTTGTTACAGGAACGTACCGGATCTGCATTCGGCAAAGGACCATCAACATCGGTAACAATCTTCAAGACCTTCGTGAATTGTCCTTATCGCTACAGCAATAATAACATGCACTTTATGAATACTTAAGTTTTCCCATAAATACATAAATCTATTACTTCAAAAATTTAGTTTCGCAAGCAAGACATTTCAATCTCCATAAAAAACCAAAATAGCAAATGGCTTGAATTTACAGATTTTAAGTTCTTTAAATGAACAGCAGCACTTCCAAAAGCATGGAAAAGACATCTTAGCCAGGCATTTATTCAACTCTCTGCGGTAAAATAATTTCGAGACCAATTTTACAAACAAATTTACTTGGCATACGAAGGTATGCACTTTTGGTTTAAAACAATGCAACGATTTAACAATATTTTACATTGTAATAGGGATCAAAAAACTAGCTAAATTATGGTCTGTGACACTTTGACATTGTCGTTTCTTAACAGCCACCACCCTTCAGCGAGTATTAAAATTGCAAGTAAGGATGCTACTGCCTGTTTGTCCGCTTACTCCATTCCACTGATGTCAAAGATAATTCGTTTTCCATGCCAAAAGTGCTCATGAGACGGTACTTCGGTTAAACTCAAGTTGCACTACACAGCTCAGCACAACAAGTTTTCTTTAAACCGCTGCACAAACACTTTGATAGTCATGTACATGAAAGAGCGTGTTTGTGTGTGTGTTTGATTGTGCCTTTTTGCCTGCCAAAAACTTTACTGTAAAGCATTTGCAGCACTTTTTCGGTTATATGCCCGAAATTTGTCCCATGTGACATATGGTTGCTTTTCAAGATTTTTGACGTTGCATTAAAACCATCAGCACTTACATATATGTATATAGGTATGTGTATACAGCAGCGAGCAAGATATTAGCACTGCGAATTTTTTATAAAATTTTGTTAACTTAATTTTCTATTTTTATTAATAATAATTTAAGAAAAATCTTTAAAGAATTTGTAATTTCTTACACTAAAATTGATTGGGCTACAAAACTGTATACTCAAATATTTTCGTATAACTTTCTAGAATTGAAAATTTTTTTGAAAACATTTTGAATTTATTTAATAATTTGGAAAAAAAATCAAACAACGGGATATCACAACGGATTAAGTCTTGTAAATCTCTTCAAAGCCTTTTCTGCTGGGATTGGAACTCGAACCCGCTCTCCTACGATCGCTGAAATGTTACAAACGCATTAAGCCACGTCGTGCCTTACGTTAGGTAGAACTGGCCAGTCAATAAAGACCTAACATAGACTGAATGTGTCCATAGTGTTACCAGAGCACCAATCGGGTTCCAGGACATATATTGTAGAATAACTCTGTGCTTTTCCAGGACCCAGCTTAATTGCTGCCTCGAGATCTGACAACTCTGCCGCCCTAATAGCTGGAGCCTTGAACTGGCGAGCGCAGGACACGAACACAGATCGGGCTCAACCGTTTCTTCCTGTAGCTCACACTTCCTGTACTTGCTGTTACTGACGAGGCCTAACATATAAGCATGTGACGCGGACGGCAGTGCCCACTCAGTATGCCCATCGTGAACCTTATGTTTTCTCTCTTCAGATATATGAGTCTAATATCGTAGGCTTTGCACATGATCTTAGAAATTTTGCAGCCCCACACTTTTGTCCACCCCTTTTCTGCTTGATGGATCATATGCATCTCCTGTCTCCTTTTGATTTCTCCCAAACGGATTGGGACGTCTATTGTCGAGTCAGCGAGTGTTGCATCCTCCTTTGCCAACTCATCGGCCCTTTCGTTACCTTCTATCTCCTACCGGGAACCCAGTAAAGATGTATGGTTCGGCCTGAGAGAAGTTTTTTCAATGCTTCTTTGCATTCCAGAACACTTCTTGATGAAGCACTGTGTGTGATTATTGCCTTAATCACAGCCTGATTATCAATATATAAATTGAAGCGACTGCAGCTTAAGCACCCTTCCTCCAGAATTTCTGCTGCTTTCTTCACTTCTACTAATGCTGTGCTATGCGAAATTATTGCCTTAATTGCTGCTTGACTGTCAATATAAAAGTTAACATGATTGCAGCTTGGGCTATTTTCTTCCAGGGTTTCTACTGCTTTGGTTACGGCTATATTTCCGCTTGGAAAACGCTGCAGTAATCTGGCAGCCGGTAGTATCTATTTATTTCTGGGTCGACACAGTAAACAGCAAACCCCAACCCCTTTCATTAATTTGGAACCATACATTTACACGTGCATAGTAAGTTCTGCCATTTCTGCACCCCGCCACTAACTCTTCGGCTCAAGTGTGGCCCAATATCTCTTTCAAAGCTCAGGCACGAGACCATATATTCCGTTTGCCGTATATTAGAGGGCACCATACTGCTGTGGTCAGAATGCTGGCACTCAAGCTGCCACAAGGCCCGAGAAAAATTTAATTGACAAAATTTGAAAAAAAAAAAAAATGCCACTTCTACTTTCGTCCTCGCTGCTGCACATACATACTTACATTTATGGCTAAAGAAAATTTTCACATCCAACTTTAACCTGCACTTTCAACTTTCGTCTACAATATTTTCATATTCGTATACCACTATAAAATTTTTCTCTTATTATTATTATTATTTGTATTATTTTGCGTTACACAAAAAAGTGAAGTTGGAAAAGTTTTTATGTTTTAATTTAATAACCTTGTGCGCTTGTGCGCCACTTGGAGACCCCCAAACGGACTCGTAGACGACCTCTCTTGACGCTTTATGATGCCGGAAGTTTTCAAACTGTAATGCGATAATCGCTGGAGTCGAATATTTTTGCTCAACAGCAACAGAAGCAGCAGCAGCAGCTGTGTGCTGTTCAAATTTTGCTTTGAGTTTCTTAGTGTTTTTTGTTGTTTTAAATTTTTTAATATTTTGTTTTTCATTGCTTTGGTAAACAATTATAGTAAATGCTTTCGTAAAATATTAAATTTGCTCACCTATAGATGACGTGACGTAATTTTTTGGTTGAAAGTTCATAAAACTTTGTGGTAGCTTATTAGATGCCAATGGGCTGAATCGTATTAGTTGGTGATGGTAAAAGTGCAAAAAAGATATTCTTAGTTTACCATAAAAAGCGTTATGTAATTTTAAATGCCAGTAGAATAATTAACGAAGTCTAATGGCGGTGGTTATACAGCTGTGCAAGCAGTCTCAGTAGCGCCGCAATGCTTAATTCCCACTTTTATGCCTTCACTTTTGCACTCTGAGAAACGTGATAACTTCTTGATGCCAGATGCAATAATCAACTCTTGTCCCACCTAGGCTTGGCGTAGAAAGAGAAGAAGCTTGCTAGAATGCGATTTGCTCACTCGGCTTAAAGGCTCACCGATATGCGCAGCGCTACAAGCGGGTGTGTCTCTTGCGTCGTTTTATATATCTTTAACTATCTCTTATTCCGGAACGGAATAAAATCTCGGATGAAATTTTTTTGGATAAAGACCACGAAAAAGGGTTTAAGAACTACGATTTGAAGGCATGCACCTAAAATCTTTGAACCCCTTTAAAGGAGGTTAGTCATGCTCAGCTGTTTAATATGTTTGAGATGGCAAAGGCTGACTTCATTCATTTCGTGAGATGAAAACATGACTAATGTGGCAAAGCAGAAATATAATAGGACCTTGCCACGATGGGTAGCGCAAAACGTAGTCACGTGGTTGATTTTGTGTTGGCATTGGGACTTTGCCGCCAAGTATTGTCGTTCGCGGCAGAAAATAACGTTCCGTTACAGTCCGCATTAGCACGAGACTCTTCAATATATCATTCATTTGTAGACCTGTGTAAAGGCTGGATGTGGTTTATACATATCGCGATCAAAGCCACGCCAAATTTATGATGATCTGATGGTGCAAGCCTTAGAGAGCACTTTTGCAGAGGTCGTCAGCTACTGAAACAAATAATTAGCGCTCACTTAAAACATACTATTATTCTTTTTCGTTAAGTAGACGCGTGTATACGTCTTGCTCATTGCTCGTTAATCAAGAACTAAACCACTACCACTGATTTTACTCTAACCAACACACTCGCAGTTCAAATATTGGAGAGGACTGCTTTCAAGCCAAGTATGGCGCAATGTCACTTCCCTCACACTATTCTCCCCCTTTATGCTGATACCCTAGCTTGATTTATCATAATGTAATTGCAAAAGCGATGCGGATTTTCACATATTCATATATTTTATTATGCAACTAACGTGTCGTTATTTACTTACGTGATTGTATATATGTATATAACTATCTGCGGTAATATAAAATAAACCAAAATCAAACTAAAGTAGTAAATATGAGCAAACCAGTTCAAAGGAATTTAAGCTCGTCGGATGTAAATAATTTATGCGCATTTATATAAACATTTACAGTACATACGAATATATTTGCCATATGAATTCATCCCGCATTATTGTTCCGACATTTAGCCCCAATGTTTCCGGGTTTTCTTAATTTTTTATTTTTTTTTTGTAAAAATATCACCCGCCAAGCATTGCCTTATTCGCAACCGAAATGGAAAATTCATTCATTTATTCGCTTATTGCTTGATATTTATGCACATAACTACAAATATATATATGTACATTAAGGTGGTCCAAAAACTTTTATTTTTTCCGTTTGCTACTGCACCCTACTTGGCAGTTCGTTCCATGCATGTGCCGCGCTAGACACCATTCAATCGCTTGAGATGCGTGATCAGCTACAGTGTAAATATTTTTCAGGACATCCAAATATATAGCTTTTAAAAAGTTTGACTTTTTGTTTTTATTATTAAGATTGCGTCCTCAGTTTTTTTTTCATACAAATTGTATGGTAAAACTAATAAAATTTAAGTTTGCACTTAAGTCTCGAACAACTACTAAACGAGTCAACCTTTAAGACCTATTTTGTAGACCGTTCGATTTCTTATAAGAATATGTAATTGCTTGGTTACTAAGAGTTAGAGCTCTGGTACACATTTTATAAAAACTTAAAAATTCCTCAAACGATTTTCTTTGAAAAACTAAAACCACGCTGAGGTACTTACCTCTTTGGATTTCCTGGACACTACTCTCACTATTCTATTAAAACGAAAAACAATTTTTTTTCGGACCATCCTAATGTACATGCGTATGTATGCCAGTCTATTCGATTTTGTATTTGCGATTAAAGTATGTGGATTTACATACATACATACTCACTAAAAATCCATTCCTGCATATGTCTAGTTGACTGGTTTCACTACCTCAATCGCAACCGCTTACACCCTCGCACAGTTCCCATATGTATTCTCCACAATCAGTGTTGCCATTTTGGTGCTTTTGGAGCCAGATCTAGCCTTTTGTTTGCGTTTAGCTCCGGTTTAGTTTCCGGTTTAGCCCCTAGCTAATTTTTCGGCCCTTTTTAAAATGTTTGCCCCTTTTTGGCTTCAAATCTATTTCGGCAATACGTATTGTGAAATTTGTAATGTGTTTTATGTGTGTCGAAATTTTTATATGTTTCGTTATGTGTGATGTGGCAAATCGGTACCCAACTGATGACAAAACCTTTAATTGCTAAACTGTGTCTTGAGGTTGTATATTTGCTTTCCAGCTTGTGCAACAGCATAGTGTCATCTTCTAAGTGTTTCGAGCCTTTAACTTCAGATTATAATAAATTTTTGTCTCCCGTACCTTATTTTCATTATACCTTTGAAGAATATATACGAATAAAAAAATAAGATAAATGTATAGACGAATTCATTAAAAGAAAGATACTTCATAACTAATTAATAGAGCAATTAAGGCAACGCTTGCCGCACAATATAGAAACGCTTAGCAAAATAGATTTCTTTTTGGTTGAAAGCACATTGAGGATTGTAAAACCTCAAAGGTTTTCATATTTCACAAATGAAAAAAAAAACAAGTATAGCACTGATGAAATAACGAGATTACAAATGCAGTGTAAAAATATCCATCTCCAAAATTGGAAAAATGTCACTTCAACATTAAGTTTTTGGTTTGATTTTAAACAGTATAATTCCAAAAGCTTGTCTATTTGGTGCTGCAACTAAGTAATGCTGAAGTTGCAAGAATGTTTTCAAGCATGAGTTTGGTTAAAAGCAAACACAGAAACAAAATGAGTTTAGTTATGTTGAATTCGCTTCTGACAATAAGAAGTGGTCTTAAACGGCTGAATAAATAATGTCATGACTTTGAAAAAAACAACGATTAACTTAAAATTAATGAACACAAAAAATATTTATGAGTGTAGCAAAAATAATAATCCATCTTCTGAGGACGAAATCATAGATTTTGAAGTCTAAGGCCCTTCAAATATATCTCGTCCCAACATAAACTTCAATATCGCACACGGGTATTTTAATGGTGATTCGTACACCCGTAGGACGTTAAAAATTGAATAAAAAAATCGGAAAAAAATTTAAATTAATTTTCATCGGCCAACATTTTGGCAAGCCGTATTTTCGGCGAACCTATAGGAGTGTAGTCATTGTAGTAGTGTGAAAAATACTTCTTACTTTTTAACGATACCTTACCGCCAAATGGCAAAACAAAAGTTAAAAAAAAAAAACGTATTTTTGTTATTAAAAAATATAAAATGATTTATAAAGACAGTATTATTTATGTACTTCTCTTGTACCTTACATTGTTTTTTTTTTTTTTTAGTATACTGTACCTTTTTTTTATAACTTTGTTTAAGTTTGATTTGAAATAAATGTGAAAACTTACATTGAAAAGTTTACTTACATATATTTTTAGCTGTTTTTGCAACGGGTTTTGGATTTTCTTGAAGAAATTTTGCTTTTTCTAGCCTTTTTTTTAGATTCTAGCCCCAAAGAAATTTTTTTCCTGGCAACACTCTCCACAATTCACTCTGCTATCTCCTTTTCACACAGTTGCCATGTCATCATTGTTGTTATTGTTTTCGTTGTTTTTTTTTGCTCTTATGTTCTTTGGTTAGCTGTGATTTTATCAATTCAATAAAAGCAAAATAAAATCAGTAAACATGCAAATAAATACTTGTATGTGGGTGGAGGGGAGGTGACGGTAATCATAGAATTCACTACACAAAAACTGAGGTGAAAGAATGTTGGCCAGGGTAGACAGGAAACAAAATGTAGATTTACCATTAGGGATGTTTTGAGGCACGTTTTTGCAAAGTCGTCAGTTTTAAAGGTTAGCTGATGCGCTTGAAGCTTGAATGTTTTTTTTTTTTGGTACTGTTGCTCTTTCCCTTTAAATTAGAAGCGTACACACCCACTAGCAATTTGTTTTCAGCCTTCGGTGAGTATGTGGGCGTGTATGTATGCGTGGAAGTGAGATGAGTTTCAAAGTGTATATACAAAGCAAAAACTGAGACTATTCTTTGCACGAAATACGAGATTTTTCTAAAGCCTTGGATTTCGATACCGCGGTCTAGGGCTACTTCAGAATCCTTTTCTAGCATGACGTACGGTCTTTAACAAACGAATGATTTGTCGAGATAAAATCGATGTCTCCAGCGGGTTAGGGGGCTTAGAGTATAGCCGCGGCGAATAAAATACCAAACTGATTCAAGGGCTTGCCAGCGCAATTTATAGATTCTCCAACCCAATTGTCAACCTCACTTATCCGTGGCGAATCCTGTTTCTTTAGCAGCCGTGGCTCTGGCGACCCCAATTTCCTCATGGATCTAGGTTTCGCCGATGTGATCATATTAAATCGTTCCCTAGATGGACGGGCTAGTACCTGAATGGTGCTTCTTATCGGAACGTATATCATCTATATCCGGAAAAGGACCATCAACATCGATAACTCTCCCCACAAAATACGGGGAAACAAAGTGAACAAAGTTTGTTGACTATCTTTTCCAGTCTTTTTATTAAGTAACTATTTGCATGCAATTAAAAACAATTTTTTTATGATGAGAAAGAAGTATAACTCCTCAAGAGCGTATACTAGTGAATTCACCCTTTACTATATTCTTTGTCCTTGTAACATTGCACCATCTTCTGTTTGAGATTTCATAGATTATGGGATGAAAAAATTTATTATAATTGCGGTTAAGCTGTGCTTCAGAATTTTTTTTTTGTTTATATTTTTTGAATTTAATTAATTTTTCCTCTTCATTAATAGCTCATTTGTGTGTTTTAGTTTCTTATGTTCCAATTTTTTTTATATAAATGTTTAATGCTCTGCATTAAATTAATTTTTTTCACGACCACGTCTACCCTTCAAAACAAATGCATTAATTGTTGCTGCGTTTTTTATACTCAGCGTGCTTTGCACGGAGAGTATATTATTTTTGGTAATATAACGGTTGGTTGTACAGGTACACAGGAATCGAGATAGATATAGACTTCCATATATCAAATCATCAGTATCGACAAAAAATTTGATTAAGCCATGTCCGTCCGTGCGTCTGTCCGTCCGTCTGTCCACCCGTTGATACGAGAAATTGAGCAAATATTGGGATATCTTTACCACATTCGATATTTGGAAAACACAAAAAAATCCGATTATCCGATGGACTGATATTAAGGCTAAACAAATTTGAAAAACTGTTTGAAAATGGGCGTTGCACCGACCACTTGTGATTATATCAATTTTAAAAATACTAATCATAAATCAAAAGCCTTTCAACCTACTGAAACTGCACAGAGCTTGCATTTACTATAAGGAATGTTTCGAAGAACGAAATTGCTTGAATACCACGCCAACCAAGATTTTAAAAGGGGTCGTGGAAGAATAGAATAAGATTTATCTATGCAAAAAAGGGCTATATATCAATTTTATTTATTTTCCCAAGTAGAATTATTACAAGAAACAAGAAATAAGAAAAAAAGAAATTTTTGAAAATGGGCCTGGCACCGCCCCTTTTATAACTAAGCAATTTTCTATGTTTCGGCAGCCATAACTCGAAGAAAAATTACCGGATCGTAATAATATTTGTTACATATATTTTCCTTATAGGAGGAAATATTTAAATTAAAAATGGATGGGATGGGTTAAGGACCACGCCTATTTTTATATAAAAAAAGTTTAAAAGGGTCGCAAACTAGAATAATAAGCTATATCACAACTAAAAATTGTTTTGTATCAATGATATTTCACTTACCAAGTTTTATTGTAAGAGGAAATTGGGAGAAATTCTTTTTTAAATGTACGATGCCACGTGTTATTTAGAAGAGTAATTTATCTGAAACGAACTGCACAATTGAAACTCACGATGAGTATATAATGTTTGCTTATACGCGAACTTAGACACTCTTACACTGAAAGAAAAAGACTGGTAAAATCAACCGAAATATGGGTAAATTCTACCGAAATTTCTGTCAATTTTTATCCATCGCAACAAGACGTGGAATCAACTGCGCACAAATCGTTGATCCGTAATTGACCGTTTTAGTAGTCAAATGAACAAACAAAGCCGTTGCGACAGCTTTGTACGAAAGTACCTACGTTGCGGCATTTGCAAGGCGGATGATTTTTCACTGAGATCTTCTCATGGCAGAAATACACTCGGAGTGCTTGCCGGAACAGTTCCGAGGGGCAACCCCGCTTAGGAAAATTTTCTTCTAATTGAAAAACCTTATTTCTAAAATTTTTATGTTGCTTTGCCCGGGGTGTGAACCCAGGGTCTTCGGTGTGGTAGGCGGAGCACGCTACCATCACACCACGGCGGCCGCCATATACATACGTAAATATGTGCATACATATAGTACACAGCATACATAAGTACAAAGTAGAGAGCGCAGCGAGCGTAAAATTCTCTTTGAAATTGGCTCATGCATTGACTGTTGATCGCTGTTGAAATGACCAGTGAGATCAGTTGTGTTAACAAAAAAATCAGTTAGATTGATTAGGAATCTGTCAATTTTACAGAATTTTGTTAACTTAAGAGCGACAATTTCTCTTCTGTTGAAATGACTAAACTAATTTGTTCGCTTGACAAAGAACTCGGTTGAATTAACCATAATTCCATCAATTTCCCTGAATCTCCGTTAAGTCAAGAAAAACAGAACCGATTTGTTGATTTTACTAGCACCATTTCTTTGAGTGTACTTGTTTTTTGAGATAATTTCCTTTACACAAAAAAGTTGTTGATCATTAAATACAAAATTCAATACACGGATACTTATTGTTTATAGTTAATTTCAATTTTATACAATTTGTTTAAATCAATTTCCTCTTTTAATGATTTATTGACATTTCATTCTGCACATAAAAACTCGAACATTTTTTTTATATCAATTAATTAAAGCTAATTTTTTATTTTTATTTGAATTAAAGCTCATTAGAGCTTGAAAATCCGATAGTATGCGGCAGCTTGAAAAGTCATCAGGTCTTTGACCGCAAATTAAATAGTAAATATTATTTAAATCACTTCCCAACAAGCTTTGAAATGCGATAACTAAAACATATATTCATCTAAGGCTGCAGTAGGCTTTGCATTTTTTTTTAGAAGGCGGGAATAGTGAAAACCTTAGAGTCGGTGGGACTTAAACCCAGCTACCGTATAAGTATCATATTGCCCGGTATTAGCATGAAGTATCCCGTTGGGAAGTGGGTTGCACACTAGGCTCTAAGTCCGTTGGGCTCCCATTGCAGTTCTTTAAAAGTCACACGGCATACACATAGTAATGCACTTAGGTTTAGGAAACAAAAATTAGTATGCTTTCATATTTCGCTACTTTATTTCTTGCTAGTTTACTAAACGTTGTCAAAGTGTGTATCGCTCCCATGCCCGGAAGCAGGCTTGGTTGTAGGGAACAATCTGTCGATGCCTTTGCAAAAGCATCTCTCGACCAATTGCAAAATCGTCTATTTGACGGCATCTGATTTTACAAGGGACCAGAAACACTAATTTTACA
Source organism: Eurosta solidaginis (assembly GCF_040869045.1). Taxonomy (NCBI): domain Eukaryota; kingdom Metazoa; phylum Arthropoda; class Insecta; order Diptera; family Tephritidae; genus Eurosta; species Eurosta solidaginis. Next base: position 272,644,441 of record NC_090320.1, read on the forward strand.
CAGTTTTTTCTTTATGATATTTTTCCGTAAAAGTAACCTTAATTTCTAAGTATGCTACAATATATACTTTGTTTATTCTATTTTTATTAAAAATTTATTTATTAACAAGTAAGGAAGGTTAAGTTCGGGTGTAACCGAACATTACATACTCAGTTGAGAGCTATGGTGACAACATAAGGAAAAATAACCAGTAGGAAAATGAACCGAGGGAAAACCTGGAATATGTTTGTATGACATGTGTATCAAATGAAAGGCATTAAAGAGTACTTTATGAGGGAGTGGGCCATAGTTCTATAGGTGGACGCCATTTAGGGATATAACCATAAAGGTGGATCAGAGTTGACTCTAGAATGCGTTTGTACGATATGGGTATCAAATGAAAGGTGTTAATGAGTATTTTAAAAGGGAGTAATCCTTAGTTCTATAGGTGGATGCCGTTTCGAAATATCGCCATAAAGGTGAACCAGGGGTGACTCTAGAATGTGTTTGTATGATATGGCTATCAAATTAAAGGTATTAATGAGGGTTTTAAAAGGGATTGGTGGTTGTTGTATAGGTGGTCGCCTTTTCGAGATATCGCCATAAAGGTGGACCAGGGGTGACTCTAGAATGCGTTTGTAGGATATGGGTATCAAATGAAAGGTGTTAATGAGTATTCTAAAAGGAGTAATCATTAGTTCCATAGGTGGACGCCGTTTCGAGATATCGCCATAAAGGTGGACCAGGGGTGACCCTAGAATTTGTTTGTACAATATGGGTATCAAAAGAAAGGTGTTAATGAGTATTTTAAAAGGGAGTAATCCTTAGTTCCATAGGTGGACGCCGTTTCGAGATATCGCCATAAAGGTGGGCTAGGGGTGAATGTAGAAGTCGTTTGTGTAATATGGGTATCAAACGAAAGGAGTTAATTAGTATTTTAAAAGGGCGTAGGGCTTAGTTCTATAGGTGGACGCCTTTTCGAGATATCGCCATAAAGGTGGGCCAGGGGTGACTCTAGAATGAGTTTGTACGATATGGGTAAATTTAAGGTATTAATGAGAGTTTTAAAAGGGAGTGGTGGTAGTTGTATATGTGAAGGCGTTTTCCAGATATCGACCAAAATGTGGACCAGGGTGACCCAGAACATCATCTGTTGGATACCGCAAATTTATTTATATATGTAATATCTGCCAAGATTTTAAGGGTTTTTTATTTCGCCCTGCAGAACTTTTTCATTTTCTTCTACTTAATATGGTAGGTGTTACAACCATTTTATAAAGATTTTTCTAAAGTTATATTTCACGTCAATAAAACAATCCAATTACCTTACCATGCTTCATCCCTTTTTTCGTATTTGGTATAGAATTATGGCATTTTTTTCATTTTTCGTAATTTTCGATATCGAAAAAGTGGGCGTGGTCATAGTCGGATTTCGTTCATTTTTCATACCAAGATAAAGTGAGTTCAAGTAAGCACGTGAACTAAGTTCATTAAGGACATGTCGATTTTTGCTCAAGTTATCGTGCTAACGGCCATGCGGAAGGACAGACGAACGACTGTGTATAAAAACTGGGCGTGGCATCAACCGATTTCGCCCATTTTCACAGAAAACAGTTAACGTCATAAAATCTATGCCCCCACCAAATTTCAAAAGGATTGGTTAATTTTTGTTCGACTTGTGGCGTTAAAAGTATCCTTGACAAATTAAATGAAAAAGGGCGGAGCCATTCCCATTTTGAAATTTTATTTTATTTTTGCATTTTGTTGGACCATATTATTACTGGAGTTGAATGTTGATATAATTTACTTATATACTGTAAAGATATTAAATTTTTTGTTAAAATTTTTCTTTAAAAAAAATTTTTTTTTAAAAGTGGGCGAGGTCCTTCTCCGATTTTCCTAATTTTTATTAAGCGTACATATAGTAATAGGAGTAACGTTCCTACCAAATTTCATCATGATATCTTCAACGACTGCCAAATTACAGCTTGCAAAAGTTTTAAATTACCTTCTTTTAAAATTTTACTAATTTTCTATTCTGCGTCATAGGTTCAACCCATCTACCAAGTTTCGTCGCTTTATCTGTCTTTTGTAATGAATTTTCGCACTTTTTCGGTTTTTCGAAATTTTCGAAATCTGAAGATTTTGGTGTTGCTTTTTCTGGGCCTTGAACCCAGAATTTGCAGTGTGGTGGTTGTAACACGTTACCACCACATCACGGCAGTTATATATATCAATAAGCATGTGAAAAACAAACGAAAATAAACACAAAATTCGTTTCTATGGTACAAAGGCGAACTTTTTTACAACATACCATTTTTTTTTTGCCGAATTAGCCAAGACCAGTTAATTTACAACTAACACAATCACACTTTTCACCGCTTCAGCATTGAATTTTTGTTCGTAATAATGCGGTGCTTAGTAAAATAAATTTAGGAAGTAAAGGTGTCTAAATTCGGGTGTAACCGAACATTATATACTCAGCGTGAGCTTCAATTGTACATTTCATTTCAGACAAATTACTTTTCAATGAAATCATTTGGCGACCTTTTTCTGTTAATAAAGTATTTGTTTAACCGGCTGTAGATCCAATTTTTAGTATTAGAACACCAAAAATTGTTTTTTCTTTAGTTTGCCAATATATTTCGGTTACACACGGTAAACGTCTTCAGGGCTTTGAACTATAAACAAATTACAGAAACATAAAATAAAAATACAATTTACATAAAAAATTAAACAAACATGAACATTTCTCTACATACATTATTTTACACGTCTTCGCTGTTTAACGTGGAGTTAGTCACTGTCCGCATATTGTTTATCAAGTGTTTGTAGTAGCTCGCGCAGTTATCAATGTCCGTTTTGTAATTCATTCGTATGTTAGTCGGTATGTTTAAAATATGAAGTACTTCTAAAGTCAATCTCTTATTATATTGTTTCCCTTCCTGAAGTATTGTTGCTTGGTTAAAGTTCGGGGAGTGGTATTTCGTCGGACAATGTGTCATAAGTGCTGTTTTATGGTGTGTTGTTTCGTGGCAATGTTTAAAGTCTGATTTATGTTGGGCTAGTCGAGTTTTTAATTTGGCTTTGGTTGTGCCCACATATATATTATTGCATGATTCCATGTCATTTCCATTACATGGTATTTTATATATCACATTGCTTCTATCCGCCTGAGGTACCTTAGATTTTGTTCTGTTGAATAAATTTTTTAATTTATTAATTGGCTTGTGCGCTATTCTAACTTTTTCTTGATTATAACAATTCGTGGTAAGAGATCAAAGAAGAAGCAAAAGTATTATTAAAAAGTAACGATTTTCTGAAAATATTACAAATACCCTAATTAAAAGACGTACATCACAGCTAGTCAACGGGAATCACAAAAACCTGAAATTTTCAAATCATTATCTAATGTACCAAATTTATCAGAGCGCTTAACAAACTCGAATTGTTATAATCAAGAAAAAGTTAGAAAAGCGCACAAGCCAATCAACACATTAAAAAATGTATTCAACAGAACAAAATCTAAGGTACCTCAGGCGGACAGAAGCAATGTGATATATAAAATAACATGTAATGGAAATGACATGGAATCATGCAATAATATATATGTGGGCACAACCAAAGCCAAATTAAAAACTCGACTAGCCCAACACAAATCAGACTTTAAACATTGCAACGAAACAACACACCATAAAACAGCACTTATGGCACACTGTACGACGAAAAACCACTCTCCGAACTTTAACCAAGCAACAATACTTCAGGAAGGGAAACAATATAATAAGAGATTGACTTTAGAAGTACTTCATATTTTAAACATACCGACTAACATACGAATGAATTACAAAAACGGACATTGATAACTGCGTGAGCTACTACAAAAACTTGATAAACAATATGCGGACAGTGACTAACATTGTTTACTATATAGTTTGGCAGCTTAAGCAGAGGTTATGTTGCGAATAGGGTGGAAGGCAGTGGACTAGGCAGTCGAATGTCATATAATGAAGGAATGGTGTTCGGAGATTTTTCAAAGTTAAAAAAAAAAAAATGATAAAAGCTTTAATATAAATAAAACTATTGTTTTAGTACCAACAAAAACGCCATATATATTCTGTATACATAAATTTGTAAAGATTATCTCACTTTAAAATTTGAATTAAATAATCTAAAGTTTTTTTTGAAACTGAGTCGACAACTGTGCGTGTGAATGTGCGAATTTTCACCGATCAGCTGTTAGTTGCCCTACTTGGTAAAATTTACAATGGTGACTACCTCCTTGTTAAACAGCGAAGACGTGTAAAGTAATGTATGTAGAGAAATGCTCATGTTTGTTTAATTTTTTATGTAAATTGTATTTTATTTTATGTTTCTGTAATTTGTTTATTGTTCAAAGCCCTGAAGACGGTTACCGTGTGTAACCGAAATGTATTGGTAAACTAAAGAAGAAACAATTTTTGGTGTTTTAATACCAAAAATTGGACTTAAAGCCGTTGAACAAATACCTTATAAATTACTTTTCTACATAACACGTGGCGGCCACAGTGGTGTGACGGTAGCGTGCTCTGCCTACGATACCGTATGCCCTGGGTTCACACCCCGGCCAAAGCAACATCAAAAGTTTAGAAATAAGGTTTTTCAATTAGAAGAAAATTTTTCTAAGCGGGGTCGCCCCACGGCAGTGTTTGGCAAGCGCTACGGGTGTATTTCTGCCATGAAAAGCACTTAGTGAAAACCCATCTGCTTTGCAGATGCCGTTCGGTGTCGGCATAAAACATGTAGGTCCCGTCCAGCAAATTTGTAGGGAAAATCTAGAGGAGCACGACGCAAATTGGAAGGAGAAGCTCGGCCTTAGATATCTTCGGAAGTTATCGCACCTTACATTTATTTTTATTTTACATAACACGTGGCACCGCCCGTTTAAAAAAAAAAATGTCTCCCCATTTCCTCTTACAATAAAACTTGATAAGTGAAATATCATTGATTCAAAATTATTTTTTGCTTAGTTATAGCTTATTATTCTAGTCTACGACCCTCTGAAACTTGCTTTATATCTAAATTGCCGTGGTCTTTAACCGATCCCGTCCATTTTTACTAGAAATATAGGGAGAATTTGTGTACCCAATTTCATTCCGATATGTTAATTTTTCTTCGAGTTTTGGCTCCCGAAACATAGAGAATTAGTGTTTTCCATTTTAATGTTATAATTCAATTTATAAAGTAAAATTCTATTGATACAAAGCTCTTTTTCGCTAAGATATAGCTTATTATTTTCGTCTAAGACGGTTTTAAAAATTTTCGTTAATTTTTCTTCAAAGAATTCCTTATAGTAAAAGCAAACTCTCTGCCGAATTTTTTTACGATAAGTTTAACGATTTTTGATTTATGATTAATAATATTTGTAAAATTGATTTTATCACAAGTGGTCGGTGCCACGCCCTTTATAAAAATTTTCTTCAAATTTTCATCAAGAGTCTCAGTGTCAAGTTTTTTGTGTTTTCCAAAATGTTATATATATAAAAAGTGAGCGTGGTTATTATCCGAATTAGCACATTTTCAATACCAATCTATTCTGGGTCCAGATAAGCTCATGTACCAAACTAGGTGAAGATATCTCAATATTTACTCAAGTTATCGTGTTAAAGGACAGACGGACGGGCAGGCGGACGGACGGACATGGTTCAATCACATTTTTTTTTTTCGATACGAATGATTTTGGTATATGGAAGTCTATATCTATCTCGATTCCTTTATACCTGCACAACAAACCGTTATCCAATCAAAGTTAATATACTCTGTGTGCAAAGCACGCTGGGTATAAAAACTGAATCGTTAAATATTTCATAGATGCATGATTTTTATTTTAATAAGATATTTCTGTATAGCTAAATGTAGGATTTTTTTTACAAACAATCGCATCCCAATTTTTCAGTAGTGTGCGAGACTACCTATTTCCAAAATTTAGGACTTTAATGTATAAAATGTATAGAAGATAAGAAGAAAGTAGTGTTTTGCTGTGGTACTTTGGTACCTTGTACATGAATCAAATCATAGCTCCAACTACAAACATTTTCCACCCATGCCAACCCCGTAGCATAACTTACTTCCGTTGCAAAAGTCCAATTGTATGTCCCAAATTAGGAAAAAAAAAAACAAGTAAGGAAGGCTAAGTTCGGGTGTAACCGAACATTTAATACTCAGCTGAGAGCATTGGAGACAAAATAAGGGAAAATCAAAATAGGAAAATAAACCTAGGGTAACCCTGGAATGTGTTTGTATGGCATGGGTATCAAATGGAAGGCATTAAAGAGTATTTTAAAAGGGAGTAGGCCATAGTTCTATTGGTGGACGCCCTTTCGGGATATCGTCATAAAGGTGGACCAGTGGTGACTCTAGAATGTGTTTATACGATATGGGTATCAAATTAAAGGTATTAATGAGTATTTTAAAAGGGAGTAATCCTTAGTTCTATAGGTGGACGCCTTTTCGAGCTATCGCCATAAAGGTGGACCAGGGGTGACTCTAGAATGCGTTTGTACAATATGGGTATCAAATGAAAGGTGTTAATGAGTATTTTGAAAGGGAGTGATCCTTAGTTTTATATGTGGGCGCCCTTTCGGGATATCGACATAAAGGTGGACCAGGGGTAACTCTAGAATGTGTTTATACGATATGGGTATCAAATTAAAGGTATTAATGAGTATTTTAAAAGGGAGTAATCCTTAGTTCTATAGGTGGACGCATTTTCGAGCTATCGCCATAAAGGTGGACCAGGGGTGACTCTAGAATGTGCTTGTATGATATGGGAATCAAATGAGAGGCCAATAGTTCTATAGGTTGACGCCTTTTCGAGATATCGCCATAAAGGTGGACCAGGGGTGACTCTAGAATGCGTTTGTACAATATGGGTATCAAATGAAAGGTGTTAATGAGTATTTTAAAAGGGAGTGATCCTTAGTTTTATACGTGGACGTCCTTTCGGGATATCGTCATAAAGGTGGACCAGGGGTGACTCTAGAATGTGTTTATACGATATGGGTATCAAATTAAAGGTATTAATAAGTATTTTAAAAGGGAGTAATCCTTAGTCCTATAGGTGGACGCCTTTTCGAGCTATCGACCAAAATGTGGACCAAGGTGACCCAGAACATCATCTGTCGGGTACCGCTAATTTATTTATATATGTAATACCACGAACAGTATTCCCACAAAAATTCCAAGGGCTTTTGATTTCGCAGAACTTTTTCATTTTCTTCTACTTAATTAGGTAGGTGCCACACCTATTTTACAAAGTTTTTTCTAGAGTTATATTTTGCATCAATAAACCAATCAATTTACCATGTTTCATCCCTTTTTTCGTATTTGGTATAGAATTATGGCATTTTTTTCATTTTTCGTAATTTTCGATATCGAAAAGGTGGGCGTGGTTATAGTCGGATTTCGGCCATTTTTTATACCAGGATAAAGTGAGTTCAGATAACTACGTGGACTTAGTTTAGTAAAAATGTATCGGTTTTTGTTTAAGTTACCATGTTAACGGCCGAGCGGAAGGACAGACAGTCGACTGTGTAAAAAAACTGGGCGTTGCTTCAGCCGATTTCGCCCATTTTCACAGAAAACAGTTACTGTCATAGAATCTATGCCCCTACCAAATTTCTGAAGGATTGGTAAATTTTGGTTCGACTTATGGCATTAAAAGTATTCTAGACGAATTAAATGAAAAAGGGCGGAGCCACGCCCATTTTGAAATTTTATATTATTTTTGTATTTTGTTGCACTATATCATTAGTGGGGTTGAATGTTGACATAATTTACTTATATACAATAAAAATCTTAAATTTTTTGTTAAAATGTGTCCTGCCAAATTTCATCATGATATCTTCAACGACTGTCAAATTACAGCTTGCAAAACTTTTAAGTTATCTTCTTTCAAAAGTGGGCGGTGCCACGCCCATTGTCCACAATTTTACAAATTTCTATTCTGCGTCATACCTACCAAGTCTCATCGCTTTATCCGTCTTTGGCAATGAATTATCACATCTTTTCGGTTTTTCGAAATTTTCGATATCGAAAAGGTGGGCGTGGTTATAGTCCGATATCGTTCATTTTAAAAAGCTATTTGAGATGAGTGCCCAACCAACATACCAAATTTCATCAAGATACCTCAAAATTTACTCAAGTTATCGTGTTAACGGACAGACGGACGGGCGGACAGACGGACATGGCTCAATCAAATTGCTTTTTCGATACTGATTATTTTGGTATATGGAAGTCTATATTTATCTCGATTCCTTTATACCTGTACAACCAACCGTTATCCAATCAAAGTTAGTATACTCTGTGAGCTCTGCTCAACTGAGTATAAAAACAGTAAACTGTAAAACATACGAACAATCATAGAAACAAAGAAACAAAAACAAACAATACAGCATTAGTTAAAACTTTTCATTTGCAAAGTTGCGCGATCAGCAAAAGTTTTGTGGCCAAAGAATGCTGGCGACGGTGTCACTGGAAATGTTATTCATTCCGTTGGTAAAGCCGGCTTTTTCAATTTGAATGCATAGGAGATAGTGAAACACATATGTATACGTGAAATGCAGTAATCTGGTTTTGCAAAGAGCTGATGCATCTTATAAATGGGTTATTGGGAACCGAAGACTCATATCAAAAAAAGTTTGGAAAAACAGGCCAAAAAATAGTGTTATTTAAAAGTCATTTATTTTGAAGTTAAAATTTAAAAACGCTATTTAAAGTTTAATATAGGGCCGACATTGTGACCATTTGAAGTTATCTTTAAGTAAATTGACCTTATGCCACGCAATCGTAAGTTAGTAGACTAAGATGAGTTCATTTTATATTTTCGTTGTTATTGCCAGGTCTATGCCACGGATTGAAGCAAAAAGTAAATCAGTTGTCATCAATATCCTGTCTCTCTATGGATACATGACCAAAATCACGCTCAATTTGGTTTGTTCTGCTTTTAAATCTATTTCAATAAAGATTCCTCTGTTTTTATAGGAGGTGGCTTCTACAATGGACGATGCGGTGAAGAAACTTTGAGTACTAGCCATAGAACTTAGGATCAAAGAATCGCTTTCATTATGAAATGTAAAGATTTCCTCTTAGCGCAGACTATGGCTTCGTATGATCTCTGCGGCATTTGAAGTCTGGGCATGTTTGTGAAGCGATACGCACTCAGTCTCGGAGTTTATTTTATCTTTATCGATGAACACTGATATTGGTTTATGTTGGTCAATGGTTAAATCTCATATCTAAGACCTGGTATTTCTCTCTCTCATCAAAAATTTTGAAAAACGTTTTTTCAATTAAAAAAAATTGTTTTTTTTCTGTTATGTAAAGCTTTACAGTGAAATTTAATTTGGCTTGCAGATGCTGTTTGGAGCCGGCATAAAACATATAGGTCCCGTCCTCCCAGTTTGTAGAGATAATTAAAAGGTTCGGTCTTAGTTTCCTCGTAGTTTTAGTCTCCTCGGGAGCAAATCGCGCCAATTTTTTTTTTATTCGATTCCGAAATCGTTGTTGACATTTGTCGCTAAAGGTATCCTGGTCCCACTTCATTGCCTGAGAAGTAGCTGAATATTGACGGGTAATCGTCTTCCTAACCCCATATACAACTACTACTAGGAATCCGAGTAAGTATTCTTTCCTCGAGACTTCCACTAATTTCGAAAGCCTCTGGCTCAACCTTCCCTGATGACTGATGTTGCTATGTATTGCTTTAACTATATATTCGGGGCCCGAGAGGTATACACATCCGAACTTTGGTGCTATGACTGCCGTTAATAACAACGTGATCAATATGGGACAACATGAGATTTAACGAGCGTGACAGATGTGCGAGGCTATTTTTTGGACACAAATCCGATACAATCTGTCACTAAAAGTTTGTGGTGAAGGCCCCATTGCTGCGGTAAGGGGTAATTGTACCCCTCGAACCTTCAACAGAACGGACTTTTCTTACCTGTTATTCAAAAGAGGTTAGGAGTGGATAGTGCTACCTAACGTTAAGAAAGCGTTGTGGATGGTAAAGTTGAATGATAGTGGGAATTGAAACAAGTCTTAGATATTTACGTACTAAGTTGCTTTCTGTTGGTAGATACTACGTCGTGTAATTTATGTTTACCGACTGTAGGAGAAAAATGCATTCCTATACCCTGTGGGTGCATTGTTCACTTGTTCCCTAGTCACAAATGAAAGTGAGGTTCGATGAACAGAGCTTTTATATGGATAGTGGGCAGATGTTTGTTCTTTGGAGCCAACGAGAGTAGAGTCCTTCTTCCCAGTGCTCTATCTAATCGGACCCTAACATCACAAGCATATGATACTGCGAGAGTGCCTTATGTGGTTTTACACAAGATTACACCCATATGACTTAAACCCAAAAAAATAAGAAGCCCATAGTGTCGTTGGCAAATATCTATAAAAGTTTCTTTAAAATAAATATATTCATATGAAGTTACTTACATGCATGCGCATCAATGCCACAAATTGTTTCTACGTGAGTACTTTAGCCATTCATATCTCAAACTTAAGCGTATTGATAAGGCAATTCTGCAGAAGACAGCAACCACAGCTGTAAAATCGACAAAAGAAGAAGCCACGAAAGGGCGTAGAATAGCAGTAAAATTAGAAGTAAATGAATGAGTGTTTTTTCACAAATGAAGGCGACAGATGTGTGTGTCAGTACGCATAGAATTGAGCTGACAACGATTTTAAGCTGGCCGTCGTGTGTCCCCGTCTGAACAAGTGAATGTGTGTGTGTGCCAGCTTCTGGCCAACTGCTGCAGTCAACAGCCAACTCAAGCATATTGAACTGATAGTAAAAGTTTTGTGGTTAACTCAAAAGCATACACGCATACATACATATTGGTATAAACTAACTCTTGCTCTCCGCTAAGCAACCACATATGCATTTGTAAACGCACATACGCACACACAAATATATATTTACAGTTGGAAAAGTTTTATCATAATAACAAAACAAAAGCCTCAAAGCAATCAAGGAAGCATAATGCTCGCATTACAGGAAATCAACGAACACAAGGATATGAGTTTGAATTGCTTTAATATCGTATGTGTGTATGTGTGATTAAGATTGTGTAGGTGGGTGTTTAACTTAGCGGTAGCAAAAGGGATAAATGGAAGGAAGTTTCTGTAAAAATTATTGTATTTCACTTGTGAATGTCTGTGGTTTAAACATAAAATTTTTATTATACTAATGAATAGGAACAAAAAAAGAGTATGCATAAGTTTGTATGTGAATAATCCGAAGAGCCCATGAAGGGCTGTTGTGTGAACAAAAGAAATAAGAACGGTGATGACGATCTCTCTGCAAAAAACCATGCCCTTCATCCCTATAGGAAGTGACCTGCGATTGATCTCTCTTATCTTAATTTTGTATTAATTGATCACCTCAAGATCCCTTATACCGTACAGCTGGGCGCAGTGCGACAATGCACCTTCATGCATAAAAAGGAACAGTTGGTCTCTCCATAGGACATGCTCAAACAAAATAATTCACTCCAACCCATAAAAAAGAAAAAAAAAATGGCTTAATTTCCTTAGGATTCATCCCAGATTTATTCAAGACTCATCGCATTTGTAGGGCTATAATAACTTCAAGAGTGGTTATATATTGAGTCTACCTCACCACACTCAATGCAACTGCAGCAGTAATAATTTAACTTGGACACTGGGCAGTAAAAACCCTATAGCCAAGGATGGGCTCAGTTTGTGGGGCTAAGATATCAGATTGTAAATAAAACACAAAATAACTCTTGCCAACAAGCGCTACTTTAGACTGACTGGGCAAATTAAAACAAAAAACTACGCTCTGCAAGTTACTCATTATACTTGTGGTGATGTGTGGCTCGAGGTCATGAACGGCGTTGACAGCAGATGAGATGGGTCTTGAAGTATTCTCTGAGCTTTATGATCAAGTTCATGATGCCGACGGAGAGTATCGAGAGGGGCATAATGATGAGCTGTATGAGGTTTACGCAGATATAAAGAAAGTGGAGCGCCTAAAAGCCCACAGGACGTTATTTCACTCGCCTTTCGATTCTGAGAAAGGAGAAAGTTCTACTCAGTTGGGCCGACGCAGGTGGAGGTACAGCTCTTGGTGCCACCAATTAGCGTCAGTTATCGCGAAATAGGGATATCAGGCGTGAATTGTTACGGAACAGCCAAAATTGCTTAGGTGGTTAAGTACCAATTAATAATGATGAGTGAGCGCAATGATTTCGGCGGGCCGCTGTCTTTAACTTCTAACCAGAAGGAATTTGTTTAGCACAAGAAAACATGTTTGCTTCGAGAAATCTATATCCGCCCGTCAAAGAGCGGAATGCAGGGAGGCAGATGAACTTCAAGTTGCCTATATCGTACTGGTCCACTTCTTCGTCAAAGCGGCGAATTTATCTTAAAGGACTTTACCGTGATCAAGTAACATGAACTTTCCTCCCTGACAGAATCTGACCCTGCCGCCAACATTCCCTTCCCTTCCAACTTCGAACAATTCGTGAACCTGTTGCGAAATTAACTGCCCAAAAGATGGCTAAGTGTAGTATACACAGGGAAAACTTATCGGTATACAAAAGCCTGTCCTGGGTAGGTTAAATTCGTAGTTGATAAAAATGCAAAAAGAATTCAAGTCTCTTTAAAAAGTGAACTGCATTTAGGGAAAGAGCCTTTTAGATCATCACTTAATAGCCAAGATACCCAATATCTGGATAATTGGCAACATAATACACTTGCTACTTCTTCTAGGAGCATTGCAAATATTTTTTTTTTTTATAGAAAAATGACTGTCATACAAGCACGAACATTTTTAAACTGCAATTTTAAGGGCTTCTTTAAAAGAAAATACGAAACACATGTTAGTGTCAGAAGGGATAGAGGTCAGATTTGTTAGTGTCGTCGAACAAGAAATGGAAAACAGTGTGTCAGATGATCGCTCTTCTTTCGATAATCTGATACACACAACTGTTCAGAGGTTATGAGTTTTTGCAATTTCATAAGATTTTGTTCAGCTCTATTCATTAAAGGTATGAGTCCCTCCCTAATTAGTTATATGTTTTATTTTTTAATTTAAATAACTACACTTTCCTTTTCCAAGTTCTTGTGGTTCTTCGTTGCTTTTAATTTCATGGGTGCTTGAGCGATCAAAATTCCAGACGACCAAAAGGTCACTTAAGCTTAAACATAAATGCAGATGAGCTATACATTGTACACAACGCAAAACATTTTAGCTTTTTTGTTATTTTTTTTGTTATTATCGTTATTACTACGCTACTTTTGCTACCCACTTATGACTAATGTCCTTGGGACTCATAAAAGTTGAAATAAGTTTTACCAAAGCTGTTTTCTTTTAATTTTCACAAATAAGCTCGTGAAATTTTAGCATATTTTTAGGAGTCGTAAAACTTGGCAATGCAACAGCGAGTAAATATGCAGCATTTGAGTCAGTTAAATATTTTCACGCTTCAGCAACAAATATGACTTACTTACTTCTTATCTTAAATTTGAGTAACTTAGTAGCGCATCTGTCGCGAATTTATATTCAAACGTTGCTGAACGCGCCAAAAAGTATGCTGCGTTATGTTGGCGTAATACAAGAATATATGTTATTTAGAGTATAAATGCGAGGAAATTAATATGATGTGATATAATTCACTTGTAGGATGCTCAAAGTGCTTTACATTTCTCCAAAGTTTTAAGTTATTTTGCTTTTGGTTTCTGAAGTAATTTTTTTCCCCTGAGTGGAAAAGTTTTAATTGAAAGACATTTACAAGTTAACTTGAGTGTGGCATAATTTTAGGAGTTTAAGTGTATCATTTTTTTACGTTTTAAATGCGCGCAAGATAAAATGTTACACATTGAACAAGTTTTTTTTTTTCATTTTTTTTACTTCCATACATATATACTTAAGCAAACTTGACTTTATAAGTTTATTTTAGATTTGTGTTTTATTGCGCGGAATGTTCATTTTTCACTAATCAGATCTAAGATAAATACTTATATATGTACCTACTTATATAAGTATGTACTTAAGTTAAGGTATATGTCGCTATTGACGTTATCTATTTTTTGCTTTTTATTTTAGCTTAATTTCATTCTTTTACTTGTATCTTCGCTAGCAGAAATGTTGCAAAACAAATCCCAAATTGCCCGTTCTTAATATGTCAAAGTAAACCTTAATTTATATATTTGCCGATAAGAGGCCTAACGGCAAAGAAAAATTTAGTGAGTTTAGATGCCTGTACGTGTATAAGAGTTTTAGACTTTAGCTTGTGAATTCGCAATAAGTTCGATGACTTAGCGAAAAGTTATGTCACATACATAAGAGCGCACGGTTGCCACATCGATAAATTTTGGTACCAAATCTGAACTTGTTTTTCATATTTCTTGTTTGATAATGATTTCAAATTGAATATAACACCCAGAGCAACGCGTGCTCTCTCTTTATGTATTTTAAGCGGAATAGAAAATCTACCAACAACTACTTGTTTCGGTGATGATAATCATGGTACATTTGTACTTTTTTTGGTACATTTCGCTTCCCGAAAGTACGTTGGTACTACATTGACATATTTGGTACATTTTTGTAAAATACAGCACTACACTTCAAGTCGTTTGCAAAGCAGCTCTGAATGTACAAAAAAATTACAATATTTTCGAAGAAAATATATAGATAGTTAAGTTGTTTTGTTGCCGAGCACAATTTGCCATTTGCAGTTATGTATCATTTGAATATGCTTATGAAAAATAGCATAACTGATTCTAAAATTTGTATCAATAGAATTAAAGCACAGAAAATAATAACTCAAATAACGTGGCCAGAAAATTATAAATCCATAATTGCATTTTATCAGCAGAATTATTACTCTCTAGTAACAGCGGAAACGAGTGATATATGTATATCAAAAAATTTGGCAGTTTCGATTCGAATTTTTGATAAAAAGTGCATTGATAGATTTTTAGATTTCATACCTTTGACCGGTAGTGGCACGGAGGGTATTTTTAATGCCATTAGTAAATGCTTGAAAGACCATTCAATACCACTTGAAAAAATTATTGGTTTCACTACCGACAATTGCTCGGTTGATGGGAGCAAAAAGCGGAGTGCAAGCAAGGCTGAGTTTTTCCAAATCTGCGTGTTAACGGATGTTTTTGTCACATTTTAAATTTGGCTTCAACGACCGCTTGTAATGTATTACCCAACAAAATTTATAAATTTTTGAAATGCGCAAACTATCATTTTTGGATTAACTCCCATTAGGAGTACAGACTTTCAAAGTTTTTAACATTTCGGTACAGAAATGCATGTTATACTAAAGTACGCCCCCACAAGGGGGCTTTCTAGACAAGCAGTCAGAGATAGAGTAATGGGATACCCTCAAATATTATTTAAATATTTACGTATTTCAAAATAAAAGCAGTAATCAAAATATTAATCTTATATCTGAAATTTTTCAAAGTCCTATTTATAGAGTATATTTTGCATTTCTTTCTTATATTTTAAACGAAATAAATAATGTGAATCTAGAAATGCAGTCTGAAGATATTCGTATACATTTACTTATTACCAAATTAAAAATTTTATAAAAAAAAAGCTTATTTAGACTCCAGTCCTATTTGGATGTTAAATATTGGTTCAGACGAAAATCACTTAACCCCAGATGAAGTTTACCGCGGTGCTAATGTGGATATTATGCTATCAAACAGCCTTTTCGAAGAAGATGACGTACACATGTTTAAAAGCTTTGCTAAACAATTTTATATACAAATGTAGTAGAAAGTAAATTTAAATGATAAAACAATGTTGTGAGCTGCAAAGGTAGGTAGGTAGGTTGAACTGGCCGGTACATGAGGACCTCACATAGACTGATTGAGTCCGTAGTGTTACCAGAAGTTTGTTTTAACGACCAAATTGAAAAACCCTATCAAAAACCAGCACCTATGTTATAAAATAACTCCGTCCTCTTGGCAAATACTAGAAGCTTCCTAGGACTTAAGCCACTTGCTGCTTCTAGATCTGACAGCTGTATCACTCCTAATAGCTGGAGTCTTAGCCTGGCAAGTACAGGGCACGAGCATAGAACGTGCTCGATCGTTTCCTCCTCTAACCCGCACTTCCTACATCTGCTATCACTGACCAAGCCTATTTTAAAGGCATGTGACGCCAGAAGGCAGTTTTCAGTCAGAATACCCGTCATGAGTCTACAATCCTCTCTTTTTAATGATAGGAGCAACTGTGTTAGTCTAAGGTTGTAAGACCTACACATAATCTTCGACACTTTACAGCCGCGCGCTTGAACCCACGCCTTTCCCGCTTGATCGATTATGTGCACCTCTCGCCTTCGCTTAATCTCGCCCAATCTAATTGGGACATCTACGGAGCAAGCTTCAAGGGATGCGCCCTTTTTAGCTAATTCGTCCCGCTTTTTCATTCCCATCTATTCCCATATGCCCTGGGACCCAATATAGATGTATGCTTGTGAGCTGCAAAGCTTTCACCAGAAAGTATTTTAAGCGGCGAAACAAATAGTATTGTGCCTTTAGTTATGGACTTGTTACCAAAATCTGAATTTGATAAAATAGAGAAAATTAATTCCGAATTTAGAGCTTTGGCAGAGAATGAGAGCCTTAAAAAATTCAAGCATTTATATATATGTAGCTTTTGGGTAGAATTAAGGTCAGTTAAAAATGAATTAAACGCGCAAATGTTTTCCAATATTTATAGAATAGTTCAAGGCATATTGTCGATTCCCAATTCATCCACAAACGTAGAAAGGATATTTTCTATACATAATTAATTTAAATTAAATGCAGAAATATACTTGAAATAAACACAGTTTCGAATTTAATAAAAACTAAAGACTCGATGAAATCAGCTAACAATAGTTGTCATAATATAGATACGAAAAAAAGATTTTTATCAACTAAGGTATTTAAAGAACTCAAGGAGTTTCCTGACTAAAAATTGTTTTTGGATAAAAATGACTCTAGTTTGGTTCAAATTCCCATCCCAAAACTTTGGGTACATTTTTGGATGGTTTGGTACATTTTTTTCCACGTTTGGTCCAAAATGAAAAAATCCATTTATCATCCCTGACTTTTTTATGTACAGCAGCGAACACAGAAGTAGCATCGGCAAGTTTTATCGAATTTTGTCATTTAAACTCTCCCTTTTTTATTTTGGACAAATTAAGAAAACGGCGAAATTCGAAAATTCGAGAAAATTTTTCGAAAATTGAGAAGTCTTTATTAAAAGTTTTCTGAAATTTTTGTGTACTATGCAGTTTTGTAGCCCAATCAATTTTCTTCCAACATAGTGCAAGTTATAGGTCTCTTAAGGCTCGTATATATTTTTGAATTTTTTTTCAGAGAGTGTCTTCATATTGATATGAATAGGTCAAAGCTATATTTTATATATGGAATAGTGTAAAGCTATATTTTGTATATGGAAGAAAAATGTCTACTTTGAACACCACCTCCCTATATCAGAGAAGAAATGCACCTTTTATAATTTGATAAAATGAAAAAAAAAAACACAAAAATTGCATACAACACTTTCTTCAAATGCATTTTTTATGACATCGCTTCATAGACTGTGAAATGTACCCTTTTCTCTTTTGAAAATCTCCCATCACAGAATTTTTTTCAAAATATCCCAATCTTAATTAAATTAAATTAAATTTCTGATTACTATGCACCTGCTGTTAACGTTTGAATCGCTGAGGTGTCGAATAAATAAATCCAATATTCAGTATGGCAAAGTGGTTTTTATTTAGATTACAATTACAATTATCACGTACTTCACTAATAGCGTGTTTAAATCAAACTGATTGATTCTCGCTTGCACCGCGCTACTTTTATATTCTCGATTAGTTAGCCTGGTTCACCTATTTCTCCGAATTTCTAGACTTTTCACGAACATGCCTTCTGGAACAATTGTATCTTATACTCGGGTATTTAGCTATATACTATATATCTGTAGTTTATGTTTTTCTTCTAACTATATGTGTGTGTATGTGTGAGTAACAACTTATGCTCTTAGCTGGTGATAACCTCCTGTGTGTGATTGTTTCTTTTTATTCTTCGATCTTATCTGCTGACTACATATGTATGTGTATACGAAATAATCTCTTCGCTTCAAGCTGCTGGTTATGTATGTGGAATATTCTTCGTTGTCTTCTATGTATGTATGTAAATGGCTTGCTGTCGTTGATTTAACTTACTAACAGAATAGTGATGTTAGAAATGCTAATATATGTGAAAGCGCAATAGGGCTTTTATAAAAAAAAAATGTTCAAAGGTGGCAAATAACCAAATATTTGTTTCTGAAGTTTGTTGGAACACGTAGATTGTTCTGTTGGTGAATGTGTCGAGTCTCCTCTGACCTCAGTTAGCGTAAATTGTACACTTTTGATATTCCATTTCTTTCACTTAAAGGGAAATCTGGGAGCTCATACTACAATACTCTTTCTGTTGAGCTTAAACACTTTTTTGAGAAGCTGCACTGGCTTAATATTCTAGAGTTCTGAGATGCTCTTCAGACAGTGTGCTGAACAGCGCTGGAAAATTGGAGAAGCTATACGAGGTTTTTTGTAAAGTTCCATACATGTGGCACTAACTCAAACAGTACATGTGTCCCTTCTACTCATCATAAAAACTGCTGAACAACGTATTTTCTTATATGATCGCCAAATGCTTCTAGAATTTGTACACGGGAATCTATTGGATTTCACAATACGGTTATGGGTCAACCTCTAAAGTGTCAAACCTGTCAAATATAAAAGTTAACTTCGATGTGTTATCAAATATGTTCTTTTAAAGATATTTTGAAAATTTTGTGGAACGGTGACCACTTCGAAAAAGTGGGAAAAAGGAGATAGCAAATTACAAACATTTTGTCAAAAATATCAGATACCTTTCCAAGCGCTCTGAAAGACCCATATTTTCTATAGCACTGCAAAGGATAGTGAGCCTTAAAATTTGTTTTTGCATATATATTAATAAATATAACGTTTTTCCTGTTTATCTGTGTCAATATTACCACAGTTCCTTACACTAAGAAACTCGAAATCATGAACAACACCCTAATAAGTTTCTCATCATTTTGTTGTAATCTTTGGCAACTCTCATTTTATGTTGCTGACTTTTGCTCGCTATCCGTACGTAAGCTGGTGTACCTACTTACAGGGAGCTGTGTTTATGGCATCTTGAAATGAATAGGAAGTAAAGAAAATCCAAAAATGCAAAAACAACGAAAACGCCATGAACGTGAACGCCTATCAAAGGAATTGAATCAAATTACCTTGTAATCTTAACCTTAATAACAATTTTTAAAATTATATGGTGTACCGTCGAATCGGTGCGAATCAAACATAATGAAATTTTCCCAAAATTATCCCGAATATTACCTTAAACTATACTGAAATTATTTGAAAACACTTCCAAAATTATATCGAAAATGGCCGCGAATAAAATTATCTTAATGATTCCTGTACGAAAACCGTCCACAAATAGTCTTCTACTCATTCCGAACTTGATCATAATAAATCCGAAAAGTGTTTCTTAATGATACTTAAATCTCGAACTATTATGTCAATTCTCTAGAAGGGATCCGGAAAGAGCCCAAAAGTGCCACCAATGATGATCGCGAAATCATCAACGATACCCATACTAATACAAGTGATACCGAAAACGATCCTGAAACTATACGAAAGCATTACCGAAACTATATTGAAAATGGTACCAGAAAAATGAAAAAAAAAGATTAACTTCACCAGAATAAATCCGAAAATGTGTTTTAAATGATTTGAATACAATAGTCTGGAGAGTTTACGGACACAGCGCCAAATGTCTAGAAACAATCCCAGAATCCTTGTGTAAAGATAACAAAAATAATTCCAAAATGATTCTGAATGCAATATCGCAGTGATCCAGATAGTTTCGAAATGACACAAAATAGTTCCAAATTGTTCCCAAAAATAATGCTAAAGCAGTACCAAATTTATCTCAAGTGAGACGTACAATATTTCGAAGATTTTACGGATAGTGCCAAGATGATCCTGAAATAGTTCCAAAATAATACAAGGGAATTGCTAGGATATACTCATATGATCCTTGCATAGTCAATATAATTAATGTATACCAATTTACTTAGAGTTTTAAAAATTTAAAAATTCTTTAAAAGTAATAACTCACAGCGGGGAGTGAAGTCCTCCACTTTCATAAACAATAAGCTTCTACATACATCTTGGATATTAGCGTTTGCTATGCCGCATGTTGAACAAGGCCATCATGTATTATTTGTATTAGATATTAAAAGTTCCCTGTAGCGTGGAATATAAAAATTTCAGCAAGTAGTTTTTGCCGTTGACTTTCGTTCTGATGTGATAAAGTCACAAATCCAATTCAAATATCCTAACATCCAATCTCTCACATTTATCATAACAACAGGATTACCCTATATTTCGTAGGTTGTCCAAAAATACCCCAACTAGGTATAAAATGCTCCGTTCCGCGCGTACTTCGACTTTTTTATTTGCTAACAGAGAACACCTTTACGTTTGTTTTAGTATTTCTTGTGTTTCTTTCTTTCCCGTTTTCACTTCCTTTAATGTTTCTTTCATACAAATTATATTGGTATATTTTTAGCTACAGCAATGGAGCTAACTTTTTCTATTTTGCAACATTTGCCAGCTCGTATTACCGCAAATAGTCAATGAGCGCTGGGGATTGTAGCTGTATTTGAGCAAAGCAGCCATATCGCAAAAGCTTATGCTATTGCTACATTTATTCCACTTTCCGTTCCCATTGGCATATTTGGTTTTCTTAGAATTTAGTCTGCCTTTTACTTTTTGCTTTTAACGGAAACATAAATGGAAATCTTACATTTCCGCTTATCGCGATTGAAAAGTTTAAGTGACTCTCCGATGACTGGGAGCAAGGCTAAGTCACCGCTTGCACACAATTTGTTATTGTTAATTTTTCTGTTGTTCGTTTTTCATTTCACTATCAAATACTTTTGTTTTTGTTTTCATTTCCCAATGGTTTTGCTAATAGTTTTTGCTGTTACTTTTTTTACTTCGTTAATGCTAGCATAAGTTTGGTTTTTCCGATACAGTTTTGAATAATTGCGAAGATTAAATTATAAGTTGTGCGTGCGAAATAGACCTATGCGAATATCTTTATGGAAACGGCTAAAATTTTACGTACAGGAAAATGCAAGCATCTACACACTAACATGATCGCAAATGTTTAAAAAGTTATGTGAAAATTACTCAATAAAAAAAATATTTCATATTAATTTATGGTGGAGATGGGTTTAAAAAAGGGGTGCAGCAGCCATAAAGAGAGGATCCATTGGAGCTTGTCTCGTAGACGTCCCAATCAGGTTGGACAAGGTTAAGAGAAAGCGATAGTTGCACATGTTTGACTATACAAGAAAGGCGTGGACACAATCGTGGAACTTTAAAGTGTCAAAGATAATGTGTCGGTCTTATAACCCTAGACTTACAAAGTTAATCTTATCATTAAAAGGAAATGACCGTAAGCTCATAGCGGGTCATGTGACATTGCCCACTGGCGTCACATACTTTAAATTTTGACCAGATGCAAGATGAGCGGCTTGGATGAGGAAACTATCGTCCACTTTTAGTGCTCGTGCCCTGCATTTCCCAGGCTGGGACATCAGCTGTAAGGAGTAATACAGTTATCAAATATAGAAGCAGTACGTGGCATAGGACGGAGCTATTTTATTACGTAGGTTCAGGTTTTTGAAAGGGATTTTCGGTTTGGTCGTTAGACAATTTTATGCTAACACTATGGACACATTCAGTCTATGAGAGATCCTCTTTCAGTCTATGGGAGATTCTCAGGGACCAAGCAGATCAGCCTAACATCGCCTAGGGGTATCTAACGATTTTCCATCAGTGACAAGACTTGGGCCTGAAACACTGTTTCCTTTCCTGTTGCGGTATGATATTTTTACCATTTATCCTTTCATGAAGTGAGTGCGAAAAGTGCTTTAATTGCTTGACTAAAACGTTTGGCCGGTGGTAGGTTAAATAGTAGTTGAGCGAAAAGTCTATCAAATATTCGCTTTTTGAGTAGCTTCCCGAAAGGTACATTTCTTGCCTCAGTCTAATACGGCACAGAAAAACCTAGGGTCACAAAAAACCGTCTAGAAGAAGGCCTTATGTCACCCATCCCGTTGACCCTATAAACGAACTGTAACAGAGGCTTTCAAAAGATGAAATTCACTCCCAAATATATTCAGCCCTTTGTATGTGCCTATAATTAGGGACACTAACCCAAAGGCGACATTAGTGATGTTGCTTCAGCTATTGGCACTCGAGGAAAAGTTATCCAGTTTCAAATTTAAAAAGGCTTATCAGAAGAGATTAAAAAAAAAATGTTTTCCAAAGATGAGCCTAAAGAACTCATTATATTTGACAGGCGGTTAAAAATAGAGTTGGGAAGAAAATACGCATGGGATGCGTGTAGAGCGGAAGCATTTCAAAATGTGATGGCGTACACAAGTGCTTCGAAAATAATAGAGGGCATTGGAATGGATAACCATGGTCTAGAACCAACTAGGATATAGTACTTTCGCAGTTCCCGAGTATTTTACGTACTGAGATCAAAGGCCTCCTAGCGAAACGCTCGTCACTCTAGCTCAACTTCGATGTGGATACTGTAACAAGCTAAACTCTTACCTATCCAGAATCAACCCCGTCATAAAATATGTATGTCCTGCTTGCAATGTGTCCCACATGATACCAACCATCTCTCTAATTGTAATGTGGAATCTCTAACACCCCTCTCATTATGGTCCTTCCCTATTGAAACAGCATGTTTCCTTGGACTCCCGTTAGAGGATATTGATGACAATTTGTGATTGGTCGTACATATTGGATGGGGCGAAGCACTGCTACAACAACAGCAACAACAAACCTCCCTGTAGAAATCAACTAGGAATGTGGCTACTCGAAACACAGAACCGTGATATTTAAGTAGCGACTATCGGACCACGTTGAAGGCAATATGTGCAGGTGAAACCATTTACTTAGCCAGACAGAGGAAGTGAAGGAGTTGGTTACGCGATGCATTTCATAAAACAACACACGAAGGCACGGCAAGAGTGGTAAAACCATGCCATAATTAACCAGAGAAAATGTAGTTTCTGGGAGTGATTTAGGCCGTTTCGTAACAAATTTGGCCAGATATCGCTGATTTGCGATAACTGATGCCAATTGGTAGCAACAAGAATGGTTAAGCCTCCACTTCACCTGACTCCCCGGCTCAGTGGTGGTATTCGTGCAGTTCCATAACATGACCTAGCAGCGAAGCCTTTGGGCTATTATTCGCTGCACTTTCTTCATATCTGCGTAAAGCTCATACAGCTCATCATAAAAGCACCTTCGATGGTGGCTGTCAGCATCACGACAG
Organism: Eurosta solidaginis; assembly: GCF_040869045.1. NCBI lineage: Eukaryota > Metazoa > Arthropoda > Insecta > Diptera > Tephritidae > Eurosta > Eurosta solidaginis. Next base: position 272,667,904 of record NC_090320.1, read on the forward strand.
TACCTCAAATATTCCAGAAAGCATTTCTCTCGCTCACTCCAAAAGCTGGGCCATGCATCAGGACAGGTATGATGGGTGACTTGTAGAGCTTAACTTTTGTTCAAAGGGAGAGGACTGTACTTTTTAGCTCCCTACTCAATCAAAAGTAGCGCTTGTTGGCAAGAACTATTTTTCATTTGATTTATAAGTAGACATTGTTTTCGCTGTTAATGCTGATTTCTAGATAGATGAAGTCCTCGACAGTAGAATTTACATCTCCCAGTAGCGACGTGGCAGCCTCAGTGGTGTGAGAGTAGCGTGCACTGCCATCCAAACCGAAGATCCTGGTTTCATGCCCCGGAAAAAGCAACATCAAAAACAAAGGATTTTCAATTAGAAGAATATGTTTTCGAGCGGTATTGCCCCTCGGCACCCTTGGGCAAGCACTCCGAGTACAAATGCCATGAAAAGCTCTCAGTGAAAACTCATATGCTTTGCAGACGCCGTTCGGAGTCGGCATAAAATAAGTAGGTCGTGTCCCCCCAATTTGTAAGAAAAATTAAAAGGAGCACGGAAGAGAAGCTCGGCCTAAAATCTCTTCGGAGGTTATCGCGCCTTACATTTATTTTTAATAGGGACGTGGCTACCAAAGTGCGAATACGCCCATTCTTTCTTGAATGACAGCAGGCATTTTAACTTGTGTTAATTTACAGCAATACGATCTTTTCTGCCTCTTTATCTAATTCAAAGAAGGTAGAACTCAACGCGCGTTTGATAAGGCCAAATACATCGATATCAACAGCAAACGCCTGTGCTTGTACGCTCTGCTACAACTGTATTCTCCAGCATTAAAGAAATCATACGAAAGCGAAATGTTTTGTCTTGTTTGGTTTCGCATGCCCTCAAGAGGCTCTTTTCCATCCTTAATGAGCTGGTGTTGTTGCGCGGCATCGTTTGTAGGGAATTTATTTTAAGACATAACAGCATACAAGGAACTTATTTTTGCGCTGTAAAAGCCTACTTTCAAATCGACAAAAAGATGGTGAGTGGCAATTCTCTCATCGTGAGCCATCAACATATTCTGGCGCATCGTAAATATCTGGTCGATACTTACTTAATTGGCGCTTAACCGTTTGAACGGTTATGACCGTCCAACAAGGCGCGCCAGACGCTCCTTCTCTCTGCTAACCGGCTCCAATTGGTTACATCAAGGGAGTTTAAATCATTTTCCACATGGTCCTTCCAGCGGAGTGGGGGCCGCCCTCTACCTCTGCTTCCAAAGGCGGGTTGGGATATAAATCCTTTCTTGGCCGGAACGTCATCTTTCGTTCGCATAACATGCCCAAGCGAGCGCAGCCGCTGCGTTTTAACTCGCTGGACTATGTTGATGTCTGCGTAGAGCTCATACAGCCCATCGTTAAATCTTCTTCGGTACTCGCCATCGCCAACGTGTAGAGGTCCATAAATCTTTCGAAGAATTTTTCTATCGAGCATTTCCAGAGCCGCTTCGTCTGATATTTTTATGGTCTATGCTTCTTCACCATATAATAGGACGGGTACGATAAATGACTTTTAGAGTATGATTTTCGTTTGCCGAGAGAGGACTTTACTTTTGAATTGCCTACCTAATCTAAAGTAGCATTTATTGGCAAGAGTGATACTTGGCTGGATTTCAGAGCTAACGTTGTTGCTAGTGTTGATGCTGGACGATACTAGATTTAGAAAATTTGAAGGCATACTAATAAGGTCAAATCGGTTTGTTGTCTTTGGGCCTCAGTCTTTCGTACAGTACGCTAAAAGGGATATTAACTTTCCGATTAGCTGTGAATAAATTCAACACATCTTAGCGTTGTCGTCTGGCCAGACGAAATTCGATACTTTGAAATTTATCCACAAATGTTTGAATTTTTATTTCAATGTTGAAGATAACTCGTAGCACACTGTGATTACCGAGATATAAGTTTGTATTTTTATACTCAGTTGAGCAGAGCTCACAGAGTATATTAAGTTTGATTGGATAACGGTTGGTTGTACATATATAAAGGAATCGAGATAGATATAGACTTCCATATATCAAAATAATCAGGATCGAAAAAAAATTTGATTGAGCCATGTCCGTCCGTCCGTCCGTCCGTCCGTCCGTCCGTTAACACGATAACTTGAGTAAATTTTGAGCTATCTTGATGAAATTTGGTATGTAGATTCCTGGGCACTCATCTCAGATCGCTATTTAAAATGAACGATATCGGACTATAACCACGCCCACTTTTTCGATATCGAAAATTTCGAAAAACCGAAAAAATGCGATAATTCATTGCCAAAGGCAATTAAAGCGATGAAACTTGGCAGATGGGTTGACGTTATGACGCAGAATAGAAAATTAGTAAGATTTTGGACAATGGGCGTGGCACCGCCCACTTTTACAAGAAGGTAATTTAAAAGTTTTGCAAGCTGTAATTTGGCAGTCGTTGAAGATATCATGATGAAATTTGGCAGGAACGCTGCTACTATTACTATATATGTGCTATATAAAAATTAGCAAAATTGGATGAAGAACACGCCCACTTTTTAAAAAAAAAATTTTTTTAATTCAAATTTTAACAAAAAATTTAATATCTTTACTGTATATAAGTAAATTAAGTCAAAATTCAACTCCTGTAATGATATGATGCAACAAAATACAAAAATAAAAGAAAATTTCAAAATGGGCATGGCTCCGACCATTTTCATTTAGTTTGTCTAGAATACTTTTAATGCCATAAGTCGAACAAAAATTTACCAATCCTTCTCAAATTTGGTAGGTACATAGATTCTATGACGGTAACTGTTCTCTGTGAAAATGGCCGAAATCGGTGGAAGCCACGCCCAGTTTTTATACACAGTCCACCGTCTGTCCTTCCGCTCGGCTGTTAACACAATAACTTGAGCAAAAACCGATATATCTTTACTAAACTTATCCCACCTACTTATCTGAACTCACTTTATCTCGGTATAAAAAATAGCCGGAATCCGACCATAACCACGCCCACTTTATCGATATCGAAAATTACGAAAAATGAAAAAAAATGCCATAATTCTATACCAAATACGAAAAAAGGGATGAAACATGGTAACTGGATTGGTTTATTGACGCAAAACCTAACTTTGGAAAAAATGTTGTAAAATGGGTGTGACACCTACCATATTAAGTAAAAGAAAATGAAAAAGTTCTACAAGGCAAAATCAACAGCCCTTGGAATCTTGGCAGGAATACTGTTAGTGGTTTTGCATATATAAATAAATTAGCAGTACCCGACAGATGATTTTCTGGATCACCTGGTCCACATTTTGGTCGATATCGCGAGAACACCTTCACATATATATCTAAGGGCCACTCGCTTTTAAAACCGTCATTAATACCTTTAATTTGATATCCATATCGTACAAACACATTCTAGAGTCACCCCTGGCCCACCCTAATGGCGATATCTCGAAAAGGCGTCCACCTATAGACCTAATGCCCACTCCCTCTTAAAATGCTCAGTAACACCTTTCGTTTGATACCCATATCGTACAAACATTCTAGAGTCACCTCTGGCCCACCCTAATGGCGATATCTCGAAAAGGCGTCCACCTATAGACCTAATGTCCACTCCCTCTTAAAATGCTCAGTAACACCTTTCGTTTGATACCCATATCGTACAAACATTCTAGAGTCACCCCTGGCCCACCCTATTGGCGATGTCTCGAAAAGGCCACCTATAGACCTAATGCCCACTCCCTCTTAAAATGCTCAGTAACACATTTCGTTTGATACCCATATCGTACAAACATTCTAGAGTCCCCCTGGCCCACCCTAATGGCGATATCTCGAAAAGGCGTCCCCTATAGACCTAATGCCCACTCCCTCTTAAAATGCTCAGTCACACCTTTCGTTTGATACCCATATCGTACAAACATTCTAGAGTCACCCTTGGTCCACCTTTATGGCGATATCTCGAAAAGGCGTCCACCTATAGACCTAATGCCCACTCCCTCTTAAAATGCTCAGTAACACCTTTCGTTTGATACCCATATCGTACAAACATTCTAGAGTCACCCTTGGTCCACCTTTATGGCGATATCTCGAAAAGGCGTCCACATATAGAACTAAGGATTACTCCCTTTTAAAATACTCATTACCACCTTTCATTTGATACCCATATCGTACAAACACATTCTAGAGTCACCCCTGGCCCACCCTAATGGCGATATCTCGAAAAGGCGTCCACCTATAGACCTAATGCCCACTTCCTCTTAAAATGCTCAGTAACACCTTTCGTTTGATACCCATATCGCACAAACATTATAGAGTCACCCCTGGCCCACACTAATGGCGATATCTCGAAAAGACGTCCACCTATAGACCTAATGCCCACTCCCTCTTAAAATGCTCAGTAACACCTTTCGTTTGATACCCATATCGTACAAACACATTCTAGAGTCACCCCTGGCCCACCCTAATGACGATATCTCGAAAAGGCGTCCACTTATAGACCTAATGCCCACTCCCTCTTAAAATGCTCAGTAACACCTTTCGTTTGATACCCATATCGTACAAACATTCTAGAGTCACCCTTGGTCCACCTTTATGGCGATATATCGAAAAGGCGTCCACCTATAGAACTAAGGATTACTCCCTTTTAAGATACTCATTACCATCTTTCATTTGATACCCATATCATACAAACACATTCTAGAGTCACCCCTGGCCCACCCTAATGGCGACATTTCGAAAAGGCGTCCACCTATAGACCTATTGCCCACTCCCTCTTAAAATGCTCAGTAACACTTTTCGTTTTATACCCATATCGTACAAACATTCTAGAGTCACCCCTGGCCCACCCTAATGGCAATATCTCGAAAAGGCGTCCACCTATAGACCTAATGCCCACTCCCTCTTAAAATGCTCAGTAACACCTTTCATTTGATTCCCATATCGTACAAACACATTCTAGAGACACCCCTGGTCCACCTTTATGGCGATATCTCGAAACGGCGGCCACCTATGGACTAAGGATCACTCCTTTTCAAAATACTCATTAACAGCTTTCCTTTGATACCCATATCGTACAAACATATTCTAGAGTCACCCCTGGTCCACTTTTATGGCGATTTCTCGAAAAGGCGTTCACCTATAGAACTAAAGCCCATTCCCTTTTAAAATACTCATTACCACCTTTCATTTGATACCCATATCGTACAAACACATTCTAGAGTCACCCCTGGTCCACCTTAATGGCGATATCTCGAAAGGGCGTCCACTGATAGACCTAAGGCCCACTCCCTCTTAAAATGCTCAGTAACACCTTTCATTTGATACCCATATCGTACAAACAAATTCTAGAGTCAGCCCTGGTCCACCTTTATGGCGATATTCCTAAATGGCGTCCATCCATAGAACTATGGCCTACTCTCTCTTAAAATACTCTTTAATACCTTCCATTTGATACACATGTCATACAACCACATTCCAAGGTTACCCTAGGTTCATTTTCCTACATGGTGATTTTCCTTATTTTGTCTCCATAGCTCTCAACTGAGTATGTAATGTTCGGTTACACCCGAACTTAGCCTTCCTTACTTGTTATTGATTAATTTTGAAATTAATACGAACTACGAGATCTTATAGGCTTAAAAATATGTTCGTCTTGGCAGACGAACACGCTTAATTGTGACATAATCAACTTTGGTACAAAAAAAAAAAAGATAAAAGAAAAAAAAAAAACATCCATTTCCGAATTATTATAAAGACCGCCTTTAAACTTAAAATGTCACTTAAGCTTTTCACGATCGGGTGAGTAGCAGTAAAGTTATTCACGAAAATAAAGCCTTATCGTCTGGCCAGACGCCGCAATATATGGGAGGATTAAGCTGGCCTATTCCGCGGTAATTAGCGCGGTTCGTGGGATCGGATTTTTTGTGGATAGAATACTGGCCTATTCTAGAAATATCTGACATTTGAAGACTCTTGTTAATATTTTAAAGCAGAGACGACCATAACTGCAGTTGAAATGATGAATGCGTGACATGGCGTATGAGTAACATTTAGATGCGTATAAGCGTAGCACTTATGTATACCCGATTGTTTGCCCATTTCGGCATATAGACAGTCATTTATTTTAAAACATTCACACATTTGTATACCATGTTCATATGTTTGTGCGCAAATTTAAGTGCATTTCGTACTTTAACAAACACTTAAAAGCTTTAAGAGCTTGTTGAAAAGCGGTATGAGTGGCGGTTGAAATTGCAAGTGTGGCAAGCAGAAAGTGTGTGCGTACGAGTGACTGACAATGCCCTTTTATCGGATTTTCAACATCCATATTCCACATTTTCTTTTTTGTGATTTCAGTATTGCGAAGTTGCATACAGTGACATGCATTATTGTTATTGTTATTCTTGCTTTTGTTTTGTTTTACATGAGAGTTTGTTCAGCGTGCGTTGCTCAATGTTTCGCTTTGTTGTATGTGTGCGCACTGTGAGCTGTGCTTTTTCAGCGTGTGACTTGATCAGCTAGCATGACTCTGTCACTATGTGTCCATTTAGCTACAAATGTGTGTGCGTGCGTTTGTGTAGATACTCCTTCTCACTTGTAGTTTTTTTGTTACTATTTCAGCCATTGTAATACCATTAACTTAAATTTTGTATTGCTGTTGTTTACAATTAGGGTTGCTTGGCTGCTAACGCAACGCGTTCTTTGCAGTTTGATTGCTCGTTGCATGCCACACGTTTATTGTGGTGAGTTGAAATAAACTCTTTTTTTGCCTCGTCTGTAACGCTAACTTTCAACGCTCCAACTGGTCAGCCACTCCTTTAATAAAACTTCACTTTTTTATCCTTTACCCTATAACTTTTTGTCTCTGTAGTTTTTTTTTTGTGCTCACTGGTCACTTTCGGTCCTTTGTCATTTCAAGTGACAGTCGCTATTTTTTCACACTTGTGGCGGCCAAAGTGTTTTTGTGTGTGTCATTTTGCCTCTACTTGACGTGTTTTTCCTTTTTAACTTCAACGCTGTTGTTTTTTGTTTGTGGCATGTTCGTAATGTGTTTGTTGTGCATGTTTGTGCGTACGTCCTTTTAAATTATTTTTTATGGCATTACATGTAGTTACTAATGTTTTTGTTGTTTGCTCAGTTTATTCAATTGTTTCAATTTGTGTAGCACTTTGCTTGCTATTTGGCTTTTGCTGAAGCAATTCATTTTTACTGTTACAGTTTTTTAGTTAAGTGTGATTTTTTGACTTTCTCTTTCATCAGCTACAAGAAGGTATTTACATATTAGGGTGGCCCAACAATTTTTTTTCATTTTGGTATTATGAAAATATTGGTCAGGAAGCCAAAAATGGTAGCCTTTTAAAAGTTTGAGTTTTGAAGTTATACTTTTTTAGACACATTATAAAAAATTTATGAAAGTTAAATTTAAAAAAATGTGACAAAAAAATTACAGGTTTAAAATGCATGCTGTGAATTATCCGAGCAAACTCGCTTTGATTAGGATGTATTTATATAAATGTTTTCGAAATAGAGGTACCAACAAAATATAAAAAGTGCCTCTATTTTTCGTATCATTGGTTGTATGTATTTATTATATACTAATGTTTGTGCTCTAATAAGATTTAATCTTTCTTGTACATATATTTACATATGTATGTATTTCTTCTGTACGTATATTTGTCACTGAACTCTTCCTAAATTACTAGACCGATTTTGATAAAATTTTGTGTTTGAGGATGCTCACAAGTTTACCAAGAACGACCTATTCCAAAAAATCTTATTTATGGCTAAATTCGCTTGAAATTCAGCACAGAGGTATCCCTTTGACAAAGATTATATTTGAGAAGCTTTTCATTCCGATAAGTTGACTAGGCGTCGACATATTCTACATAAAACCATTTATCGTGCGATTTGCTTAAATTTGGTACAGATGTACTTCCTTCCTTTCCAGGAAGTGGACCGGGGACCGATCTATTCTATCAAATTCTATTTACTGTTCGATTTGCCTGAAATTTGGTATATAAGTAGCCCTTTACCTAGATTAGGTTTTACGATATTTCCTGTTTTCGGGAGTGGACCAAGGATCGGTCGGTTTTTAATGATGCCAAAGAAGTATAACTTCTCACGTGCTACATAACTACAAGCACATTTGATTTTATTTTGATGTTAACAGGTGTCTCATGCCGAATTTTAGTTTTTGGATACAAATCGCTTGGGAGATGACTAGATTTGGGAGTGGTGCCTTAATGCACCAGCCCTTACTCATAGTTGAGTGGTAATGCCTAAACATTTCAGCCCTACACAGCTATAGTGGTAGTGAAGCTGAAAAATTTATTACGAAAATCTAAAGGATGGTAGTTCAGTTTCAATTTTGTGAGCAAAGAGTTTTCTTCAGTCATTTGAGTGACGAATAGAAAGCTTCCAATAATCATATTTTTTGTTTTTCACTCAGCTTAGTGGTAGTGAAAACATAAAATAATTGCAATAAGTTTTTTTATTTTATAAGTCGTAGTGTATAAAGGCAACACTTTCATTAGGCCTTAAAAAAAATGGTGCACTCAAAATTTTTGCAATATATTGTAATGCTATCAAAAGTTATTGCACTACCCTCTAATATGGATATGGCATACAATTTGAAGTTGAATATTAACCTAGAAAAACTAATAAGCAAGTTATCTTGTTCGATGTCCTGAACAGAATTTTTACTAAACCAAAAATTGGCCCACCCTAATATTGAGGTATATATTTAGAGATAGCGAAATGAGAATGGTAAAGCTCACCCCAATATTGAGGTATATATTTAGAGATAGCGAAATGAGAATGTGAAGCCCCTGAAGGGTTTATTTGTTGAAAAAGGGCATTTGTGGCGACAGAAGCAGTCCATTTTTTAAATGGGTAAATGAGTTGTTTAACTAAAGCTGCCTACAGCCATAACCGTAACCGTATTTTTGTATTTCTATCCCAAATCGGAGACAAAACCCTAACCAAGACTGCAACCTTATACGCAACCATAACCATTATCATATACGTAAGCTTAACCGTAACTATAACAGTAGCCATACGCATAATCATATCCTTATCATAATTTTAAAATTTACCATAACCATATCCATTACCACATGCATATTCATAACCGTAACCGTAACGACATCTACAAATGTAACCATAACTGTAGCCATAGCAATAGCGTAATCATTTCCGTAACCAAACGCCTAATAACCGTACCCGCTACCACAACCGTTATCATAACCGAAATCATACCCAATATCCACAAGAGTCACAGAAGCCGATACTGTAACTAGTACCATACCAGTTATTCTGACTGTAAGAAAAATCTTGAACATTGGTGTTACAATAACCAATAACTGCAAGATGTACCTTAATTCCAAACTTGGCCATAATAATAACACAAGCCAAAAAATGTACATTACTACTTTTAAAATTTATTAATTGTTTACATCGTAAGCAATAAGCGTAAGCGTTAATGACCTTCGATGAAGCCGTTTTCGAATTCTTCTTGCATGTTCTGAAACGACCATGATTTTGTATGACAACGCTGGCGCTTCTCAGTCATCTAAGCCCCTTCTTCAGGGAGGAGCTTGGGGTCGCCACAGCCTTTCCTGCTGAATAAATGGACACGTCATGGGTAGGTGAGCTAGACATAAGCTATGTATTACGCTGACAAATCCTTATAAGGGTTGTGTCACACCACCATTTGCATGCCGTCTATGACTCTTAATCATAACCGGCCTCATATCAACATCATAAGTATTGTTCTTAGTAACTGCCTGGGGATGTCGTAGTGTGGTGGTAACATGATACATCTACCGCCCCGAAAGATCTGCCTCAAGTACCGGGCAAAACAACATCAAAAATTTAGAAAAAAAGTTCTATTAATTAGAAAAAAGTTTTTCCGAGCGGAGATGCATCTCTGCAGTAGTTTGGCAAGCACCTCGTGTGTATTTCTGCCATGAAAAGCTTCTATGTGAAAATCAATCTTGTATTGCAGCTGCCGTTTGGAGTCGGCGAAAAACATGATGTAAAAGTTAAAAGAAGCACGACGAAAATCGGCCTTGACTTAATCTCTTCAGACGTGAATAGCACCTAGTATTAATATTAATTTTCATTAAATGTTTCCTTTCTTACTTCCCTCCCTTTTGCATATATGTCAACGTCAGCTGATTAACGCTAGATATAGACTTCCATATATCAAAATCATCAGTGTCGAAAAAAAAATTTATCGAGCCATGTCCGTCCGTCCGTCCGCCGTTAGCACGATAACTTGATTAAATATTGAGATATCTTCAACAACTTTGGTGCACTAGCTTATCTGGACCCAGAATAGATTAGTACTGAAAATGAGCGAAATCGGATGATAACCACGCCTACTTTCATATGTATACAATTTCGGGAAACACAAAAAACCTGATAATTTCGTAAATAATACACATAGAATGTTGAAATTTGACATGTGGACTGATATTGAGACTCTTGAAAAAAATTTGGAAACATTTTTTAAAATGGGAGTGGCACTTGTGATAAAATCAATTTTACAAATGTTATTAATCATAAATCAAAAATCGTTAAACCTTTCGTAACAAAATTCGGCAGAAAAGTTGCCTTTACTGTAAGAAATGCTTTGAAGAAAAATTAGCGAAATCAGTTAAGGACCACGCCCACTTTTATATAAAAGATTTTTAAAAGGTCGTGGACGAATAAAGTAAGCTATATCTTTGCAAAAAAGAGCTTTATATCAATGGTATTTCATTTCCCAAGTGGATTTATAACAATAAACAGGAAACATTTCAATTTAAAAAAAATGGGCGTGGCACCGCCCCTTTTATGACTAAGCAATTTTCTATGTTTCGGGAGCAATAACTCAAAGAAAAATTAACGGACCGTAATAAAATTGGGTACACAAATTTTCCCTATAGCAGGAAATCTTTCTAGGAAAAATGGACGATATCGGTTAAGGGCCACTCCCACTTTTATATAAAAAATTGTTAAAAGGGTCGTAGACGAAGATAATAAGCTATATCTTAGCGAAAAAGAGCTTTGTGTCAATAGAATTTAACTTTATAAATTGAATTATAGCATTAAATTGGAAAACACTAAATTTTTGAAAATGGGTGTGGCACCGCCCTCTTTTTTGACTAAGCAATTTTCTATGTTTCGGGTACACAAATTTTTCCTATAGCAGGAAATCTTTCTAAGAAAAATGGACGATATCGGTTAAAGACCACGCCCACTTTTATATAAAAAATTGTTAAAAGGGTCGTAGACGAAGATAATAAGCTATATCTTAGCGAAAAAGAGCTTTGTGTCAATAGAATTTAACTTTATAAATTGAATTATAGCGTTAAATTGGAAAGCACTAAAATTTTTGAAAATGGGTGTGGCACCGCCCCTTTTATGACTAAGCAATTTCCTATGTTTCGGGAGCCATAACTCGTAGAAAAATTAACGGATCGTAATAAAATTGGGTATACACATTTTCCTTATAGCAGCAAATATTTTTAGTAAAAATGGACGGGATCGGTTAAAGACCACGGCAACTTAGATACAAAACAAATTTAGAAGGGTAGACTAGAATAATAAGCTATAACTTAGAAAAAGATAGTTTTGAATCAATGATATTTCACTTATCCAGTTTTATTGTAAGCGGAAATGGGGAGACATTTTTTCTAAATGGGCGGTGCCACATTTTATGTAGAAAAGTAATTTATCTGAAATGAAATGTACAATTGAAGCTCACGCTGAGTATATAATGTTCGGTTACACCCGAACTTAGACACCTTTACTTGTTACTTAGTACATTGTAATGATCCATCATAGTAGTCGCTGCGATCTGTTGCTTGTCATTGTTCCAATATACAAACCTACCGGCTTCATTGTTGCATGTAGTCAGGCACGTATTGGTTGGGACAAACATTTACGAAACACGACGAATGAATTTCTCCCCCTCCACTCTAAAGAAAGACAGCATTAAACTCACCTTTTTTTGATAGCCCGTGAGCAACTTCATATTTTAGGTTTTATTTGCAATATTTGCTCCCTTTGATATATGATAAACAATAAAACTGTCTGCTGTATCCTGTTGTGTTCCTGTGCTACCCTGCCTGCCGAAACTGCAGCTGTAACTCGAATGGCAACTCAACTTACTCAATGTGTCAAAATTCATTAAAGTGACATTTGTTGGTTTACGGATAGTAGGAAATTTTTGTTTGGTTTGACTTTTATTTATATTCGCCCTTTTTAATTTTTTTGTTGAGTTTTAAAAACTTTTATTTTTAATTTTCTTGTATTAAGCATTTATGAAGGTACTTTGTAATTTTTGCTGGAAATTATATGACAAGATGTCATGTATGTTTATTAATTTATTTTTATCAAGCTAAATATGTATGCAGACATGTTACGATGTATGTAGACATACTTCTGAAATATTTTGAATTCAATTTATGTTTATTCTTGAATATACAAACACATATTAGAACCAAGTATTGATTAGTTAGCATCCTATACTGCGGTTTCGTTCTAAATGATTGTTCTACCATTATGCGATGAGACCGTTTTTTGTGGGCGTGACTTCTGGATCATTTATTGCATATTCATCTACTGCCCGCATAGGAAAACTGGCACGGATATCCAAATACTATACATATATTAAATGTTTTGCATTCATGCGTCTGCCAATTTTGTAATTAACCAAAAAATTGTATAAAACAATATGAGCCTCTCTCGCTAATTAAATACATAGAAAAATGTAGCAAAGTATTATTTTACCCAATTAAAAAACAAAATTGAAATATTAATCAGCATTTGAAAAAAAAAACAAGTAAGGAAGGCTAAGTTCGGGTGTAACCGAACATTACAAAATCAGTTGAGAACTTTGGAGACAAAATAAGGAAAATCACCATTTAGCATTTTTTTCATTTTTTGTAATTTGCGATATCGAAAAAGTGGGCGTGGTCATAGTCGGATTTCGTTCATTTTTCATACCAAGGTAAAGTGAGTTAAAGTAAGCATGTGAACTAAGTTCATTAAAGATAGGTCGATTTTTGCTCAAGTTATCGTGTTAACGGCCATGCGGAAGGAAAGACGGACGACTGTGTATAAAAACTGGGCGTGGCATCAACCGATTTCGCCTATTTTCACAGAAAAGAGTTATCGTCATAAAATCTACCTACCTATCTACTCTACCAAATTTCAAAAGGATTGGTTAATTTTTGTTCGATTTATGGCATTAAAAGTATCCTAGACAAATTAAATGAAAAAGGGCGGAGCCACGCCCATTTTGAAATTTTCTTTTATTTTTGTATTTTGTTGCACTATATCATTACTGGAGTTGAATGTTGACATAATTTACTTATATACTGTAAAGATATTAAATTTTTTGTTAAAATTTTACTTAAAAAAAAATTTTTTTTTTTAAAATTGGGCGTGGTCTTGCTCCAATTTTGCTAATTTTCATTAAGCGTACATATAGTAATAGGAGTAACGTTCCTGCCAAATTTCATCATGATATCTTCAACGACTGCCAAATTACAGCTTGCAAATTTTTAAATTACCTTCTTTTAAAAGTGGGCGGTGCCGCGCCCATTGTCCAAAATTTTACAAATTTTCTATTCTGCGTCATAAGTTCAACCCACCTACCAAGTTTCATCGCTGTCATTATCTGTCTTTGGTAATGAATTATCGCACTTTTTCTGTTTTTTCGAAATTTTCGATTTCGAAAATGTGGGCGTGGTTATAGTCCGATATCGTTCGTTTTAAATAGCGAGCTGAGATGAGTGCTCAGGAACCTACATACCAAATTTCATCAAGATACCTCAAAACTTACTCAAGTTATCGTGTTAACGGACGCACGGACGGACGGACGGACATGGCTCAATCAAATTTTTTTTCGATCCTGATTATTTTGATATATGGAAGTCTATATCTATCTCGATTCCTTTATATATGTACAACCAACCGTTATCCAATCAAACTTAATATACTCTGTGAGCTCTGCTCAACTGAGTATAAAAAAAAAGTTGAAACCCAATTCGTGTCCGATTTTATCTCTATCCAAATTTAAGAATTTTAGTTATTATATGTAAAGTTATATAAAGAGATATTATACCTATTTGAGACATTTTTTCATTTGTTTTGTTAGCGTTAAACTGAATAATTATAACTAAGCTTAGTGAAACAGTAACTATAAGTCTAAGACGTGGTAATAAATTTTTTTTTCTTTGCTATTAGAAAAAAGTACAAAGCCTTACATGACGATCATAGATGTATTTCTTAGTCATCAATTCTCTATCAGTAAGTTTTTTGGATTCGGGATGCTAGCTGAAATAATTGCATTGGCAGTAGTGGTGAGTTCGAGCGGTGCTATCCACTCATCATAATGAGTGAGGTCTATTGAATATCGCTGAAAAATTATGTATATTGGAACGATTTTCCGTCATTCCTTGTCAATTTTGGTTTCGAGTCAAACCGGTTTCGGCGTTGTGCCATCATCGGTGTCGATTTTCGTTCTGCTCTCTTGTTGTCGGTTGTCTTGTATTTATAGTTTGTAGGTACATGAATAGGTATTGTCAAAATTGATGCTTGTGTATATTTAAGTGTATGTGCTGTATGTTCATTCAGAACCGAGGATGGTTTTTACTGATCGATTTATGTGGATAACTGAGACGGGTATAACTGAGAAACTTTTCATGTTGGAAATGCACATGAAGTGTTTTTCAAACCTCTGCCGAGGAGCCGTGCCGTTTAGAAAATCTGCTTTCTAATTGAAACGATTTTTTTCTAAATTTTTGAGTTGAGAGTGCTACGCAAAAATTAATTGAGTTGGAGGAGACGCTTTCAAAGTGAATAGATGAAGAGCTAACCGTGGTTGCTGCTAAAGTTGTCGAGTCAACGAAGCGAATATGAGGGAAGCAGAGAATGACATTGCTGATCTGCAACAACAAGTAACACTCATGTCTATGCTCAAACACTAAGATGATGATGCTGCTGATGCGGTTGTGTTTGGCATACCATTATCTGATGGAGAAAACCTGAAGAGTCTATTTAATCAGGTATGCATGTGTAGCGATTACATGGCACCTCAAGTTCGCGACATTTTGAGACAAAAGAAAACGTCTGAAAACCTCAACAATGCCATTTCATTAAATTTTACTCAACGCTTGATCGCAATCGCACTTTACGTGCTATTGGCGATTACCGGCGGCGAATGAAAACAGCAATATGTTCTCCGCGCTTAGTTTTGAGGGAAACTTTCATATTTGTGAAGTGTCACTCGAGAAAATAGACGAATACTACAAGAGGCCATAAAACTAAGGAGAGCGGGTAAACTGTTGGCGGTGAGAACTATCAGAGGAAATGTTCATGTAAAGAAGGATGAAAACGCTGCTGTCAAAATTATGTGTGAAGGCAACTTGATGCCGTTTCGTTAGTTTATTTATTTGTTTATTGTTATGTCTTAATATTTGTTGTGTTACTATTGTAAAGATTGCAAATCTCAAGTTTTTGTTGTGTTATTTCACCTATGTTATACATTTTATTAAAGCTGTTTGAATATATTAAGTTTGATTGGATAACGGTTGGTTGTACAGGTATAAATGAATCGAGATAGATATAGACTTCCATATATCAACATCATCAGGATCGAAAAAAAATTTGATTGAGCCATGTCTGTCCGTCCGTCCGTCCGTCCGCCCGTTAACACGATAACTTGAGTAAATTTTGAGGCATCTTGATGAAATTTGGTATGTAGGTTCCTGAGCACTCATCTCAGCTCGCTATTTAAAATGAACGATATCGGACTATAACCACGCCCACATTTTCGAAATCCAAAATTTCGAAAAACAGAAAAAGTGCGATAATTCATTACCAAAGACAGATAATGACAGCGATGAAACTTGGTAGGTGGGTTGAACTTATGACGCAGAATAGAAAATTAGTAAAATTTTGGACAGTGGGCGTGGCACCGCCCACTTTTAAAAGAAGGTAATTTAAAAGTTTTGCAAGCTGTAATTTGGCAGTCGTTGAAGATGTCATGATGAAATTTGGCAGGAACGTTACTCCTATTACTATATGTTCGCTAAATAAAAATTAGTAAAATCGGAGAAAGGCCACGCCCAGTTTAAAAAAAATTTTTTTTTAAGTAAAATTTTAACAAAAAATTTAATATCTTTTCAGTATATAAGTAAATTATGTCAACATTCAACTCCAGAAATGATATGACGCAACAAAATACAAAAATAAAAGAAAATTTCAAAATGGGCGTGGCTCCGCCCTTTTTCATTTAATTTGTCTAGAATACTTTTAATGCCGCAAGTCGAACAAAAATTTACCAATCCTTTTGAAATTTAGTAGGGGCATAGATTTAATGACGCTAACTCTTTTCTGTGAAAATGGGCGAAATCGGTTGAAGCCAAGCCCAGTTTTTATACACAGTCGTTCGTCTGTCCTTCCGCATGGCCCTTGACAAGATAACTTGAGCAAAAATCGACATATCTTTACTGAACTTAGTTCACGTACTTACCTGAACTCACTTTATCTTTGTATAAAAAATGAACGAAATCCGACTATGACCACGCCCACTTTTTCGATATCGAAAATTACGAAAAATGCCATAAATCTATACCAAATACGAAAAAAGTATGAATCATGGTAATTGGATTGGTTAATTGACGCGAAATATAACTTTAGAAAGAACTTTGTAAAATGGTTGTGACACCTACCATATTAAGTAGAAGAAAATGAAAAAGTTCTGCAGTGCGAATTAAAAAACCCTTGAAATCTTGGCAGGAATACTCTTCGTGGTATGACATATATAAATAAATTAGCGGTACCCGACAGAAGATGTTCTGGGTCACCCTGGAACACATTTTGGTCGATATCTCGAAAACGCCTTCACATATACAACTAAGAGCCACACTCTTTTAAAACCCTCATTAATACCTTTAATTTGATACCCATATCTTACAAACATATTCTAGGGTTACCCCTGGTCCACCTTTATGGCGATATCTCGAAACGGCGTCCACCTGTGGAACTAAGGGTCACTCCCTTTAAAATACTCATTAACACCTTTCGTTTGATACCCATATTGTACAAACAAATTCTAGGGTCACCCCTGGTCCACCTTTATGGCGATATCTCTGAAAAGGCGACCACCTATACAACTACCACCACTCCCTTTAAAAACCCTCATTAATACCTTTAATTTGATACCCATATCTTACAAACATATTCTAGGGTTACCCCTGGTCCACCTTTATGGCGATATCTCGAAACGGCTTCCACCAATAGAACTAAGGCCCACTCCTTTTTAAAATACTCATTAACACCTTTCGTTTGATACCCATATTGTACAAACGCATTCTAGAGTCACCCCTTGTCCACCTTTATGGCGATATCTCTGAAAAGGTGACCACCTATACAACTACCACCACTCCCTTTAAAAACCCTCATTAATACCTTTAATTTGATACCCATATCTTACAAACATATTCTAGGGTTACCCCTGGTCCACCTTTATGGCGATATCTCGAAACGGCGTCCACCTGTGGAACTAAGGGTCACTCCCTTTAAAATACTCATTAACACCTTTCGTTTGATACCCATATTGTACAAACAAATTCTAGGGTCACCCCTGGTCCACCTTTATGGCGATATCTCTGAAAAGGCGACCACCTATACAACTACCACCACTCCCTTTAAAAACCCTCATTAATACCTTTAATTTGATACCCATATCTTACAAACATATTCTAGGGTTACCCCTGGTCCACCTTTATGGCGATATCTCGAAACGGCGTCCACCTATGGAACTAAGGGTCACTCCCTTTAAAATACTCATTAACACCTTTCGTTTGATACCCATATTGTACAAACAAATTCTAGGGTCACCCCTGGTCCACCTTTATGGCGATATCTCGAAACGGCGTCCACCTATGGAACTAGGGATTACTCCCTTTTAAAATACTCATTAACACCTTTCATTTGATACCCATATCATGCAAACAAATTCTATAGTCAACCCTGATCCACCTTTATGGCGATATCCCTAAATGGCGTCCACCTATAGAACTATGGCCCAATTCCTCATAAAATACTCTTTAGTGCCTTTTATTTGATAGACATGTCATACAACCACATTCCAGGGTTTCCCTCGGTTCATTTTCCTGCATGGTTATTTTCCCTTATGTTGTCACCATAGCTCTCATCTGAGTATGTAATGTTGGGTTACACCCGAACTTAACCTTCTATACTGGTTCTTTATGAGTTTGGTTAACAAGAAATATAAGAATAGCGCTGATAATTGTAGTGCTGCAATGTTAAATATTTTATGCGCCCGCCAGATTGGGCTCAGTGTTGTGCATTTCAATGCGCGCAGCTTTAACTCTGCAAAAATGAACATGGTGAGAAATACCTTTGAATATTCCTCCATTGATGTAGTTTGTGTCTTTGAAACTCCGATATCAGCGATTCGCATTTTAACATTCAGAATTATGTACTTTATCGAAAGGATAGAATCAATAGAAGGGGCGGCGGTATAGCTATATATTGTAAACAATCTTTAAAAAGCAGATTTGTTTCTTGCTCCGTTGATACGAATGTTGAATTTTTTTATCGAATTAACTAGCTCTATGTCTAAAGTACATTTGTCCTGTGTATATAGTCCAAATAAATACTGTAATGTGAGTGAATTATTTAATGTTCTGCCCGCTTATGCTGTTTGCTATAGTTATATAATCGTTTGTGGCGATTTGAACGTCAATCTACTGTGTAATGATCTGTGCACATCCCGTTTATTATTATTTATTTATTGATTATTTTATTGTGTCTGATGTTAATGTTGTTTTAAAATTTGACCAGTTCTCCTTCATATCTGAACATGACATGATTTTTTGCTGTTTTGATATACATGTTGACAAAAAAAATGTAGTAAATCGTTCGTACGGTTTTTATGATAACAGAATGTTGAATGTTGAAAGATTAGTAGAGGATGTCTCACAAGTTAACTGGCCTATATGCTGGGGCTTTGCTCTGTTAATGAGAAGCTGAGCTTTCTTAATGATTGTGTCTATCAGGATTTTATATCACATTTCCCGTTTCGCACTAATAACTGGAAAACCGCTTCATGTCCATGGTTTAATAGGGTAGTCTTGAATGTGATCAAAAGGCGCTTGGAAAATATCCAGGACGGATGAAAAATGGAATGCTTTTAAACCAGCTAGGAATGGAACTACTTCAGTTATTAGGCGAGAAAAGCGAATGTACTTTCTTAAAAAGTAGGATCCTGTATTGCCCTGCAATGTTTCGTGGCCCAATCTGACAAAACTTAGAGTACATGCTAGTGACAATGTAGAATACTCGCTAGAGCCTGACACTCTTAACGATGCTTGTGTCAACCGTACTACCTTTTCATATTCGCCCGCCCCCACCTGAGTTACTCGAGTCCTGCTAATAATATTGGTCAAATATTTGAGTTTAGTACTGTGTCGGAATTAGATGTTGCAAAATGTGTGTTTAAATTATGGCCTAATGCGGTTAGTGTAAATGGAATTCCCCTAAAATTTATTAAAATTATTCTTCAGATTATCCTACGTACGTTTACTCATATCATAAATCATTGCTTCACGACATCTTGATTTCCTGATGTATGGAAGATTGCAAACGTGATCCCTGCTAAACTAAATATTGATATAGTCCCAATGATTTTCGTCCTATAAATATCTTGCCTGTACTGTCTAAATTAATTGAGTGTATTATGCCTGAGAAAATCCATATACATCTTAATTGTTTTGGCTTGTCATCACCGTTCCAGTCTTGTTTTAGGGCCAAGCACAGCTGTACCACAGCTATGATGAAAATACTTGACGACATCCGCATATCATTTGACGCTGCTGTGCTTGCTAGACTTTTCTAAGGCGTTTGACTCCGTCAATCATGAACCACTGTGTTCAATGTTATTAAGATACTTTGGGTTTAGAGAATCTGCTGTGAGGCTAATGAAAAGTTATTTGAAAGGTCAATACCAGCGTGTAAAAGTTGCCTCTGACATTTCTGAGCTGAGACCTCTTTTAGTTGGTGTTCCACAAGGTTCTATACTGGGCCCACTTCTGTTTAGAATGTTTGTCAATGACTTGTTTAGTATGTGCCAGTCCGCTCAAATTCATGCTCATGTTGATGACTTACAGCTTTAAATGTCACGCCCTCTTGAGGAGACTAATGAATTATGTCCTGATTTCAACAAAGACTTATCTTTACCGAATCGTGGGCTTTGTAAAACTGCCTCCGCTTGAACTGCTCTAAATCCTATGTTCTCCCTATATGTTACAGACGCGTGGACACCTCAACCATTCCACCGCTATATTTAGGAGATGAGAGTGTACAATTTATGTCAAAGGTTACTAATCTAGGTTTTATCATTAATTCTAGCCTAATATGTACCGATCATGACAACTCTAACATAAGTAAATTTTATTATGTTTTACGTAACCTACGATTTTCTGCCTCATATACTCTGGTTGCCATTAGAAGAAAGCTCGCTATACAACTTATACTACAGATCATTTGTTATCTTGAACTCATGTATAGTAGGACGGACTCACAGTCTCCTCATAAAACTGAAGTCGTGTTCAATAATGTTACGAGATATGTATACGGACTAACAAGATACGAGCATATCTCTGCATGGAAATCTAGCCTTATGGGCTGTAAAATGTTGGAGTATTTAAACGCAAGAAATTGTATCTTTATTTATCGTCTTATGGCGGAGAAAAAGCCTAATTAACTATATGAGAAATTGATATTTCCAGGGTCTGGATGAATAAATTACTTGATTGTTCCCAAATTTTCTCTCCTACCCTCTATTTTTTGTCAACGCTGTTCGAGTTTGGAATTCCATCCAAGCTCCTCCCAAAAATGGCCTAAATAAAACCAGCTGTAAGAAAACTTTATATTCATACCTTCACTGATTTATATATGTACAATGGTGAGATTTGCTATCTATGTTTTCATTTATATAATATTTATCATATAGTTAGTTAAATTCTTTAATTACATGTATATATATATATCAAATGAAAGGTGTTAATGAGTATTTTAAAAGGGCGTGGGCCTTAGTTCTATAGGTGGAGGCCTTTTCGAGATATCGCCATAGAGGTGGACCGGGAATGACTCTAGAATTTGTTTGTACGATATGGGTATCAAACGAAAGGTGTTAATGAGTATTTTAAAAGGGAGTGGGCCTTAGTTCTATAGGTGGAGGCCTTTTCGAGATATCGCCATAGGGGTGGACCAGGGGTGACTCTAGAATTTGTTTGTACGATATGGGTATCAAATGAAAGGTGTAAATGGGTTTTTAAAAAGGGCTTGGGCCTTAGTTCTATAGGTGGACGCCTTTTCGAGATATCGCCATAAAGGTGGAACAGGGGTGACTCTAGAATTTGTTTGTACGATATGGGTATCAAATGAAAGGTGTTAATGAGTATTTTAAAAGGGCGTGGGCCTTAGTTCTATAGGTTGACGCCTTTTCGAGATATCGCCATAAGGTTTGACCCAGGGGTGACTCTACAATGCGTTTGTACAATATGGGTATAAAACGAAAGGTGTTAATGAGTTTTTTAAAAGGGAGTGGGCCTTACTTCTATGGGTGGAGGCCTTTTTGAGATATCGCCATAGAGGTGGACCAGGGGTGACTCTAGAATTTGTTTGTACGATATGCGTATCAAATGAAAGGTGTTAATGGGTTTTTTAAAAGGGCGTTGGCCTTAGTTCTATAGGTGGAGGCCTTTTCGAGATATCGCATAGAGGTGGACCAGGGGTGACTCTAGAATTTGTTTGTACGATATGGGTATCAAATGAAAGGTGTTAATGGGTTTTTTAAAAGGGCGTGGGCCTTAGTTCTACAGGTGGACGCCTTTTCGAGATATCGCATAGAGGTGGACCAGGGGTGACTCTAGAATTTGTTTGTACGATATGGGTTTTATTTTTTTATTTTATAATGGGTTTTTTAAAAAAAGGGCGTGGGCCTTAGTTCTATAGGTGGAGGTCTTTTCGAGATATCGCATAGAGGTGGACCAGGGGTGACTCTAGAATTTGTTTGTACGATATGGGTATCAAATGAAAGGTGTTAATGAGTATTTTAAAAGGGCGTGGGCCTTAGTTCTATAGGTGGACGCTTTTTCGAGATATCGCCATAAAGGTGGAACAGAGGTGACTCTAGAATTTGTTTGTACGATATGGGTATCAAATGAAAGGTTTTAAAGAGTTTTTTAAAAGGGCGTGGGCCTTAGTTCTATAGGTGGAGGCCTTTTCGAGATATCGCATAGAGGTGGACCAGGGGTGACTCTAGAATTTGTTTGTACGATATGGGTATCAAATGAAAGGTGTTAATGAGTATTTTAAAAGGGCGTGGGCCTTAGTTCTATAGGTGGACGCTTTTTCGAGATATCGCCATAAAGGTGGAACAGAAGTGACTCTAGAATTTGTTTGTACGATATGGGTATCAAATGAAAGGTGTTAATGAGTATTTTAAAAGGGCGTGGGCCTTAGTTCTATAGGTGGACGCTTTTTTGAGATATCGCCATAAAGGTGGAACAGAGGTGACTCTAGAATTTGTTTGTACGATATGGGTATCAAATGAAAGGTGTTAATGGGTTTTTTAAAAGGGCGTGGGCCTTAGTTCTATAGTTGAACGCCTTTTCGAGATATCGCCATAAAGGTGGAACAGGGGTGACTCTAGAATTTGTTTGTACGATATGGGTATCAAATGAAAGGTGTTAATGGGTTTTTTAAAAGGGCGTGGGCCTTAGTTCTATAGGTGGAGGCCTTTTCGAGATATCGCATAGAGGTGTACCAGGGGTGACTCTAGAATTTGTTTGTACGATATGGGTATCAAATGAAAGGTGTTAAAGAGTATTTTAAAAGGGCGTGGGCCTTAGTTCTATAGGTGGACGCCTTTTCGAGATATCGCCATAAAGGTGGAACAGGGGTGACTCTAGAATTTGTTTGTACGATATGGGTATCAAATGAAAGGTGTTAATGGGTTTTTTAAAAGGGCGTGGGCCTTAGGTCTATAGGTTTCGAGATATCGCCATAAAGGTGTGGCAGGGTTGACTCTAGAATTTATTTGTACGATATGGGTATCAAATGAAAGGTGTTAATGAGTATTTTAAAGGGGAGTGGGCCTTAGTTCTATAGGTGGACGCCTTTTCGAGATATGGCCATAAAGGTGGACCAGGGGTGACTCTGTAATGTGTTTGTACGATTTGGGTATCAAATTAAAGGTATTAATGAAGGTTTTAAAAGGGAATAGGCCTTAGTTGTATATGTGAAGGCGTTTTCGAGATATCGAACAAAATGTGTACCAGGGTGACCCAGACCATCATCTGTCGGGTACCGCTAATTTATTTATATATGCAATACCACGAACAGTATTCCTGCCAATATTCCAAGAGCTTCTGATTTCGTCCTGCAGAAATTTTTCATTTTGTTCTACCTAATATGATAGCTGTCACACCCATTTTACAAGGCTTTTTCTAAAGTTATATATTTCGTCAATAAACCAATCCAAATACCATATTTTATCCCTTTTTGCGTACTGGGTATAGAATTATTGCATTTTTTTAATTTTTTTTAATTTCCGAAAAAGTGGGCGTGGTCATAGTCGGATTTCGGCCATTTTTTATAACAATACAAAGTGAGTCCAGAAAATTACGTGAACTGATTTTATTAAAGATACATCGATTTTTGTTCAAGTTACCGTGCTAACGGACGAGCGGAAGGACAGACGGTCGGTCGACTGTGTATAAAAACTGGGCGTGGCTTTCGCCCTTCTTCACAGAATACGGTTATCCTCCTATAGTCTAAGCCCCTACCAAATTTCATAAGGATTGGTAAATTTTTGTTCGACTTATGGCATTAAAAGTATCCTAGACAAATTAAATAAAAAAAAGGTGGAGCCACGCCCATTTTGAAATTTTCTTTTATTTTTGTATTTTTTTACAACATATCATTACTGGAGTTGAATGTTGACATAATTTACTTATATACTGTAAATATATTATTATTTTTTTTTTTTAATTTGACTTAAAAAAAAATATTTTTTCAAAGTGGGCGTGGTCGTTTTCCGATTTTGCTAATTTTTATCAAGCATACATAGAGTAAAAGGAGTAACGTTCCCATCAAATTTCAGCATGATATCTTCAACGACTGCCAAATTACATCTTACAAAGCTTCTAAATTACCTTCTTTTAAAAGTGGGCGGTGTCACGCCCGTTGCCAAAATTTTACTAATTTTCTATTCTGCGTCATAAGTTCAACCCACCTACCAAGTTTCATCGCTTTATCCGTCTTTGGTAATGAATTATCGCACTTTTTAAATTTTTCGAAATTTTCGATATCGAAAAAGTTGGCGTGGTTACAGTCCGATATTGTTCGTTTTAAATAGCGATCTGAGATGAGTGCCCAGGAACCTAAATACCAAATTTCATCAAGTATCTCAAAATTTACGCAAGTTATCGTTTTAACGGACGGACGGACGGACGTACGGACATGGCTCAATCAAATTTTGTTTCGATACTGATGATTTTGATATATGGAAGTCTATATATAGACGAGATAGATATATCTATCTCGATTCCTTTATACCTGTACAATCAGCCGTTATCCAATCAAAGTTAATATACTCTGTGAGTTCTGCTCAACTGGGTATAAAAATGGGAGTGAAAATGGAAAAATTGTACTGCATAAACCTATGCATCATAAAATTTATTAAAATGTCATGGCCTACAACTTTGCAATATAAACGAAGAATATTGTAAAGCCTTAGAAAGCGAGATTTTTGTAAACGCTGATTTTTGTGACCTTTGACATTCATCTTCATACAATATCGTTTATCTTATTCTAACAAATTAGTCATTATAATCAGTAGTCAATCCACATTCGGAAAGTTTGTTTTCTTTAATTTTATATATAGTATATATTTTCCTGATAATTTGCACTGCACCACAAGTATTTACTTAACTCTCAATTCACGTTTACTCTTAATATGCCAAGTTAAGCGCCAATGCCATTGATTTGTATTTGACGTTGTCTTAAATTAAAACTTGGCCACACATTTTTTCACAACTTCTTTCTGGTTTGACTGTTAGTCATTGTTTCGTTATTAATGTTGTATTTGTTGTTATCCATTTTTACTTTTTTTATAATTTTTGTATTTGTTGCTTGGTTTTCTAGTTGTTTTTATGTGTTTGCATAGTTTTTGTTTATCTCCAGTTGTTATTTTATAATTTTTATCTACAATTTCTGTCAATAATTTCGTGCCACTCATTGTTGTTTACTTTTCTTTTGTTTAATTATTTCACATGATTGCTCTTTAGTTTTGCCTGCTTCTATCAGACTTGCATATTTCATAATCGTATGTATCTTAAATGTATATTTATTTTGTTATTTCAGCACACAGCGCTAGATGCGGTTGTGCTGTTTTTGTTCATTAACTTCAAGATTTTTTCCTGTAATTCATACCTCGACCCGTAATATTTAATATTCACTTACATATAGTGGCATACACAAAAATTGCAGTGAAATATTTCGTTAATTTTAGGCCCACTTGCAGAGCGACAAATTTTATTGGCTTCCTCGAAAGCGGTGCCGCTATATAGCATCCGCTACATGGCGTTAGAAAATGTTGCCATGTAAAAGTGATCATGTGGAAAATAACAAGACGGTGAAGTTAACCGTATCGTAATATAGCGGCAGTATGTGATTCAACAAATTTCAAAAAGAAATATTTCGAAAAAACTGCGGAATTCGTGAGGTGTTAAAAAATCTCGATTCTTTTTGTTTGAAACTTAAAAAAATTTACTAAGTATGCAGTTTTTAGCACAATCAATTTTAGTCTTGCAAAGTAAATTTATAATTCCCTTAAAAATGTCATTGAAGGGCGTTTCAGAAGTGTGTGCTTTAGGTATCATTATTGCCGTTCCATATGGCAGTGACATTTTCCGGACATAAAGAATTTCCAGATAGGATGGCATACTGAGCATTTTGTAGAAAACGGAAAAGTGGCTTAAAAGTTCAAATTTACGTGGTGATCCTTAAAATTTTTCTTACAAATTCGTGGAACGGGCCCAACATGTTTTACGTCAACTACGAATGGCATCTGTAAGGGTGGTGAGTTTTCACTGGGAAGCTTTTCATGACAGAAATACACTCAGACCGTTTGCCAAAATCGCTGCCTAGGGGGGCCCCGCCTAGAAAAATTTGTTTTTAATTAAAAAACTCGTTTCTAAATTTTCGTTGTTGGTTTAAGTATGTTACTGACCATTAAAGTTGATACTGCCCGGTACATGTTTAGTTTCTTATCACTCAGAAACGTATTCGTAAAGGTCGTCTGAATTTTTGGGATAAAATAATTATGTGGTCTTGAACTTAATTCAATGCGGTGTTGAATGATCCATAATTGTACGTGAATATTTTTTGGTCATGAATTTCTGGAGCCAAGACGGACAAAAAATATTTATATTTGACAATTTTTTTAAATTCAAGCCAAAATATGGATTTCTCCCGAAACTTTTTTATGCTTACTTATATTTTTGTCACCACAATTGGAAAGTTCAGAAAATTCTACTTGGGAACACGTTTTTGAGGCATACCGTTATAAGATTTTAATATGTAGTGATCGATCAAATTAACATAGAAGACATGTATGGCGTATACGTAATTTTTTGTATGAACACTCTATACAAAAACGAAGTTCGATTTGGAAAATCGAGTAATAATTGAGTTGCGATTATTCGAATGATCTTAACAAATCAACTGTTCGAATAGTTGAAATTCAAATTCAAATTGGGAAACCTACAAAAATTTAAACTCGATTAATCGAATTATTCGAATATTTTTAAGAGTCCTATTTTTAAGACTTCTGAATCCGACTTTGGTTTGGTGGAGGAAATTTTTGACAGTTACGACTGTTATGCTCTAACAAATTTAAACTATTTTCTACGTGCCTTCATATTTACTGTAAATTCATTCTTAGCATGTACTCTTGGTGCATGATATGAGTCTTCTACCCACTCACTTAACTCAATCCAATGTTTGACATTTATCATTGATTTTCTCCGCTTTCGCAGTTACCTTGCCGCTTTCGATAGTTTGATAAACATTTATTTAGTTTAGTGTCTGCATACTTCCTTACTTCCTACTGATTCTTTCTTTTCTCCAATTTTCCATCAATTTGCCTTATGTTGCTATCTATTTTTCTCGGTAATTCTGGACTTTGCTGTTTTTATTTGTTTTACTCTTCTTCGTACAGTTTGCTACTTGAGTGGAAATTGATATGCAAGTCTGACTGTTTACCGTTGCGTCAAACCCGCTACATCTTTTCTGCCCTATATCTTAATACTTGACTTCCTTCTTCAGCCTCTCAATTTCCGACGTTTACCTGTAGGTAATGAACTTGATTTTTATCGGTTATTTATTTCTATTTGTGTACACAGAAGTTTTGCGATATTTTACTTTTATTTGCTTCTTAAGTTTCTTACCTTATTTTTGTTACGCTACTACTTTTCAACGTTGGAACTTACTTTGTTGATTATAATCTGTCTGACTTGGCCATTAGGTTGATTGTACGGTTGGTTGTTTCTTCAATTGTTTGTTTATTTGGTTCTTTTGTTTTATTTTTTTGTTCCAATGTTTTTTCTTTTTCAACTATTTATTAACTTATGCACTTTCTAGTTTTTTTGCCATCTTTTTACTTCTTGTGGTCTCTGGCGGAGTGTCTTGTAATTTATCTGATTTCCATATTTCAAATAGTTTTTGGCATTTGTGAACTTGATCTTCGTTCGAGATTGTTGACTGTCGACTTGACTTTGGAAAGTAGTTAATTGCGTTTTATGTAAGTAACTGATACTAACTATTGAATTATATAAGTACATATTTATTTCAACATCATTTTCTTTTTACATCAGTCCCTGGCATTGAATCGTTGGTATTGGTAATAAACAGAGACTGTACTTTTTCTTTGGCTTGTGTTCCATTAAGGTTAAGTGGTGTTGGGGGTGAATTTTTGCGATTTATTATATAATGATAGCACATAAGGATATTTTTTTGGTTTAAAATTGATATAAGTACTGAAAAAGATATGCTTATAGAAAAAAAAAACAAAATGACAAGATCATAAATATCTTGATTGTCATGGGAGATCTTAAGGTTCGAGTTGGTTCTTATCTTTTTAAGTTAGAAATAATATCTGACACATATGTGGGATCTGGAATGGCGGCATCACCATCCAATCCACCAGTTCGCCAAAAAATAGCAACACGGTCTGTAAATGTCCGGGAAGATAGAGCATAAGTGGCAACCGAAGAAGTAAGTCGTATTGTGTCATCGTGAGTGTGCGGCTATCAAAGACAACTAATTCAAGAACAAAATGTAATCTCAGTGAAATATGCTGTATTAAAATACAATTACTTTAAAATACTTTATTATCGTACATTTAAATACTTTTAAAGAATTCTAATTAAACATTCTTTTAGAATAAACTAAGTGTCGTGTTTATTATTTCCACATGTATATATTTCGATCCATCGAAATAAAACCCTGCATTAGTTAAAGTTCTCCCTAGTCATCCTGCCATAAACGTAAAGTGCGAAAACTTCCATAAAAGTAAAAACGTAAGCGCGAAAGCGTAAAATGCGCTGGCGGAAAAACGTAACGACGTAAAAGTGCATAAGCGTATTAGCGTAAAAACGTACCTTAGTACTATAGTAAAAGAGTACTAGCGCAAATTCATTTTGGCTTAAATAAAAAGATAGTAGCTTGTATACGTAAAAGCGTCGTATTATCAGTATGTTAGCGTGAAAGCGCACTTAAGTACGATAATAAAATGGTATTAGGGTACAAGCGTTTTGTGGTAAAAACCTAATCGAGTCTTACCGTTAGATCGACTTTCGTGAAATTTTATTAGAGCTCAAGCATTCTGGTGTCAAAGCGAAGTCGTAAAAGGGAAGTTGTGTGTTTGCGCAAAAGTATATTAGCGAGAAAGCCCACAACAGCTATTTAAAAATCGTATAAGCATGAATGTGTAGTTGCTCGTGAGGATAAAAATGTACTATCGTAAAAGCGTAACAGTGTGCAAGCACTTCGATGCAAAAACGTAGCAGCATAATAGCATACAAGCTTTAAATCGCGAAATAATATTACCGTACATACCTTTTGGCGTATATACGTAGGAGCGTAAACATGTGTTTCTTGAGCGTACACCCGTTTTAGCGTAAGTCAATATAGTGTAACAGCGTAAAAGGTGACATCATGAAACCGTATTATTTTGCACACAGTTTGACCTCAGTACGTTGAAGTGTAAAAGCGTGTTGTCGTAACTGCATATTAGCATTCAAGCGTTTTAGCTGAAATTTGTTTGTAGCGTATTACACGTGTTTCGCCAAAACTTGAGCTGAAAGTTATGGCATTAAAGCGTATTATCTCGAAAGCTTATAAGAGTGCAAGCGTTTTCGCCTTAAAGGTTTGGTAGTGTTAATAAAGACAGTTAAGTAAGACATACACTTCCTAAAGATTCAATTTGAGTAGATCCCAAAAGATACGAGTGTTCCGGGTGGGGATACAATTCCATTCAGGAAACAGCTGGTGAACACGACGTAGAAACTTGCTATTTGTCTGTCGGTTCACTATCTGCCTAAATCGTCTATTTTCCTCACTTATTTTTGTATATCTCATAAAGTCCATTGATCAACTTCATCGTCGGTTCTATTAACACTACCGCCGGTATTTTTT
This sequence comes from Eurosta solidaginis, assembly GCF_040869045.1. NCBI lineage: Eukaryota > Metazoa > Arthropoda > Insecta > Diptera > Tephritidae > Eurosta > Eurosta solidaginis. The sequence goes on from NC_090320.1 coordinate 272,697,692, forward strand.
TTATTTTTTGTTTTTTTTTTGGAAAATCTTGTGCAAACAATCGTCTTTTCGACAGAGCTATGATAACGTATAAGGAGTTAAATACTTATTAAGCATTGTCTGATCTACAGAGTCATCTCCAGATTTTCAGAAAAAAAATAAATAAAAGAATTAAAAAAATGCTGGATCGGAAATGTTTACGGAGGGTAACAAACTATTTACGTAGCCTGTGTAAGGATAGGTCACCAAAGATACATATTGAGCTTGTTAAGTAAGACGTCAGCTTCTGCCCAGGAAATAATATAATGGATCTTGGATCTATTTAATAATGGAATATACAAACTGCAGCTTCCTCACAACCACGTGTGACGCTTCCTCTTCTCAAATGAGCGTGTCAATTAGGCAGGGTGAAGAGGAAACTAAAGAGATGATTTTGAGGTAACGGTACTCCAACAGATTCTAAACAATACGTTGTTATTGAATATTCAACTAATCCATGTTAACAAAATATTAAATCCTGATATGGTGCAGTAAAGTACCAGAAAATCAAGTTTTTACTTATTATAAGCGTTTCCAAATATCACCACAAATTTGGATATAGATATGGTATGAAGGTTTTGCATGATTGTAAGATTGAATCGTCAACAAGGCCTAATTGGTCAACCTGCCTGGTCAAATTAGTCAATTCACTGCTTGATCCGCTTGATGAAACGAAATATGTGACCCGGTCTATGAAAAGGTGGCTTATGACTAAAAAAAAAACTACTACTACTAAGAAACTGAAGAAATGCATTGTTTATCTTTAACAGCTGTTTCTCGTAATTTCTTTTTTGAGTCATAAGACACCTTTTTATAGACCGGGTCATATATATAGTAATGCACAAAAATTACAAACGTTCTTAAAGCTTGTTCTTATAAATTCTCATACATATCAAATGAGACTAAAAGATATTAGTATAATTAAATAATGAATTATTGCCACCGATAATAATTCAAACTCAACTGATGAGATTATCGCGTGCAAATTAATTCCGTATCCTTGTTCTCCCATTTTTACCATCCATACCAAGTCAAGCATTTTTTTTTTTTTAAACAACAATATGCTCATGAAAAACATCCAATTTAGCGCTAATTAATATTTTGCCCATCAAAATCTGATTAATACTCATTCTACAGAATAAAGGAAACACGAACTAAAGTTGCCGCATATGCATTTTTGTTGATAGATACACCTCTTTCTCATTATTCCACATCAGCTTTGAGATGTCTGTCAGTAGCAAAATCAATAGCGTCAGCATTATTATTCCAATTAGGTATATACTTTCATACACATATAGTGGTATATACATTTGTTTTTTCGTGAAAGACTAGCCCGAGAGAGCGTATAAAAACTCCAATATGTTATCTATATAAATTTTTGTTGTAGCACGCATACTTATAAATTTAGAATAAATAAAATAGAAATTAAATTTTTCACACATAAATAGTTATCTTATGCCAATGAAAGATGATGCATGGGTCAAAAATGTATTATCATCATTAGCTCATTGAAGCAGAGGAAGCAGCCGTCCCCGAGTCTGCCGGTGCAATATATTAAGTGCCGTTGAAATAAGTATGCGTATAATTTAGCATTTTAGGTGAGTACCTATTTGAGTGAGATGAGAGCATCAGATTTTTCACACACGCAACTAGTTTTATTGCAAGTTTTTAGCTCTCCATGTTTTTGATAGTCTTTATGAGTTTCGCTGGGCTATTAGAAGGAAATAATTAAAATAACATATGGATCAGCCTAAGCCTGTCTTTCTACAATAATGGATACCAAACGAGGTAGAAAGGGATATATTACTTGCAAAATATTATTTCTAGAACATAATTGAAAAATATTGTAGCGAATATTAGCAATTTCGATACATCACTATGTCGCTGGTAGATAAATGCTGTACAATTATAGCAGCTAAGCAAACATATAAACAGCAGCTAAGAGCGAAGAAGAGAAAATAGACACACATAAATGTCTCAGAAATAAACAGCGCACATTACTCAGCCATGTACACACATGCGTGGAAGGCGCATAACGTAACAGAAGGTGCAGAAAATTCAGGAGCTCTTAAAATTCGCTTCAATATGTTACTCTTTGAAGACTGCAATCAAACACCTGCCGCATACCCGATTAAATCAAACACGATTTAAGAATTTAATAATATTTATTTAATGAAATGATTTAAAGAAATATAATTGAGATTCTAATATAGAAATTTATAAGAAAGAAAACCAAACTTCAATTTTACGTCCGCTTGCTACGGTTGCACGATTCGGCTCCCTTTTGAATTCCTTCGTTACTCTTGTTCGATTTTGTTCTTAAGCAGTAGCAAGGTTGCCATCTGTAGTTGACACACCTTTCTGCTTTCCGGTTTTGCATTTAGGCGAGTACCTAACTACACAAGGTATGTGACGAAAAAAATGAAGTATTTTTATCTGGCCTTAAAATAGTGCTGATGACAACTTAGAAGAAAAGCTTGGGCTCTTTAAGAAGTTTAAACATCCAAATAATGTGGTGTGAACTTTGTCTGATCGAAGAATGTGGTAAAGCAAGGAGAGCATATGTACTGGAATTTTGAAAAAAAATTCAAATTTCTCAATTTCATTTGTCGTCAAAACGATGTCGAAGGATATTAGGTACTCGTGTGAAAATTCGTATCATAAAAACAAGTAAGGAAGGCTAAGTTCGGGTGTAAACGAACATTGCATACTCAGCTGAGAGCTTTGAAGACAAAGTAAGGGAAAATCACCATTTAGCAAAATGAACCTAGGGTAACCCTGGAATGTGTTTGTATGACATATGTATCAAATGAAAGGTGTTAATGATTATTTAAAACGTAGTGGTCCTTAGTTCTATAGGTGCCTTTTCGAGATATCGCAATAAGGGTGGCCCAGGGGTGACTCTAGGATGTGTTTGTATGATATGGGTATCAAATTAAAAGTATTAATGAGGGTTTTAAAAGGGAGTAGCCCTTAGTTGTATATGTGAGGGCGTTTTCGAGATATCGACAAAAATGTGGACCAGGGTGACCCAGAACATCTTCTGTTGGGTACCGCTGATTTATTTATATATGTCATACCACGAACAGTATTCGTGCCAAGATTACAAGAGCTTTTGATTTCGCCCTGCAGAACTTTTTCATTTTCTTCTACTTAATATGGTAGGTGTCACAACCATTTTACAAAGTTTTTTCTAAAGTTATATTTTGCGTCAATAAACCAATCCAATTACCATGTTTCATCTCTTTTTCATATTTGGTACAGAATTATGGCATTTTTTTCATTTTTCGTAATTTTCGTATCGGAAAAGTGGGCGTGGTCATAGTCGGATTTCTGCCATTTTTTGTACATATACAAAGTGAGTTCAGATAACTGCGTGAATGAGTTTAGTTAAGATATATCGTTTTTTGCGCAAGTTATCGTATTAACGGCCGAGCGGAAGGACAGACGGTCGACTGTGTATAAAAACTGTGCGTGGCTTTAACCGATTTCGCCTATTTTCACAAAAAACAGTTATCGTCATAGAATCTATGTCCCTACCAAACTTCACAAGGATTGGTAAATTTTTGTTCGAATTATGGCATTAAAAGTATCCTAGACGAATTAAATGAAAAAGGCCGGAGTTACGCCAATTTTTAAATTTTCTTTTATCTTTTTATTTTGTTGCACCATATCATTACTGGAGTCGAATGTTGACATAATTTACTTTTGTACTGTAAAGGTATTAAATTTTTTGTTAAAATTTGACTTTAAACAAATTTTTTTTTAAAAGTGGGCGTGTTCGTCATCCGATTTCGCTAATTTTTATTTGGCACGGATATAGTAATAGGAGTAACGTGCCTACCAAATTTCATAATGATATCTTCAACGGCTCCCAAATTACAGCGTGCAAAACTTTTAAATTACCTTCTTTTAAAAGTGGGCGGTGCCACGCCCATTGTCCAAAGTTTTTCTAATTTTCTATTTTGCGTCATAAGGTCAACGCACCTACCAAGTTTCAGCGCTTTATCCGTCTTTGGTAATGAATTATCGCACATTTTTGGTTTTTCGAAATTTTCGATATCGAAAAAGTGGGCGTGGTTGTGTTTCGATTTCGTTTGTTTTAAATAGTGATCTGAGATGAGCGCCCAGGAACCTACGTACCAAATTTCATCAAGATACCTCAAAATTTACTCAAGTTATTGTGTTTAGAGACGGACGGACAGACGGGCGGACGGACGGACATGGCTAAGTAAATTTTTTTTTTTCACCCAGATCATTTTGATATACATATATCTATCTTGATTAGTTTATGCCGTTACGGATTACCGTTATGCGAACAAAGTTAATATACTCTGTGAGCTCTGCTCAGCTGAGTATAACAAAGCGCATATATAATATGCTTCTCACTAAGGCGAGAAGAACTTAAAATTACCTTTACAAATTTCGCCTGCCTTCACTAAAGGGCACACAGCTCTAGCTCTCAACTACATATAATTGCCTTGGAATCGAAATAGACAAGAGGCTAAACTTGGGAGCAGAGAAGGCGGACATCGCATACTACTTGAGTAAGAGAATAGTAAGCAGGAATTGGGACTTAAGACTAAAACTAACGATGTAGCTTTACATAGCAGTCATAAGGCCCATCCCATCGCACGGAGCGATAGTGTGATACCCAGCTCTGGACAGACAGTGCAACATTAGAAAAACTAAAAAAAGTATCACAGTTAGCCTGCGCAGAGGTAATAGAAGCACTTAGGTCGTGCCACTGGACCTCTACATATGCCATACAGCTACTACATCTTACACCACACTTAGGGAGTCTAGATGCTGGACTAAGAAGTAGTATAGCCACAGTGGTATCCTATGAAGGCTACCCGATGTAGTTTCGATAACAGATTATCTTTCGCCTACATTGAACTTTGACAATAACTTTAAGGTGAGGATACCCTCGTGAATGGATTGGTCAGCCGGCATGGTATGTAAGGAGAATTTGTTCAAATTGTGTAGGAAATAAATATTTAAGATGACAGCCGCAATTACAATGAGCCACACGTAAAAAAGAATGGGATTATCCTTAGGCGACATGTACACTACTTGTAACCAAGAAAGTTGTAAAGAAACAGTCACTCGTTTCCTCTGTGAATATCCCTGGAAAATATCAGGGTACCGAACTCTAGGCGGTTTGGTGCTGTCCGATCTATCAGAGGCATCAATATGCTCACCAAATTACGTCAACAGGGTTTTTGACCTTGCCAAAAGGTTCGAGTAAAAACAAGTATATTGTACAGTAATAAAGTGTAAAGTGCACCAAAATGGCGCCTAGAGCGCTTCTTGGACTTGGTCTCACGAGCTGGGCAACACACCGGCCACCTAGCTAATCTTCTGAGGTTGTCAAGACATCAAACAAATCTTTAGAAATGTTTCCAGCTGACAGTTAGTCATTCACTGTGAGGCTGTGGGTACTGTATTCAGCCCTTTCTCAGACCTTGTAGGATTTGCTTCTCCCTGAACTTGAAAACATTAAAAAAATGTGATTTTCTTCAAGAGATACGCTATCGCGCTCCAGTATAAGCACTTCCTAAAAACCTAACGGTGGAAAGATACAGAAACCGGCTCAGTTGGGCAATTAAGGATCCAAGATATAGAGCTATACCAGATCTAAATGGAAAATTGTGACTCGCAATTCCATTTTTTAAATTACAATACTGCCTAATGAACTGAGACCGACTTTGCACTTAAATTTTTTTTTAAATTTCTGTAAAAGAAATAAATTGTTCAAATAAAATAAAAACACTCTATGAAGAAACTTATTTTAATATACTTTAAGAATGCCAAATTTGCGTTTCTACGAACCAGAATTACACATATAAACCCCGAATTCATATATTCAAGAACAAAAATATCAGCCCATTTGAGTTAATACCTGAAATTGAGTATATTTGAGTGTGGCACAGCAGATTAGGTAGACAAGTGCATGTGTGAGTGTGACGAACCAAAGAAGTGTGCACATTTTTCCAAGAAGTATTAAATATACATACATATGTGCAAACATTATTATACATACATACATACATTAAATCCCACAGAGAAATGAATAACGAGTGGGAAACAGTGACCGGCATACAAATAGGACCATAGTTTTATGAGAAACTAATACGCCTGTAAATAGGTCTACAATAGTTCACAACGGAGCAAGAATCAGTTTTGACATGTTAAATTTTATGTCGCTATATTATTTATCCGCTCATTTTGATAAAAATGTGGGAAGTCTGGGATTCCATTTTCTGTAGCTTTCCGCTAGGAAAGATGTTGAAGTAAGCCAGAACCCGACGAAAGTTCAGTAAGAATAAATATAAAATTCTCACTGAATTTCGTTATTTAAAATGTTGCTAGAAAATTATAAAATTTCATTCTTCAAAAATTAAATATTTTCCGGTGAGTAAGAGACATCAAGCTCGGGATATATCTCGAAATTTAATGCAACCAAAATCATAGGGTTTGGAAAATTTATCTTAAATTTAATAAATATATATGTTAGTGTTTGGTTTAGATATCGTACTTATTAATGGGAGAAGAACAAGAACTATTAATTCGAATTAAGGATGACAATCTCGAGATCCCGGATTCACACATTTATCCTGGAATTTTTTTTTAATTAGCATTTAAATAAACTTAGACTTGTTGCACATATATCCCCGATTAATACTTAATACTTAAAAAAAAATAATAATAACAATAATGAAAAAATCTGCGGCAAGATTTTTGCTAATGGCTTTAAAAGGCGTTTACTGAGCAGTACTTTGATTTGAGGTAAAACTTTCAAAATTGGTGAAGTTTTTCGAGATATTCGTGTCTAAATTTGCAAAAAACTGTTTTTCTGCTATACCTCAGGGCGACAGAAATTCAAATAAATTTTTTAAACAGAAACAGGACTATACTTTCTCAAAGGTTTCGATGTGTTGGATAAGAATCTGGAGTCAAAGCAGTCGCGGCACTTCAAGTTTTTGAGATACTCGAACATAAAAATGCAGAAAACATATTTCTAAGGCACATTTGAGGTCTAGAATTTTTTTAGATCACTATTCAACCTGAGAGTACCACTACTGCTATTCATAATATATTTAAAGTGTTAAGAAAAAATATTTTTTTTTTGCTTCTGGTTAATCAAATTGAATTTACTGAGTATGGCAGATTCGCCAATATCTTCGTCAATATCTCGACATATGCGCAAACTCCAGTAAACTCATTAGACGATTTGTCGGAAAAACCCAAGAATTTATAAAAACTCAAAACGAATTTTTAAGCATGCCTGCGGTGGTTTCAGGTCCAACAACGATCTTATAAAAAAAATTCTGGATGTGACATAACTTCAAATGTACCGAAAAACATGGTTTCTTCTCTTTTAGGTTGAATATCTCAAAAAACTAGAGCCAATTTGACAAAACTTGTATTGTTTTCGCATTCAGCATACCTCTTTAATTTAAAATTAGTTTCAAAAAGAACTTCACACGGAATGCGTTTGCAGCACTGTCTAGATTAAACAGCTGGTTTAATGCTCAGCATGAAATTTCATAAAAAATATTAATAAAATTCCGAAAATCGTCATCTCTAATTTGAATATTTATTGGATGGGAAATAATTATGTAGGAATAAATAAACAAAATAAATAAAAGAAGATATTTCAGGGCGAGCTGCTCTTCGAATTTGCATCGTACTCCTTTTAGTTTTTTCTTCAAATTGGTGGGACGGAAGGATTTATGCCGACTCCGAACAGCATCTGCAAGGCAAGTGAGTTTTCACTAAGAACTTTTCATGGCAGAAACACTTTCGGAGTGCTTGCCAACCACTGCCGACAACACTGCTACAACAACAACAACCACGGCGGCCACTATATAGGAATAGGTATAGAAATAGGAATTGAAATAAGAATAAGAATAGGAAAAGGAAATGGATCGGGAATGGAGATAGGAACGGTAGTAGGAATAGGAATAGGAGGAATATGAATGGAAGCAAGAACAGAAATAGGAACATAAATAGGATGGGGAATGAAAATCTAAGCGGAATAGGAATAAAAATTGAAATAGGAGTAGTAATAAGAAGGGGAATAGGAAAAATAATAGAAAAAGGAATAGGAATAGGAGAGGGAATAGGAGTCGGAATAGGAACGGGAATGGAAATAACAGTAGAATTAGGCAAATGAATGGGAATAAAAATAGAAACATGAATAAGAATAGGAATAGAACATAAGAAATAAAAGGAATTGGAAGAGAAATAGAGTAGATGCAGGAATAGGAATTTGAATAGTAATATGAGTAGGTAAAGGCGTGAGGATTGTAAAAGGAACATAGGACTTTGAATAGGAAAAATAATATGATTAATAGTTGAAATATTACCTAAAAAGGAGGTGGCTGAGGAAATAATTTACGAAGGAGGATAAGACGAGGATGAGGGAGAAAGGAAGTATTGAGAAAACGAAGAAGAAAAATTAGGGAAATATAGGCAGGGTAAACGGAAACGAAGAACTAAAGACTTTTTTCCCTTATATAAGAAAGTAAATTTTCAAGCACACTAACGTCTGCCGAGTTTTCTTCGTTCAAACATTGTTTTTTTAATTGGGAATGATTTTTCTTAATTGCAGTTTTTTCTTCAACACATTGTAAGTTTTCCAGAAACAAGCAAACCGTCTCATATTCATCTACATTTTTTTCATAAATTAAAAGTTTGTATGCTAGATTGAGGAAAAATTGCGAAAAATGAATCCCAAATTCCATAGTCTGAGAAAATTTTTTTGGATGTACATAGTTTAGACATACATAAAATGTTTACGTGAAAAAACACATCCTGCAAAAAAGAGCAAACCCTGTAAAAATGGCGTCGAGGTCAATGACTTCAGGTCAAAGTTAATATTGTAAACTGGGTTAAGGCAAAGTCTGGGGTAGCGCTCAGTCAATCCAGAGTCGAGAAGGCATTTATTTCCCTATTTTCTTTCTTAATCAATACATGTTATATTGTTGGTGGTATTTAGTTCAGGAGTACACTTGATGTATTTCCAAACAATCGGCGGTTGGTGAAATCGATGTCCGGCGAGTCGCAGCTAACGATACATAGGGTTCCCGGTTATATAGGGTTAAAGTTGCATATGATCCATCCAGCAGAAAAGGTGTGATAGAAACGAGGGTCTGCACAATTTCTCAGGTAATGTGCAAATCCTACGACATTATAATCACTAAGTTGCTCTTATCTTTATTAAAGAGAGAATACCAAGACTCACAATGGGCATACTAACTGCAATGCCTTTTTGCATCACATGTTTATAAGTTAGACCTCGTCAGCAACAGCAGATGTAGGAAGCATGAGCTGCAGGAATAAACGATTTAGTACGTTTTATGTTCGCGATGTCAAAGTTCTTGCTACTGGGGGAGGCGAAGTTACCAGATATCGATGCAACAATTAAGCCAGGTCCTTGAAAACTATAAGAAAAGTTATAATACCTTATTGGTTTTTTTTTTTTCGTTTGATATTCAAACAAATTCCGGTAACACCATGGATATATATTTAGTCTATGTGAGGTCATTGTTGACCTACCATTTCAGGCTTACTTCAAACTAGAGATATTCCCTACAAGGAATTTACACAGGCACGAATATACATATATTAACTACACAACAGCCTCGATAAAATGTACACAAATTGCATTTTCCGTTTATGAGCTCGTGTTCATTTACTTTGTTCATATGTATGTATCTCTATATTTTTATATGTACATTGACAAGAATATGTTTATTAGGCCGGGTCGATTTGTGGGGAGGCAAAAAAGCGCCCATTGCTCTGTGAAAATCATATTCTAGGGATCAAAATAAGAAACTTTGCCGAAGGAACCATACCTCTAAAACGAATTCTGATGTCCCCCCTTTGGGTCGTAGGGGCAAATTTTGAAAAATACCACCTTGAAATGCCTATTTTTCTTCTTTTTGGAGTTTATTTTTCTCTTTACAAATTTATTTAGTCAGAACATATGTAAATAAAAAAATGAATTTAACTTAGTAATAGAAAAGAAATTAAAAAAAATTATTAGAAATTAGCGTTTTCGCAACCCCCTTTTAAAACCAAGGCATAACTGTGATGCATTTGCATGGCGTAAACATAGTTGTGTGGGTTTTTTATTTAACCGTTTTAAAAAATGAAGGTATCACTGTGACACAATTGCAGATCGTAAAATTGCTTGTGTTGTTTTTTTTAAGCCACCACAAGACACAGCAGGTAGAATTGAAATTGCCCCTACCCAAAAGTTCGACCCAAAGGCGTGGACATCAGAATTCGTTTTAGAGGTATGGTTCCTTCGGGAAAGTTTCTTATTTTGATCCCTAGAATACGATTTTCGCAGAGCAATGAGCGATTTTTAAATCGACCCGCCCTAATGTTTATATATGTTTGTGCATATTCGTAGCAAATTACAACAGCCAGAACAGCAAAATCTCTAAGAAAATTAAATTAAAATCCAATCTTGTGTGTAATTATTGCATACTTCATACGGTATTGCTACATATACATACATATGTAACAATCCTAAAGGGACCCGGTTGCCTAGTTAGACTGAGATTTATGAGCGTTTGTATAGGTACTCGTATAAGCAAAATATGAAAAATATATAAGAAAATTGGTCGTTTTGCAAGCTCATGGATACTTAAATAGACATGCAAGTTTGTTAGTAAAGCTGTGCTCACTTACTCACTGTCGATGATGACGGAGCGAAAGAAGGACGAAAGTCTAGTAAAAACATGAAAAGTGAAATTAAATACATGAAGGTTATAGCAAAGGCTTATGAGAATTTATGATATTCTAGGCATTTTCATTAAGCAAAATTTACTTTTTTTACCTTGTACAAAAAAGTATAATAATTAAGTCTGACATGCATAAATGTCGCAAATTTGATATGGAGATATGCCTTCACACATATGTACGCATTTATATATTTAAGTTTATACTACACATTTTGGGTTTTTAATGTATTAAATTCCTTTCACTGAGAGTGAAAATGCTGACAAAACATAGATTTTGTGGTCAGTTTGGAAAATGAGAATTTTATTCGGTTAAGCAAATATAATAAATGAAGAACCAGAAAAATAAATGAAGCAGTTTTAATTGGAAATTTAATTTCAAAATTTTATTAAATTTTTAATATGGATATACAATCAGGAATATCGTAAAAATACGAGGTATGTTCAGAAAATAACGGGAATTTTTTAATTTCAAGGGTTTGGGGTGTGCAATTGTCAAAAACATGTCCTTGAAGTATGATAAAAATTTCAGCAAAATTCATTGTTTACTTTGTCAGTGACAGCTGCTAAGGTTAGACGTGTTTGTTAAAAAAAATGGATCAAAGGATTTGTATCGAGTTTTGCGTAAAGAATGAAATAAAATGTAACAAAGTGTGCGAAATGTGAACAAAGGCCTACTGTGAGTCTGCAATGAGTAAAACAGTGGAGCCATTTTGGATCGCCAAGACCGAAAAAGGTTCGAAAAGTGCGGCTTTTCATGGCTTTTGCACCACGATCATGCACCTGTTGACACTTCATTGCTTGTTCGTGAATTTTTGGCCAAAAACAATACTGTAACGATGTCCCAGCCTCCATATTCCCCAGACGTGGCTCCATGTGACTTTTTTCTATTTCCAAAAATAAAGGTAATGACGTCCCTTCAGTTTTACAAGCATAGAAGAAATTAATATCGCATCACTGAAATATCTGAAGGCAAACCCAAAGATTGAGTTTAAGAAGTGTTTCGAGAATTGGAAGAAGCGCTGGCACAAGTGCATAATATCTAATGTGGACTATATTGAAGGCAACAACATTGATGCAGATGAATAAATAAATATCTTTTTCAAAAAAAAAAAAACGAAAATTCCCATTATTTTCTGACCACCCTCGTACAACGGCATTATAAAAGCTTCAACAGAAAAAGAAATACAACTTTTGCTTAGAAAAAGAAAATTTTGTTATTGACGTTACAGATAAATTGCAAAATTTGCACACGACGATGGTTAATAGGGCACATTTCTGAATTTCACTTCTTTATTAGCGATCTTTTGAAGAGCTGAGTTTTGAATTCCTCTATTTACTCAGCCTTATGAATACCCTGCTCTACGCTTTGTCGTTTATCTCTAACTATTGCCAAAACTCAGCTCCCGAAAAGTTATCTGCGTTGACTCTTTACTTGATGGCAGCAGATACTTAGGTTTGAACTCATTCACCATATATCCATTTTATACTCAGTTGTGCTTGTTTACAGGGTATTACAACTTTGAAATCGGACGATAATCACGCCCACTTTTTCGTAATCGAAAATTTAGAAAAATGGAAAAAATGATATTATTCAAAACGAAAACCGCTAAGCTAATGATATTCGATATGTGGATTGGTTTTATGACGCAAAATATAAATTCCAAAAAAATTTTTTAAATATGGGCGTGGCACCACCCACATTTAGAAGAAGAGAATTGTGAAGCTTAACTAGCTGTAAACCAGAAGCCGTTACCTTACCAAATTATAAAGAGTGAAGATAATCACAATCGGTTAAAGACCACGCCCACTTTTCCTAAAGGTCAAAGTTTGTAATAACTCTGTGGTATTTAACTACATTTGACTGATATTTTACAGTAGAACTTTTAATGCCATAAGTCGAACAAAAAACTCTCAATCCGAACGAAATTTGCTATACACATTTTTTCATAGCTACAACACTTTGCTGTGAAAGTGAGCGAAATCGCCTGAAAGCCACTTCTGAGAGCCTTGCGTAGTATGTTAACCACACATAAAGCAAACAACTACAGCGTTTCAACTGTACAGTTTGATATGTAATGTTCGGTTTCACCCGAACTTAGACTTTCTTACTTGTTCTTTTTACTTCTTTTTCACTTCTTTTTCCAGTTTGTCGTAAACAGAAATTAGGGCGTGGGTGTTTCGACCGATCATGTCAACGTCGTTCCCATATGCCTGTAACAGCACGCTGTAATATAATATTGTTCCAGAGCGGTTTAGTTCTACAGCTTGTATTATTTCCTCCTGCCCTAAATTAAAGAAATCGCACGATAAGGGTCACCCCGTTTGAAACTTTGGTTAGCATTGAATGGCGCGGAGAGGTCATTCTCAATGCTAACTGAGCTGATGGTGTTGTCCAAGGTCATTTTGCACAGCAGCATAATTATTGCGGGTAAACTAAATTCAGACCTAGCGGCATTTAGGTAGCTCCTCTTTGTACTGCCGAAAGCGTACGAAGCGCTGATATATGTCAATTCCCTTTTCTAGGATTCTTCTAAGATTTTTGGCAAGGTGAATATCTGGTCGATGGTAGACTTGCCAGGTCAGGTTCATTAACTTCCCTGGGCATTTCATCGCTCTATCCATTTGAAATCATGGAGGAGTGTTCCCTCCATAAGCTCAGTACTCACTGGTTATCACCTTCCGTTTGTTGCCGAATGTCTTGGTAACATTTTCAGGCATTCTGTAAGCTCCTTTGCGTGCTGTCGAAGATGGTTATCAAATCGACGAAGAGGTGATTGTAATCAATTCCTTTTTTGGGGGGTTTTCCAAGATTTGTCAAAGAGGGAAAATCTGGTCGACGGCTTATTTATAAGTTCAAGTTTTTTAGGGAAGCCTGGGCATTTCACAGCTCTCTCTATTTAAAAGGTGGCTCCCTCTATAAGCTAAGTACTCACTGGACTTTTGTTTACACGTCGCTATTTTCGTTCTTATAGAAGTTTGTCCCGGGCTTAAAACCCTCTGTCTGTTGTCGAGTCTTTTGATAAGATTTTCAAGCATTCAGTCAGCCAAAACTCCTTGCACTAATACCGCCCTGCCTTAGCCTTTTTCGTCTTGAATACGTATTGCATCAAGTTTCAACATGCGACAGCGTTCGCACACACTCTTTATTGCGTTCGGCATCCATTTTTTTCCTCAGAGGCAATACGAAGCACTCTGGAGATATGTTCCCAATGATATGTTTCCATTGTTTTTTTCGTTGGGTTGACTAGCGCTATTAGACACCAGATGCGAGCGCGTAGTTGTGAAAACACTGCCAGTCTCTTGCTATGACAGCCTATCGGCGTTTAGATTTCCGCGCAGAGGCGGGCGATTATATTTACTGTGACAAAATAGTGATCCGAGTCGAAGTTAGGACCTCCAATCGTGCACACCGCCGAAACCGTGTGTTTTGTTGAGGTAAAAGTCATGCAACTTGATGTGTATTTTTATGCTTGAACCTGGTGCTGGGTATAGCCATGTTTCGAACACCGTCTATCAGTCTCAGTCCATTCTGGGAAGTTTCATTGTGTTGGTGGCTTGATGGTTTACATTAACATGTTGCATGCAACAAAAATTATTCAAACAATGAAAAAGCAACGTTCTTAATTAACAACCACCAATCTAAAGAGGATCAATTGTGTAATTTCATAAATCCGTTTATTACTCAGAAAACACACGATTTATGACTCAATGAAATGGTTGTTGCTCATTTTGTTAACCAGCAGCAGCCTCAGCACGAAATGTTACTCAATTATAATGTCCTGCGTCATTTGAAATGACAGCGTCGTTGTTTACAAGCTGCTTTGGAACAAACACAATGACGATTGTAAGTAAATGTTGTATCGGATATGTAGTGGTTATGAACACATATGTAGCCGTACATTTGTGAGTGTGTTTGTGCATATGTTGACATTAATGAAGAGATTTTCAGGAAGTGCTATTTTACAAGGGATTTTCACAACTGAGCCTGTTAGTTGCATGTTATTTGGAAAGCCATTGTGGTTTGGCTGGTGGGGATGTAATTAAAGTCGCATGAAGGAGTCAAATTGGAGAAAAGCTTTCCTTTTCGTATGCAGCTAAAATCAGCACTAAATCACTGCTTATGCATATATGCGGTCTAGAAATTAATGGCATGAGAGAGCAATTGAGTGAACACTTGTTGATATCCAAGTTAGCACTTTATGTACTAGGTGGATAATTGATAAAAGGTTCATCGTTCGCTCCAAATTTTTCAAACGAAGTACCGAATAGCGATACGAAATCGGCAGCTATTGGTTTCAGGAGAAATGTTTTTCAAAATATCGCCCCATTTGCGACTTGGGCTCGGATTTTTGGTATCCGGGCGACACAGCAACCAACCAATCATACCGCAGATATGATATGAATATCATATGGATCACAGAGAACGAACACAAACCTGACGGTGCAACAAAGTCATTACTTGCATATGTGATCAGTAATCTTAGCGTTGTTCACGAGTTGTAGCAAAAATACACAATTTTAGTCGCCTTTTACGACAAGCATTCCTTTTGGTGGGTAAAAGTTTTCTAACCATTTATCTGGTGGGATTTAAACCACATGTACCACTGTCATATATCTGAGCACTACTGTGCTTTATTATTACAAGATAACTTCTTAGATTGTGAATGGATGTCTTCTCAGACATAGTGGGAGCTACAACGCAACTCTTTAAATCGAGCCACAAGTGACGATATAAGAGATTTTAAGTGGCTGCAGTAAGACAATTTCCAGTTGATATGCTCATAAAGCCACCATATGAGAAGAGTAAGGCCTGCCCGGTTGAGTCATTGTAGCCATTAGCTGAGGAACATGGACTTCAACAAGATGTACAAGTTACTTGAGGAAGGGCCGGATGACGCTTCGGTCTTAATAAGTGCGAAGTATGTAAATATTTGGCTCTTTGATTAACAAGGTGCTCAAAATAATATTTGAACCAGCATCAACGAAGTCGGAATCATGGCAGACATTTTTTATATACAGTAAAACACAAGCAACTTAGTTCGAAAAAAGTTTAACTTGGAGGGAGGATTTGTAATCGAACCAAAAGATAGCACCAAATATTTGGGTATTATATAAGGCAGAAAATTGTATTGGAATTTCAGAGTATGGTTTCAAAAAAGCAATATTCACATTGAAAAACAACAAAACAAGAGCGCTGATGGTTTTTCTGTGGAGTTTTTCAAAGAATATTGCAAAATGTTTGTAAAGCGAATAAACTGAATATGGCCAGACGAAAGCATATCTTCTGACTGGGAATTAAGTCCCCCGGCGGGTCGGAGGCGGCATGGTCTAGAAGGTTCAACGTGGTCATATTAAATCGTTCCCTAGCTGATCGGGCTAGTAGTGCCTTAATAGTGCTTTGTTACCGGAACGTACCGGATCTGCATCCGACAAAGGACCATTAACATCGATAACACTCCCCAAAGTCTTCGGGGATTCTCCTTATCGCTGAAACATCAACCCTGCAACATCAACCACAACACAGAACCTACGATTTGGGTATCATATGCAGCAGAAAATTGTATTGGAATTTCAAAGTATTATTTCAAAAAAGCAATATTCAAATTTAAACACACACAGAAACGGACGCTGACGGGTTTTCAGACGAGATTTCTAAATAATACTGCAAAGAGTTTGTAAAACGCATGCAACGAAAGTGTGCCTGACTACTGGAATCCAAGCTATTTTCGCCAAATTCACAAGAAAGGAGATCCTACAATGTGTGCCAACTACATCGGTTACTTGGAAGTCAATCAACCGATTCGTCTTCTGCTGATCGCTAATTCACCTATTCCATCCACCGACATTCTCCGATCCATCGTTTCCTCATCGCCGCAACCTACCACCTGTCTAACTATCGTAAGCGCCTTTTACTGATCGATAAGACACTAGTTCTCTGGAAACTTCGTCAAACGGTTCACCGAAACTCGATCACTGTTCACCGTTTACACTGGCAAGATAAAGATTTCCATCCTCTAATACACTTGCAACCCGTTCTTCTGCTTTTCACTTCTTCCGTTTATCCGCGTTTGGTTACAGGTCCGCTCCAGTAATACAACTATTTACAATTTCCGCCAATGCGCGTGTGTGTGTACGTCTCAATGAATTACCACCAACAAAGTACCGTTTATTAATTTAAAAAGCAAATAAGTGCCTCTTCTACTCCAAGTGTGTTAACCCAGCCTTAGACGAAACCCTTTTCCCTGGAGAAAAAATAAGCAGAACTTAACCGCTGTTGAACCATGCTTTGTAAGAGCGCACAAATACTGGCCTAGGCTGACGAGCCTACCGCTTAAGAGATGACAATTTTTTCTTAAACCAAAGACTTTCTAAATATAAGATGGTACACAGTAGAGTTCTAAAGCTTTGGGGAAATTGTGGGACGGCTGTACGAGGAATTCACCATACCTTTTGCTATCCTGTCCGCCTCAACATAGCTGACTTTTTAAGGCTGTATAACTCTGTAATTTATTTTGCCTTTGGAAAAATTATCTATTTGAAAATAGCTGGCTGAAAAATATTGGCATAACAGCTTAAGTTAAATCAACAAATGAAAATCTCAGCCAAGCGATTTGTAAAAAAAAGCTAAGTTGTCTATTTGTTACTTTCTCTATACAGGTTGTGTTCGAGCTACAGCAGTGTTACTTTTTATGACAGCGGATAACGTTCTTCGGCAGCATTTGAGCAGATGTGGCAATTTTGCGCGTTCGTTGAACGAAATGCTGACAATATATTGATCATCTCTAGGAAATTAGCGACATTCTATCAACTAAGCAGCACTTTAGCAATACTACTGTTATTATTTGGCTGCTCAAACACACCCATATTAATTGTGCATTAAATCTAAAATATAAAACTCAAAAATGACTCTGCTTCTTATGTCCGCAACATTTATTTAGTTCAAAGTCACAGCCAATAATAGCCAAAGCCATAATCATCAATTCTTTCTCTGATTCAAAAGTTGAACTACCAGCGCTACCGTCATCAGCTCAGTTTCATCATTGTCAGTAGCACCAATAACACCAAACTCGTGCCTGACACACAAAAGTCGTTTCACCCAATAGCGCTATTGAAATGTTCTACGCACTCACTACTAAGTAGCGCCAAAAATTCGCTTGGAGTCATTGCGTCAATGAGTTAACCATTGAGCTGGCACCGCATTGGCGCTGGCGCCATGCAATTTACATCACTAAAATTGCGCGAATGCCCAGGCTCATGACTTTTTTAATCCAGGTGGTGAAAACGAAGCAGGAGCAAAACGTATGGTGTATTCCTGGTGCAGCCGTCCCACTTTGTGGAGAATGAACGACTCTACAATGCTCCCTCTTATTAATCTACTATCTTTGCTTAAACCCCTTTTATTCAAGTCTACATAAGCAAAGAGTAACCGCGCCATTAGGATATTGAACTGGATGGTATAAATTTCTACATTGTTGCATCATACATATTTACATATGAACTATCTACTATCTATATTTTTTTTCTGCAAAGCTAGGCACATTTGTAACGAAATTCGCTTTTGTTTTCATTAACCATGCGAGTAAAGCATATTTTTAGGCGCATAAACTACGTCTACACGTTTGTTAGCATTTTTATTCGCACGCACACTTTTTATACACATTTTAGAACTCATTCACCTCGTTTCTTGTTACCAATGCACGAAAAGAAGGTCTTTATTGCAGTTGCTTTTATTTCAAGCAATCTTTCCCTCGCTAATGTACAATTTCTGCCAACACTACCACATAGTCACTTACACTTTCAGTGCGTTGCGTGTATGTGCAATCGTTCAATCACTACCACTGTCAGTAGTCCGTTGAATGAAGAACACATGTACATGTTTTGTTTTACTTCTGTATGTGTGCATACGTGCTTAGGCAGTTTGTTCGTACGCACGTTTGCTCATTTAAAAGCGCATATAAATACAGCATTCTTTTAATGAATCTCAAGTTTTTTGTGCTGTGTTGAATTTTAAAATCTGTGTTTACTTCAAAATTGCCAACAAGCATACGTACATACTAGAGGTCTACGTCGCTCACTTTATCGGCGGCGGCGGCGTAGGCGGCGCGCCGGGGTACGCCGGTGTTCTTACTTTAAAAAGCTGAATTTTTCTATTTGAAAAAATAATATTTAGGAAAGGTTTTGTTTGTATGTATTTAAGAAAATCAACGTGCTGGCAATTTCGGAAAGATTCAGAGTTTTTGCCTCAATATCTCGCAGACCGTTCAAAAATTTGTAGGAATAGCTCCTTGCGGAGGGATTGTCCCTCGTTCGCTTATTCCAGAGAGGCTTCGAACCTAACCCCGGTCTTTGGAATTGGAGATACATAAAATTGTCACACTTTTGTCTGTATATCTCGTGCAAAGCCTAATTTCGCCTGGGGTTAACTCCTAATAATCGTCGCGAACACAATTACAATGTTAGACTCGGTAACAATAAAAATAAAAAAATAATAATAAATGGAAGGCGCGCGAAAAGATTTTAAGCCGAGCTTCTCTTCAATTTTGCGTCGTGCTCTTTTTTAATTTGTCCTACAAATTGGCGGGAGGGGACCTACTTGTTTTATGCCGCCTCCAAACGGCATCTGCAAAGTAGATAAGTTTGCACTGAGAGCTTTTCATGGCAGAAATACACACGGAGTGCTTGTCAGACACTGCCGAGGGGCGACCCCGCTTAGAAAGATTTTCTTCTAATTGAAAAACCTTATTTCTAAAATTTTGATGTAGCTTTGCCGGGGGCGTGAACCCAGGATCCTCGGTGTGGTAGGCGGAGCACGCTAGCATCACACCACGGTGGCCACACAATAAAAATTATAATTTATAAATAAAACATACCACATGCCAGCACAGAAGCTATAGGACCATAACTTCGTGACGTCACTTTCCTCGAAGCTCTAGGTGTAGCTCCGAAGACTTTCTAACTGATGGTTTTGTCGCGCAATGCTGCCGAGCTACACCAGATAAACACCTTGTAACGTTAGGGAGTGGCTATTCGGCCAAGGATGCCGCCCTCGAAATCATAAGCAGTCTAAGTGCATATCATTGCGTAAGTCATGGGTGAAAATCGTATAATCATCGGCACATATAAATAAATAAATTTTACAAGGACCCTGGATAAATTTTTTAAATTGTAGATTAAAGTGTGTAGACGTATGTGTTCACAACATTGATTTCAATAGTCTTCGTTAAATCAAAACGATATTTAAGAATGGATGTCGACCTATTTTAAGTTGAAAGATGTTAACTGCTTTCCGGCCTTATGATATAACAGCTCATTATGGATGACCGCGTAGCTTCAGTTTTCAGTTTTCAGACTAGTTCGACTGTTCACTACGTTAGGGCATTAGTTCGACTGTCTTGAGAAAGCTTTTGCTTCACTACTTTTTAGTGTTCTAGCGAAGGACAAGGCCTCAGCTGTTAAATATATAGTTGCTTATGTATTCATATTTGTAAAAGGAGCCGTAACGCGTAGGTGATATTTAAACTTGGTTGATAGGCTATAATCAATGTGATTCACCCCAAGGGACTAGTCTTGGGAAGGGCCGCCAACTTTAGGAAATGTCAAACCGGGAGACTTGGGTGTTGAATGATGAAGTGTGAAAATCAAAATTAACATTTCAAACGCTTTGTATAGTTTCGCAAATAAACAACAGATGTTTCAATGTAATTTGATTTGTAGTTTGATTTTGCTTATTCTTTCAGCCAATCGCAATATAAAATGCTTTTTTTAACAACTTGTGGACAATTTGAAAACATGTTCGCCTTACGATATTTTATTTGAACTCATTGTTCATTATTAAGTTTTTGAAAATAATGTGCAAAGTGAGTATATAAATTTATTATATAACTTTTCTCTTAGTGTTTTGTTTTAATAACTTGGTGAATTGGGTGATGCAAAGTCCGTGTTAAGCTGACATCAAAAGTGCCAGTTTTTTATACTCAGTTGAGCAGAGCTCACAGAGTATATTAACTTTGATTGGATAACGGTTGGTTGTACAGGTATAAAGGAATCGAGATAGATATAGACTTCCATATATCAAAATCATTAGTATAGAAAAAAAATTTGATTGAGCCATGTCCGTCCGTCCGTCCTTCCGTCTGCCCGTTAACACGATAACTTGAGTAAATTTTGAGGTATCTTGATGAAATTTGGTATGTAAATTCCTGGGCATTCATCTCAGATCGCTATTTAAAATGAACGATATCGGACTATAACCACGCCCACTTTTTCGATATCGAAAATTTCGAAAAACCGAAAAAATGCGATAATTCATTGCCAAAGGCGGCTAAAGCGATGAAACTTGGTAGGTGGGTTTACGTTATGACGCAGAATAGAAAATTAGTAAGAATTTGGACAATGGGCGTGGCACCGCCCACTTTTACAAGAAGGTAATTTAAAAGTTTTGCAAGCTGTAATTTGGCAGTCGTTGAAGATATCATGATGAAATTTGGCAGGAACGTTACTGCCATTACTATATATGTGCTAAATAAAAATTAGTAAAATTGGATGAAGAACACGCCCACTTTTTAAAAAAAATTTTTTTAAATTCAAATTTTAACAAAAAATTTAATATCTTTATTGTATATAAGTAAATTAAGTCAAAATTTAACTCCAGTAATGATATCATGCAACAAAATATAAAAATAAAAGAAAATTTCAAAATGGGCGTGGATCCGCCTATTTTAATTTAGTTTGTCTAGAATACTTTTAATGCCATAAGTCGAACAAAAATTTACCAATCCTTCTCAAATTTGGTAGGGCATAGATTCTATCACGGTAACTGTTCTCTGTGAAAATGGGCGAAATCGGTGGAAGACACGCCCAGTTTTTATACACAGTCCACCGTCTGTCCTTCCGCTCGGCGGTTAACACAATAACTTGAGCAAAAACCGATATATCTTTACTAAACTTAGCCCACGTACTTATCTGAACTCACTTTATCTTGGTATGAAAAATGGCCGAAATCCGACCATAACCACGCCCACTTTATCGATATCGAAAATTACGCAAAATGAAAAAATGCCATAATTCTATACCAAATACGAAAAAAGGATGAAACATGGTAACTGGATTGGTTTATTGACGCAAAATATAACTTTGGAAAAAACTTTGTAAAATGGGTGTGACACCTACCATATTAAGTAGAAGAAAATGAAAAATTCCTACAAGGCGAAATCAACAGCCCTTGGAATCTTGGCAGGAATACTGTTAGTGGTATTGCATATATAAATAAATTAGCAGTACCCGACAGATGATGTTCTGGATCACCCTGGTCCACATTTTGGTCGATATATCGAAAACGCCTTCACATATACAACTAAGGGCCACTCCATTTTAAAACCCTCATTAATACCTTTCATTTGATACCCACATCGTACAAACAAATTCTAGAGTCACCCCTGGTCCACCTTTATGGCGATATCTCGAAAAGGCCTCCACCTATATAACTAAGGCCCACGCCCTTTTAAAATACTCATTAACACCTTTCATTTGATACCCATATCGTACAAACAAATTCTAGAGTCACCCCTGGTCCACCTTTATGGCGATATCTCGAAAGGGCGTCCACCTATATAACTAAGGCCCACGCCCTTTTAAAATACTCATTAACACCTTTCATTTGATACCCATATAGTACAAACAAATTCTAGAGTCATTCCTGGTCCACCTTTATGGCGATATCTCGAAAAGGCGTCCACGTATAGAACTAAGGCCCACGCCCTTTTAAAATACTCATTAACACCTTTCGTTTGATACCCATATTATACAAACGCATTCTAGAGTCAACCTTGGTCCACTTTTATAACGATATTCGGAAAAGGCGTCCACCTATAGAACTAAGGCCCACTCCCTTTTAAAATACTCATTAACACCTTTCATTTGATACCCATATCGTACAAACAAATTCTAGAGTCACCCCTGGTCCACCTTTATGGCGATATCTCGAAAAGGCGTCCACATATAGAACTAAGGCCCACGTCCTCTTAAAATACTCATTAACACCTTTCATTTGATACCCATATCGTACAAAATAAATTCAAGGGCCACCCCTGGTCCACCTTTATGGCGATATCTCGAAAAGGCGTCCACCTATAGAACTTAGGCCCACTCCCTTTTAAAATACTCATTAACACATTTCATTTGATACCCATATCGTACAAACAAATTCTAGAGTCAGGCCTGGTCCACCTTTATGGCGATATCCCTAAATGGCGTCCATCTATAGAACTATGGCCCAATTCCTTTTAAAATACTCTTTAATACCTTCCATTTGATACACATGTCATACAAACACATTCCAGGGTTACCCTAGGTTCTTTTTACAACATTGTGATTTTCCCTTACTTTGTCTCCACAGCTCTCAACTGAGTATGTAATGTTCGGTTACACCCGACTTTAGCCTTCCTTACTTGTTTTAAATAACTTTGAAAAGGTTAAATTTCGCAATTAGTTTCTTATAACTGGCAGTGATGAGCATCCGTTGATACCATTTTCGACCATATCCGACCAATTTTCGACATGAACAATACATGGCCTAAACAGTCTTAAAGAAGAAAATATGGTATCGCGCCGGACGCCGCCGCCACGTCGATATTTTTGACATTCTGCGGCGGCGTGCGAAAAACGACTCAAATCGGTTTATCGGCGGCGTATATCTCTAATACATACATACACATATGTTTCTATAAAATTACTAATATTTATGTAGCTTTACCATTGCAAAATCGTCTTCATGGTGGCTGCCCTCATTTCACATTTCTAAGTTTGTCAGTTTATTCTTTAACATTTTGATTCATTTCTGTTTGCCCCACCTCATCTTCCTCTTGTTTCTGAACGTACTTTTATACTTATGTTTGTTTTATTTCCGGTCTTATTTTGTAATAAAGCCAGTCGTGTTTGGTTAAGCTGTATACATATATGTGGAATTACCCAATACCATCATGTATATCTACCTATATCAACTGATATCTCCATACATACATACATATATCCTTACTTACAAAAATATCTAATGAATTAAAATGAATTTTCCCTAATTCGTGGTTGCTTTAGTTGCTCAATGGTGGGATTAGTTGGTTCTGGAGTCGTTCACATGTGAGTTATGAGTATAATTGATTTATGAGTATTTATATGTGACAGCTTGTTGAAATGTTGAAAAAATTTATGCTGCAGGGCTTATCACATTTGTATTTAGAAATTTTACTGTGGCGTGAAGAGAATATAAAACTAAGTACTTAAATCATTAGGGAAACTTCGAAAGGTACAAATGATTTACTACATATGTGGTTAGTATTTCCAATATATAGCTCTTCGGAATATCCCGTCAAAGATTTAGCCATAGTATAGGTTTACAAATATGATATTGTAACGAATTTACTTGCAAATCCTCTTGTTTGCAACCTTCTACTAATTTCGAATCACTAAACTGTTGAATAAATAACTCCAATATTTAATCATGCCAAATGGCCTATATTAAAGTACTTCACAATAAATAAATTTACTATTTCCCGACAGATTGCGTGCTTAATCAAAACTGATTGTAGCGCCTCTACCTTTGGTGCTTTTATACTCTGTGATTTCCTTGTTGCATCTTCTTGGCGCTTCCAGAATTTACTTAGTTACTGCCATATAATTATAACTACAGATGCACGTGTATAGCTTCTCATATGCGCGCGTATTTGTGAGCGACACTTCCACAATTACAATTGCATACTTTCGGGAGCATCTCAGATAAGATATCTGCATGTGTTTGTGCATTTCTTCACCGCTGCTTGTACATACATATGTGTAGACATAATGATGTGCATGCAAGGCGCTGCTTAGCATCGTCTTAGAGATGGCAGTACCCCTTAGTGTTGCTAATATTCGTAACAATATGAATGAGAAGGAAACAATTCCTTTCACTTTCTAACACATTGCCGTTTGACACTTCGGTCAGTGTCAAACTATTGTGGAACTCAGTGGAACCTGCGTGGAACATGCGTTTGACACTGAACTAAGTGTCAAAATTACCGGGGTTGTTATCGTGGAAAGCGACACAGGGAAACAAAAAAAAGGAGCGGAATATCAGATAAGGGTTGCTGTGATGGTACATTTTTTTGAACGAATTTGTTATGAAAATGTAGTGCACCTATATGTGTCCTACAGAAAATTATACAAAAGTCTTGAATTGAGGTATCTGAGAACGCGTAGTTATTCCAGTATTAAGAATACAAACACGGGTGCTAAGTTTTTCTACCCGTTCAAAAGTTCTCCGCGAAAAACACTTTGAAGCCGAGGTCGACTGCAATAACCCGTCCGAAAATGCTGAAAGAGAAATGAAAAGACCCATGTTTTCCTGCTATCAATAGTCCAAAGGCGAAAATTATTCGAATTATTTGGAAGCGAGGCAAAAACGCGTACATTAATACCTCCCCCGACGGTTTTGGTCGTGCTTTAGCAATCGTCCACGGTATTAAAGTATTACAATTTGTTAATTAAAATTGTTCTAAACATATGGATTTTAAAGATGTAATTAAGTGCTCGTTTGAAATTAAATAAGGATATTTCTTTGTAATTTTACAATAAAAATTTTACTTTTCTTGGGCCTAAGAAGTACAACAGTGCCAAATCGCATCCACAAAAAAAAAAAAACGAACAAGAACAAGCATTTTATCAGGGGAGCGTGGCTGTGTATGTGCGTGCTGCTACATATCCAACTTGTAGACCTTTACAATGGATTTGGCGACATTTATAAGTATGTATATTAGACTGGGTCGATTTATTAACCAATATCGCGCCATCGATTTTTCGATAGGATTTGGGCTCAGGAAAAAAAGTTCCACTACGCATACCCAAAAAAATAATTTTCGAGCCGGCGAAATTTTATTTTTTCTTGACTTTTTTCGACTTTGATTTTTAAGGTTTTTTTCATGACTTACTAAAAAAACTTTCATTTGTAAAATTTTAATGTACGAAAATTTTTTTAGTAGGTCATGAAAAAACCTTAAAAATTCTGAGGTGGGTTTGGTCCAAGGCTGGGGTAACGCTCAGTTAATCCAGAGTCGAGTAAAGGTCCCACGGTGTGATGGAAGCAGCGGCGGCTTAATGGCGGTAGGATGGCGGACAGCCAACGGTCGGCGTAGCAGCGGAGATACCTGCAAGGCGGGATCAGCACGGCGGCTGGACGGCGGTATGATGGCGGATGGCCAACTGTCGGCGTAGCACCGGCGGGATGGAAGCAGCAGCGGCACCAGATGGAAGGTGCTAGAGAGAAAGTGCTTAAGGAGGGCTGGACTGTACCAGCCGAGACACCATGGATCGATCCGTATGCGGTGGGGAGGTGCACCTTAAAGGCATAGCGGTAGACCCTTGTGCGCACGCATCGGTTCACGGCCGGAGCCAGAACTGAGGGGGAGGTGTCGTATGGTTATGAAGGCGTCGGGCCGCTCAACACCTAGGAGGGCGCGGGCGGCAAAGTAGTACGAAGGCATCCACCCCGTCGTCCTTACCCAAGTGAAGGGTGACCCGCGCCATGACGGCGCCTTATGCCACCTGCCATCTGTTGTTGGTTGTTGGCTATGCTATAGAAAGAAATACAGGGGGGCTCAGGCGTAAGTGAAAAGAAGAAGTACAGGGGAGTTATGTTATTGTAACGCTGTATTACAAAATCAATGGAAGACAGCAAACTGTAAAATAGGTTTCTGAATGTACTGCCAGCTGATGTATAAAGCGCCGATTCCGTCGATACCAAAGGGAAAGGTGTGACTTCGACTTTTAATAAAGTCCGACTAAAGTCTTGGTAATAAGCTGAGTAATTCCCTAGACAACAATCAAAACGCGCTATAAGCAGGCGGAAAGGACATGAAATCAAGGAGCATGAAGAAGATGCAGAAGCAATATTAAAGGTATGAGAGAAACCGATTGTCTTACAAATAATACTTCTACCCAATATATATGTAATTCAGGTTATAATACTCGCAGCCGTAGTGGGGCCAAGAACATAGCACTAACAACTGCAGCAAGGCTAACGATTTTGGGAAACTGCGATGATGACCTCATAGCAGGAACAGAGTTGAATAGTTGGCGTATGGGAGCGGAATAACAGAAAGACAGTGATGAATGAAAGGTGTCGATCCGCAAATAAGAAAACCCTGCAGAAATACCAATCTTGACCAAGCTGCCAGAAACACTGAAGGATGCAAAATCTTAAGTCATAAAACTTGATATGCCTTTTTCATTTCTTCCGGCTTTGTGTTCCTGTCAGCGCGGCATTGGGCTAGTAAAGCTGCAAAAGTGTTCGAATAAGCACAAGCACGATGTCTTATAACCAACCAATAACGGGAAAACCTATCTGCACCGAAGTCGTGTATCGGTGGGTATGCGTAAAATATTTTTTTTCTTTATTTAATAATTTGGGAAAAATTTAAACAACGCGACATCAGGACGGATAAGGCGACAACTGTTTCGATTATGCCTTGTAAATCTCTTCAAAGCCTTTCTCCCGGAAGTGGGATTTAAATCCGCACTCCTACGATGGTTGAAGTGCGTTTTCATTTGATATAAAAAAGAGTTACATACATACAAACACACAAAATTAGCTAATATAGGCATGTTAAATATGATGTTGGCAAAGTTTAGGGATACCATTCGAGTAGTAATCGCAGTAATAACAAGTAAGGAAGGCTAAGTTCGGGTGTAACCGAACATTATATACTCAGTTGAGAGCTGTGGAAACAAAGTAAGGGAAAATCACTATGTTGTAGAAAGAACCTAGGGTAACCCTGGAATGTGTTTAAATGACATTTGTATCAAATGGAAGGTATTAAAGAGTATTTTATGAGGAAGTGGACCATAGTTCTATAGATGGACGCCATTTAGGGATATCGCCATAAAGGTGGACCAGGCCTGACTCTAGAATTTGTTTGTACGATATGGGTATCAAATGAAATGTGTTAATGATAATTTTAAAAGGGAGTGGGCCTAAGTTCTATAGGTGGACACCTTTTCGAGATATCGCCATAGAGGTGGACCAGGGGTGACTCTAGAATTTATTTTGTACGATATGGGTATCAAATGAAAGGTATTAATGAGTATTTTAAAAGGGCGTGGGCCCAAGTTCTATAGATGGAAGCCGTTTCGAGATATCGCCATAAAGGTGGACCAGGGGTGACTCTAGAATTTATTTTGTACGATATGGGTATCAAATGAAAGGTATTAATGAATATTTTAAAAGAGCGTGGGCCTAAGTTCTATAGATGGACGCCGTTTCGAGATATCGCCATAAAGTTGGATCAGGGGTGACTCTAGAATTTGTTTGTACTATATGGGTATCAAATGAAAGGGGTGGGCCTTAGTTCTATAGGTGGACGCCTTTTCGGAATATCGTTATAAAAGTGGACCAGGGGTGATCCTAGAATGCGGTTGTACAATATGAGTATCGAGGCTTGAAAGTGTATTAAATTGGCGTGAACAACAACTACTAAGCAGTGCAGTCGATATTATTGGTGTACCAGCGCTAAAAAGTGATAATGCGAATGAATGCACAAAGCAAATTTTAGGCGCTGCTTTGAACTTATCTGTTTCTCCAGAAGAGATAAGCAAGTGCTACATCAAAAAATTCAAGCAAATAAACGTGCTCCGTATTCATTTTGCCTCTACTGAGTTGAAGAGTAAAGTTATGTCCCAAAAACGGAGAGAAAAGGGGAAATTAATTTCTCAGCTTTTTGGTGATGGACAGAAAAGCACCAATATTTACATAAACGATAGTCTCACTAGCTACAACAGAGCGCTGCTTACAGTAGCGAAGAAAACAAAAAAAGCACAAAATTATAAGTACCTGTGGATAAATCATGGTAGAATAATGATGAAAAAGACTGATAATAGCGACGTTGTTATTCTTAGTACTTTTGACGATTTGTCAAAAGTAACGTAGTTTTCTAATTATTATTTAATACTTGCATATTTCAAATGGCTTTCTAAAATATTTTATATATAAACAACCTCGCTATAATCAGCCCTATTAATGATCTTGATTTGACGTATAATTCTACGGATTCGTTTGTTGCTATTCATCGAAACATACGTAGTCTTCGGCAAAATTTTGATTTATTGTTATGCAATCTAGAGATGTTTAAAAACTATCCCGACGTAATACTTTTGTGTGAAATCTGGATATACTCCCACGAAATTCATGATTCCACTATACCTGGTTATAATTTTTTCGCGAACACTAATGACAGTTATTCTGCAGGTGGTGTTGGAGTTTTTGTTCGGGATATGTATGAGTGTGATTATTTTGAATGCAATCTCACAAGTGCTGACATCCTAAAGGTTTCAATAAGTATTTCCGGTGCAGTCTTTACTTTTATATGTGTTTACAGGCTACATGCGATACCTGTTCAGATATTTGTGGAAGAGTTCTCAAATCTTCTCCGTAGTGAAAATTCAGCCAATATTGTCATCTTAGGTGACTTGAATTTAGATATTCTTAACGCTAATCCTACCATAGATAGTTTCCTAAATCTAATGGCTGGTCATGGTCTAACATCGTATTTAAATGAACCAACCCGTAGTATGTCTAGAAGCTGCTTGGATCACGTTTTCTGTCGTGTTAGTAATCATTTTCTCAGTAGTTTGCGTAGCCTAAATCTTGATGTCGGAATAACAGATCACACTATGACTGGTGTACTACTAAGCAAGGCCTGTGCAAAAAACAATAATAAAAAGGTTAGTTCTTGTTTAACGCAAATAAATTTTGACGCTCTAAACGAACTATTGCGATTTGAGTCATGGGGTGAATGTTACTCTGAAAAAGACGTATCCAAGGCATTTAATATTTTTCTGAACATTTTTAACAGACACATTAAGTCTGCTAGCTTTTCTTTTATCCCTCGCAGATCTGATTATAAGTTAAAACCATGGATTAGCAAAAAGGTGCTCAAAAAAATTCATCTAAAAAACAAGCTTGGAAAAAATTGTAAAAACCACCCATCAAACGCAAATCTTCGCAGCGGGTATATGAAATTATGTAGAGAACTGAAAAAAGAAGTACACGTGGAGCGTGATAATTTCTATCGAAATAAGTTTAGGCTTCCTATGGCAATCCAAAGAAGGAATGGAATATTATTAACGATCTTCTGAATCGCAGTTGTAAAGCTAATAATACATCAATTGTTTTATGTGATGGTAGCGTGAGCTTTTCTGATCCTCCAACAGTGGCAAACCTTTTCAATGATCACTTTCTATCAATAGGGCAATCACCTGTTTTCGAATCCTCCGCTCTAATACCTGAGTTCTCGAATTCGGGAAATAGTTTTTTTTCGAGCCATTTACTGGCATTGAAGTTTTAAAAACAATTAATTCTCTGAATAACTCTAGATCATGTGGATGTGATGGAATTTCGAATCAGACTCTTAAATATGTGGCACTAAATTTAGTTGATATCCTAACGCATTTGTTTAATATGAGTATTTTAGGTGGATCATTTCCTTTAGACTTAAAATGCGCCATTGCCACTCCTTTATTTAAAAAGGGTGACAAAACGG
This sequence comes from Eurosta solidaginis, assembly GCF_040869045.1. NCBI lineage: Eukaryota > Metazoa > Arthropoda > Insecta > Diptera > Tephritidae > Eurosta > Eurosta solidaginis. The sequence goes on from NC_090320.1 coordinate 272,728,035, forward strand.
ATATAAATAACTACAGGCCTATTTCATTACTGTCTTCAATTTCAAAAATTTTTGAAAAACTGGTTAAAGGTCGAATCCTATCATTTCTTGACAATAATAACTATTTCAGCTCAATGCAATTCGGGTTCAGATATGGGCGGTCAACAGAAGATGCCCTGCTGGACTTTTGTTCTCACATATATAGGGAACTAGACAATAAAAAGAATTGTGCTGGACTGTTCGTTGATATCACTAAAGCATTTGACATGGTTGATCATCAAATTTTATTAGACAAATTGTATTTTGCGGGCTTCCGTGGGTTTATATATAATTGGTTTAAATCTTATTTGTCAGGAAGAATTTAAAAAGTAAAAGTTGGAAGTAGTATAAGTAACCCAGTTACAATTAGCTTAGGTGTACCTCAAGGATCTGTCTTAGGTCCTATTCTATTTTTGATTTACCTTAATTCAATATTCTCGCTGCCATTGTATGGAAAAGTAACAGCCTTCGCTGACGACCTTGCTATCGCCTATGGCTCATCGACCTATCTGGATTTAGTAGCAGGAATCAATAACGATGTGCATTTGCTAAGAGTGTGGTTTGCAGCACATAAGCTTTGTGTCAGCAAGAAAACGAAGTTGATGTATTTCAATTTGCATCCAAAATCCTCACCTGACATAGCCATTGTATTCCATGCTACTGACTGCAAACGTTTTGTACTAAATAATTTTCTGTTCCGTGCATCGTTCAAAGCTGAAGTAAACTGTTCCGATAAGTGCTTCACTATTGAAAAAGTAAGCGACTTCCAATATCTTGGTGTTATTGTTGACCAAAACTTGAGTTGGTCTACGCATATTTCTCGTTTGAAGTCCTACTTGCGATCTTCCGTTCGTTATTTTTACAATTTAAGAAAAGTTTGTTCAAACGAAAAACTTAAAACTATTTACTACGCTTTAGTCCACTCCAAGCTCCAATATGGTACAACCTGTTGGGGTGGCGCTGCAGGTAATAAAATCCAGCAGCTTCTAACTATTCAAAAATCGGTCATAAGAAAAATATGTAATGTTGATCGTTTTCACCACTCTATGGAGTTGTTTAGGGATCTGAAAGTTCTTCCTGTTAAGCATATGTACTACTATAAAATGTTAAAGATATTTTTCATTCGCTGTGGGTATTTACATAGCCTGGTATCGGATAGTTATAACTTGAGGCAAAACTCATATGGACTTGTGTATGTCCCGACCTCTCGAACAACCAACTTCCACAACTTCTTTACTATCGTTTCTTATAAAGCTTTTAATGCGTTGCCTGCATGTATACGTGTCACTAGAAATCTGAATGAGTTTTTGGGAAAGGTTAAATCTTTTCTACTAGAGAAATCACACGAAGACATCAAAATTTTGCTGAACCATAGCACTTAAAAAAATATATGTACATATTGTATTAATATATTTTATTACTTATTATTTTTAATCAAACTTCACCCCACGCACTATTTTACATGTTTTTGAATTCAATTTTATTCGGAGATGGCATTCGATACTAAAATACATATATTTTTACATAATGCCTTACTTTTCTTTCTGTAATTATGGTTAATTTAATTTAAGTCGCTATTGTAACATATATGCTGTTTTGAAAGAAAATGAATAAAAAATGAAATGAAATGAAATGAATGAAATGAAAATGAAAGGTGTTAATGAGTATTTTTAGAGGGCGTGGACCTTAGTTCTATATGTGTACGCCTTTTCGAGATATCGCTATAAAGGTGGACCAGGGGTGACTCTAGAATTTGTTTGTACTATATGGGTATCAAATGAAAGGGGTGGGCCTTAGTTCTATAGGTGGACGCCTTTTCGGAATATCGTTATAAAAGTGGACCAGGGGTGACTCTAGAATGCGTTTTTACAATATGGGTATCAAATGAAAGGTGTTAATGAGTATTTTGAAACGGAGTGGGCCTTAGGTCTATAGGTGGACGCCTTTTCGGAATATAAAAGTGGACCAGGGGTGACTCTAGAATTTGTTTGTACGATATGGGTATCAAATGAAAGGTGTTAATAAGTGTTTTAAAAGGGAGTGGGCCTTAGCTCTATAGGTGGACGCCTTTTCGGAATATAGTTATAAAAGTGGACCAGGGGTGACTCTAGAATGCGTTTTTACAATATGGGTATCAAATGAAAGGTGTTAATGAGTATTTTAAAAGGGCGTGGTCCTCAGTTCTATAGGTGGACGCCTTTTCGAAATATCGCCATAAAGGTGGACCAGGGGTGACTCTAGAATTTGTTTGTACTATATGGGTATCAAATGAAAGGTGTTAATGAGTATTTTGAAAGGGAGTGGGCCTTAGTTCTATAGGTGGACGCCTTTTCGGAATATCGTTATAAAAGTGGACCAGGGGTGACTCTAGAATGCGTTTTTACAATATGGGTATCAAATGAAAGGTGTTAATGAGTATTTTGAAACGGAGTGGGCCTTAGGTCTATAGGTGGACGCCTTTTCGGAATATAAAAGTGGACCAGGGGTGACTCTAGAATTTGTTTGTACGATATGGGTATCAAATGAAAGGTGTTAATGAGTATTTTAAAAGGGAGTGGATCATAGTTCTATAGGTGGACGCCTTTTCGGAATAGCGTTATAAAAGTGGACAAGGGGTGACTCTAGAATGCGTTTGTATAATATGGGTATCAAATGAAAGGTGTTAATGAGTATTTTAAAAGGGAGTGGGCCTTAGGTCTATAGGTGGACGCCTTTTCGAGATACCGCCATAAAGGTGGATCAGGGGTGACTCTAGAATTTGTTTTTACGATATGGGTATCAAATGAAAGGTGTTAATGAGCATTTTAAAAGGGGGTAGGCGTTAGTTCTATAGGTGGACGCCTTTTCGAGATATCGCCATAAACGTGGACCTGGGGTGACTCTAGAATGTTTTTGTACTATATGGGTATCAAATTAAAAGTATTAATGAGGCTTTTAATAGGGAGTGGTGGTAGTTGTATATGTGAAGCCTTTTCGAGATATCGACCAAAATGTGGACCAGGGTGACCCAGAGCATCATCTGTCGGATACCGCTAATTTATTTATATATCTAATATCGCGAACAGTATTCCTTCCAAGGTTCCAGGGGCTTTTGATTTCGCCCTGCAAAACTTTTTCATTTTCTTCTTCTTAATATGGTAGCTGTCACACCCATTTTACCAAGTTTTTTTCTAAAGTTATATTTTGCGTCAATAGACCAATGCAATTACCATGTTTCATCCCTTTTTTCGTATTTAGTATAGAATTATGACATTTTTTTCATTTTTCGTAATTTTCGATATCGAAAAAGTGGGCGTGGTCAAGGTCGGATTTCGGCCATTTCTTTCGCCAATACAAAGTGAGTTCAACTAAGTACGTGAACTGAGTTTAGTAAAGATATATCGATTTTTGCTCAAGTTATCGTGCTAACGGCCAAGCGGATGGACAGACGGTCGACTGTGTATAAAAACTGGGCGTGGTTTCTACCGATTTCGCCCTTTTTCACAGAAAGTAGGTATCGTCCTAGAGTCTAAGCCTCTACCAAATTTCACAAGGATTGGTAAATTTTTGTTCGACTTATGGCATTAAAAGTATCCTAGACAAATTAAATGAAAAAGGACGGAGCCACGCCCATTTTGAAATTTTCTTATATTTTTGTATTTTGTTGCACCATATCATTACTGGAGTTGAATGTTGAAATAATTTACTTATATAACATAACATAACATTTATTTAATTAATTTCATTGTACAACTAAGACTAGTCAGTCTTTTATATATACATCAGCAATGGGATACATTCTATTATTTAGTATTTATATTTAAAGATATTAACTTTTCTTTTAAAATTTGACTTAAAAAAAAATTTTTTTTAAAAAGTGGGCGTGGTCGTTCTCAGATTTTGCTAATTTTTATTAAACAGGCATATAGGAATAAGTGTAACGTTACTGCCAAAGTTCATCATGAGATATTCAACGACTGCCAAATTACAGCTTGCAAAACTTCTAAATTACCTTCTTTTAAAAATGGGCGGTGCCACGCCCATAGTCCAAAATTTTACTAGTTTTCTATTCTGCGTCATAAGTTCAACTCACCTACCAAGTTTCATCGCTTTATGCGTATTTGGTAATGAATTATAGCACTTTTTCGATTTTTCGAAATTTTCGATATCGAAAAAGTGGGCGTGGTTATTGTCCGATATCGTTACTTTTAAATAGCGATCTGAGATGAGTGCCCAGGAACCTACGTACCAAATTTCATCAAGATACCTCAAAATTTACTCAAGTTATCGTGTTAACGGACAGACGGGTGGACGGACGGACGGACGGACGGACATGGCTCAATCGAATTTTTTTTCGATACTGATGATTTTGATATATGGAAGTCTATATCTATCTCGATTCCTTTATACCCGTACAACCAACCGTTATCCAATCAAAGTTAATATACTCTGTGAGCTCTGCTCAACTTAGTATAAAAACTTCTTGTCCATAGGATAATTTGCTCTTGAATTGAATGCATGAAAATAAGTAAAGTTCGATTGTCTTTTTATCTTGCAAAGCAAATAAATTTTCTTACTACTCAATTTACCAACTAAACAAGTAAGGAAAACTAAGTTCGGGTTTAACCGAACATTACATACTCAGCTGAGAGCTATGGAGACAAAATAAGGGAAAATCACCATGTAGGAAAATGAACCTGGGGTAACCCTGGAATGTGTTTGTATGACATGTGTATCAAATGGAAGGCATTAAAGAGTATTTTAAGAGAGAGTGGGCCATAGTTCTATAGGTGGACGCCATTTATTGATATCGCCATAAAGGTGGACCAGGGCTGACTCTAGAATTTGTTTGTATCAAATGAAAGGTGTTAATGAGTATTTTAAAAGGGTGTGGGCCTTAGTTCTATAGGTGGACGCCTTTTCGAGATGTCGCCATAAAGCTGGACCAGGGGTGACTCTGTAATGTGTTTGTACGATATGGGTATCAAATTAAAAGTATTAATGAGGCTTTTAATAGGGAGTGGTGGTAGTTGTATATGTGAAGCCTTTTCGAGATATCGACCAAAATGTGGACCAGGGTGACCCAGAACATCATCGGTCGGATACCGCTAATTTATTTATATATATAATACCACGAACAGTTATCCTTCCAATATTCCAAGGGCTTTTGATTTCGCCTTGCAGAACTTTTTCATTTTCTTCTTCTTAATATGGTAGCTGTCACACCCATTTTCCAAAGTTTTTTTCTAAAGTTATATTTTGCGTCAATAGACCAATCCAATTACCATGTTTCATCCCTTTTTTCGTATTTGGTATATTATTATGGCATTTTTTCATTTTTAGTCATTTTCGATATCGAAAAAGTGGGCGTGGTCATAGTCGGATTTCAGCAATTTTTTACACCGATATAAAGTGAGTTCAGATAAGTACGTGAACTGACGTTGGTAAAGATATATCGATTTGTGCTCAAGTTGTCGTGTTATCGGCCGAGCGAAAGGACAGACGGTCGGCTGTGTATAAAAACTGGGCGTGGTTTCTACCGATTTCTCCCTTTTTCACAGGAAACAATTATCGTCTTAGAATCTAAGCCTCTACCAAATTCCACAAGGATTGGTAATGTGTTGTTCGACATATGGCATTAAAAGAATCCTAGACAAATTAAATGAAAAAGGGCGGAGCCACGCCCATTTTGAAAATTTCTTTTATTTTTGTATTTTGTTGCACCATATCATTACTGGAGTTGAATATTCACATAATTTACTTATATACTGTAAAGATATTAACTTTTCTTTTAAAATTTGACTTTAACAATTTTTTTTAAAAAGTGGGCGTGGTCGTTCTCCGATTTTGCTAATTTTTATTAAGCATACATATAGTAATAAGAGTAACGTTCCTGCCAAATCTCATCATTATATCTTCAACGACTGCCAAATTACAGCGGTGCCACGCCCATTGTCCAAAATTTTACTAGTTTTCTATTCTGCGTCATAAGTTCAACTCACTTACCTTATCCATATTTGGTAATGAATTATCGCACTTTTTCGTTTTTTCGAAATTTTCGATATCGAAAAAGTGGGCGTGGTTATAGTCCGATATCGTTCATTTTAAATAGCGATCTGAGATGTGTGCCCAGGAATCTACATACCAAATTTCATCAAGATACCTCAAAATTTACTCAAGTTATCGTGTTAACGGTCGGACGGACATGGCTCAAACGAATTTTTTTCGATACTGATGATTTTGGTATATGGAAGTCTATATCTATCTCGATTCCTTTATACCTGTACAACCAACCGTTATTCGATCATAGTTAATATACTCTGTGAGGTCTGCTCAACTGAGTATAAAAATAGCATATAACAATTGCACTCAATGCGCACGAAAGCTTTCGAAAAGCATTACAAATTGGTGTTGAAAATGATAAGAAAGCGTAAAACGAGCCAAATAAAGATTCAAAGCTGATCGATACTGCAAATATTGTATTTGAATGCTGCAACTTCACCTACAATGTGCATTATTTGCACAAGAGGAATAAATAGGCGAATAAATAGAGTCAAGCGGACAATGCACAAGAGATGAGCACACGCGTATATATACTACGAATACATTTCTATACAAACAAACATAGATTTTCCTGCAAATGTGCTAGTTTACACACATACATATGTGTATGAATGTAGTATGACTTAGGGAGTTTTCTATGTAGACTGGTTCTAACTTAAGCTTTGCCGCTAGCAAGGGTATGTGTGTCACGAAGTTAAGCATATATGTACATGTATATGTACATGTATATGTTGGAGTTCGTTATTATTGTACTTTCAGTTTCTCGCTTTCAAATTCTGTGTGTACGTGCATAAGTGTGCGTTGGTAGTATTTGTTCAGCAATTTGAATAAATAAATAAAAGTGCTTACAAACGAATTGCAGGCTATTGAGTTGAGTAACGATTTGCAAAAGCTGAAACCTACATACATATTATTGAATTGCTTGAATAGCTCACTAACGGACTGATTCACTATAACAAAATCATTGAATACTTAGCATGGAATGACTTGTTTGCCGTTGGACTATATAAATGCCCACATACATAACACGAAAAAACATAAAATAACATTTTTGGTGATTTTTTGTGGTTGCCTTCTTTGATTTTATGTTTAATGTTCCACTCTCGCTTTTGTAGCTTTGTTTTATTTGTTATTTGTGTAGTTTAAACGTTTGCCTTGTGTCAAGGGCATTTATTATCTTCAGTTTTGTTTGAATGGTGGCGGTTTATTTTGCTAAAGAAATTTGGGCGCAGTATTACACTTTCAAATCTAGTTCTTTTACTTCCCTTATGTTAGGCAATTTTTAGGTTTTCATTACAAAATTTGGGAATTTTGCAATCTTTTTTTTTAGTTAAGTCTTAAAAAGTCTTGAAACTTGCTCTTTTGGGCAACAAAATTTTTAGTTTTAAGTTTGAGAATTTTATTTGAAATTTTGTGCTCGGTTTTTAAGCAAATTCCCCATAACCTAGAGCCCTGAAACTTTTAACATGAGTTAGAGCACTATTAAAATGCAAATACAAATTTTTTTCTTATTGCCTTTCTTCTAACAAGCTGTTAATTAGCGGTTCCTAACATAGCGGCAAGCTTTTAAGCCCAGAATTTCAGCGAGTTACGAGATTCAAAAATTCCAAAACAAATTTTGTTTCCGACGAAGTCGTAAACTTATTCAGAGTAACTTTTTTTGGAACCGATTTCTACTTTTAAACCTGTAATTTATTCTGGATCGGTTTCTTTGTTAAGCCGGTTACTTTTTTCAACCGGTTACTTTTTCGAACCGGATAACCGTTAACTATTTTTGAACCGGTTACTTTTTTGAACCGGCTTGTTTTCGAACCGGTTACTTTTTTGAAGGGGTAAATTTTGTTGAACCGGTGACTTTTTAAATTGGTTACTTTTTTTTGAACCCGTGACATCTTTTGAACCAATTTGTTGTTGTTGTATTAACGATAAAGAAACTCCCCGAACGTTTTGAGGTGTTATCGATGTTGATGGTTCTTTGCCGGATACAGATCCGGTAAGTTCCGGTAACAAAGCACCATAAAGTTACTAGCCCGTCCATCTCAGGAACTTTTCTAGGCCATACCTTTTTTGAACCGGTTCCTTCTCTTTAACTTATACTGTTTTAAACCGGTTACTGTTTTTGAACCTGTTACTTTTTTGAACCTTTTACTTGTTTGAACCGGTTAATTTTCTTAATTGGATACTTTTTTTGAACCGGTTACTTTTTTAAACTGGGTGCTGTTACCGGTTACTTTTTTGAAACTGTTTACCTTTCCGATTTTTAAAACTGGTACTCTTTGAAGACTTCGATTTTTTGAAAGCGGTTGTCTTTCTAAAACTTGTAGTTGTTTTAAAAACGTCAGTTTTTCGATACGATTTATTTTGTGAAACTGGTTAGATTTTGGAACTGGTAAGTTTTGCTTTTTTAAAACCAGTACCAGTCAGTATTTACATTTTTATACTCAGTTGAGCAGAGCTCACAGAGTATATTAACTTTGATTGCATAACGGTTGGTTGTACAGGTATAAAGGAATCGAGATAGATATAGACTTCCATATATCAAAATCATCAGTATCGAAAAAAATTCGATTGAGCCATGTCCGTCCGTCCGTCCGTCCGTTTGTCCGTTAACACGATAACTTGAGTAAATTTTGAGGTATCTTGATGAAATTTGGTATGTAGGTTCCTGGGCACTCATCTCAGATCGCTATTTAAAATGAACGATATCGGACAATAACCACGCTCACTTTTTCGATATCGAAAATTTCGGAAAATCGAAAAAGTGCGATAATTCATTACCAAATACGCATTAAGCGATGAAACTTAGTACGTGAGTTGAGCTTATGACGCAGAATAGAAAACTAGTAAAATTTTGGACAATGGGCGTGGCACCGCCCACTTTTAAAAGAAGGTATTTAGAAGTTTGGCAAGCTGTAATTTGGCAGTCGTTGAAGATATCATGATGAAAGTTGGCAGGAACGTTACTCTTATTACTTCATATCTGCTTAATAAAAACTAGCAAAACAGGAGAACGACCACGCCCACTTTTTAAAAACATTTTTTTTAAATTCAAATTTTAAAAGAAAAGTTAATATCTTTACAGCATATACGTAAATTATGCCAACATTCAACTCCAGTAATAATCTGGTGCAACAAAATACAAAAATAAAAGAAAATTTCAAAATGGGCGCGGCTCAGCCCTTTTTCATTTAATTTGTCTAGGATGCTTTTTATGCCATAAGTCGAACAAAAATTAACCAATCCTTTTGAAATTTGATAGAGGCTTAGCTCCTGGGACGATAACTGTTTCCCGTGAAAAAGGGCGAAATCGGTGGAAACCACGCCCAGTTTTTATACGCAGTCGGCCGTCTGTCCTTCCGCTCGGCCTTTAACATTATAACTTGAGCAAAAATCGATATATCTTTACTAAACTCAGTTCACGTACTTATCTAACTCACTTTGTATTGGTGTAAAAAATGGCCGAAATCTGACTATGACCACGCCCACTTTTTCGATATCGAAAATTACGAAAAATGAAAAAAATGCCATAATTATATACCAAATACGAAAAAAGGAATGAAACATGGTAATTGTATTGGTCTATTGACGCAAAATATAACTTTAGAAAAAAACTTGGTAAAATGGGTATGACACCTACCATATTAAGTAGAAGAAAATGAAAAAGTTTTGCAGGGCGAAATCAAAAGCCCTTGGAATCTTGGAAGGAATATTGTACGTGGTATTACATATATAAATAAATTAGCGTTACCCGACAGATGATGTTCTGGATCACCCTGGTCCACATTGTGGTAGATATCTCGAAAACGCCTTCACATATACAACTAAGGGCCACTCCCTTTTAAAACCCTCATTAATACCTTTAATTTGATACCCATATCGTACAAACACATTCTAGAGTCACCCCTGGTCCACGTTTATGGCGATATCTCGAAAAGGCGTCCACATATAGAACTAAGGCCCACTCCTATTTAAAATACTCATTAACACTTTTCATTTGATACCCATATCGTACAAACAAATTCTAGAGTCACCCCTGGTCCACCTTCATGTCGATATCTCGAAAAGGCGTCCACCTATAGAACTAAGGCCCACGCCTTTTTAAAATACTCATTAACACCTTTCATTTGATTCCCATATCGTACAAAAAAATTCTAGAGTCACCCCTGGCCCACCTTTATGGCGATATCTCGAAAAGGCATCCACCTATAGAACTAAGGCCCACTCCCTTTTAAAATACTCATTAACACCTTTCATTTGATACCCATATCGTACACACAAATTCTAGAGTCACCCCTGGTCCACCTTTATGTCGATATCTCGAAAAGGCGTCCACCTATAGAACTAAGGCCCACACCCTTTTAAAATACTCATTAACACCTTTCATTTGATACCCATATCGTACACAAAAATTCTAGAGTCACCCCTGGCCCACATTTATGGCGATATCTCGAAAGGGCATCCACCTATAGAACTAAGGCCCACTTCCTTTTAAAATACTCATTAACTCCTTTCATTTGATACCCATATCGTACAAACAAATTCTAGATTCACCCCTGGTCCACCTTTATGGCGATATCTCGAAAAGGCGTCCACCTATAGAACTAAGGCCCACACCCTTTTAAAATACTCATTAGCATCTTTCGTTTGATACCCATATTGTACAAACGCATTCTAGAGTCACCCCTGGTCCAAGTTTATGGCGATATCCCGAAAAGGCGTCCACCCATAGAACAAAGGCCCACTCCCTTTTAAAACACTTATGACACTTTTCGTTTGACACCCATATTGTACAAACACATTCTAGAGTCAACCCAGGTCCACTTTTATAACGATATTCCGAAATGCGTCCACCTATAGAACTAAGGCCCCCTCCCTTTTAAAATTATCATTAACACATTTCATTTGATACCCATATCGTACAAACAAATTCTCGGGTCAGGCCTGGTCCACCTTTATGGCGATATCCCTAAATGGCGTCCATCTATAGATCTATGGCCCACTTCCTCTCAAAATACTCTTTGATACCTTCCATTTGATACACATGTCATACAAACACATTCCAGGGTTACCCTAGGTTCCTATTACAACATGGTGATTTCCCTTACTTTGTCTCCACAGCTCTCAACTGAGTATGTAATGTTCGGTTATACCCGAACTTAGCCTTCCTTACTTGTTTTGGAATCATTTTAGAACCGGTTACTTTTTTAAGAACTGATTATTTTCTTAAACCTGTTAATTTTTTTTTGGAAAGGGCTTCATTTTTGTAACCGGTTCTTGTATTTAAACTGGTTACTTTTAAAGAGCCGGTTACATTTTTAAAATTGTTCTCTTCTTTGGAATTCTTTCGATAACTTCGACGTTATTTTGGTTATTTTTATATTGTATAGATTTGATATAAAAAATTGATAACTTTGCGATAGCAAACCTTTAAATTTATGATAACATATTAAAATGGCAAAAACGGCATATCGATAACTTTTCGATAAATTATCTATAATTTCTTAATAATAAATTGATAGCTTTCCGATATTTTTTTGATAAAAAATCGGTAAAATTTCTATATTTAAACGCATTTTTTTTTGATAACTATAGTACCTAAAGTAAATCGAAAACTTTGAACACTAAATTGATAACTTTTTGATAACTCTTTGATAAACAGTCCATAACTTTTCAACAGTAAACCGATATCGAGCTGGTAACTCTTCGATAAACGATCGATGATTCATTGATAACCTTTGTTATTAATAGCCAATTAAATCGGCAACTCATCATTGAAAAGGAAAACCATCCGTAGCTTTCAACTAAAGAAATTTTCAAAAACCCAATTACTATATTACAAACCCTAGTTCCTAAATCAGTGAGTCATCATTAATTCAATAAACTTCGTTTTAGAATGCCTCCGCAAAAATATAAAATCAAATGAATTTACATAAGAAAAAGCCAAATTAAGTGTTTATTAAGAATTGTATGTAATTAAAATTTGTTTGACTTTGCAAATGTGTATATGCAAATGCATATCCTTGATTTTCTACAATTAAACTCACATATATAGGTACGTGAAATATATAAATTTTAATTAGGGTGGAATAATTTTGCGGTATAACCGTGATCTAAATAGCGCCCAAATAACGCAAAATATCTAGTACTAAACAAATTTTTCTAAGCGAGTATAACAGCTATTGGCTTGATTATTCTTATCTATCTGCATTACGTCGAGAACAGAACTTTATTGTTGAAACCTCAAAAGTTCTCGATTACTATTTGCCTCCTTTTATCGTTCGAATCACTGAACTGTTGAAGGAACAAATTACAATCTTCAGTATATCAAAATGTTCTTTCACAATTGAAATTACTTCGTTTACGCTTAAAATCAGACTGAATTATCATCGCTTGGATAATGCTACTTTTATATTCTCAGTTGCCTCGTTCGCTTATTTCTGCAAGGGTTTATATTTTCAGCCAACAGCCTAATCGATTAGTTACATATTTATTTCTCTCATATGCTGAATCTCATATTCACTATTGCATATATGAAAGTAAAGTCGTATGCGCTCTTTATGGCTCTCTACAAGTGTGTGTAATGTCGCATGTGCTCTTAGCTGCAGTGGATATGTGTGCGTGCTTGTTCGGTGTCCCATCTGCTTAGATTGCAGTTGTGATTGTGCGACATTTATTTACAACTGACATATGATGTGATTACTACAAGCCGATTAAAAGTACACACAAATTCTTCTACAAATTAAAAGTTAAAAAAAAATATTTGGCAAACAAAAACATCCCAATGTGAGTATAAATATTCGCAAAATTATAAAAAAGATTAATAGGCGATATAAAATAAATATACAAGAAATTCAATATCTTAAAAGATTTATTTCATAAGCAACCACAATAAAATAACCAGTATCCAAAATCTTTTTAGTTATATGATTCTAAAGAATAATAAAGCTTTTGATAAATTAAAATAGAAAATCAATAAACTCAATTATTTAGCAATAAAATGAAATAAATCTTCAGATGTTTGTAGGAATAAATGCAGATCGAAATAACTAAAAGCAAAACGCATGTAAAAATCTCTATGTATTTGTATAAATGTATGTGTTATAAGGAAGGCACTTTTCCAGAATATAAACGAAAAGGTTAAAATTTTTTTGGAACTTAGTACATAAGCCAACCAAAATTTAGGCATTATCCGATATATATGCTAAAACAAATATAAAAATATGAACATAAATGTATGTTGGAATAAATACAATTTGTTTCTAAGTGCATTCATTCGTAATACCAAAAAGCTTTTTGCTCAATTGAGTTCTTCTTCTGCTGGCGGCGCACTTGATCTGCATTTGAGACGAAATAAAATGCAAATTTCAAACTAAAATATTGCATTACATTACCATAGATGCCTTGAAATGGAAATAAATTGAAGCACAAATGTAGATTTAGGAAAGTTGGCCAATGACACATTCATTTAAGCATGCACTGTAGAAAACCCAACTGACAAGTTATGCAAAGTAGTATAGTTTCGATAGAATGTGAAAAGTAGTATAGCTTCGATAGAAATTAGCTAGACAAATACTATTCAAGACACACACGAAGGATGTGAAATGAGATGAATACTGGTGTAATTGCCCTTTACACCTCTTTTAGCTAGTCACCTATCTATAAGTTAACAAAATTCTCATTTTCTACATGTTATCTCAAGCATCGGCTATCAGTTAAGTGCAAGCTAAAGTTGTGAACAGAAGTCAGCTGTTCTTCTGACTTTCGTGCATCTACAATCAATTTTTCATATTGATACAAATGATCGATTGTTCACAATTATCGGGTAGTCAAAATTTTATTACAAATTGATTTGAGTTGTATCGATATGCTTAAAGAAAACCTTGTCACCGACCTTCACTTTGAACTTCGACCTCTTAGGAACCAGCTCAGTGATTCTTTGTCCCACTTGATCTACCCCTGCATTCCCATTTCGATAAAATTATGGTGTGAAATCTCACCCAGGGTGCAATCGTCGTTATATAACAGTCTGTCCTATCTAGCATGCTGGAGCGAGCTAAGTCGGAGAGTCCAAATATTCGAATTGCCTGCAAAATTACTGCCTAAAAGTTTAAAAAAAAAAAAAAAATTGTCTCAAACATTTTTATTCTGCTTTTTCTGGAAAGTCGAGCCTAGGAGCTTCGGTACGGCAGCAGACCACATTACTTCTATACCACGGCGTGCGTGGATGAACCTCTACATAATAATAGGTTCACTGTGTCCAAGACGTTCAAGAAAAGGTTAGAAGTCAAACCCGTATTATCAATTTATTATAGAAATGTTGACGATTTTGCATTCATAAGTTATCAGTTTCTATAGACATGTTGTAGGCGTGTAATCCATAAGTTATCGTTTTTTAGGTGTGTTACAGTTGAGATATATACAAGTTTTCGATTTTTTATCGAAGTTTTAAAAATGTGAAACTTATAACTAAAATTATCGATAATTTATCGATTGGTTATCGGTTTGTTATCGTATTCTTATGCAAAAATACCGGTTTTCCAAATGTTATCGAAGTTTTACAAATTTGCAACTTATAACTAAGATTATCGATTATTTATTGATTGGTTATCGACGAGTTATCGATTTGTTATGCAAAAGATATTGGTTACTCATTTAAAATAATCGATATATAATCAAATGGCTATCGATATGTTACTATATATATTTGCTATTCATGGTCAAAAAGTTTTCAATTATTTATCGAAAATGTATAAATATTCTTAATGGCATCGAAGGTTTATCGAGAAGTTATTGAGTTGTTATTGGAGTTTTACCAATTTGCTATCGGGAAGTTATCGGAAGGTTACAATTTTTTTGTCGATTTCTTGTCAAAAGTTATAGAAATTTTATCGGTTTCCTTATTACAAAATTATCTCTTATCGGAGCGTTACTAATATGAATCGACGTGTTGTTGATTTTAGCGGACACCCATGAAATTTTAAATAAATGACATATCCGTAACCCGTCGATCACAAGCCTATAAGAAACCAATAAAAGGCTGACGACAAGGCGCTAACAAACCGATGATGAACCGATAGGTCGACGATAATAATGCGCTATCGATAATAAGCCTATAATAAAACAATAATTTGTAATTATCGTTTATTACCGATAAGAATCAGACGAAGCTCTTCTCAAACAAGTCGGAAAATTTTGTTTCTGGTAAAGTTACCTCTGTAATGGTCTAACTTCAATCCTTAGTCGAGCTCTAGCAAACTTAACATACTAACTTTTGTAATTCACCATATGACCAAAATTTTTCTATACTCAGTTGAGCAGAGCTCACAGAGTATATTAACTTCGATGGATAACGGTTGGTTGTACAGGTATAAAGGAATCGAGATAGATATAGACTTCCATATATCAAAATCATCAGGATGGAAAAAAAATTTGATTTAGCCATGTCTGTCCGTCCGTCCGCCCATTAACACGATAACTTGAGTAAATTTTGAGGTATCTTAATGAAATTTGGTACGTAGGTTCCTGAGCACTCATCCCAGAATGCTATTTAAAATGAACGATATCGGACTATAGCCACGCCCACTTTTTCGAAAAAGTGTGATAATTCATTACCAAAGACGGATAAAGCGATGAAACTTGGTAGGTCAGTTGAACTTATGACGCAGAATAGAAAACTAGTAAAATTTTGGACAACGGGCTTAGCACCGCCCACTTTTAAAAGAAGGTAATTTAAAAATTTTGCAAGCTGTAATTTGGCAGTCGTTGAAGATATCATGATGACATTTGGCAGGAACGTTAATCCTATTACTATATGTATGCTTAATAAAAATTAGGAAAATCGGAGAATGACCACGCTCACTTTAAAAAAAATAAAAAAAAATTTAAGTCAAATTAAGAAAAAAAAGTTAATATCTTTACAGTATATAAGTAAATTATGTCACTATTCAGCTCCAGTAATGATATGATGCAACAAAATATAAAAATAAAAGAAAATTTCAAAATGGGCGTGGCTCCGCCCTTTTTCATTTAATTTGTCTAGGATACTTTTAATGCCGTAAGTTTAACAAACATTTACCAATCCTTGTGAAATTTGGTAGGGTCTTAAATTCTAGGACGATAACTTATTTCTGTGAAAAAGGGCGAAATCGGTTGAAGCCACGCCCACTTTTTATACACAGTCGACCGTCTGTCCTTCCGCTCGGCCGTTAACACGATAACTTGAATAAAAATCGATATATCTTTGCTAAACTCAGTTCACGCACTTATCCGAGCTCACTTTGAATTGGTATAAAAATGGCCGAAATCCGACTATGACCACGCACTCTTTTTAGATATCGAAAATTACGAAAAATGAAAAAAATGCCATAATTCTATACCAAATACGAAAAAAGGGATGAAAAATGGTAATTGGATTGGTTTATTGACACAGAATATAACTTTAGAAAAAAATTTTGTAAAATGGGTGTGACACCTACCATAATAAGAAGAAGAAAACGAAAAAATTTTTGCAGGGCGAAACAAAAGCCCTTGGATTCTAGGCAGGAATACTCTTCGTGGTATTACAAAAATAAACAAATTAGCGGTATCCAACAGATGACGTTCTGGGTCACCCTTTTTTGGTCGATATCTGGAAAACGCCTTCACATATACAACTACCACCACCCTTTTAAAGCCCTCATTAATATCTTTAATTTGATACCCATATCGTACAAACAAAGTCTAGAGTCCACCTATAGAACTAAGGCGCACTCCCTTTTAAAACCCTCATTAATACCTTTAATTTGATACCCATATCGTACAAACATATTCTAGAGTCATCCCTGGTCCACCTTTATGGCGATATCTCGAAAAGGCGTCCACCTATAGAACTAAGGCCAACTCCCTTGTAAAACCCTCATTAATACCTTTAATTTGATACCCATATCGTACAAACACATTCTAGGGTCACCCCTGGTCCACCTTTATGGCGATATCTCGATAAGGCTTCCACCTATAGAACTAAGGCCCACTCACTTTTAAAATACTCATTAACCCCTTTGATTTGATACCCATATCGTACAAACAAATAGAGTCAACCGTGATCGACCTTTATGGCGATATCCCTAAATGGCTTCTACCTATATACCTATGGCCCACTCCCTCATAAAATACTCTTTAATGCCTTCCATTTGATACACATATCATACAAACACATTCCAGGGCTACCCTCGGTTCATTTTCCTAAATGGTTATTTTCACTTATGTTGTCACCATAGCTCTCAGCTGAGTATGTAATGTTCGGTTACACCCGAACTTAACCTTCCTTACTTGTTTTTTTGTAAATTCATAAATAAAAAAATGATGAGTGTTATGACAGTCTCATTGAAAAATGAGATAGAAATATTACAGTTCAATAGAAACAGAAATAAATAACTTTAAATGTTTGAAAAACAGCTACTGTATTACACTTATTTTTATTGATCACTGCTTGTCACGCTCGGTGTGGATTTTTTTCTGTGCAAAAAATTTGTTAAGTAACTGTATTGAGCTGTTATTTGATAAAATATTGATTTAGCATGTAATGTTATATATCATTCAAATTATGGGTGATAAGCACTAAATATGTAGTTAGTAAAAAAAAAAAACCTATCGAGCCGTGCTTGAAACAATACAAAAACACCACACTCATTCAAGTACTCAATTTAAATTTAAATTTTTATTTTTGGGGCACTTAGGGAGAGCAAATTTAGTTCATTTGATTTTTTTTAGAGTTTTGAGGATTTTGTAATGGTCCAGGGGCGTTATGTATGTACATTAGGGTGGTCGCAAAAAGAAATATTTTATTTTCAGTCTTACTCTTCCAAACGGTAATACATAGATCAAAAATATCATATGAAATTTTGATAAAACTTGGTGATATTTCGACGCGGATTGGATGTTTCGTGGAGTGTAATTTCGTACAGATGGATGTGGAGTTTCGCACAGAGCTCTCATGCTCAGATTGCTTTACAAAAACTTAACCATATATATTATTTCTAATTGCTGTTTTTATGTACGTGTCCCTTTTTCGCCCTTATTTGGAATCAAAATGTATAAATAAAGTTTTGTTGTAAAGGAGATTCGGGCTTTTTGCGAGCTTTGGCAATTTTGGTTGTAGTGCTTTTGTTTAGCTATATTTTATTAAGATAATTTGCTAAAAATAAACGATTGTGAGCACACAAAGAAATCTATTTGTACTATAGCACTATTGTGAATATTTGCACTGCATTACCGGCAGTTGCTCTCATACACCAAATGGCAGCGCAAGCTGTAAATTTTAATTGATTGATAGAACAGCTGATTTATGTTGATATGTGATAAGAGACTTTTAGATTGGTTGCGCAAGATGCGCACGTGTACGGCTCGTTTAATAAAATCTAAATTTTAACCACTGTGCGGTAGCCATAGGTACCAAACATCCAAGTGTAATACCGTCTATTGTATTGAAAAATCTTAACTTTGAACCCCGGACCAAAATTTATATGCAATATTTTTCATCTAGATATTACCGTTTGGAGGGACGCACGGTGGGGTATTTGAACAATCTAGCTGGCCGCAAGACGATTTCTCAAAATATTCCAATTTTTTTTTAATATACTCCCTGGTGTTCCTAGATGCCCACTGAATAGTATACATACCCAAAACCCATCTGGAATGTCAACGGAGCTAACCGCGCCCATTTAAAGTTGTATAAAAGTTGTGTGCACTTCGATGTATTTTTGGATCAAAAAGCTATATACCTTTCTAACCTCAATATTTGTTCACTTGTTTAGCCTTAATAAAATCTAGTTACATTTTCTTTTAGGAGAGGTTAATGTGTTTTTAATTCATATGTTAGATTTTTTATACCGCATGTTTTAACTGAGTTTTTCTACCTATATATATATTAAATTTTTTAAATACCTTGCAAACAAAAAAATGTATCTTTTTTTCATCGTATATCATGTCAGTAATTTTTTAGCAATACATAAGCTTGTGTTTCAAAGTTTCAAAGTTTAATAACAAGAATTGCTGCGCATACTCGGGATTTTTTGAGTGGTGGTCAATTTTGTAAGAGACTGATACTCTTGGCAAAAGGTGGCAACCTTGTGAAAACATCCTCAGTGGTAACACCTAGGTGAAAAGTCTTAAAATGTAATACTATATCGCTGAAATAAATTTGATTAAAATCGGTTAAGCCATTTCCGAGCTGGTAGTGGATATACAAAGAAATATAAAATAGAATGTGAGGTGGCAACCCCAAGTGGCAACACTTCTTAAAAATGTCAATAGAAATGCGGAGTAAAATACTTTTCGTTTGATACCCATATTGACATATCCATGTAGTGCCAAAAAATTACCCCGGGTCCATCCGAAAACGGCGGCCCGATCCACAGTATTTCTGCGCAGAACACAGTGATTTACTGTCAAATATTCGGTTTGATAACAATGAAGTGAGACAACCTCTTTTTGAACGGAAATTACTGCTGTTTCAATTTTGGCCAGCTAGATTGATCAAATACCCCACCGTGCGAAGATACTGTAAGACATCACTTATTTGATTTATAATTACCACCCTAATATAAATATTTAGATATGAGATAAACTAGAAAATTTCAAAAAATAATTTCAATTTCGTTTCAAGGCAACTGCTGGGTGATAAGCATTACAATAAAAATCTATAATATTACCATACACGAATAGCAAATTATATGAACGAGCGAAATAAAAAAGCTAAAAATAGAAAAAAAATAAGCTCCCATAAAATCTTAAAACATATACCCAGATGTGTACACCAAAAGCATAAAATTACCTATCTGATCGTGGAAAATTAATTTGTTTTATTTTTCAACCAAAACCTAAATCAAACAAGTAAGGAAGGTTAAGTTCGGGTATAACCGAACATTACATACTCAGTTGAGAGCTATGGTGACATAAAAAAAACAAAAATAACCATGTAGGAAAATGAACCGAGGGTAACTCTGGAATGTGTTTGTATGACATGTGAAATGAAAGTGGCTAGTGAGTATTTTAAAAGGGCGTGGGCTTAGTTCTATAGGTGGACGCCATTTCCAGATATCGCCATAAAGGTGGACCAGGGGTGACCCTAGAATTTTTTTGTACGATATGGGAATCAAAGGAAAGGTGTTAATGAGGGTTTAAAAAGGGAGTGGTGGTAGTTGTATATGGGAAGGCGTTTTCCAGATATCGACCAAAATGTGGAGCAGGCTGACCCAGAACATCATCTGTCGGATACCGCTAATTTATTTATATATGTAATACCATGAACAGTATCCTGCCAAGATTTCAAGAGTTTTTTATTTCGTCCTGCAGAACTTTTTCATTTTCTTCTACTTAATATGGTAGGTGTCACACCCATTATACAAAGTTTTTTTCTTAAGTTATATTTTACGTCAATAAACCAATCCAATTACCATGTTTCATCCCTTTTTTCGTATTTGGTATAGAATTATGGCATTTTTTAATTTTTCGTAATTTTGATATCGAAAAAGTGGGCGTGGTCATAGTCGGATTTCGGCCGTTTTTTATACCAATACAAAGTGAGTTCAGATAAATACGTGAACTGAGTTTAGTAAAGATATATCGATTTTTGCTCAAGTTATCGTGTTAATGGCCGAGCGAAGGACAGACGGTCGACTGTGTATAAAAACTGGGCGTAGATTAAACCGATTGCGCCCTTTTTCACAGAAAACAGTTATCGTCCTGGGAGCTAAGCCCCTACCAAATTTCACAAGGATTGGTGAATTTTTTTTTCGTCTTATGGCATTAAAAGTATCCTAGACAAATTAAATGAAAAAGGGCGGAGCCACGCCCATTTTGAAATTTTCTTTTATTTTTGTATTTTGTTGCACCATATCATTACTGGAGATAAACCTTGACATAATTTACTTATTTACTGTAAAGATATTAAATTTTTTGTTAAAATTTGACTTTAAAAAAATTTTTTTTAAAGTGGTCGTGGTCGTTCTCTGATTTTGCTAATTTTTATTAGGCATACATATAGTAATAGGAGTAATATTCCCAACAACGAGAGTATCAGCTTAAATCATTAATCTAAACAGAGATAACCTACGAAATCTCACAGCGTACTTTACAGAACACTGTGGTCTACAATGTCAACTTAGTAAGTTAAATTTATCCGATACACAAATGTGTTGCTCTTGTGAGCTGGAGCATGAAACGCCGGTTCTGATTGTCTGCGAATGCGTCGCGCTGGCAAGGCAGATACACGCCCATCTAAATAGCGTGACTCTTAATCTCTTTGTAATATGGAGTAAAAACCCTGAAGGGGTTCTTAATTACATCAAAAGGTCACACATACACTAATAGGCAGAAATATTAACAAAATATATCTTAATAGAGGTCGCAAGACATCGAAACCTAATAATAATACTAGTTGTGTCTCCGGTTTGATACTTTACGTATATATAAAATACTACTGCTTTGGGCCTTTTCTTTAGCTTGATCTTTTCTCCTGCATAAGGGCTTCCACCTTCTCCCGCTGAGCTTTAGTTCGATTAACTAGATTTCTGACTCATTCAGATGGTCCAATGGTACGTTGAAGGAATGGACCTTGCCAATTTCAACGCCTGGTGATTTTAACGCCCCACAATCGGAGTATTTTACTTTTTGGAACTTCACCTCATATCATACCTAAATTTTCGCTTCGCTGGAGCACTTTTTCAAACATAAGATCATCAGTCAAGGAACAAGGGTTCCATGGGAAGTTCGTATCCAAATGGCTAATGTTTCTAATGACATACTTCATGCCTCCAGTGTTCAAGATCTGCGCGCAATTAGCGGTTTTAACATCGGGTGGTATCACTATTTTTTTGCAGCCCAAAAGTATAACGCCAAAAGTCTGTTATCGTTAAAGACTGCTAATGACATTGCCCTGCGGCTCTCGCACCTGCTTTCTGTGGGCACAAGCTAACCAGTTGGAATGAATGAGCTGCGGAGCAAATAACTTTCTACCGACACAAGGGCAAGACTTAGTTATCAAGAAAAAAACTGGTGTCAGCAAAGGCATGGGTGCCCAAATAGTAGGCCATTCCAATAATGCATTCGGTTCCAAAAAAGTAGCCGGTCTCTAAAGTGCACTCGGCCTCTTAAAAGCATCCCGTTTTTAGAAAGGACCCCATTTCAAAATACAAAGCGGTATATAAAAAGGAATCCATGTAACATATTCTAAATTTTATTTGTTTTCAAAAATAAACCGATTCAAAGACATTTCAAAATATAATCGGTTCTTAAAAGTAACTTGGAACGTGTTAAAAAAATGAAATTTTTTCGAATAAAGTATCGGTTCAAAACTGGTAGCTGGTTCTGAAAAGGAACTGAGGACTAAAAAGTCATTGCTTCCAAAATGAGTCAGTAAACCATTCCAGAAGAGATACTCTGGTACCAAAAAGTAAATCGGTTCACGAAAATAGCTACAAATTATTTTTGGCTTTTCAAACGTTCAACTACAGCTGGGTATAAGGATTTATACATATATAAAGTGCTTAACACGTAAAGCTTATTAAATCAACGAGATCCCAGAACCAAATAAAAAAAAGCGAAATATTAAAAATAAAAGCAAAGCACAAAAAATTTAAAGCTAATCAGCATTCAGAACAGGCCCCTTCCGCTTTACGCAAATCACTTAGAAATTCAAACATATCGAAAAGCGCACGCTACATGTTGTATGTACTCATAGCATATGGAAACTCGTATGCGTCAACAATTGAGCCGGGCCGGTAGTAACTCACACGCTAAGCGCTGAACCGAAACACATGCTCACGCTCAAAGCAAAGCATCAGTTTATGATTGACATTCCCTGTGTAAAAGCTTGATGAGTGCATAACTGGCAAGTACAAAAATAGCGTCAAAACGCGCTAACGTGCTCACCACTTCAGTTCATTATGTCGTCGACGGCGCAACTAAAATCGTTAAATACAAAATTTAACGCGTTTAATTTGCAGCTAGTTTTTCTTTTAATAATTTGCGCAAGTATTCAACAAAATTTATGTAATGCGACGCGCGTAGAACGTGAAAACACTCATCATCGCGTTAAACGCATAGTTGGCGGGCGACAGTCAAAAGCGCCACCGCCAGACGATCCCGTAGTCTTCACGCGCACCTTTAATCGCGATGCGCGCGTCGAAGGTTTTCGTAACAACCGCACCGGCATTTACTCTTTCTTAGGAATGCATTATGCCCAACCACCAATTGGATTATTACGTTATGCGCGTCCCGTCTACAAACGCATGGCTGGTGATATTAATGCTACGCGCCATGGTCCTCCGTGCATACAACCCGATCCATATGATCCAATTCTCATTGTAGGTGAAGAGAACTGCTTACTGCTAAATGTTTATACACCACGTATGCCCGATGAAACGACCGGTTTGCCCGTTTATGTATGGATACATCCGGGTGGTTTTCGTTATGGTTCTGCAGCACAATATGATGCCACACCTATGGCGCAGCAAGGTGTTATTGTTGTGGCGCCACAATATCGTCTCGGCTCTTTGGGTATTATGGGTGATGGTACAAAAGAATTTGATGGCAATTTGGCGATTTTCGATATGGCAGCGGCATTACGTTGGGTTAATGATTATATTCATCATTTTGGCGGCGATCCAAAGCAAGTCAAGGCCATTGGACATGGTTCGGGTGCAGCGAGTGCAATGTATTTATCAATGTCACGTTCGGCACGTTCCGCTGCTGATTTATCGGGTGTGGTGGCAATGTCAGGTTCAGCGCTTTCACAATACGCAGCCGATAAGGAACCGGTGCAGAGTGTTGAAGAGGTGGCGACCATAAACGGTTGCCCGACTACGAATGAACTAACAATTGTGCAGTGCTTGAGAAAGGTAGATATGAAATTGTTTGTATGTGTGTGTAAGATGAAGTGAGAGTGTGCGAAATGAAACGAACAAAGTTGTTTAACTCTGAGTGACCTTGAGAAAAAGAAGTCATAAGCTAAGTATAAAAATGAAACCAAAATATGAAGTGACGACGGTTTAAATCTTTAAAAATACCAAAATGCCTAAATAACGAGCTCTCCGGGTGACCTGTAATAGTGCCACTACTAAAGTCAATTGACATTCATTGACGTTTGAAAGAGAACTAATGACAATGACATTTATTTCAAACTCGAAACAGAGTCACTAAAAAAGTAAACGCTGACTACAAATTTAGCAGCCCGCTGTGCACTTTAAATATTATTAACAGTTCTAGACTAAATATGTGGACTGTGATTTCATAGCAGAAAGCTTGTGATCCATTTTGATGAGTTGACAACTAGGCGGCTTGACTGCTGCCAAGGAGCAGCTCATTTGGGCAAGTGTTTAGCTGGATCTGTGACTTCCTATTAATTAGCAAAACTGCATGTGGCAACGGTTCAAT
Organism: Eurosta solidaginis; assembly: GCF_040869045.1. NCBI lineage: Eukaryota > Metazoa > Arthropoda > Insecta > Diptera > Tephritidae > Eurosta > Eurosta solidaginis. The sequence goes on from NC_090320.1 coordinate 272,752,506, forward strand.
TACATATACGGTGGACATCAATCTAAGATATTTAGTTCGGAGAGTGGAGCACGTACCCACTGAGGCATTTGAGTATCTTCCCCGCAAAAACTAAATAGCTCAGCATAATATGATGATTCCACCACGACTTCCTCCATCGGTTTACACAGCTGATGAATAAATAGATGAACTTTGGTAGAGCTGTCCAGGCTGACGCTGATATCAGGCGAGCACTTGGTCAGTTAATTCGATGCCCACCGAAAAAGGAGTGGTGTAATAAGAGCCTCATAGTCGGTATTAGTAGCCACATTCAGTCACACAAGTGCCTGCTTGGATCAAAATAGCTGCTTTTGCTGGCGCCTAGTCAATTTTTCTTATCAACAAAATGTCGATGCAACTTCTGTTCAGGTCAAGCCGTGACAGCTCTTGACCGAAACCATGTATAGTTTAGTGTTTTGAAAGTCACTTACTTTCGAAGTAATTATTAAATTTAAACTTAAAACGGCTGATAATAGCACGCCTAACGCATCTCTTATAGTAACAGCCCCAGTTGAAGGGGTTTGCAGTATTCGGGCAGCCAAAATTTTATGCTGATACCTCCTCTGACAGAACAACTTCCCCATTCCCGTATACAATACTTGAACAGGTTCAGCAAACTTCCATCCGATATAAATTTCCCACCACATTCCTCCCTAAACAGAGTATTAATGATGAGTCTAGCAACAGCAGCAACGGACAGTGTACAGCAAGTTTGTCTTCCCACGGATGATATCGAAGTTTGTCGGACTACCGAGGTATCTCTGAAGTACATACTCACGTCGCTTGTCTCCTTATTACAGTGTAGGCTATGGCAATTTGGACTAGAAATTTTAATGTGGTCCTTATAAATCGTTCGATATGTGGTTGGGCTTGTATCTTTATGGTGCTTGTAAGCACAACGTACTGGAGTTATACCCGGAAAAGGCATATCTACTTCGATATCACTTCCCAAAACCTTCGGGGAGTGTTTTTATCGCTGCAACAACAACAACAGCACCAAACACTTCACCGATTAAAAGTTCTTAGCCGTAATATGTCTTAAGCTACTTATCTACCAAATTATCGGTGGATAGCTTATAAAAAAATTTTACAAAAACCATTCAAAAGTTGTTCGATAGCACCGGGAAAGACACTGATAGTACACTGTTAGTCCTTCTTTGCCCAAAAAGGCTACCAAAGCTTGCAGAGAATCTCCGTTGGCCGCCCTTTGCAATATACATGCTACGGTCACTACAGATGTCTCGAGAAATCTGTTACCGATTATAGTCCCTGGGTATGCTCCACACAATTTTCCAAAGGCCGACCTTAAAATTGCATACATTCAAGTAACTTCACCTCTTATCTTAGTACCAATCGCAAAGATTGATTCTATTGGCTTCACTCAACCAACCACATTGAAATTTGCTTCCCATACTGAAATCGATTTTTCTTCGGTACATCCGTAGCCTAGACAGTTGGTGTTGCTATTGTGTACCCTCTTCAAAATTTTTCAGCAACAAGCTTTTAGGCTTAGGCTTGATTGCGTATAAGGCGAGGATAGACAGAGACTTCCTATCTTTCTTCGAGATAACTGCAGATACCTGAAAGTAGGTGCCAAACGACTTAAGATATTTTTTCCGGGTTTCCAGCTTATGTAAAAAAATAAAAAAAATGAAACCGAGGAAAGCGGATACTCCTCGATCTTGAAATGAGATAATTTACCACACTTTCGCGCTCACAAGACTTCAATATGTGAAGCATCGCTATAAGCGTAAAGAAAGGCTCTAAGTCTATGAAATCAAATCCTACACTAGAGACAATATTTTTGCAAGAACAACTGAGTTATACAATTTCCTGGACGACTATGGCTATGGAAAATCCATTTGATTGCATCTCGGACTGGGTATAAAACATTCAAGTCCCATCACAAGAAAAATTAAAAAGTTGCACGATGAATTTTGACTGAGAAGCTTTATATGACATAAATACACTTGGAGTGTTTGCGAAACCTCCTGCCGAAACGCAATTGCATATAGAAAAACTTTTTTCTAATTGAATAAACCTTTTTTATAAGTTTTTATGTTGATTTTTCCTGGACTTGAACCCAGGCCGTTTGGTAGAGTAGGCGAAGCAAGCTACCACCACACCACTACGGTCTTGCTAAACCATTTTCGTTTCTTTTCAGAAATCAGCTAAAGAGATCATTGAAAACGACTCAAAAATTCAGACAGAACGGCTTGCTGGACGCGCGCTAGTCAAAGGTCTATCAGGAAATGTTGGCTTTATGCCACACATAGAAGGGGAAAACGATGGACGTGCGTTGCCGAGCATAATTGAGAGTGAGCCGGATCAACAGCTGCGGAGCGGCAATTTCACAGCGATACCTTTGTTAACGGGCGTGACCAAACATGAAACTGCAAATGCTGTGAGCGTTAATAAAATCAATCAAATATTTGGATCTGCGGAAAAATTTCTTAGTTCTTTAACCGATGCATTGAAGGATCTGACTGGATTCCTGCGCATTGATCAGATAACTGGAGAAATAGCAAAACCGATGCTGCCGGGCTTGAGCGCTGCCTTAACGCCGACACTGAATGATGTGCTGAAGGTGCCTGAAATGCTTAATTTGGATCAAGTGCTGTCGAAGGTAAATTTTATAACTTTATCTTAAGTCTCATAATGTATTTACATTCCTTCATATCCTTAAAAGGTTATAGAATCCACCACCGACATTCTCTTCAATCTACCCGCTGTACTAACGACGCAAGTTTGGTCCAAAATTGCACCCTCATTTATGTACAGCTTTGAATACAATGGCACACGCTCCAAGGGTATAAATTTTCTGCGTGGTTTGCCGATCGTTTCCGAACAATCTGCTTATAGCAACTCTGAAGTCGTGGCACATGGCGATGAATTGGGTTATATGTTTAATGTAAATGATTTATTTGGTAATCCTATACCAGAAGCTCAACTAAGCGGTGATGCGGACTTAAAAGTGCGCACGAACTTAATTGGTATGTTAGTAAAGTTTGCAAAATCATTTGGAAATGGTGACAAAACGGAGGGAACTACAGAAGATTCGCTTTTCAAAAGTGTAACCGGTGATGGCATACCATACATCAAGGTTGATACAGAGCTTAGCGCAGATAGTGATTTTCGTTTTTGTGAGCTCTCTGTTTTAGGCGCTTCGCTAACACCATTGACTTCGACATCCTGTCAAAGTTTAGCTGGTTTACTAACTCCACTGACAGGTGTAGTAGGTGATAGACTTGGTGGTATGCTGGGTGGCGTAAGTAATGCTTTAGGTGGCGGTGCTGGTGGTGAAAATAATTCTGGCTCAAGAGCTGGTGGTGGTCTAGGCAATACGCTGGGTGGTGTATTAGGTGGCGGAGGAGGTGGCGCTAGAACAACTGGAGGCAAGAAACCTGGAGGACAAGCGGTTAATAGCAGGGAAACCGGTGGTTTGTTGGGGGGTGGCGGTCTACTTGGCTAATTTGTTAATTATACTTGAAATATGTTTTGAATGTATAAAAGTACTTTTTTAAATAAAGGAATGTTTTTACAGAAGTGAAAAATTTTAATTTGGTTTTATAAATTTTGTATTTTCAGCCTTTAAATAGAGACTATTAAGTAAAGTGAATTGTGCTTTCCTGCAGGCTGTTTCAAACAAAAAACTTTGATCCAACTAACAACAGCTACAACTACAACTTTTGTGCGTTAACATATCTTCAGATTCGGTAGGTGTTTTTCTCAAACAAGAAACCCCTCCTCACTTTCCTTCCAGAGTGCGTCTGAATAAGGGTCAATTTTAAGTGATTGCCCTTCCGCATACGCAAAGAGAACACAGTTATTATAGGGATGCAGACCCTTGGTCTGATCCAACCTAAAATATGAAGTCAAAGCACATCCAATTTTATACCCAGCTGTACTTGTACACAGGATATTATAACTTTGATTGGATAACGGTTGGTTGTACAGGTATAAAGGAATCGAGATAGATATAGACTTCCATATATCAAAATCATCAGTGTCGAAAAAAAAATTTGATTGAGCCATGTCCGTCCGTCCGTCTGCATGTTAAAACGATGACTTGAGTAAATATTGAGATATCTTCACCAAATTTGGTACACGAGCTTATATGGACTCAGAATAGATTGGTATTGAAAATGAGCGAAACAGGATGACAACCACGCCCACTTTTTATATATATATATAACATTTTGAAAAACACAAAAAACCTGATTACTTAGTAAATAATAAACCTAGAAAGTTGCAATTTGACGTGTCGACTGATATTCAGACTCTTGATAAAAATTTGAAAAAAAAATTTTTAAATGGGCGTGACACCGCCACTTGTGATAAAATCAATTTTAAAAATATTATTAATGATAAATCAAAAATCGTTAAACCTATCGTAACGAAATCCGGCAGAGGGCTGTCTTTACTATAAGGAATGATTTGAAGAAAAACTAACGTAATCGCTTAAGTACCATGCCCACTTTTATATAAAATATTTTCAAAAGGGTTGTGGATGAATAAAATAAGCTTTATCTTCAAACTCCCTTGGTGGGACCAATTGGCGCCGGTTGGCAGAGAGAAGGAGCGACTGGCGCGCCTTGTTGGACGGCCGTAACCGTTTAGATGGTTAAGCGCCAATTAAGTAAGTAAGTATGTAAGTAAATATCTTTGCAAAAAAGAGCTTCATATCAATGGTATTTCATTTCCCAAGTGGATTTATAACAAAAATAGGAAAAACTTCAAATTTAAAACAACTAAGGACGGGACTGTCTTCGGCTGTGCGGAAGACTTCATACCTTTCATGAATGGGGCTGAATAATAATCTTATTCCGTTCGTAATCTCCAAATAATGGGATGTATAAGATAAGAAATATATAGTGAACATGTATGATGTGCATACTTAAACGATTTTTAAGATAAATATAAAATAAACAAGTAAGGAAGGATAAGTTCGGGTGTAACCGAACATTACATACTCAGTTGAGAGCTATGGAGACAAAATAAGGAAAATCACTATGTAGGAAAATGAACCTAGGGTAACCCTGGAATGTGGTTGTATGACATGTGTATCAAATGGAAGGTATTAAAGAGTATTTTAAGTGAGAGTAGGCCATAGTTCTATGGATGGACGCCGTTTAGGGATATCGCCATAAAGGTGGACCAGGGCCGACTCTAGAATTTGTTTGTACGATATGGGTATCAAATGAAAGGTGTTACTGAGCATTTTAAGAGGGACTGGGCCTTAAGTCTATCGGTGGACGCCTTTTCGAGATATCGCCATTAAGGTGGACCAGGGGTGACTCTAGAATTTGTTTGTACGATATGGGTATCAAATGAAAGGTGGTAATGAGTATTTTAATAGGCAATGGGCTTTAGTTCTATAGGTGAACGCCTTTTCGAGAAATCGCCATAAAGGTGGACCAAGGGTGAGTCTAGAATATGTTTGTGCGATATGGGTACCAAATGAAAGCTGTTAATGAGTATTTTGAAAAGGAGTGATCCTTAGTTCCATAGGTGGACGCCGTTTCGAGATATCGCCATAAAGGTGGATCAGGGGTGTCTCTAGAATGTGTTTGTACGATATGTGAATCAAATGAAAGGTGTTACTGAGCATTTTAAGAGGGAGTGGGCATTAGGTCTATACGTGACGCCTTTTCGAGATATCGCCATTAGGGTGGGCCAGGGGTGACACTAGAATATTTGTACGATATGGGTATCAAACGAAAAGTGTTACTGAGCATTTTAAGAGGGAGTGGGCATTAGGTGTATGGGTGGACGCCTTTTCGAAATGTCGCCATTAGGGTTGGCAAGGGGTGACTCTTGAATGTGTTTGTATGATATGGCTATCAAATGAAAGATGGTAGTGAGTATTTTAAAAGGGAGTAATCCTTAGTTCTATAGGTGGACGCCTTTTCAAGATATCGCCATAAAGGTGGACCAAGGGTGACTCTAGAATGTTTGTACGATATGGGTATCAAACGAAAGGTGTTACTGAGCGTTTTAAGAGGGAGTGGGCATGAGGTCTATAGGTGGACGCCTTTTCGAGATATCGTCATTAGGGTGGGCCAGGGGTGACTCTAGAATGTGTTTGTACGATATGGGTATCAAACGAAAGGTGTTACAGAGCATTTTAAGAGGGAGTGGGCATTAGGTCTATAGGTGGACGCCTTTTCGAGATATCGCCATTAGGGTGGGCCAGGGGTGACTCTAGAATGTTTGTACGATATGGGTATCAAACGAAAGGTGTTACTGAGCGTTTTAAGAGGGAGTGGGCATGAGGTCTATAGGTGGACGCCTTTTCGAGATATCGTCATTAGGGTGGGCCAGGGGTGACTCTAGAATGTGTTTGTACGATATGGGTATCAAATGAAAGGTGGTAATGAGTATTTTAAAAGGGAGTAATCCTTAGTTCTATAGGTGGACGCCTTTTCGAAATATCGCCATTAGGGTGGGCCAGGGGTGAATCTAGAATGTGTTTGTACGATATGGGTATCAAATGAAAGGTGGTAATGAGTATTTTAAAAGGGAGTAATCCTTAGTTTTATAGGTGGACGCCTTTTCGAGATATCGCCATAAAGGTGGACCAAGGGTGACTCTAGAATGTTTGTACGATATGGGTATCAAACGAAAGGTTTTACTGAGCATTTTAGGAGGGAGTGGGCATTAGGTCTATAGGTGGACGCCTTTTCGAGATATCTCCATTAGGGTGGGCCAGGGGTGACTCTAGAATGTTTGTACGATATGGGTATCAAACGAAAGGTGTTACTGAGCATTTTAAGAGGGAGTGGACATTAGGTCTATAGGTGGACGCCTTTTCGAGATATCGCCATTAGGGTGGGCCAGGGGTGACTCTAGAATCTTTGTACGATATGGGTATCAAACGAAAGGTGTTACTAGGCATTTTAAGAGGGAGTGGGCATTAGGTCTATAGGTGGACGCCTTTTCGAGATATCGCCATTAGGGTGGGCCAGGGGTGACTGTAGAATGTGTTTGTACGATATGGATATCAAATTAAAGGTATTAATGAGGGTTTTAAAAGCGAGTGGCCCTTAGATGTATATGTGAAGGCGTTCTCGCGATATCGACCAAAATGTGGACCAGGTGATCCAGAAAATCATCAGTCGGGTACTGCTATTTTATTTATATATGCAATACCACTAACAGTATTCCTGCCAAGATTCCGAGGGCTGTTGATTTCGCCTTGTAGAACTTTTTCCTTTTCTTCTACTTAATATGGTAGGTGTCACACCCATTTTACAAAGTTTTTTCCAAAGTTATATTTTGCGTCAATAAACCAATCCAGTTACCATGTTTCATCCCTTTTTTCGTATTTGGTATAGAATTATCGCATTTTTTTCATTTTTCGTAATTTTCGATAACGATAAAGTGGGCGTGGTTATGGTCAGATTTCGGCCATTTTTTATACCAAGATAAAGTGAGTTCATATAAGTACGTGGGCTAAGTTTAGTAAAGATATATTGGTCTTTACTAAAGTTATTGTGTTAACGGCCGAGCGGAAGGACAGACGGTGGACTGTGTATAAGAACTGGGCGTGGCTTCAACCGATTTCGCCCATTTTCACAGAAAACAGTTACAGTCATAGAATCTATGCTCCTACCAAATTTAAGAAGGATTGGTAAGTTTTTGTTCGACTTATGGTATTAAAAGTATTCTAGACAAACTAAATGAAAATGGGCGGAGCCACGCCCATTTTGAAATTTTCTTTTATTTTTGTATACTGTTTCATCATATCATTACTGGAGTGGAATTTTGACTTAATTTACTTATATACAGTAAAGATATTAAATTTTTTGTTAAAATTTGAATTAAAAAATTTTTTTTTTTTTAAAAGTGGGCGTGTTCTTCATCCAATTTTGCTAATTTTTATTTAGCACATATACAGTAATAGTAGTAACGTTCCTGCCAAATTTCATCATGATATCTTCAACGGCTGCCAAATTACAGCTTGCAAAACTTTTAAATTACATTCGTGTAAAAGTGGGCGGTGCCACGCCCATTGTCCAAAATATTACTAATTTTCTATTCTGCGTCATAACGTCAACCCATCTACAAAGTTTCATCGCTTTAACCGCCTTTGGCAATGAATTATCGCATTTTTTCTGTTTTTCGAAATATTCGATATCGAAAAAGTGGGCGTGGTTATAGTCCGATATCGTTCATTTTAAATATCGATCTGAGATGAGTTTCCGGGGATCTATATACCAAATTTCATCAAGATACCTCAAAATGTACTCAAGTCATCGTGTTAACGGACAGACGGACGGACGGACGGACGGGCGGACATGGCTCAATCAAATTTTTTTTCGATACTGATGATTTTGATATATGGAAGTCTATATCTATCTCGATTCCTTTATACCTGTACAACCAACCGTTATCCAATCAAAGTTAATATACTCTGTGAGCTCTGCTCAACTGAGTATAAAAATGACAAAAAACCCTCTTATCTGAACGATCGGTTGTATGGGACATATATTATATACAGCTCCGATCGAAATGATTTTTACAAGAAATCTGATATATTAGAATAAATATCACCAAGTTTCACGTTTTTATATTGGAAATTAAGGGAGAAATTGCCAAAAACTTTCTATCTGAACGATCGGTTGTATGGGATATATACTATATATAGCTCCGATCAAAGTGATTTTCTCAGAAAATCTTCTATGATGTATTAAAATATACATCACCGAGTTTCACGTTTATATATCCTAAATTGCGGCAGGAATGACCAAAATCGTCTTATCTGAATGATCGGTTGTATGGGAGATATATGATATAGTGGTCCGATCCTATCGGATCCGACAAATGTCTAATATAATACAAAAATACATCCTTGTGCCAAATTTCATTGAGATATCTCAAAATTTGAGGGACTAGTTTGCGTTCAAAAAGACAGACGGGCGGACAGACGGACATGGCTATGTCAACTCAGTTCGTCGCCCTGATCAATTCGGTATACTTAATGGTGAGTCTATCTTCTATATTTCTCAACGTTACAAACATTGGACCAAACTTAATATACCATTTCATGTTCATGAAAGCAATAAAAATGCGCGTTTTACGACTAAGCAATTTTCTATGTTTCGGGAGCCATAACTCGAAGAAAAATTAGTTCAGAATAGAATCATATGTATACCCTGCAAAAATCGTTGGATCAAGTGGTCCACTGGAGTACCTACCATTGTACTCCACTGTAATGCAGCAATGGACCAACTCATGTTTCTACACGAACATATTGTAAGCCTATCATTGCTCGTTTTTAACGATTGTCATCATTACACGATGTTTATTGGACTGTGGGTACTCCATGGATTACTCGGGTGTAATGCGGAGCTGGAGTATACGGTCCAGTCCTAGGACGTCGAAATGTTAATTGGACCATATTTTTTGTATGAATTGTGGTTAATTTTGGAATACTCGCTTGGTCCATAGCGAGTACTCCATACATGCATGCATGGAGTACTCGCGATTTTTGCAGGGTATGTATTATTGCGCAGCCTTGTAACGCTATTAAGCACACAGAACAAGCAACAACAGCATTTCAAGTGTACATCTGAGTACGTAATGTTCGATTTCACCCAACCTTGGACTTCCTTACTGTTTTTTTTTTTTTTTTAATTATTATATTTATGCAATAAATTAAGATCAAAAGTAAAAAAAATACCCCTGGCACTTTTTAAGAAATAAATAAAATAAATGTAAGGCGCTATAACCTCAGAAGAGATCTAAGGCCGAGCTTCTCTTCCAATTTGCGTCGTGCTCCTCTTGATTTTCCCTACAAATTGGCCGGACGGGACCTACATGTTTTATGCCGATTCCGAACGGCATCTGCAAGGTAGATGAGTTTTCACTGAGAGCTTTTCATGGCAGAAATACACTCGGAGCGCTTGCCAGTCACTGCCGAGGGGCGACCCCGCTTAGAAAAAATTTCTTCTAATTGAAAAACCTTATTTCTAAAATTTTGATGTTGCTTTGCCCGGGAGTTGAACCCAGGGCATACGGTGTGATAGGCGGAGCACGCTACCATCACACCACGGTGGCCGCCGAAATTAACAAATGCAGATTTAAAAAATTAATTTTTGGTTTTGGTCTAAATAATTTGGTGTGCTATGGCTTTGTATTTAAAGTTGGTTCAGCCACACTATGCTTCGGTTTAGTCTAAGATTAAAATATAGCCTTTGCGTGATATTTCCCTCTGTCGAATTCCTCGCCGTCTGCTTCTTTATTTCTTTGCATCATCAATCTTGCCCTTAGGCCCCACTGTTATTTTTACTTTCTCTCTTCTTCGTCTCTTTTACTTCATATACCCTCTGCCTCCTTCTGCCTAGGCCTTTATCTTTTCTTTATCAAAGACAGAGATTTCTCCATTTCACTATCACTTTAACTGCTTACCTGATTTTTAACTTCTCTTCCACTGCTGCCATTTATTCTGCCTGTAGCACCCACTCTACACTTACCCAACACATCTCTTCCTTTTCTGATCGTTCCCCGGCTTCTAATTTTCTCTCTTCCTTTCTCCTTTTTATCTTACACTCTTTCTTCTCTTTTCCTTCACCTCACTCTCATCCTTTTCGACTACTCTTCCACTCCCTCGTTCCTTTTCTTTCATACACCTTTCTCTTCCTTCTTTCATATTTTCCGACTTCTCCTTTCTCTCGTTACCCAATAGTTTCCGCTTTCCGGCTTCTTGTTTCATTCTAGCCCTTTTCTTCATCTGCGTTCACTCTCTCCTTTTCCTGTATCTTACACTCTACCTTTTCGACTTCTTTTCCTCACCTTTATCCGCGGGCTTCTCAGACCCCTTTCCACTCGTTTTCCTCCTGCTTTCTTTTCATGCCCTCTCTCTTTCGAATTCCGTAACCCACTATTTTTCCGCCTCCAGTTTTCGTCCCTCTTTAGGCTTTCTAACCTTTCTTTCCTTCGTTCGTACCCATTTCTTCCACTCTTTTCCTACTTTCTTTCTCAACCCTTCGGTCTTCTTCCAAATCCCCCTCTTTTCTTCCCCTCTTTATTTCGTCACTCAATTCTTTATATTTTTGAAATATTTTCGAAAATGTGGCTGAAAGTGGCGTAGCGCCACCCATTATTTAAAATTTGTATTCCAGTTTATCTTTAAGTTATGTACATTAGACTGGGTCGATTTATTAACTGATATCGCGCCATCGATTTTTCGATAGGGTTTGGGCTCAGGAAAAAAAGTTCCACTACGCATACCCAAAAAAATAATTTTCGAGCCTTTGAAATTTAATTTTTTTGACTTTGATTTTTAAGGTTTTTTCATGACCTACTAAAAAAATTTTCATTTGATTGTAAAATTTACATGTATACCCTGTGCGTCCCATAAATTTCCGCTAAAAACGTTGTCGATAACAGTTTTTGAAAAAAAAAAAATATTTTTTTTTTCGAAAAAAAAAATGGGGGACAGGGTATACATATGAAAATTGCTTAGTAGGTCTAGAAAAAAACCTTAAAAATCAAAGTAAAAAAAAAAAAAAATTAATTAATAAATTTCGCAGGCTTGGAAATACATTTTTTGGATATGCGTAGTGGAACTTTTTTCCCCTGAGCCCAAATCCTATCGAAAAATCGATGGCGCGATATCGGTTAACTTTCGTCCATTCAAATCGACTCAACCTGAGTTTACATACATATACCCAATTCTGTTCAGATACTGACATTTTTTTAATATTCCTCATTTCCTACTTCCTCCCTTCCGCTTCGTAATCGTAACAGTACTACTACCGCTTTGAGGACATTTAAGTTTAGTTGTTTCGGCATTTGCATATGAAGAGGATGATTCTAACTGTGCAGCCTCTGAATGGTAACTCATGTATTTGCTTTCGAACGAAGGTGATTTGTTCAGACCTGGAGACTCCAATAGACGTAGTTGTGTAAATGATTGTTTCTCTCGTTGCTCACGTAGTCGATACTTTGTTTCCTTTCTGATAAATGTCGCTATTTTATGCTTATACGTTGTGTCTTTGTTGTTCGGATTAATTTTTCTTTTTTGTTGTTGTTGTTACTGATCTGGGGAGCAGGTCATTTTTGAGTAGGCTCTTATACAAACGGCTTTGCTTGTGTTTGGGTCCGTTCAACCATCGGTAACTTCTTACCTTGAATTTGGGTTGTCTTGCTGTAGTAATGGTTAATTGGATACATTCCTAGGAAGGAGATTTTCGACCGTGAAACATGTGCACTAAGGCGAACGGCTATAAGAAATTGAAGGCTTCTCTCATAGTCTAGCGCGGCCTGTATTTTCCTCTTAGGCTTCCATTTAAACACTCTCCTGCGACAAGGCTACACGAACCCAAGAGAACCCAAATCTTACAGCCAACTTTCTTTTTAAGGATGATAAAAAATACTGAACTAACTTGTAATTGATCGAAATTCTGCTATGAACTCACAAACATTTCTGCCTTAGGCATCGAAGCACAAAGCCTTAAAATCTAAACCAACATATTTAACCTCAATTAAAAATATTTACCTTTAGTCTAATTTTTAATATCAATAGGTGAACAATAACTACACAGCAACAAATACCATACAACAGCAACAAAAAAAAAAAAAAAAACAAACATGCACAACAATGAAAGGTGGCAGCAAAGTTAAAACAATGCCAGGCGGGAGGCTACTTTCATCCGTTGACTTAAAAAGATCTCCAGCAACTTGTTCGCTGGTTGCCTAAACAATTTTCGGCTTAAAGTTCAAACAATGCGACGAAAAAAAGATAATATTTTACGCTTGACAACGGAAATAACCGCACTGATGTGGCACAGTCTCTTTCCAGCCAACTCTAAAATCCCTAAGCAAACAATAGCCGTGACTACAGGATGGAACCAAAGAGGAAGAAGAAAAAAACCGAATGCAAATAACAATGCAACAAAGCTGATTTTGTTCTTATAATGCAGGGGGTGATGCTCTCCTCTTTCGTTTCCAACCAGTAGCGCTTTTCAGTGGCAGAAGCCAAAACGTCGAAGCCACTTTAAGCTTACCAAATCCATAATGCAAACAAACGAAATAAAATTGAAAAAAAAAAAAAAAATAAATAAATAAAAATTAAGCATTCGCTTTTGGGAAATATTGGTTTGGACTGAAAGAGCAAGGAAGTCAGCAATACAGAGCTGGTAGCTTAAGCTGGGTATTTTCGCTGATATCGTTGCCTAGGTAATGAGCGACAACAGTAAGCGGACTGCTGTGAATGCACACAGGGGCGTAGGAGGATTTTGACGAAAAGAGGAGCAAACGTTATAACTGTTTAAGTATTGTCGAAGGTACCTTCTTAAACGGCAATGCATAAGTTTTTTTGGGAGTGATACTAAAAAAAAGAGTATTTTTCTTTCTGACAATAGAAATATAAATTTGAACAGTATAGACCAGAAAAATAAGCAATTTTTAGTGGCATTTCATACAGAAATAGCAAATCGGACCAAATACGCTGAACCGTTTATGATTTTACGCCTAAGCTTAAACGTTTTTTACGTTATTACGCTTATATGCTTTTACGTTACGGCTATAAACTTACGCTTACGACAAATAATACGAATTCAGCATTGTTAGCACCAAGGGAAATTCCAGGAGAGTGAAGCAGTCCTCTTCCTCTGCTTCAGCAGGCGGGTTCCGATAAGAATTCCTTTCTGGTCAGAGCATCATCACACAACTCGGCCTAGTTAGCGTAGCCGCGGTGTTTAAACTCGCTGGTCTCTGTTGATGTCTACGTAAATCTTCTTTGGTACTCCCGTCCCCAATGCGAAAAGGTTCTTAAAAAATCTTTCGAAGAACTTTTCTCTCGAACGCTCCCAAAGCCGCCTCATAAAATGTTATCAGGATCCCTGTTTCTACGCCATATATTAGGACATGGCTCATAATTGACTTGCGTAGCATGTTTTTTGTTTACCGAGAAAGCACTTTACTTTTCAATTGCCTACTTAGTCCAAAGTAGCATTTATTGGACGCACTTCCTCTTACGATTTCACTTTCACGCTTATTTGCTGCCTCTGATACGCTGCTACGCTCACGCTTATATAGTTAAACTACCACGATTACGCTGATATACTTAATGATAAGTTTGCAGTTAAAAATACATGCCTACGTTAACACACCAACGCTTATACGCTTACGCTTTTGCATTTATATGCTTAAATTTGTACGCTTACGATTATACGTCGATGCTGATATACGGTTGGACGCTTGCGCTCACGCGATTATGCCTAAAAGCACATGCTTACGCCGTTTAATTTATGCCAACGCATATGTGCCCACAGTCCATGCAGTGCCTAAGTTGTCTAAGAGATCACTTTTAGGAACCCTTAATTGAGCTCCATTTTGTATTGCACAAAAAGTTGAAGAACAAAGGCCTGATATTACGAACGGATTATAACATCACCTTCGTTGATGAATACCTTAGCTGCATATTCATCAAATTCAAGTAAAATCTTTTGCAGTATGACAACCCACAGAAGGTGGGTCACATTGATCGTACCGAAGTCATGTTTGCTTGTATTTCACCACTACTTAGAACAGAATGTTTTGTATGTCATCAATGTGAGGATGGAGCTTTTACCTGTCATACAATGATCCTCTGCGCCAGAAGTGCCATGCAATAATTGCGTGGTAAAAGCACAGCCACTGCTCTCTCATGATGGAAGCAGCAGCCCAGTAGTGTAACGAAGCTCCTTGATGCTATAAAACACATTCGTGGTTTCAGATCAGAGGTCTTCAGCTATATTATTATTATTCTCTTTCATTAATATGTCGCCGATCAAGCAGAGTAAAAACAACGAAAGAGGCTTTCGATTATTTGTGCATTTCAAAAATCATATTTTGCTTAAAACCCGGCAGACGTTGGTCTGCATTAGCTCTTGTCTATCTGCATAACTTTTAAGCAGCTTTTACCTCTTACTCTCCCTTCCCCTCTCTCCCCTTTTCCTTATCTTTTGATTCACCCTTCGTTATGCCTTTCTCTTTTTCTGCGTATACTTGGCCATCTTCGTCTTTTCCCTCACTTCTTATCTGCTCCATCTATACCTATCTCTCTATCTTTGTCTTACTCTATCTTTTTCTCCTTCCTTTTTCCTTTCCTCTCTAGTTCTTCTTACTCATCTCCATCCCTTGTTCCTAGTCCCAATTCCAGTGCGAGTCACAGTCCCAGTCCCAGTCCCAGTCCCAGTCCCAGTCCCAGTCCCAGTCCCAGTCCCAGTCCCAGTCCCAGTCCCAGTCCCAGTCCCAGTCCCAGTCCCAGTCCCAGTCCCAGTCCCAGTCCCAGTCCCAGTCCCAGTCCCAGTCCCAGTCCCAGTCCCAGTCCCAGTCCCAGTCCCAGTCCCAGTCCCAGTACCAGTCCAAGTCCCAGTCCCAGTCCCAGTCCCAGTCCCAGTCCCAGTCCCAGTCCCAGTCCCAATCCCAGTCCCAGTCCCAGTCCCAGCCCCAGTCCCAGTCTCAGTCCCAGTCCCAGTCGCAGTCCCAGTCCCAGTCCCAGTCCCAGTCCCAGTCCCAGTCCCAGTCCTAGTCCTAGTCCCACTCCCACTCCCACTCCCAGTCCAAGTCCCAGTCCCAGTCCCAGTTTCAGTTCCACTGCCAGTTCGGTCTCCCGAAAAAAGTGTGATATATACTAATCTAGACAAAGGGCTACCTATATGTCCAATTTCAGGTTCAAGAACAGAATTTGTTCGAAAGGGTCGGTCCCTGGTCCTTGTCCCCCTGAAAAAAAGTATCGTAAAGTCTAATCTAGGCAGAGGGCTACCTATATACCAAATTGCAGACAAGTCGAACCGTGAATAGAGTTTGTTGAAATAGATCGGTCCCTGATCCATTTCCCGGGAAAAAACTTCACAGAAACGATACCCTATCTTTCAAGTTGAATCATACTGCACACGGTGTGCAGATTTGATTAAAATTGGTGTAATATTTTCGAAGTCCATCGCGGACATATAACGTGACACGAAATGTATATATATTATCGAATTATTTTTGAGAGTTAATAAATATGCATGCATACATCTTCTCTCGCTGTTCGTCTTCAACGACTAAACCATGATTTTACTTTTATCAATTCAGACACAATTTCAATTTTCGTGACCATTGTCTTAGATGGGTTCATGGCGGAAATATAGCAGCTGGCGGCAGGGTGACATACAATATATCAATCACGCACATACATTGAAATATCAAATCAGATGAAAAAAAAAACAATCAGCTGATTTCCTGCCTCCACCTGTATTCTTTCGCCATAGGTGGGTTAATGAGCCCCTTTTTATCACCGTTTTGTACGTCACTGTACTGGCATTTGCTCTTAAATTGATATAAGCAAGAGGATGTACCAGTATTGATGGCATGCAATGATATTCAATCAATTTTTGCTCCTTCCATAATTTTCAAAAATACAACAAAAAAAGTTGAAATTTTTAAAAAAGTATCTAAGATATTTGCTGGCAAACAGATTTGATATTCTCTAAAAGTCAGTCAAGTGCAGTCATGTTCTTGTTGTTTGTGGTGGGTGAGCGCTATGTTTTGCTTGACAACATTTCATCAGTTACAATAACAACATTATCGAGATTTCTTGAATTAAATTACTGTAAGGTAAACAAATTATTTATATGGAAATAGCACAGTCTAGCAGAGCTAAATAAATGAGGAATGAGACCGAAAGTAAAATGAGAATAATTGGATTAATGATTGGTAATAGATAAAGGAAATTAATATGAAAGAACTGAAAAAATAATACAGATGCTATAAATAAGATGATTAAAGAAGCATAATAGGGTGCGCTTTGAATAATACTGATCAGAATAGAAAGTGAAATTCAAATAAATCAATGATGGGAGTGCAACTGCTGGTTAATTTTAATGCTGCAGATTTAAAAAAATATTCATTCATTTGAAAAATGATTCAATGTGTTTTTATAATTAGTGATGCAAAATATTAGCAGATGATCTCAATAAGGCTGGTCTTTGTTAATCAGATTTTATCAATGAGAACAGTATCACATATAAATTTTGGTCCCAATTGGAAACGAGTCAAAGTTAAAATTTATTTATGTAGTACCCAAAAAAACTTTAATATAATTATTTTGTTTTTTATACGCAAAGTCGATAATATCGTTGCTGGCGATATCACGTATACATTTTGGTCTCGTTGGAAAGGATTTAAGCAGAGACACCACATAACCGGTTCCAATAAAAATCAACATTTATAGATGACCTTGACTTATAATATTATCCATCTTGGGTATTAGAATAACAAGTAAGGAAGCTAAGTTCGGGTAACCGAACATTACATACTCAGCTGAGAGATTTGGAGACAAAATAAGGGAAAATCACCATTTAGCAAAATGAACCTAGGGTAACCCTGGAATGTGTTTGTATGACATGTGTATCAAATGAAAGGTGTTAATGATTATTTAAAATGTAGTGGGCCTTAGTTCTATATGTGGACGCTTTTTCGAGATATCGCAATAAGGGTGGACCCGGGGTGACTCTAGAATATATTTGTACGATATGGGTATCAAACTAAAAATATTAATGAGTGTTTTAAAAGGGAGTAGCCCTTAGTTGTATATGTGAAGGCGTTTTCGAGATATCGAACAAAATGTGGATCAGGGTGACCCAGAACATCTTCTGTTGGGTACCGCTAATTTATTTATATATGTCATATCACGAACAGTATTCCTGCCAAGATTCCAAGGGCTTTTGATTTCGCCCTGCAGAACTTTTTAATTTTCTTCAACTTAATATGGTAGGTGTCACACCCATTTTACAAATTTTTTTCTACAGTTATATTTTGCGTCAACAAACCAATCCAATTACAATGTTTCATCTCTTTTTTTATATTTGGTACAGAATTATGGAATTTTTTTCATTTTTCGTAATTTCGATATCGGAAAAGTGGGCGTGGTCATAGTCGGATTGCGGCCATATTTAATACCAAGATAAAGTGACTTTAGATAATAATGTGAACTAAGTTTAGTTAAGATATATCGTTTTTTGCGCAAGTTATCGTGTTAACGGCCGAGCGGAAAGAGAGGCGGTCGACTGTGTATAAAAACTGGGCGTGGCTTCAACCGATTTCGCCCGCTTTCACAGAAAACCGTTATCGTCATAGAATCTATGTCCCTACCAAATTTCACAAGGATTGGTAAATTTTTGTTCGACTTATGGCATTAAAAGTATTCTAGACGAATTAAATGAAAAAGGGCACTGTAAAGATATTAAATTTTTTGTTAAAATTTGACTTAAAAAAAATGTTTTTTAAAAGTGGGCGTGTTCGTCATCCGATTTCGCTAATTTTTATTTAGCACACATATAGTAATAGGAGTAACGTGTCTACCAAATTTCATCATGATATCTTCAACGACTGCCAATTACAGCTCGCAAAACTTTTAAATTACCTTCTTTTAAAAGTGGGTTATGCCACGCCCATTGTCCAACATTTTTCTAATTTTCTATTTTGCGGTCAATGCACCTACTAAGTTTCATCGCTTTATTCGTCTTTGGTAATGAGTTATCGCACTTTATCGGTTTTTCGAAATTTCCGATATCGTAGAAGTGGGCGTGGTTATAGTCCGATTTCGTTCATTTTTAATAGCGATCTGAGATGAGTGCCCAGGAACCTACATAGCAAATTTCATCAAGATACCTCAAAATTTACTCAAGTTATCGTGTTTACAGGCGTACGGACAGACGGACATGGCTAAATGAATTTCTTTTTTCACCCAGATCATTTTGATATATAGAAGTCTATATCTATCTCAATTAGTTTATGCCATTACGGGTTACCGTTATGCGAACAAATTTAATATACTCTGTGAGCTCTGCTCAGCTGAGTATAATAAAAACACATTTTTTGAGTCCATATAGAGACATTTTAACAGGACCCCTGAACGGAGCGGTTCCGACGCACATTTTCCGTCGGGAGATGATGCAGAAGAGCCAGCAGACCATACTTACGTTTCGATCAATGAGCGGGTTGTGAGGGACTTGGTGACTGATGCCAAGATCGAATGTGCGTGAAGACCTTTTCTTAGTTTAAATTGCGGGGCCAAAATGATATATTCCCTGCCATGTTCCAAATGTCTAGTAGAGCGATCATGGAATGGCTTAAAACAATATTCGGCGTGTGTATAATAATTAATCATGTACGCAGATCATGGAGTACTGCTAATGTCGTTTTCTTACCAAAGACGGGGGAATATCATTAATAGTTAACTCAAAGACTACGGACCCATTAGTTTAACAGTATTTTTGCTCAAAACATTTAAGAGGCTGATAGATGTGGATATAAAATCTTAAAATTTATTGGGCAGTAGCAAACAATCTTTTTTGAGGCGATGATTAAAACAAGCTGACCTATACCTCTATAGCAAGGTTAGGTTATTCTGAACTGGCCGGTTAATAAAACCTCACATAAACTGAATGTGTCCATAGTGTTACCAGAATTTGTTTGACGACGAAACTAAAGAAGCCCAATCAGGTGCTAGGACATACATATGTTATAGAATAAATCCGTCCTTTTGGAAAATACTAGCAGTTTTCTAGGACCCAGCTTTTCTGTTTCGAGATCCTGCCTCCCCTAATAGCTGGAGCAATGACCTGGCGAGCGCAGGACATGAACACAGAACGTGCTCAACCGTTTCTTCCTGCATATAACACTTTCTACACTTGCTGTTATTGACGGGCCAATATGAGCCACTTTGTGAGTCTAATATCGTAGGCTTTGCGCATGATCTTAGACATTTTGCAGCCCCGCGCTTTTGTCCACACCTTTCTGCTTGATGGGTCATATGCAACTCCTGTCTCCTTTCGCTTTCTCTTAAACGGATTGGGACGTCTATCGTAGACTCAGCGAGTGTTGCACCCTCCTTTGCTAACTCAGCGGCCTTTTCGTTACCTTCTATCCCTTCATGATCGAGGACCCGGACCCAGTAAAAATGTATGATCCGGCATGCAAGGGTGCTGAATAAACTTACCTCTCAGAGTTGGTGAAATTAAAACTGCTTGCTGCTGAAAAAAAAAAAAAAATAAAATAAATAGTATAAAATTTTTGGCACTTGAAAAGTGGGCGGTTAAGAGCACAACTCCCTTACAGCAGTGAAGAATGTCGCTATGTTGTAATGTCGTTTGCTTTAACAGTACGCCGTGGGAAATTTGTTTATTTTCTAGAAACAAAGCAGCGTCCAAGTGATCTTGTTGTTAGCCATAGAGATCCGTTTCAGTAAAGCTGCAAGCACAACAGCATAGCATGGATTGGCACAAAATAAATTGGGAATTAAAGAATCTACATGTTGAAAAGCAAGACAGCCAAGGCATATTTTTCCCTAAACTAACCTGCACAAATGTGGGAGATCGCCACTAAAAATGACAGTATTGTACGTTTGATGAATAAATCGCCCTCAAGGAACGCCAAACTGCAGTGATTTGCAAACACTTCTATGAAGCCAAAGTTAAGAAAAAATCGCGCGAATAGTTGAATACTTAATTAATTGCCACTAAAGCGCTTAAACTGTTAAGGCTGCCAATAATGCGCGCCAGTCGCTCCTTTGATGTGCTAACTGACGCCAATTCGTAATACCAATGTAATTAAAATCGTTTTCCAACTGCTTTTTCCAGCGAAGTGAGGGCCACCGTACCGCAGCATAGCCATGCGTTTTAATACGCTGGACTTTGTTGATATCTGCATAAAGCTCTTACAGCTCATCATTAAATATTTTTTGGTACACACCGTTGCCAACGCCTAGAGGTCCGTAAAATTTTCGAAGAATTTTTCTCATGAATACTTCCAAAGTCGCCTCATGTGATGTTGTCATGATCCATGCTTCTGCACCTGCACCATATAGCAGGACGGGTACGATAACAGAGGGAGGACTTTACTTTTCAATTGCCTACCTAGTTCAAAGTAGCATTTATTGGCAGAAGTGATTCTTCGCTGGATTTCAGAGCTGATGTTGTTGCTAGTATTGATGCTGGTTCCCAAAAAAACGAAGTCTTTTACTATTTCGAAATTATGGTTGCTAACAGTGGCGTGGTTGCCAAGCCGCATATGTGCTGACTCGTTGCTTGATGACATCAGATATTTCGTTTTGTCCCTAATCGCCATCAAACCCATCTTTTCCACCTGTTTCTTCCACTATGCAGGAAAAAGAACTCTTAGTGTGGGTGTTTAGGTCGATGATGTCAATGTCGTCAGTCGTTGACCGATTTTTCAGGATAGTTTTCCAGAACGGTTAAGTTCTATGGCTTGTATTATTTTCTGCAGCATAAAATTAAAGAAATCGCACAATAGGCAGTCACCCTGTACCTCATTTAGTTTCAAACGACTCGTAGAGGTCCTCTTTAATTTTGTTGACCAGTCGACGACGGCTTTTGTCAGTTCTTTTTTCGCATGGTTTTTCCAAGATTTGGCATATATCTAAGTTCTAGAACTTAAATGCGATACAAAGAAGGCTTACTCTGTGAAAGTTTGTGAAGTTTGCAGGATCTTCTTAATTGTAGACTGTGCAAAGCACATTTAGATTACAATCATCAGTCATGCACTTGTCCGAGAGGACCTCATTGGGCCAGGTTTTATCCTAATTTTCACTAGAATTAGTTCATAACAAAGAAACAGCGCTGTTTCCGAAAATTAGAAATAAGAGAACACTGTTTTCATACGAATGAATAAAGATGTATCGAAAAAAATAAAGCGTTATTGTAAATCAACTGTCAAAATAATTGACCTTAATGCCACTTGAGAAAAAAAGAGTTTACCTTTTTGAAAAAAGTTCTTAGTTTGAACTATGGAAAAAAAATAAATACTTGGCACTATTTAACTGCTTGGCCGCGCTACTCTTCCAATTTACGTCGTACTACTTTTAATTTTCTCCACATACCTGCGGGCATGGCGGAACGATACAAGGTGGCAGCACGGGACAGCTGATTATAAACTTTTTTTATTTTATTTGATACATCAAATTCCGGCGCAGTACGATTTTGACATTTGTCCATCGAATTTACAAAAACAAAGTACATGGAACTTTTATTTCTGTATGTAGGTATGCCACCATGCTGCCACCTTGTATCGTTCCGCCATGCCTGCGGGAATGTCTTGTGTCAATTCCGAACGGTTGCAGATACCGGCAGATGAATTTTATGGCACAAATACGCTCGGAGTATTTGCCAAATCACTGTAAAGAACTTGTTTCTAATTTAAAAAACTCAGTTTTTGATGTTTTTTTTTATTGCCTGGAATTTGACGCAGAGCCTTCGGTGGTGTAGGCGGAGCACGCTATCACCATACCACGGCACCCATCACTCATTGATAACTTCCAATATTTGTACTAACAAAGAAACAGGAAAATAAATTTAAACTTCGTGAAACATGCAACATGATTTACATTTAAATATTCCGAGTGTGACTAAACTTTATGAAAACTTGCGTAGTCATTAATTTAATTGCAACTTATACATGTTTGTCTGACAGTTGATATTATCTGGTAGCCTTGCTTGACAGCGCAACAATGAATACTTATTGGTGGAACTTTTGTCAGAACTTTTGGAATTCAATAAATTCTGTTACAGTTAAACCATAATCGTTAATCATTTCAAGAATAATTAATTGTAAACTTTACGTAATGAGCCAAATAAGCATCATTAATAATAGCAGATGGTCGCGAGGTGGACAACGAAATGATTAACATCATTAACGAACTGATAGAGGCATGACGTGGGGTTATAAACATTGGGAAAAGTGTAAAGAGCGTGAAGCTATCAGCTGTTACAAGTTGAGTAGACGGCTTTCGGTCTGTGTGCTTGTCGTACGTTGAGGAAATATCAATGAGACAGTTGGAAATATGGCAATTAAAACCACTGTAACGCATTGCAAATCAAAATTATTAATGAACATAAAATGAAAAATTTATTAAATTTAATGGCTAATATGGAAGTTTAACGTGTGGCGAAGCATTGTTGTAATTACATACTACAACTTTTTATGTAGTAAAGAAAAAATTTACATCTTATATAAGGTTTATTTTAACTGAAAAAAAAAGATGATATTAAACTAGAAATAAATAATAAAATAAATGTAAGGCGCGATAACCTCCGAAGAGATCTCTTCCAATTTGCGTCGTGCTCCTCTTGATTTTCCCTACAAATTGGCCGGACGGGACCTACATGTTTTACTGACTCCGAACGGCATCTGCAAGGCAGATGATTTTTCACTAAGAGCTTTTCATGGCAGAAATACACTCGGAGCGCTTGCCAAACACCGCCGAGGGGCGACCCCGCTTAGAAAAATTTTCTTCTAATTGAAAAACCTTATTTCTAAAATTTTGATGTTGCTTTGCCCGGGGTGTGAACCCAGGGCATACGGTGTGGTAGACGGAGCACGCTACAATCATGCCACTAAACTAGAAAGTCCATTGAAAAATTGTCCTTTTTTAGAACTGAAATATTGGTAAAGTTATATGTGTGTAAGTAGCAGAAGTATTACATCATGGTATGAAAATTGCTCTATTAGATATAATATGCCTCTGACCAATAACCCCACCATATATATTTATATCATTTCTTAAATAAAATATTGCAATTACATATCAGATCAAAACACAGCGCAAAATCACTTCATATTGTAGAAAATATGTACGCTGAATCTCACCATATGGCATCATTTGAATCACAGACAATCATAAACTACTAATTCCCATTACTTAATTCTAGAATATATCACATCCTTTTCTCTAACATCACACAGAAAGACAACAGAATAATTAACAAATATTTTAGGCCATAATAGTGCACTCGCTTTTATTCGAATTGAATTTTTTGAATCACATTCGTTTCATGTATCATGCCAAGTTGAAACGAATTAATATTTGAAACTTTGCGCACTTATCAAGGACCAATGACAATGCAATAATTTAATAGTGGGGTGACATAAGGCCAGTTAACCTTATGACCACTTCAAAGGCATCTTTAGGTTAATATACCGTATCCTCAATTGAATCTACCCCATAGGTTCAAGTAGCCACTTGAAGCGGCCATATGGCTAATTGACTTTAGGGCCTCTCTATCGCTTTTTTTAATCGATTTCCCACTGTTTATTCGAAATTTTGTTTAGGTGCGAACATCAATCAGTAAAACAGTCAAGCTCCTTCAATCCTTCAAGTACAAGCAAATGGCCGATGTGTGAACGTACTGAAAAACATGGAAAAAATCTACAAACAAAATACATCGAACTTTGAAAAAAAAAAAAACTACGAAACTACGTTTTTAATAGCTAACCGAACTAAAATTAGAAAATAATTTGGAATCACATTGATTTTTTGTTACATTTGTAGAATGAATAATTTACCATAAACATTTTACTCAAAATAAAATTACCTATAATAAAATTTAAGGTATTAACAGAATAGACAAACTCAGAGTAAAAATCGTGGGGCGCTTGACACATTACATATTCAGACCAATTCTAAATATTCTCGCGGAATTTTGTTCTCGCAGATTTTTTTATTCCCGCGGAAAAATTTCTCCAATTCTTTTCTCCTAGGGAGAAGAATAATTGGGGAATAGTGAATTTTCGAACTCAGCTGTTTTGTGAATTGAAATTTTGTTGCGCATTTCTTATTTCGTTTAAAAATTGAAAAGTTTAATTATTTTTGCAAATTTTTTTTTTGTCCAGTTTTGGCAACTGAATGTTCCAATTCCAATAAATGGCAAGAGGACACTTAAATTGCCTCTTATATTGCCAGGTTAACAAACGTAAAAGGGTACTATACTTGCAACATTTAGATGTGCCTAAGCAGCTAACACATGCCGCAATGTAAATACCCGTCGCACAAAGTTTCCTTTAATATTTTCGTTTTTGTAAATCCAGTGTGATTTTTAAAAGTTGCATGGCAAGCACGTCATATCCTCATAAGAAAGTTGTTTGATGGTCTCAAAAGTGAGCGGCATATACATAAAATGAATATATTTCAATAAAAGAACACAAAAAATTCTCATATACATATTTTACATAAAATAACCTTGTATGTCAAACCTAAGATGAATATATATTAATTATATATATGTATATATATATTTTTTTTTTTATTTATTATTATTATTATTTTTTTTTTATTTTTTTTTTTTAATACTTAATATATAATAATTATATATATTTTTTGAACTGCAAATTGTTCTTTTTTTTCCATTTTTTTCTTTTTAAAATTTTATATCTTAGTATACATTTTTAATTTAATACATAATAGTATATATATTTTTTTTTAAAGTGTAAAGTTTTTCCTTCTTTACCAAATTTTTTTTTTTTTTGTTAACTATATATTAACTTTTTGATTATACATTTTTTTGTTGCATATTTGTAAATTTGTTTGAAATTAAGAAATAAAATATAAACAATGCACAGTATTGCATTTATTGTGTCATTCACTGAAATGAGTAATGAATTTGTGCCACAGCCACATCAACAGAGGAGCATAAGAAGAAGAAGACGGCGGGATAACACAAATCCGCTGGAGTTGCCTGCTTTCGCTTCCCAAGGCAGTCGGTTCTATGTACCGGAGCGACTCGGGATTTTTCCCGACCAAGGACTGTCATCTCAGTGTGACCCCATTTAATTTGTTTCGTCCCTCCCACAAATTGTCATCCTCCCAGCAGCTCCTTGCAGCAGGACTGCTACATATTCTCTTACTCGGAAAGGTATCGAACCCAATCCGGGTCCGTCTCCTGACACCGGTCCTGAGAAATGGCTTTGCTGCATTTGCCAGAAAAGAATCTTTTTAGGATGGTCATACTCTGTTCAGTGTGTCTCGTGCAAGGGATGGTTGCATCGGACAGGTTGTTCTGGGCTTGATCCCAAAACCCGACGTCCACGTAACTTTTATAAATCTTTTGTGGCTCCTTGCTGCTCACACCCAAGGGCGTCCCGTAGTCTACGCCTAAGCAGCTCCTGCCTTGGGTGGTGCCACTTTCCTAGATGTTCTTGTGTCCGCGACGGCAACCCCTCGACGGGCTTCATCGCGCCATGTTGCCAGGTCGCAAACCCAAATCATCCGGGTACCCCAATGCTTGCCCAAGGGCGCCCAGTCCCAAGGCCACAACAGCAATTGCGTCCTGGCCTTCCACAACCTAGGCGTAGTCACCCGTCACTTATCCCTAGAGTGGCGGCGTCACCCCTCATGCACTTCAGAATTCTGCAGTTAAACTGTAATGAACTAACTGGGAAGATTACGGAGATAGTCGATTTCATGAAGCGGCACAACATCCGCATTGCTGCGATTCAAGAGACTAAACTCACAGCAAGATCTGCATTGCAGACCTGCTCTGGGTATAATGTCCACAGGAAAGACCGCGAGAGCGGAAATGGAGGCGACCTCGCGTTTATTATACACCACTCTGTGCAATATTATATATATGATCCTGGCATCGACCGCAGGGACAATGTCTTAGAACGTCAAGGCCTATCTGTTCGGTCAGGCGATGCAAATCTAGAAATCATCAACATCTACATCCCTCCTGTCACCTGTTGCCCCAGTGGATCTAATATCGAGGCCTTACTCACTGGCAACAATCGCATTATCTTAGGCGATTTCAATGCCCATCACGACCTATGGCATTCAAACTTGCGGGCGGACAGTAGGGGTGAGATGTTGGCGGATCAAATAGAAGAAACGACGTTCTGCACAATAAACGGAGACGCCCCCACACGTATGGTAGGAAGCTGTCATAGCTCGCCAGATATCTCAATCGTGAGCGCAGAACTCGTAAACGGCGTCGACTGGCAGCCGATGGTAACATTGGCATCCGACCACCTGCCCATACTTATTTCGTTCGAGCGTACCGCCGACTTCATCGTCACCGAAAAACGCACTTTCATAAACTTCAAAAAAGGAAAGTGGGAAGAATATAAATCTGCAACAGACAGCAGCTTTGCTGCCCTCCCTATCCCGACTGATGCCAGCCAAGGGGAGCGTGCCTTCCGTAAGGTCATTGAATCCGCCTCGGCACATTTCATTCCCGCCGGGAGAAATCCCGAAATCCGGTCCCACTTCCCGGCGGAGGCCGCGAGCTTAGCGAGGGAACGCGAACTTATAAGACAGCTTGATCCAGGCGACCCCCAAATAAGGGATATAAACCAACGCATCAGATTGCTTGTGGACGAACACAAGCGGGCGAAATGGGAAGAGCACCTAAGAGGTTGTAACCTCTCTACCGGTGTAGGTAAACTTTGGTCCACCGTAAAGCCCCTATCGAATCCGACTAAGCACAAAGACAAAGTTTCCATCGCCTTTGGCGATAAGGTGCTGTCGGATGCGAAAAAATGCGCGAGCGCTTTCTGCCGACAATATATAATGCATCCTACGGTTGACAAAGATAGACGGAGAGCCAATAGACACGCACATAAGCACAAATTCAGCGCGTCACCAATCACCATCACCGCTAGAGAGGTTGAGGACGCCATTGGTCGCGCTAAACCATCCAAAGCAGTGGGCCCAGACGGCATAGCCATGCCGATGCTTAAAAACCTAGGGAAAGAGGGTTTCAAATATTTAGCGCATGTCTCCAACCTGTCTCTTTCCACCTTCGTCATAGCCGAGAAATGGAAAATGGCCAAGGTGGTCCCGCTACTAAAGCCTGGGAAACCAGCTAACATAGGTGAGTCATATCGTCCGATATCTCTCCTATCGCCAGTAGCAAAGACGCTTCAAGCCATTTTGCTCCCTTATTCCAAGCACATTTGCAGCTAGCCTCAGCATGGCTTCAGAAAAACTCCATAGCACTGCCTCCGCGCTAAATGTCATTGGCACCCAGATAAATTGCGGTTTGAATCAATACCCCCACCATAGAACAGTACTCGTAGCGCTAGACCTATCAAGAGCCTTTGATACGGTCAACCATGGCTCGTTACTGCAAGACCTGGAAGGGTCTACCCTTCCCCCATGTCTTAAAAGGTGGACCACAAATTATCTGGGTGGTCGGCAGGCATCGGTGCAATTCAGAAACGAAGCATCAAAACCAAGGAGAATTAAACAAGGGGTGCCACAGGGTGGTGTCCTATCCCCACTTTTGTTTAATTTCTACATATCCAAGCTACCTTCACCACCGGAAGGAGTCACAATCGTTTCCTACGCCGATGACTGCACAATAATGGCCACAGGCCCAGGCCCAGAGATCGATGAGCTATGCAATAAAATAAACGGATATCTCCCTGATCTCTCCAGTTTTTTCGCCTCGCGAAACCTGGCATTGTCACCGACTAAATCTTCCGCGACCTTATTTACAACATGGACGCCCCAAATGTTGACCACATTGAACATCCACGTCGATGGCACTACGCTACCGACTGTCCTACACCCCAAAATCTTGGGTGTGACGTTTGATCAGGATCTACATTTTGGTGCGCACGCAACCGCAATTGTTCCGAGAATTCAGAGCCGTAATAAAATCCTCAAATCCTTTGCTGGCAGTACCTGGGGAAAAGATAAAGAAACGCTCATGACCACATACAAAGCAATTAGCCAGCCGATTACGTGTTACGAGTCACCCATATGGTCGCCAAGCCTAAAAACTACCCACTGGAAGAAACTACACGCCTGCCAAAATACTGCTCTCAGAATCGCCACGAGCTGTCTTCTTATGTCCCCAGAACACCGTCTGCATAACGAGGCGAGAATACTCCCTATCAGGGAGGGAAATAAGATGCTGACCAAACAGTTCCTGTTGAATACCCAGAAACCTGGGCATCCCAACAGACATCTGATTGATGAACCAGCACCGCCTAGGGGCTTAAGGAGTCATCCCCGTAAGCATTTTGAGGAAATACGGCACCTGAGAACCCAGCCGTATGAAGCGAAAAAACACAAGCAGATCCTTGGTGAACTCCATAAACAGGCGTCGGATCTTTATGCCGGGAATTGCCCGGTGAATCCAGTACTTAAAGAAAAGTATTCAAAACTCGCGGAAGAGGAACGCATACTCCCCAGGGAAACGCGTGTCACTCTTCCTCAACTTCGTTCTGGATACTGTAACAGGTTAAACTCTTACCTATCCAGAATCAACTCCGACATACAAAATGTATGCCCCGCTTGCAATGTGTCCCCACATGACACCTACCATCTCTTTAATTGTAATGTGGAACCAACGCCTCTAACATACCTTTCCTTATGGTTCACCCCTGTTGAAACGGCAAGTTTCCTTGGACTCCCGTTAGAGGATATTGATGACAATTTGTGATCGGTCGCGGCTATTAGGTGGGGCGAGAATTGCTACAACAACAACAACAACAACAGTTGCCTGCTTTCATTCAGCAAAGCAATATTCTGGCGGCCAAGTCGAGTTGAGTTCGCCTTTCGCCATATGCCAAAATCTATTTAAGCCTTCTTAAAAATTCTTTAGCAATTTCTGGATGGCTGCATCAAATATACCAAGAGCTCTTCTGTTGCTTATGATATACTTTTCTACTTAAAATAAAGACTATTGTGGTTGTTGTTGTTGTTGTATTAACAGTGAGAATATTGCGGTAGAACGTACATTCATATTTTAGCACAAATTTGTACAAATAAGGCTTCTTTCTTAAAAGAACCAATTTCCTTTAACTATTTTGAGGCGTTCCCTTTAATTTAACAAGTGAAAAAACTCCTATGAAATGGCATAGAAATCTCTCCCTCTGCCTCACATTCATAATACCTACTTTTCTCCCATAACCGGTTTACGCTTTTTCAAAAATTGTTCAGAATAGGAGGAAAGGGAGAAGTGAAAAAACTCACAAGTAATTTTTATTTAGAATACGAGGAATGGGAGAAGGGAAAAAACTCGCACGGAATTTTTGTTTAGGATCGGGCTGATCACAATTATTATTACTATGAAAATATAGCAAAATAAGCCCCAATCTTTTTACTCCGAATGTGATAATTTTGTTAATACCTTCAATTTTATTATAGGCATTTTTATTTTGAGTAAATTATTATATCTTCCAGCAACGTAACATAAAGTCAGCGTGATTAGAAAGTGATTTTTTTAGAAACCCTTTTGAATAAAAGTAGGAATATTGATTTATTTTTTTTTCTCGGACGCTGTGGGAGCGCACTGCCTTGAAGTTTATAATAAAATCTTAATATATAAAAAACACGTGTCACACAATTGAGGCCAATGGACTCCTAAACTACTAAACCGATTTTGAATTTGTTTTGCACCCCGTGTGTAGTTTGATCTAACTTGAAATATAGGACAGGTGACTGGGTGACTAGGGTTTCGAAATATAGGCCAAAACGTGGACCCGGGTACTCCTAGAGTGTGTTTATAGAATGTGGATATCAAATGAAAGCTGATAATGAGTGCTTTAGTAGAGGGTAATTTTCATACCCCCGGGTGATTCTGGTCTCGAGATATAGGCCAAAACGTGGACCTGGGTATCCCTAGAATATGTGTATAGAATATGGGTATCAAATGAAAGCTGTTGATGAGTGCTTTGGTAGAGGGTAATTTTCATACCCCTGGGTGACTAGGGTCTCGAGCTATAGGCCATAAAGTGGACCCGGTACCTCTAGAATGTGTTTATAAAATATGGATATCAAATGAAAGCTGTTGATGAGTGCTTTAGTAGAGGGTAATTTTCATACCCCTGGGTGACTAGGGTCTCGAGATATAGGCCAAAACGTGGACCCGGGTACCCCTAGAATGTGTTTATAGAATATGGATATCAAATGAAAGCTGTTGATGAGTGCTTTAGTAGAGGGTAATTTTCATACCCCTGGGTGACTCTGGTCTCGAGATATAGGCCAAAACGTGGACCTGGGTATCCCTAGAATGTGTGTATAGAATATGGGTATCAAATGAAAGCTGTTGATGAGTGCTTTGGTAGAGGGTAATTTTCATACCCCTGGGTGACTAGGGTCTCGAGCTATAGGCCATAAAGTAGACCCGGGTACCTCTAGAATGTGTTTATAAAATATGGATATCAAATGAAAGCTGTTGATGAGTGCTTTAGTAGAGGGTAATTTTCATACCCCTGGGTGACTAGGGTCTCGAGATATAGGCCAAAACGTCGGCCCGGGTACCCCTAGAATGTGTTTATAAAATATGGATATCAAATGAAAGCTGTTGATGAGTGCTTTAGTAGAGGGTAATTTTTATACCCCTGGGTGACTCGGGTCTCGAGATATAGGCCAAAACGTGGACCTTGGTATCCCTAGAATGTGTGTATAGAATATGGGTATCAAATGAAAGCTGTTGATGAGTGCTTTGGTAGAGGGTAATTTGCATACCCCTGGGTGACTAGGGTCTCGAGCTATAGGCCATAAAGTGGACCCGGGTACCCCTAGAATGTGTTTATAAAATATGGATATCAAATGAAAGCTGTTGATGAGTGCTTTAGTTGAGGGTAATTTTCATACCCCTAGGTAACTAGGATCTCGAGATATAGGCCAAAACGTGGACCCGGGTACCTCTAGAATTTGTTTATAGAATATGAATATCAAATGAAAGCTGCTGATGAGTGCTTTAGTGCAGAGTAATATATTATCCATAGACGGACTGGGACTGGGATTATGACTAGGGCTGTGACTGAGACTCGGAGTGAGACTGGGACTGGGACTGGAATAAAATACATACCACCCTCTGGGAAAGGCAATAAGGGACGCAGAAGAATGAGAAAAAATTGAAAGAAGAGAAAAGAGAGAAGGAGATTGAGAAAGAGATAGAATGAGACGGAGATGGAGATAGATGAAGCGAAAAAGACGGAGGGAGGAGTGAATAAAAGGATTAGAAAAAAGTGAAGAGGAGGGTAGGGTCAGACGGAAAAAGGTTATTAAAATGTATGCAGATTGGCCAAATTTAAGGTACGACAACGTCTGCCGGGTCTTCTAGTTTATTATAATAATGTACGATATAGGTTTAAAAAAGGTATTTTACATAGTTTTCAATTAAAATATGTTAGAGTAGATTTCTGAATCAAAATTCAAATACACTGAACTTTGCTTGGTCATGCAGGTACTTTATCTTATTAAATAATCGTCTACATAATTTTTGGTGGGTTTTTTTGTATTACTACACAATATGTGCTTATTTGTTTCCCAATAAGCAAAATTTTACTGTAATTAAATTGTAAATATGCCAACAATTCTGAGAGTTTCTCATGATTTATTTATGTACACACGTAAATATGTTGTTCGGTTCGCTTAAAAATGTTATAAATTCAAATTTGGAATTAAATGGCGCCAAATGAATTCAAATATTAACTGCTCAAAAAACTCCTGTGGGGAAAGCCTGGAAAAACATGGAAAATAGTAATGAAATGTTTAAAAAATTATAATTGTAAATGATCCAAGGTTCGAATACGAGCTGAAGGTCTTTACCATAATTGTTTTATTTAAATTAATATTGTTAGTAATTTATTTTTTTATGATTAAAAAAAATTTATTCAAATTAGATTAAAATAAAGATTATTTTACGGTCAACAGCCATAGCTGAAGATACAGATTTATTTCGAGGGTTGCTAAAGTCCAAATCATTAATTACCTCCAGGCTCCATTGCGGTAACCATCGACCATAATCACAATGGTTTGTTAATTGCTTTAATTTTTACTCCTATTCTGTTTCAGCCAAGGCCATTTTCGCATCGACATCTCTCACCAAATCATTGTAAACATTTGACTTTTCGTTACGAGCATTGACATTTTTTCAGAATTTCGTCGTGCTCTGCGACTATATCTACAATTTTTTTTTTTTTGTTGTCCTATTTTAACTTGCATGACCATTGGTTCCAACACGAGGTAAAGGACTTGAAAATCACTTTTTGTCGTTATTAACATAAAAGGACTAGCTTTTATCGTTAAATCATCCCCTCCCCATACGCGGAGAAGCGCATTACATCTGCGCCTATGACAAGCCGTCCTCTGCACCTTTCTTGATCCTTTTCAGCTTCTCTGGTGTAGCCTTGACGTTATTAGCAAGATGTTAGAATAACGGCCGGTTCGTTTTCCCCTCTAGTTCGACCATAACTAGATTTTCATTGCTTAAATTTTATAGCATACACGAGTATAGGTGTTTTCTTGCCATAACTGCAGCCCTGAACCTGATCTCTGTCAATGCGTTATCAACGCAGATTCCAGAAACTTTTCTCAAGATGAGAACCACGGCTCCTTTACCAGCGACATATCAAACAACAAGAGTCAGGAGGAGCTCTGTCGATGCAACTTTACTGTGTCGGAAAGTTATCGGTAAGATTGCAGAGCTGTTTACATCTCTCCGAATTTATTTATTTATTTATTTAAGTTGAGTCTTTGAATTTATAGATTCTTACAGACTATATCATGCAATTTTTTACATTAACTTAATCCTAAGAAAAATAAAATCTTAAATTGTTAATTAAGGCAGCATAGGGAAAAGTGTTGTCAGCACCTGAAAAAAAACATATTCAGATCAGCACAAGCCTTAGAAATAGGAGCTTTTACACCATAAATAGTTCTGAAAAACCCAATTTTTAAGAGTACAAACTGTCGGAGGTTTCTGCATGGAACATTAAACCAAATTTTATTAGGAAGTGATGGTCAATCAACGGTCCCTGAAATTATGCCAATTGCAAATAAGCAAGATAGAACGGATCGTCTTTTTGCAAGTGTGTTTAATTCAATTAAAAGATATCGAGATTCATACGAAGGCATTGGTTCAGAAAAGTTTAAAGATCGAAGAGCAAATCGTAAAAAAAAATTTTCTAAACACGCTCAAGCCGATTAGAGTGGCCAATTTGGTAGGGCTCCCATATGCCGCATACTCCAATCTCTATCTGACTAAGGTACAATATAGTGACTTTATAGTGTACAGGCTAGTGAATTTGGAACAGAATTTGCCACCGCTGCGCCCACGCAATGTATTTTTTCCGCTGATTTCAGGTGCTCCTGGTCCATTTCAACCTCCCCTGCTTGTAGCGTTTTATGGTTATTTGAAGACTCCTAGCATCATTGAACTTCCAGGTGCTCGAAGTCCCTTTTTACTTCCCCTGCTTTTAGCAAATTGTGGTTATTGTTAAGACTGGCAGCACCATTGAACTGATTGTGCAGCACTTCCACAATTGCGCATATACCCTCGCCTTTTTCCGCTACTTTCAGGTTCTCCAGGTCTCCTGGTTCGCATATCCCCACCTTTTTGTAGACATGCGCCTATTGGGGTTACTCCAACCTACTAGTGCCATAGTAAGGGACTGCTTCACAATTCGGTCATCTTTTTCTCGGTAAAAATCGGAGTCTCAGCGTTAGATCTCTTTTGAATCAAAGCTGGAGTCTGATCATTACCTCCCTATAGCTTATTAATCTTTCCGTCTTTACTTTTTATGCCTCTATTGCCCCCGGCTTTCTGCATTGCAGATTTTGAGATACATGGCTTCTCAGTACTTAAGCTTCCCTCTTCCGTTAAATACTTACTGTATGAATGGGGCATCCTTTTAAAATTATGAAGGTATTTGCAGGGACGGTTGCTAAATCCATTTTAAATCCCATTTCCAAATAAGAATTCTATTTATTCAGTATAAAATTATCCTTTGTTGCAACTCAGCCAAACTTAGTAATAACATGCAGGAGCATATGTCGCACATAATTGCTTTCATATATAAATATCGTATATATTTTTGTAGACCAACTTTGTGTGCATTAAAAGTACGCGTGTGAAAATTTTCACACAACTTTTCAATTGGATTTTATTAACTGGCAAAAATTGCTGCAACGACTGCTACAAAGAAACAAACGTTGCATACATACAGGCGCAAAGCATAGCATACATACAGGCGCACAGCATGGTATACACATAGGCGCATAACAGAGTAAAACACCGGCACTTTTGTTGCACTGGCCGGCATACGATTGCATGTTTGACTATTTGTTTGGGTGAACAAGCCCCAATGGTACTTGAGCTTCAGTGATTTCCAATTAAATTGAAATCAATTCAATATTGCACAGTTCAGTGCATTTAAAGTGAATCTTTGTTGACCAATCGGCCAACAAGGCGACCCAACCACCCATCAATACGCAGTCAGTCGAGCAAGTAAAGCGAAAGCTGAGAATAGTTATTTATATGGGAGAATGGTATGCTGGCTCTAGCAGCAAACTACATAAATATATATTCATATAAAACTACACACAAGTCCCAATGCGTCGATCACCTGCTCCGACTGTCGCAAGGTGTTTGTTCCAGACGAGCCTTACTATTTGACAGTCGAGTTGTGCGAGTTTATCCATTAACTTGTGAATGTTCCAACTAACTGCCCATTAACTTGGCCCAATGCAAATTTGAAGGTACAGCGACAATTGCTATAATTGCCGCAATATTAACACACCGCACTGAGTGGACTCCTACAAGATACTCTCACTCACATATGAGTTGAGTAGGGAATAGAGGCAAAATATAGCTAAGCACACACACAAGTCACTTAAATGGGTTAAATATCATAAATAATTTGATTAACACTAATTGACTATGTAAGAGTGTGTGTATGCATTAGTGTAGCCCAGCTGTCAACGCCTTCAAAATACAATCACACATGCATGTATGTGTGTTTTCTAATACTTTTGCAGACGGTATGAGTTTGTTAGTAACTTCCTTTCTTGATTGATTGACTACTCGCAGGCCATTGGCATTTTGTTGTTGGTTGAGTGAGCATTCTAATATTTGTTTACATTGCTTTACGAACGAGTGAACATATATAACACACACATACTACATGTGTAGGTATATATGTAAGTGTGAAAAAATATTGATTTTGTCCTTGATTAAATCATTATCAAATTTGAAATCATGCGGAAAGTTATGTCAGTGCCTAGGGCGTGATTTGATTTTATTAATACAATGATGTGAACTTTGGAAAATTATGCTAATAACAATATGAAATATTTATGCATAGTAGATATAAATATAAATTTATTAGTATATAGATATAAAGAACAAGTAAGGAAGGCTAAGTTAGGGTGTAACGGAACATTACGTACTCAGCTGAGAGCTTTGGAGACAAAATAAGGGAAAATCACCATTTAGCAAAATTAACCTAGGGTAACCCTGGAATTTTTTTTTATGACATGGGTTTAAAATGGAAGGTATTAAAAATTACTTTAAAAGGTAGTGGGCAATAGTTTTATAGGTGGACGCTATTTCGGAATGTCGCCATTAAGGTGGACCAGGGGTGACTCTAGAATTTGTTTGTATGATATGGGTATCAAACGAAATGCGTTAATGAGTATTTTAAAAGGGTCTGGGCCTCAGTTATATAGGTGGTCGCCTTTTCGAGATATCGCCTTAAAGGTGGACGAGGGGTGAATCTATAATTTGTTTGTACGATATGGGTATCAAATTAAAGGTTATAATGAGGAGTTTAAAAGGGATTGGCCCTTAGTTGTATATGTGAAGGAGGTTTCGACATATCGACCAAAATGTGGACCAGGGTCACCCAGAATATCATCTGTCAGGTACCGCTAATTTATCTAAAATATAAAATTCTTCTGTCACGGTTTTAGAGGCTGAACTCCTCCGAAACGGCTGAACCGATTCTCATGAAATTTTGTGAGCATATTAGGTAGGTCTGAGAATCGGCCAACGTCTACATTTTTTTCGCTACGTGTCTAGGGTCTTGAGATCAAAACGTGGACCTGGGTACCCTTAGAATGTGTTTATACAATATGGATATCAAATGAAAGCTGTTGATGAGTGCTATAGTACAGGATAATTTTCATACACCTGGGAGGCTAGGGTCTCGAGATATAGCCCAAAACGTGGACCCGGGTACCCCTAGAACGTGTTTGCACATTATGGATATCAAATGAAAGCTGTTGATGAGTGCTATAGTACAGGATAATTTTCATACAACTGGGAGGCTAGGGTCTCGAGATATAGCCCAAAACGTGGACCCGGGTACCCCTAGAATGTGTTTATACAATATGGATATCAAATGAAAGAGGTTGATGAGTGCTATAGTACAGGATAATTTTCATATACCTGGGTGACTAGGGTCTCGAGATATAGGCCAAAACGTGGACCCGGATACACCTAGAATGTGTTTATACAATATGGATGTCAAATGAAAGCTGTTAATGAGTGCTATAGTACAGGATAATTTTCATACAACTGGGAGGCTAGGGTCTCGAGATATAGCCCAGAAAGTGGACCCGGGTACCCCTAGAATGTGTTTATACAATATGGATATCAAATTAAAACTGTTGATGAGTGCTATAGTACAGGATAATTTTCATACACCTGGGAGGCTAGGGTCTCGAGATATAGCCCAAAAGGTGGATCCGGGTACACCTAGAATGTGTTTATACAATATGGATATCAAATGAAAACTGTTGATGAGTGCTATAGTACAGGATAATTTTCATACAACTGGGAGGCTAGGGGCTCGAGATATAGCCCAAAAGGTGGATCCGGGTACACCTAGAATGTGTTTATACAATATGGATATCAAATGAAAACTGTTGATGAGTGCTATAGTATAGGATAATTTTCATACAACTGGGAGGCTAGGGTCTCGAGATATAGCCCAAAACGTAGACCCGGGTACCTCTGGAATGTGTTTATACAATATGGATATCAAATGAAAGAGGTTGATGAGTGCTATAGTACAGGATAATTTTCATACAACTGGGAGGCTAGGGTTTCGAGATATAGCCCAAAACGTGGACCCGGGTACCCCTAGATATCAAATGAAACCTGTTGATGAGTGCTATAGTACAGGATAATTTTCATACAACTGAGGGGCTAGGGTCTCGAGATATAGCCCAAAACGTGGACCCGGGTACCCCTAGAATGTGTTATACAATATGGATATCAAATGAAACCTGTTGATGAGTGCTATAGTACAGGATAATTTTCATACAACTGGGAAGCTAGGGTCTCGAGATATAGCCCAAAACGTGGACCCGGGTACCCCTAGAATGTGTTTATACAATATGGATATCAAATAAAAGGGGTTGATGAGTGCTATAGTACAGGATAATTTTCATACAACTGGGAGGCTAGGGTCTCGAGATATAGCCCAAAACGTGGATCCGGGTACCCCTAGAATGTGTTTATACAATATGGATATCAAATGAAAACTGTTGATGAGTGCTATAGTACAGGATACTTTTCATACAACTGGGAGGCTAGGGTCTCGAGATATAGCCCAAAACGTGGACCCGGGTACCCCTAGAATGTGTTTATACAATATGGATATCAAATGAAAACTGTTGATGAGGATTGGCAATAAGAGATGAAGAAGAAGGACAAAAACTTGAGAGAAGAGAAAATAGAGAAGGGGACTGAGAAAGAGATAGAATGAGACGAAGATGGAGATGAAGCGAAAAAGACCGTGGGAGGAGTGAATAAAAAGATAAGGAAAAAGTGTAGAGGGGTGGGGCAGAGTTAGATGGAAAAATCTTATTAAAATATATGCAGATAGGCCAAATTTATGGCAGAACAAGGTCTGCCGGGTCTGCTAGTTTATATATGTAATACCACGAACAGTATTCCTGCCAAGATTCCAAGGGCTTTTAATTTCGCCCTGCAGAACTTTTTCATGTTCTTCTACTTAATATGGTAGGTCTGACTACCATTTTACAAAGTTTTTTCCAAAGTTATGTTTTGCGTCAATAAACCAATCGAATTACCATGTCTCATACCTTTTTCATATTTCGTATAGAATTATGGGATTTTTTTAATTTTTCGTAATTTTCGATATGGAAAAAGTGGGTGTGGTCATAGTCGGACTTCAGCCATTTTTTATACAAAGGTAAGGTGAGTTCAGTTAAGTACGTGAACTAAGTTTAGTAAAAATATATCGATTTTTGCTCAAGTTATCGTGTTAAGGGCCGAGCGGAAGGACAGACGGCCGGCTGTGTATAAAAACTGGGCGTGGCTTCAACCGATTTCGCCCATTTTCACAGAGAACAGCTATCGTCATATAGTCTATGCCCCTGCCAAATTTCACAAGGAGCGGTAAGTTTTTGTTCGACTTATGGCATTTAAAGTATTCTAGACAAAATAAATGAAAAAGTGCGGAGCCACACCCATTTTGAAATTTTCTTTTATTTTTGTATTTTGTCGCAACATATCATTACTGGAGTTGAATGTTGACATAATTTACTTATATACTGTAAAGATATAAAATTTTTTGTTAAAATTTGACTTTAAAAATTTTTTTTTTGTAAAGTGGGCTTGTTCGTAATCCGATTTTGCTAAGTTTTATTTAGCGCACATATATTAATAGGAGTAACGTTCCTGCAATATTTCATTATGATATCTCCAACGACTGCCAAATTACAGTTTGCTAAACTTTGAAATTACTTTACCTTCTTTTAAAAGTGGGCGATGCCAAGCCCATTGTCCAAAATTTTACTAATTTTCTATTCTGCGTCATAAGGTCAACCCACCTAACAAGTTTCATCGCTTTAGCCGTCTTTGGTAATGAATTATCTCACTTTTACGATTTTTCGAAATTTTCGATATCGAAAAAGTGGGCGTGGTTATAGTCCGATATCGTTCATTTTGAATAGCAATCTGAGATGAGTGCCCAGGAAGCTACGTACCAAATTTCATCAATATACCTCAAGTTATCGTGTTTAAGGACAGATGGATGGACTGATGGACGGACGGACGGACGGACATGGCTAAATGAATTTCTTTTATCGCCCAGATCATTTTGATATACAGAAGTCTATATCTATCTCGATTAGTTTATGCCGTTACGGATTACCGTTATGCGGACAAAATTAATATACTCTCTGAGCTCTGCTCAGCTGAGTATAAAAATAAAATTTGAACCAGTCTGACGCACTTGAGTGCCACACATCATTTGAGTATGTA
The DNA here is from genome assembly GCF_040869045.1 of Eurosta solidaginis. Lineage (NCBI taxonomy): Eukaryota > Metazoa > Arthropoda > Insecta > Diptera > Tephritidae > Eurosta > Eurosta solidaginis. Next base: position 272,792,330 of record NC_090320.1, read on the forward strand.
TATAAAATTCATTAGAGCGTTTAAAAATAAAAGGACATGAGTACCAAGGACTCTTAAAATTCGGTTTGTAAACATGTGGGGGTATGTCTAGGAAACTTACATTTTCGGTTTAATTACTGCTTGCAAGTTTAACCACAACAGAGATAACTTTCCCTGAACAAATAATTTTGGGCTATTTGATCATAGCATGTATTATCGATAGCGAACTACAATCGTCTAATAAACAGTTTACTATCGACGTATGATTACCGAATCAACAACGTGTTATTGGTTATTTATCGGCTTGTTAAAGGACAGGTGACATAGATTTCATCTTTTATAGGTATCTGTCAAGAACTTATGAGTCATAAATAACAAGTCTATAATAAGTTGGTAACAGGGATACGAAATCCAAAACTTTTCAATATGAAATTGACTACTTTCTTTCAACCCATCAATAGTTGTTCGATAACAAATCGATACATTTGTGATAACATATCGGTATTTAAAAAAAAGTTAATTGATGTTTTTTCGATAAAATAGCAATAACTTTTTTATAATGAATCGACCAAAATTTCGATTACAAATAATTTTTTTCTAATTCTTATAATATATCGATAAACTAATCATCGATTCCAAGCCAATAACCCGCCTATAATAAAGCGGATAGGTGGCCGCCTTGTTTTTAGCCCTGAACAAAATATCACTAAAGATGTAAAAAAAAAGTTTTTGCAAATAGAAAAAAGTATTTCTTAGCGGGCTCGCCTTCAGCAGTGACTTTGCAAGCACTCCGAGCATATCTGTGTCCTGAAAATTTTCTTAGTGAAAACTAACTGCCTTACAGATGCCGTTCGTAGTCGGCGTAAAAGATCTAAATTTAAAAATGAGCGCGGCGCAAATTGGAAGCTCGGTCTAAAATCTCTCCGTAGGTTTTAGCGCCTTGCATTATTTTTTTTTAGTAAGCCGATAACTTCTGCGTAAAGAATGCATAGCACACATCAATCATATCAACACTGTCACACATATTTTCCGATATTAAACTAACGTGTAGTGATCACACTCACGCTTACGTTCTATTTTCGCTATACAGCATATTACTTCTAAAGACTACGCGTGCGAAGTTGTTCGTGTCTCTCCAGAACCCTGCTCAAAAGGTTTGTGTTGATGCCAAACAAGGCCTTAGTTATAATTTTTAAACACAATCATCACCAGCTGGGTACTTGGCATTGCTCGGGTTGGACAAATACTAATCTAAATGAGAAGGTGTACTCACAAATTCCTTCCCATTACACAAAGGCTAGAAATCGGTGTAAAGGCTTCTAATGATCTTCACCAATATTTATTCTCCTTTCCTCCCCTCTCGTTCTTATTCTCTATCTCCCCTACACTCTCCACATATACCTGGTTCTGAAACTACATCAACATCTCGATTTAACTCTATCATCGTCCTCTTCTTCATTATTCCCTCACCCCCTTTTACGCAGACTTCGTTGCTAGCACCTTCTTAATCGTCTCAGCTATTACCTTTCTCTAATAAGATTCGGTCTCTTTATTTATTTTCATTTCTTTCTCAAGTCCTATCTTAACTTTATCCTTACAATTTGTACTCTTAAGAAAGGTTCTCTGAAGACTACTCATTGGAAAAAAACTCTATATTTATTCACATAATAATAATAATTTTTGCAACATAGCTTCGAAGAGATGGGGTTCAAGCTTCTGCACCAATTCATCTTATGCAACTTTAATATTTTCCTACAAATAGTGCCACATACAGTTTTTAGCAAAAGGGGAAGCATTTTTGATGACAAACTCTTCTAGGGAAAAGTATTTGCGGTCGGTTTGCCAAACTACTGGTCGTTGTGAGGTCTTTTCATTTTTCATATGAAATTGTAAATTTTGTTATTTCAGACAAATAGTCGGCTCCCTGTATTAAATTTTTGCGGACATTGACGCATATAGATAACTAGATAGACTATTATAAAAATGGTACAGATATACTCTCACACCTCCTTTATCATCTTTTGTAATTCTCTTTAAATATATCTTCAATGTACACCAGTTCCCTATATGCGCTTCGAGGGCGATCTTAAGGCCACAATAGAGGTGGACGGTTGGTGCAAGGGTGCTCAAATGGCGGACGAGGCGATACATGTGTACACAGATGGTTCCAAAGTAGTGGAAGGAGTAGGGTCTGCGGTATACTGTGCTGATCCGGATATAAACAGATCACACAGGCTGCCGGATTACTGTAGCGTTTTCCAAGCGGAAATAGTAGCCGTAACCAAAGCAGTAGAAACCCTGGAAGAAAATAGACCAAGCTGCAATCGTATTAACTTTTATATTGACAGTCAAGCAGCAATTCAGGCAATAATCTCGCATAGCACAGCATCTAAATGCGTGTTAGAGTGTAAGCAGTCTCTGTAGAGAATCGGCACAGGGAGAAGCATACATCTATATTGGGTCGCAGTGCATATGGGAATAGATGGGAATGAAAAGGCGGATGAACTAGCTAAAAAGGGCACATCCCTTGAAGCTTGCTCCGTAGACGTCCTAGACTGGGCGAAATTAAGCGAAGGCGAGAGGTGCACATGATCAACCAAGCAGGAAAGGCGTGTGTTCAAGCGCGGGACTGTAAAGTGTCGAAGATTATGTGCAGGTCTTACAACCTTAGACTAACAAAATTGCTTCTATCATTAAAAAGAGAGGACTGTAGACTCATGACGGGTATTCTGACTGGACACTTCCTTCTGGCGTCACATGCCTTTAAATTAGGCTTGGTCAGTGATAGCAGATGTAGGAAGTGCGGGCTGGAGGAGGAAACGATCGAGCACGTTCTGTGCTCTTGCCCTGCGCTTTCCAGGCTAAGACTCCAGCTATTAGGAGTGGTACAGCTCTTAGATCTAGAAGCAGCAAGTGGCTTAACTCCTAGGAAGCTTCTAGTATTTGCCAAAAGGACGGAGTTATTTTATAACATAAGTCCTCGTTTTTGATAGAGTTTTTCAGTTTGGTCGTTAAAACAAACTTCTGGTAACACTGCGGACTTATTCAGTCTATATAAGGTCCTCATGGACCGGCCAGTTTAACCTAATCTAACCTAGGCCAATGCAGAGATTTCTTCAAAGTAAATTGTTTCGGGATTTAATGAATATAACTGAGAAAACTGAAAATGTCTAAACATTCTTTATCTTTTCCAATATCCTCTTCAAATATGAGAAATACTTTTCACCAAATATTTTGATTAAGCTTATATTTTGTCTTTAGTCCACATTGTAAGAAATGAGTTTTAAAGTATTGTGCAGTTTTTATATTTCGTACTTATCTTGAATTCAACATAATTCTCCAATGAAAAATTAAAAATTTAAAACCAACCTTTTCACTTTCACAAGCTAATCACTGATTTAACATAGCAATTTAAAGGTCAAATTTCAAGGGAAATATATGCCAAAGGTGACGTTGAAAATATGCAGCCACTTATGTATTTATATCTCAACCCAAGCACATTTTCCAATTAAATTCAATGCTCCCTTACTTGAAACATCAGCGAGCGACAATGCATAGCTACGAACATTTTAAAGCTTGAAATGTATACACTTTTAGGTACATACATATTTTCCTCTCTCACTAACATATTTTTCACCAAACTTGGCATGATAATATCCACCCTTAACAAAATGTTAAAGATATGTACTTCAATGCCAATATTCAGTTTCATTTTACAGCAACCTTAAGTCATTACAGTTAAGGAAGACAAGAGCAAATTTTGATGCAGTTTTTACATTTTTGTAAATTAATAGGTTTGTATACGAGCTCCAAAATCATAAATAGTAATGTAACCGAAGGTATATTTAAATACATACGCTTATAAGTGATGTGTGTGGAACAGATTTTCATCTCATTCCTTATAAAATTTGGTTTTGAGACAAATTGGATCCAGCTTTGTCTCATCTATAGTGAAATTTTTATTTTCACGAACGAATAGAGAAGGAGACAATGCCCAGTTGGTTAGTATGCAAAGTCCAAAATACATACTCTTTAGAGAGTGAGATGTGCCTTCTATTACATTGGCGTCGTCAAGATAAAGAAGAAGGAAAATTCCATAAGCGCTTCAAGTAGTGTCCTTCAATTGTGAGCCAGAAAATTTTATTGCCGAAAATTTTAGGTTACAATGTTACCAAATATGAGAGGTTTATTTAAAAACTAGCAGTTATTTGCTTCTTCAGCTGATCATATGCGCTAATAGAAACTAATTTCAAAGTCAACTAAATTTATCGGCCTCCTTTCATCTCCCTGTTTGCATCTTTACCTGCTCTTCTTATCTTTATCATTCTTCGTGAAACCTTCCGGTCCTTAACTATTACTTTTGCGCTATCTATTTTCGTTTTCCGTTTCAACCATCTTTATAGTTGTGTTTGAGTTTTTCCTTTTCTTTCTCTACTTTTCCTCAGATTTTATTTAATATTCTGTTGTATATTATATTTTCCTATTTTCCTATTCTGTCTCCCCTATTCCATGATATTGAGGCATAGTGCGGCGGAGATTTGATAAACCCAAGAAATGGGTTTTCGCTCTGAAAAGCTTTTTAGAAAAATTTCACATATCTTGGTTATACTATTCGGAGCCTTCTTAAGACACGTAGAGGTTACATTAATCATTCAAAAAGTACGCCACTATTGGTAATGAAACTCGTCGTTAATGACCTCTTAAAAATATTTTATTAAGTTACTATTGTTTCTAAGTATTTCTTTACAGATTTTTTCTTCATTATCCACTACCATGAATATCCCCATACACTTTTTGCCCTCTCTGTTTGTCCCTTGACCATCCTCTGAATTTTTTGTATCATTCAGCCTCGCCACTTCCAACATTTCTCTTTCAACGACTCTCTCTCTCTCTTTTTACTCTCCATTGCTTTAGAGAGGCAAAATTCAAGAACTCGATAGAAATGTAGTGCTATCCCACTATTTTTCAGGTAGAAATCCATGGGGTGGGAGAGACTTATCATCGAGGAGTATTCTATGAATGATTTGGAGTCCACGATCATCATGGAGTCAAAACAAGGTTTTGTTAGGATGGGTAACCGGGCGTCAGGGACATGAGGGTTATGAACAGACAGACTATCTAGACAAGCAGGGTGCTATAGCATCATTCTATGGTGCAGAGCCCTTCCTTGGACTCAAAAAAAACACACTCTATGGAAACTATAGTTTACTGTGAAATTAAGATGTTCTCACTGGGTGCTATATGGCTACAGTGCTATAGCATCATTCTATGGTGCAGAGCCCTTCCTTGGACTCAAAAAAACACACTCTATGGAAACTATAATTTACTGTGAAATTAAGATGTTCTCACTGGGTGCTATATGGCTACAGTGCCACGACGATATCACCTAAGAATGTAAGATCTATCCGCTTTACAAATCAATCAGCTTTGTGAGCTGGATGATGAAACGCCGTTGCACATTTTCTGCAAATGCGCTGCTCTGGCAAGGCCATTCTTTCACTTAGGTTTTCTTACCCATAATACATTGTTGATACGGAGTGAAAAATCTGAAATTAAAAACACTAAAAGCCTCCACATACAGTAATGTCAGGACGGAAAATTCTTTTTTAGTTTAGGGTTAACTTAAAAAAATTTGTAAATGAGTTTAACCCATCATGTCAGATTAACCCTGAGTTGAAAATTTTTTTTGCCGTTCTGCAAGTGAGCCTAATGATATCAGTGCATAGTTAGGCCTCTATGCGGATAGTACTGATAACTGAAAATATTGCTTTGAGGAACTCTTATTTACGATTTCCGGTTTAAGCCTAGATTACCTAAAACCATTGTCCGGGTCTCTCTCTCTCTCTCTCACTTCCACTCCACTGTTGGGTACCATAGAATGAACTGTTGAGTACCATAGAAATAGTCATGTGATGTTTATTAAAGTTTTGAGAGCAGCTTAGGATGTAAATTAAAATATATATGAGCATACTTCGTCATGCATATAACAGCTATCGAAATCCTTACAAGTTTAATAATTTTGGTAATTTCCTTGATTACAATAAAATATGTAAATTTTTGTTGTCGTAAGCCACAAAGCCGAGGTCAGCAAGTTAAACCACAATTCCATTATATCAATAATATTCTAAATGCGTCTATGTGTTGCAGAATAAAATCAGGATAATTTAGATGAACAAAGTTTAATGGCTTGAAAGTAAATTATTTGTAATAATGCAAAAAAGATAAGCTTTGATGAACAAGCTAAAACCACAAATATTAACACTAGGACATGATTGAGTGGCAAAAGAAAGACAATACAATGACAGACACAAAATCTTAGATATGCATTCGTTTTGGTGTGTATGAAGTAACATTTTTGTAATGTAAGTAAAATAAGTTGCAATGTGATATCCTGTTTTATGATGCATTTACAATAAAAGTGTAATTATTTTAACAATTGTATTTTACAAAATAATTAAACAACAAGTTAAATTACATATTTTATTCATGCCATTTTGATGTGATGTGATGTGATGTCATGTGTGCTAATTAAACTTTAGTTGAGGTGATGTGTGTGTATGTGAGTCACTTTATAAATAAATAATGTATTGGCAGATTGTTAAATACATAAGATTAGCTTGCAATCAAGGGAAATGCTAATTGTCCTCTACAAATTAATAAAAAATATACAGATTTTGTAATAGGAAATCATGTAGCAAAAGTTTGTGTGATTTATCATTAATACAGCAGCGAACACGAATATAGCAGTGACGATTTTTATCAAATTTCGATAATGAAACTATATTTTTTATTTTTTTGGAGTCTAACCAAGTACAGTTTAAGAGCACCGCAGAAAAACTATTCGAAATCCTCGTAAAGCAACACTTCAAGAGATCAATAGAGGATGGGAGAGAGCTGCCTTTTCACCAGCATGGATTCTGGAGAGCCCATTTGCCCTACTTGTCATGCCGCACGTCAATAATGCACTCAACTCAGCCAGGTGAGATGAAATGATTCAGCCGTTGGAGTGCTATTTCAAAGTACCGCGATAGTTGCTTGAAACTCCGAAGGACTACTTGGGGGACAGGTATCTAACGTATGAAGCCACCCAAGTTCAAAGAAAGGTTAAGGTATCAGGTAAAGCAGTTCAGAATTTTGTACTAGGCCCGATCTATGAAACATTACTTACGACAGTCTGCTGCGATTGAACATGCCATAAAGCTCATTCCTCAATTTGAATAGATCATCGGTGTCACAGGCAGTCCATGTAGAATAAATAAAGCTGCTTGTATCAGCCTCATATTCTATACTCTTGTGCGCAGCAGACATCTGGGCGGACGCAATGAAATACCGGAAGAACGAAATCACCCTCACATGGTCTCAGATGAAGCTTTCTTGGAATTTGCATTGCTGAAAAGCACCGTAGGAAAGTTTACAAGGGAACTAATTTGAACTGAGCCCAAGGTTGAGGTGATCACACGGAGAGTTCGGTTTTTTCCTGACTTAATTTCTAACCGAGCACGGTTACTTCCGTAAATACCTCAATAGTATGGGCATGTTTGAAAACTAGAACTGCCTTTACTGCGAGCACTTCGCAGAACAGCGAATAAGGGTAGAAGAGATAACTGGTTACCTATCTAAGGTCAGTGTCAGGAAATGATAAAATAGATGCCTAGCCAATTAGCGTTAAAGGAGCCATGGAGCTCACGTAGCGCGCACGCGGTCTCAGGCAAGGACAATTCCGCGGACCGTAGTAGGTAGTGGGTAGCCGTTCATGGAAGAAGAGAGTCCTATACTCGGATAATATTGGAGTGAGGCTTAAATATCCAGGCCAGTGCATAAATCACGAAACTAAAAAAAATACTCGTCTTAATTTTTGACAATTCTTTTCCTCAAATTTTTCCTAAATTTTCGGAAATAAAGAAAAAGAATTTTTCGTGTTCGTGGCTGTTTAAAATACTATATCATATCCAATTCATAAATGTTACCATTTTTTTGGTGGAGTGACAAATAGATTTTGCTCAGCATATCTTCTAAATTTTGTTGCAAGCAAACATGTGCAACAAATCACATAAATGCACATGTTTAACAGCAATAATAAATTTAAAGGTGTTCTTTAAATTGTTGACATTTGACAGATAGATATGAATGCATACAAAGATAAACATACACACACACACACGCTCATATGCATTGTTGCCATATAACATTGGATGCAAATATGTCGCATTTTCAATTGATCGCCGCATAGCTGCAACTAAAACCGATGATTGTGTGGCAAATCCAATGCCATAAGCTACACAAATCTGGTAACAAATACAAATGCAACAAACCAGCAACAACAACAAAAGGTGACAATGATGCTTTGCTCACATCTGCGGAATGAAGATTGCAACAACAATTTTAGACTTCAGTTATCCTAAAGATGAAACATGTTTATTCCACCTTGACATGCCCGTAAAGTATAATAATAACATGAAAAGGAAACAAAAATACGATAAAGTGAGAATTTCTGATTAAGTGTGAAAGCGAATATTTTATACCCAACAGTATGTTTCTAGTTTTTGGAAAGATATTTGTTGTTGTACATAAAAACATGATTTTGGTTTTTGCTGCAAGTGAGAAAGAATTAATGCAGAATGCGCTAAAGCTGCCGTAGTGCGATAATTCATTACCAAATACGAATTAAGCGATGAAACCAGGGTGGTGAGTTGACCTTATGACGCAGAATAAAAAACTAGTAAAATTTTGGACAACGGGCGTGGCACCGCCCACTTTTAAAAGAAGGTAATTTAAAAGTTTTGCAAGGTGTAATTTGGCAGTCGTTGAAGATATCATGATGAAATTTGGCAGGAACGTTACCCTTATTACTATATGTCTGCTTAATAAAAATTAGCAAAATCGGAGAACGACCACGCCCACTTTAAAAAAAAAATTTTTTTTAATTCAAATTTTAAAAGAAAAGTTAATATCTTTACAGTATATAAGTAAATTATGTCAACATTCAACTCCAGTAATTATATGGTGCAACAAAATACAAAAATAAAAGAAAATTTCAAAATGGGCGTGGCTCCGCCCTTTTTCATTTAATTTGTCTAGGATACTTTTAATGCCATAAGTCGAACAAATATTTACCAATCCTTGTGAAATTTGGTAGAGGCTTAGATTCTAGGACGATAACTGTTTTCTGTGAAAAAGGGCAAAAATCGGTTGAAGCCACGCCCAATTTTTATACACAGTCGACCGTCTGTCCTTCCGCTCGGCCATTAACACGATAACTTGAGCAACAATCGATATATCTTTACTAAACTACGTTCACGTACTTATCTGAACTCACTTTGTATTGATGTAAAAAATGGCCGAAATCCGGCTATGACCGCGCCCACTTTTTCGATATCGAAAATTACGAAAAATGAAAAAAATGCCATAATTATATACCAAATACGAAAAAAGGGATGAAACATGGTAATTGTATTGGCCTGTTTACGCAAAATATAACTTTAGAAAAAAACTTGGTAAATTGGGTGTGACACCTACCATATTAAGTAGAAGAAAATGAAAAAGTTTTGCAGGGCGAAATCAAAAGCCCTTGGAATCTTGGAAGGAATACTGTTCGTGGTATTACATATATAAATAAATTAGCTATACCCGACAGATGATGTTCTGGATCACCCTGGTCCACATTTTGGTCGATATCTCGAAAACGCCTTCACATATAAAACTAAGGGCCACTCCCTTTTAAAACCCTCATTAATACCTTTAATTTGATACCCATATCGTACAAATACATTCTAGAGTCACCCCTGGTCCACCTTTATATAGATATTTCGAAAAGGCGTCCACCCATAGAACTAAGGCCCACTCCCTTTTAAAATACTCATTAACACCTTTCGTTTGATACCCATATTTTATAAACGAATTCTAGAGTCATCCCTGTCCACCTTTACAGCGATATCTCGAAAAGGCGTTCACTTATAAAACTAATGCCCACTCCCGTTTAAAACACTCTTTAACACCTTTCGTTTGATACCCATATCGTACAAACAGATTCTAGAGTCACCTCTGGTCCACGTTTATGGCGATATCTCGAAAAGGCGTCCACCTATAAAACTAAGGCCCACTCCCTTTTAAAACACTCATTAACACCTTTCATTTGATACCCATATCGTACAAGCAGATTCTAGAGTCACCTCTGGTCCACGTTTATGGCGATATTTCGAAAAGGCGTCCACATATAGAACAAAGGCCCACTCCCTTTTAAAATACTCATTAACACCTTTCATTTGATACCCATATCATACAAACAAATTCTAGAGTCACCCCTGGTCCACCTTTATATAGATATTTCGAAAAGGCGTCCACCCATAGAACTAAGGCCCACTCCCTTTTAAAATACTCATTAACACCTTTCGTTTGATACCCATATTTTATAAACGAATTCTAGAGTCATCCCTGTCCACCTTTACAGCGATATCTCGAAAAGGCGTTCACTTATGAAACTAATGCCCACTCCCGTTTAAAACACTCATTAACACCTTTCATTTGATACCCATATCGTACAAACAAATTCTAGAGTCACCCCTGGTCCACCTTTATGGCGGTATCGCGAAAAGGCGTCCACCCATAGAACTAAGGCCCACTCCCTTTTAAATACTCATTAACACCTTTCATTTGATAGCCATATCGTACAAACAAATTCTAGAGTCACCCTTGGTCCACCTTTATGGCAATATCTCGAAAAGGCGTCCACCCATAGAACTAAGACCCACTCCCTTTTAAAACACTCATTAACACCTCTCATTTGATACCCATATCGTACAAACAAATTCTAGAGTCACCCCTGGTCCACCTTTATGTCGATATCTCGAAAAGACGTCCACCTATAGAACTAAGGCCCACGCCCTTTTAAAATATTCACTAACAACTTTCATTTGATACCCATATCGTACAAATAACATATTCCAGGTTTACCCTAGGTTCATTTTCCTACATGGTGATTTTCCCTTATTTTGTCTCCATAGCTCTCAACTGAGTATGTAATGTTCGGTTACACCCGAACTTAGCCTTCCTTACTTGTTATTTGTTACAAACCATTAGAGCTACCTTGTGCTTCTTCTATAATATGATAAACTGGAATTTTGTAGTGAGTATTTTCAGAAGATGTCTTAGTTTAAATTGTAAAACATGCACTTTGGCTCCTCCAGCATTCCAATCAATACAAGAACTACCTTTTTAAAGTACCAGTTTCTAGTGAGATATGCGCAAATTAGTAGTGTAAACCGCCAAAGTACCTAAAATTCTGCCCTGTGACTTGTCGCGAATTCCAACTACCTCCCATTCAGTTTACAGGTTATTTTGGCTATCGGCTCCATACGCTCTTGAACTAAATGTTGTTTGTTTCCCACAGCCCTTTTATTTTCGGCGCTTATAATCCTAAAAGGAATTCTCCAGCTATTCTCTATATGGCCGGCTACTTTAAAACTGCTGTTCGCTGTTAAAATGTGATCGGCGTACAGCGATGCTTCATCTTAAAAGAGCGCATCAACAACAAATACTCTTCGCTGTTCAATAATTACCGCCCTTTTTCCACCAGCATTTCTAGAAAAAGTTTTGAAACTAACTTTTGGTAGTATGCACTATTTTCTTTGAACTATCCGTTCCGTTTCTTTTGGTGTAAGCCAGAGTTTGCTACGTTTAAAATACCCTTTTTGTGAGCACCTGAATGAGTTTTTTGCAGACTGAATATTTCCAAAGCTTAAGAAGTTTTGAAAGTGCATTTTGAAGTAATATCTCAAAATGCACTTTCTAAATTTCTTAAGCCTTGGAAATGTTTTGTGACAGCGATATACAGCGCCCAATAACCTAGCAATTGTCTTGGCCGGGCTTTCCTTACGCGATTTAAAAATAAAACATTTGCGGAAAATTCAAGACAGAGAGCTTTGGGGCATCCCCTCTTACATGCGTTGATTTTCTTTCTCGCATTTCCAATGCTGTTAACGGTATTCGGTATTTATTCTGCTAGCACTATTGGTTATGGTAATAAAAAAAGCAACTAAGAAAAAACTCGAACATAAATATTTAACTGATTTTCATATTTCCAAGTTCTTTAGCACTGCTTGGATGACATATGTATGAATCTTGTATTTGTCGCAAGACATCCCAGCTCATCTCAACTCAACTCACCTCAACAACAACTCATCTTTTACTCATAAGCATGTGTTGTAGCTGTACCAGATTGCAATGACTATGCTAGTGCACGTCAGCATTGTTGTTGTTGCTGTTATTATTGATAATTCACTTGTTATTATTGCTTAGTGAGCATTTGTTATTGCTTTGGTTTGAACAACAATTGCTGTTGCTATTGCCATTGAAGCTTCCCAAGCCATTATTATTGTTATTTCTATTGCTTATGTCTTTATTTGTGCTCCTTGGATGGATTTGTGCGAGATTGTGGCTTACCTATGTACATACATACATTCAAGTAGATATATATCGCTTCATACACTATTCTACACTTCTTTTTAAATATTTACGTATTTACAAGTGTACTCTTACATTCATGAACATGCATTCACATCACTCACCCCCCTCTCACTCATCTTTATTTCTTTCTTTCTATTTTGCTTCATAGAGAGATTTATGACTTTTCAATAACCATTTCCTTTTACCTTCATATTTGAATTATTTATGAGATTTCATTTAAACATTTGTTTATTGTAGCATTCATCTATTCACTTATGAGAATATTTTTTTTTGTGGTTTTTCCAAATGCATCTATCTATGAATGCATATTAGACCGTTCCGTGGAAAAATATTTGTTTGTTATTCAATCAAGCCTAAAATATTATGATGTTGTAAACTCCTAAGGGGAAGATTGCCCTAACACGACTGCGTTCAGCACGATCTATCTCAGAAACTGTCAAAACTCCACATCTTAGAATGCGGTTAAAGAAAGCTATATTAGCAAACATTTTTTTTCACATCTCCATTTGCGGGTAAAAAAAACGCTTATCATCACTTAGATAAAGTGTAGGAGACCCATCTAGCGACAATTACACAAGTATACAGGGTTTTGGATCTAGGCAACTAAAAGTAGTTTTTAAGACAATTTATGACGCTGAGTCCGATTCTTCATTCCGTTTTTTAAGATTGATTCTAGTTTTTAATACAGTCATTAAATTAATTTTTTAAAGATTTTTGTCAAATAATATTCATTTTATTAACTTAAAAGTAACAAATCAGAAATGAAGATTGGTGGAACTTTGCCTTTTGTATTGTTTAGGATCCGTTTCGCGTATTAGAGTCCAACAGTAGTCGCTAATCATGCTTTCATCTCAAAATCCTTGGTATCGTCTTTCAATGTTGGCTAGATCTTGATGTAACCGCTCTCCTTGTTCGTCGCTCGTATCACCCAAGTTTTTGGGGAAAAAATTGAGATGGGAATGCAGAAATGCATCTTTAGAGACATTCTAGCTCCAATCTTTCGATAATTTTCCAACATATCGCCAATAATTTCCTAACAATTAGGTGATTTTTGATTACCAAGAAAATGGTGAACGATATTTTGAAAAGATGCCCATGCGGCTGCTTCATCGGGCGTTAAACATTTTGTAAATTTTTTGCCATTAATTTTCTAACATCAGGTCCGACAAATATTCCTTCTTTGATTTTGCATATGACAATTTTGGAAAAAATTTGACTAAGTACTGAAAAGCCGCTCCTTCACGGTTTAATGCTTTGACGAAGTTCTTTATAAGACCTAGTTTAATGTGAAGAGGTGGCAGGAAAATGTCTTGTGGATTTAGAATGGTTCAACAGAGACATTTTGCTGTCCAGGCTCATATTGAGTACGACTTTGCCATTCTTTTCTCACATAATGATGTTCAGTTGCGGGGCTATCCCACAAGCATAAAACACAACAAAATTTGGTGAATCCAGATTGCATCCCAGTTAAGATACCAATTACCTGTTGAAATATGAAATATTAGTGTCTGCTACTCTGAAACCAAAGTAGTGCAGATACGCATTTTTGAGCGCATTTGTTATTATTTTGCCTCTTTTTTTACTCATATAACAACCACAGACGTAACAAAAACACTTTGAATCAACTTTGCAACACTATCTGCATTTTTATTTGCTCAAACTATTTAAAAGATGCCATAACAGCACAATGGATCTATCATGCGAGATCTCCGAAACTAGAGTCAATCTTAAAAAACTGAATGCAGATTCGAATTCAGCATATCAAATATAGTTAAGAATCGTTCTGATCTGCTGAGATCCAAAGTTGACCTGAATTTGTAAACTTGTGTTATTGAAGACTCGCGGCAGTGGCTAAAAAACTCGCTACAAAACGGGTTGTGCTTAATAGCGGAGACGCGCACCTCTGCTGGTCGGTCATAGTGTATAACATATAGCTGAATCGGTTGCGAAGAATCACACACACTTTTGGTTCATAGAAGTGGAGAATGTTGTAGAGGTTAAATGGAGAGACACATTTCAGTTGGAACTGAACATAATGCATACCGAAATTCAACAGTACACATTTTTGCGCAACATTTCATAAGTGTAGATGAAGATATGCACTTACCAGTCCTTGTAAAATTTAAGTGCATATGTATATACTACATGCCAAAAAAATAAAGCTATTAATAGCTGTATTGTCGACGTGTTATCGATTTTTTAACGAAAGTTATAGATTTGTTATCGAAAAGTTATCGATTTTATATTGAAAAGTTATTGACCTGTTGTGAAAAATTTATAGATTCACTATCGAAAAGATATCGACTTATGTCGAAATTTTATCGATTTGTTGTCGGGGTTTTACCAATTTGCTGTTCGAATGTTATCGATTTTTTAATCAAAACTGTATAAACTTTCAATAGAAAAATTATCGATGTATTATCAAAAAGCTATCGATTTGTTTTCGAAGTATCGATCGAACTATCACCAATTTGCTGTCGGCATACTATCGATTTATTAAAACAAACTTATCGATTTGTTATCGAAAAGTTATCGAATTGCCTTAAAATGTGCCCATTATAGACATTATTTTAGCATCAAACGCTCGTATTTAAATTGACTCATTTTTACGTGGAGCTACGTTTGAGCCTGCTTGTACAAAAACGGAAGTACTTTTTCCGAAACGGTCTAACGTTTTTAAATTGTACATATGTACTTCTTTGAATCACACTCATTTCAGTTGACAATGATCTTTCAATGCGTTGAATAAATATTTTTTCAAATATCCGTTTAAAAATTGTTATTTGTTAGGATTTACGGTAGAATTTTTTATTGAATTTTCAATGCATTTATTAGTGTGGCACCTCGTGATATATCGCACTGTTGTGGCAAATTTTATTATGCATAAGATATGCACCTATATGTATGTATTTGTAATTAATTTTTCAGATTTATTAAACTACACTATAAGTTGATACTTTTTCATCTTCTTAAAAAAATTGATTCGAATTAAAAAATGATGTGGCAATATTATTAAAGCCAAATTTTACTTTAAGATTTAGTCGGAGTGAGTTCTTTGATCCTGTGAGAAGTCCCTTTCAAATAGGTTGGGTTAGGTTAAGAGAATTTTCTTTCGATTCTGAATGTCCTCAGTAAGTGCCGCGTAGACGCACATTTGTTCAGCCAGACTACTTTGAAATTCACCGCAAGGAACTACTTGTTCTCTTTGTTGAAATTAAACAGAAGCAAAAGGTCTACCTTCCCAAACTCTACCAGACTGTCGAAAAGCTGTGCGCTCAGAAATTTAAGTTATCTTGTATGTATTCCTGGACATCGGCTAAGAAAGTGATGAATCAATTCCTCTTTCTTACATCTTCTGCATAGCAGCAAGAGCCATGTCGGATCATCTCTGTCATAGCGCAGTGACATCCCGTAAGTACTCTCATTGCATATTTGTTTAGCGTGCGCAGAAAACTAGTATCTTTCCTTGCCAAACATGGTCATAATGACCTTCAGACCTTAAAATCATCCTGGTTGTTCCCAAGCAAGTCAATTTCTCTAGTCTCATATTCCTCGGTTTTTATAAGGAGATACCCAGAGGTTGTCGTACGGAGCTGCTTGTCTCGCTTTTGCCCATTGCGAAACCTTTCCTGGTTGTCGATAAAGATCGTTGCATTGGTGTCTGTGACCCTACTGTCCTGAAGCTGGCAGGCTCCTTACTTTATGGCACAAACCTCCTCCTGGGAACATATCAGTACTACTGATTTAGTTGCAAATGCTTTGTGCAGTCCATCTCTAGTTTTCCATTTTCGAGCCACCTGTGTAGATTGTAATGCCTCATCCGCAGTTCTAGAGGAAAGGAAATAAACATTTCTCTCTTTGCTTGGGCCTAGGTTCGCTAAGTGTATAAAAGAAACGTGTACCTTCTTAAACTCACACTGAATCTAGCCTTTGGAAGCAACATCAGACATGATATGGTCGGTGTCGGTCATTAGGTTGGCCTGCTTGCCAGGTCATCTGATATTTTTTTATCTCACCTCAACGTGTCTTTTCCTTAGTTTGGAATCGATTGTTATGACAAGATATTTGGCCTTAGAAGAGAAAAATATCGTTGCACCGTTTATCCTAGATAGAAAGAGGTAATATTTGCTTTTCTTGTCAGCAAGACAAATTCGATTTGTGATAGATCTAACCCAATTCTGTTCTGCCCAGCCCTTTGTGAAATGTTGAAGTGCCATTTCCAAGAGCTCGCTAATCGTTGGTATGAATTTACTTGTGATCAGAAACACTAAGTCGTCGGCGTATGCGACTACGATCGTTCTTTTTTCCCTAAATATTCCTAGAATTTTATTAACTACCCGTACCAACATAACAGGCGATAGCAACCCGCCCTGAGGTGTGCCTCTGGCAGTTAGTTAACATACGAACCTGCGCTCAAGCTTGCGTCCACTATCCAACTCATGAGCAAATAATCGATTCATGTAAGCATTGAGTATTGAGTGATTTATTTATGACGCTGATTTCGTCATGAATGGGGCTTTCAATCGTTTTGGCATTCTGGAATAAAAATTAGATACTTAAGAAAAATTTGATTCCAGAGGATTTGATCGTCTGTTCATCTTTCACGTATGTATATGTGAAAACTACTGAATTTGTAATATCTTTTCTTTATTAAATTATTATATTTTAATATGACAGAAAAACTGAAAAGAGTTTGATATGCTGTCTGAAGTGATAGCTGTTTCGATCCTTTCGACTAAGTTATGTCATGCGAATGGGCAAAGACGCTAAAGTCAAGAAAGTATCTCAACCACCAACGCAGTTTGTAAGCGGAGGAAGGGGTAAACCTCCACTGAGTTGGGAGAGGCATGTGAAGGAAGACTTGAATTCACTTATGATTACCAACTGACCTTTTACTAAACAACCAAAATTGCTTAGTCGCTTAAGAGCCAACTTATGATGAATGATGATTCCTGTGGATGCCTTAAAAGTAGAGGGCAAATAACCGCCAAATAGTAGATGATATTTTTTTTGTTTTAATTAAAAAAAATGTAAGGCGCGATAAGCTCTGAAGAGATCTAAGGCCGAGCTTTTCTTCCAACTTGCGTCGTGCTCCAATTTTTTTCTCCTACAAATTGGCGAGATGGGACCTACTTGTTTAATGCCGACTGCGAAAGGCATCTGCAAGGCGGATGAGTTTTCACTGAGAGCTTTTCATGGCAGAAATACACTCGAAGTGCTTGCCAAACACTGCCGAGCGGCGACCCCGCTTAGACAAATTTTCTTCTCATTGAAAAAACTTGTTTCTAAAGTTTTTGATGTTGCTTTTTCCGGGGCGTGAACCCAGGATCTTCGGTGTGGTAGGCGGAGCACACTATCTTCATACCACGGCGGCCGCCACGGTGTTTAATTAATCTTCCAAATAAAAAAGTCAAAACCTAATAATTTTCCACATTGAATTAAGTTTCCTGCTCAGCACACTCACACACACACACAAATTGACGACAACAACTAATTTCCGATAATTGCAAATGTATCTAATTGTCTAAATAATTTTACGAATTACCTGTCGCTTGCGCTACCAGAAGATTGTTTGCAAAATTGTAGTCTAAGTTAAAACGTAATAATTTCTGTTTCGAAGTCGTTAAGGTAGAAAAAGTTGCAGTTTGAGTAAACTCGTAAGTACACCGAACTAACTACACATTATATTTATATCTATTACACAGAAGCAACGAAATAATTACCAAACCTCATTCATTACGTGCATGCTGTGAGCTCAGTTACAGGCAGAGGCAGAGGCGGTCAATGACATAGCCAACAGCCATTAACCAATCAGTTAACAACAACAACAATACCAATATAATCAACAAATATACCAAGCTTAATCAACCAACATTATTCGAAAGAAAATGAACGTAACCACAAAACGGTAATGTTTCTCTTCACACAATTACTGAAACTTCCAATTGATAGGTCACATACATACATGACTTCCGATATACATACATACACACATACATGGCTTAGACACATGCCTCAATGAATAGTTTACCGCCTGCACAGCTTAGTTGAATTGCCTATGGCTTGCTTTTTAAAAGGTCGTAATTCCAATCATAAAACCACATAACAGCAAAAGTACAAGCAGATGAACCGGAATGTCGAAGACAAGTGACATAAATCAGTGCAATTTAGTTGGGTAGTTTTTTCTGTATATGGACGTGAGTATAGAGTGTAGAAAAAATATCTGTATAAGGGGGAGTTACAAGAATTATTTCACTGTCTTGTCTATATTAACGAGTTGCGCATTACATAAGTATTTGTGTATGTATGGATGTATTCGTATTTGGAAGTATGATGTGTTCCGCTCTGTGGCCCGTGCTAGATAGGAGCATA
Source organism: Eurosta solidaginis (assembly GCF_040869045.1). NCBI lineage: Eukaryota > Metazoa > Arthropoda > Insecta > Diptera > Tephritidae > Eurosta > Eurosta solidaginis. The sequence goes on from NC_090320.1 coordinate 272,811,143, forward strand.
ACTATTTACCAACTTTTGATTTAAATAAGAAACTAGAGTTGCCAGATCGAAGACTTAAAACAGGCAATAATGTGGCGAATATAAGCAGCACAACCACAACTGCAATGTAAGCAGAGGTCATCATTGATGACATTTCACACACAATAGCGAAGAGCGCTGATGACGTTACTCACAAATATACATAGAAAACAACAGCGAATATGAGATGCAGCAGATGAGAGAAGTAAATAAGCAACAAATCGAGAAGGCTGTTCGCGATAAGGCTAGATACTGTGAGAATTATACAAGCCAGGCGGCTGAGAGTATAAAACTGACGCAGCCAAAGTAATCATCACTTTGATTATAAAACGCTATTAAATTTTGAAGTTCTTATACTATAGTTGTGGTGTAAATAAGAGCATTTTTATATACGTACGAACTATTGGAGTTCATTTATTCGACGGTACAGTGATTTGAACGAAAACATAATTCAAATATCGAGAATTCTCAAGAATGCATCACTATTGCATTTTAATTGCAAGGAGGAAGCAAGGAAAACCATAAAGTTTGAGATCGCATTTGCACTGCATCAAATATATAATTTTAGGTAAAAATTTCAGACTGGGCACATTTCCTCATTCAAGTCGCATTTGACCACATTTAAGCGCAATTAGCCTGCAAATGCATTCCACACATCGATCCGCGGGTTTTTACTAAAAGAAACCCGAACAAAACTGGTTAAAAGACGTATTATAATCTTAGTGCTGTACCTGAGTTATAAATAGCAGTTTCCTACTGCTCTTACTATCCTAGCGCCAATCCTGCAATACCCACTAGCGTAAGTTATTACATCGAAAATTGTTACGCATCTAGTCAAGGCATTGACCATACTGTTATAATATCGTTTATATTTTACTTCGTTTATTTGTCCGAAATCTAGCCAAATCATATAACATGGGTTGTTGACCAGCACGTACAGATTATAAAATATTCATCGAGGGAGGAATGAGAGGAAAGCCTAAATTAGACTATTCTAAAGCCATCTACAGGTCATTCAATCTTACCACCATTCTGAGTATCTTAGTGCCTTCGAAGCAAATGTCCGTGCAGTAGAAAGCTGATTTCAACGTATAAGACTTAACAAAGTTAGATATTTTAGGGAGGTCTCAAACATCGCTGCAGGTATTCAGAATATCTCCCTTTCCTGGTTCGTCGAACATATTCGAATTTTCTTATGAGATGGACGGTAATTGATCCAACGTCGGAGCGCTAATAGTTTCTATCTATAACAGTGGGCACAAAACCACCAACGCTTCTAGAATAATATGTGTGTACAAGGAGTATGGCATGAGCACAGAATTTTCGCAAGAGATGTTTACTGCTTGAAATACAAACAAACACTCTTTCACTGCTTGCTCTCCATAAACTAAGTCGCTGCACTCACAACGCATGCAGCTGAACGCCGTATCAATTTGAGATGCTCTACGAAGCTCTTGTAGGCATCGCTCGTCTAAACTTAAATTAAGGACTGTACTATTAGGGTAAAGAAATTGCTGTGGCCCAAATGGAATATTTTCGTGGTCGCAAAGATGGCCTGTTTATGTTCGAATAGTCAGAGGACGAGCTTTCTTTTCAAGCTGACCGAAACCGACAAATTTCTAGGAGCTCCCTCTGTAGGCAGTTCAAAAGAGGTAAGAGCTGGAATGGTTTACATTATTTAGAGGTAAACTTTTGATAACTCAATAATTACCCGCCTGATATCCACTTCCTACCAGCAGGATCTCGCCACCCTGAAATATGTAGCGCCTTCCCAGCTGTACCCCTGCAAGCTAAAGTTAAGTTCAATACAATCGCAAGCGATGTTAAGTACTCCCTCAGCTAAAGGTTCTAATATACGTTTGGCTATCTGAACAGATGTCAAAGTCTCTAATCGAGGTTAGACTGGATATATATCTCATCTGCGGCATCCTTAATCATGGAGGCTTCCGCTTGAAATACTATAAAGTTTTCGACCAGCTTAACTCTACACGTGAACTTTAACACCCGTGGGATTGATTCTGTTGAAGCTTGTACAGCAAACAATTCTGCCTGGCAAGTACAGTACCAGTTAATTTGAACAGACCACTCATTAGACAGACAGACATCGGAAAGACTCAAGGAGTGGTCTTAAACGAATTCAGAACAACCTAATGCGATAGTTGAAAAAAAGAGAGTGGAATTGGAAGGCGAAGAAATAAAGTTAGAAAGGATATGGGTGAATAAAAGTAGTAAGAGAAGGAGAGCTACAACCAGAAGGAAAAGAAAAGAGAAAAATAAAGGTAAAGAAGACAGAAAACACAAGAAGAGTTAGAGTACCGTCGTCGCTGACGAAAATGAAGTCGTTTATAAAGAAATTTATCATAATGTTTTTAACAGGTAAATTATTGTTTAGATTTGCGCGCTGTAGTAGCTACTGTTAAGGGTACGGTCACTGCTACGGCTGTGAAATGGGTTCACAACTACGGTTCCGAAATGGGTTACAGTTATGCTTAGGTTTATTTTTGTAGCAAAAATTTTCTTTAGCAAGGTTTGTAGTTATTGTTATTTCATGTTAGCGGTTATGGTTACGGATCCGCCACTGTTATATTGAAAGTTATGGCTATGTGATAAGCGTGGCTGTTGTGGTAACGGCTATGCTGAGTAATACGCCTATGGTTATGGCTACGGTAAAAGGTGCTTTTGCGGATAGGGTAACGATTTGGGTTACAACAGTAATAACGGTTAAGGTTATGGTTACGGTTATAGTGGGGGTTAGGTTTGAAATTATTGTCTAGATTATGGTTTCGGTTGTGATGAAGGTTGTAGTTACGGTTATGGTGATGGTTATCAGTACGGTCGTGGTTACGGTTATGGCTACGATTATGTTTATGGTTATGGCTACGATTATGTTTACTGTAACGTTTATGATTAGGGTTACGGTTTAGATTATTTTACTTTTACGTCTATGTTACGGTGAAGGTTATGGTAACGCCTACGGTTACATTTATTCTTTTTTAGTTACCCTAATTAAAAGAACCTGGTTTCACGCATTCACCAGATGAGTGGTTTCAAGAATATTTCGAACTTACGACTTTTTTATTTTTTACCGTAATTGTAATTACATGCCAATGTTATCTATAAACTTAACTAAAATAGTTTTATTTTATTTATTTAGTGCAAACTCTTTCACTTAAGATTTCATCTAAAAATTAATTTAATAATCTGGCAACGAACGAATTACTTACTTCCTTCTCCCATGGAACTTGTTAATCTTATCCCATTCAATACAATAGCCAGTTATATCGTGCACTTTCCATTCCATTGAATGCCTTAAAGCGCTTTCAATAGCCTATTTGTAGTAAATTTTCCAACAAATGAATGCGAAGGCCAAAAATAGCCTAACTGACAATTTCGTATTTGCTTTCTCTACGGTGGCACATCATTTTCACGTTAATTTCAAGCATTTATTGTCCATCTTTATCAAACAAATCTTCATTTAAGTTTTCGATTTGAGTTTTTGTTGCTATTTGTTGTTGAACTTTTTTTGTAGCAATGTCTTTTACTTTTTGTTATGATTTTACTTGTTTGGTTGATACTGAAGGGTATGTTGTTAGAGTTCTCTTTGTTCGTGTCTTGGTAGCTATGCCACGTTCGTTGATTGTCTCGTTTTGTTCGATTGTCCGCCTATTTCAAGTCATTTCGAAATTAGTTCCGCCCTTCAATTTATTTTGGCATTTTCGGTTAATCTACAATGAGTATACCGATCTGTTTCATTTGCTTTGGGGATGCCAAGAGCTCTAACTGAGACAAGCTCATACATTTTCCATTAATGGTAGTGATGCCAATGAAGGAATTTAGCAATAGATGTATCTTAGTATATATGAATCCAAGTGGTGCGTGCGTGCCGCTGGGTGTACGCTTCAAGTACCTTTTCTGTGCAATGCGTGGAGCTGGGGTCCATAGCGGAACTTATGCAACGGCATTGGTATATATGTATGTGCTTATTTAGCAAGAAACTCATTTCATGTCTATTCTTATGCAACTTGTCAAACTGACAATCAATATATGCTGTTATTGTTTTGTTTGTTCATGTTGTTGTTTCTCTTGCATTTTGGTACGTCTTTCTTTGTCAAGTAAGTGAATATTCTTGTTTTATATCTGTCATTGTCAACATATTAAAGTCATCAACAACAGTGACACTGTGGTGTAATGGAAATAATAAAAAGAAGAAGAATACAAACAAAATTACAAGAAGTCGAAAACAAAAGTACAATTTTGAGAACGACCAAATTTTAGCAACGATTGCATGCCTCTTACGTATACAGTGAACTACCAAAAATGATCAAAGGTAGGTAGTAGAGATATACGCCGCCGATAAACGCCGCCACCTCCGCCGATTTCGGTCGTTTTTGGCACGCCGCCGCCGAATGTCAAAAATATCGGCGCGGCGGCGGTGGCATCCGGCGCGTTACTATATTTTCTACTCGTTTAAGACTGTTTAGGCCATTTATTGTTCATGTGGAAAATTGGTCGCATATGGTCGAAAGTGATATCAACGGATGCGCATCAGTTATAAGAAACTAATTGCGAAATTTAACCCTTTCTAACTGTTCAAAAGTTATTTAAGAAAACAGGCGCTTTCGATGTCAGCTTAACGCGGACTTTGCATCACCAAATTCACCTTGTTATTGAAACAAAACACTAACAGAAATGTTTTATAATAAATTTCATGATGTAATAATAAAGGTAATGTCAACAACATAACTTCACTTTTTCGGCAGATCTAAATGCCAGTCTTTACGTGCATTTCAAAAGTAATAAATTTGGTTTGCTTAATTTTTCATACAAATTCTTCAAATAAATTAGATTTCTGCAAAATTTTGTCGATATTATGTTAGAGAATACAAAGTTGCGTTACTCTTTTTGGCTGAACAATTGTAGTAACGGCTTATATAGCTATAATATTTCTAAACGTATAGTAAAATCTACTACGATCGTAGTAGAACTCAAAGGCAGTTCTGGGATGAGAACACATGAATATTAATTTCATCATGATAAATTTATATGCTCATTTTGCATATTTTTTCAAAAAATTAATAATGAACAACGAATTCAAATAAAATGACCCAAGGCGAACATGTTTTCAAATTGTCCTCAAGTTGTTAAAAAAAAGGCTAATTACACCAAAAAGATGCCGATTTAAAAAAAATTTACATTGTGTTTGGCATTCTTTCAGCGAAATTAGTGATACAAAATCCTTTAGTAGGTTCTAGGGGTATAAACACTCCTTTGAAATAATTCTCACCTCATACTTAAGTTGAGGATATCACTTGGGCTTACATCCAAACATCTGTTGTTTATTTGCGAAACTATACAACAGCGTCTGAGATGTTAATCTTGATTTTCACACTTCATCTTTCAACACTCAAGTCCCCCGGTTTGACATTTCCTAGAGTTGGCGGCCCTATCCAAAACTGGTCCCTTGGAGTGAGTCACATTGATTATAGCCTATCAAGTTTAAATATCACCTACACGTTACGGCTCCTTTTACAAATGTGAATACGTAGGCACATATACATATTTACCAGGTGAGGCTTTGTCCTTCGCAAGAACACTCAAAGTGGTGAAAGAAAAGCTTTTCCAAGACAGTGGAACTAATGACCGTGTGTGCTACTACCCTAACGTAGTGGACAGTCGAACTAGTCTGAAACCTGAAGCTACGCGGTCATCCATAATGAGCTCTTATATTATAACGCCGGATAACAGCAGTTAACATGTTATACTCAGATGAGCAGAGCTCACAGAGTATATTAATTTTGTTCGCATAAGGTAACGCGTAACGGCATAAACTAATCGAGATAGATACAGACTTCTATATATCAAAACAAGTAAGGAAGGTTAAGTTCGGGTGTAACCGAACATTACATACTCAGTTGAGAGCTATGGTGACAACATAAGGGAAAATAACCATGTAGGAAAATGAATCGAGGGAAACCCTGGAATGTGTTTGTATGACATGTGTATCAAATGAAAGGCATTAAAGAGTATTTTATGAGGGAGTGGGCCATAGTTCTATAGGTGGACGCCATTCAGGGATATAGCCATAAAGGTGGATTAGGGGTGACCCTAGAATTTGTTTGTACAATATGGGCATCAAACGAATGGTGCTAATGAGTATTTTAAAAGGGAGTGGGTCTTAGTTCTATAGGTGGATGCCGTTTCGAAATATCGCCATAAAAGTGGACCAGGGTGACTCTAGAATGTCTTTGTACGATATGGGTATCAAATTAAAGGTATTAATGAGGGCTTTAAAAGGGAGTGGTGGTTGTTGTATAGGTGGTCGCCTTTTCGAGATATCGCCATAAAGGTGGACCAGGGGTGACTCTAGAATGCGTTTGTACGATATGGGTATCAAATGAAAGGTGTTAATGAGTATTTTAAAAGGGAGTAATCCTTAGTTCCATAGGTGGACGCCGTTTCGAGATATCGCCATAAAGGTGGACCAGGGGTGACCTTAGAATTTGTTTGTACAATATGGGTATCAAAAGAAAGGTGATAATGAGTATTTTAAAAGGGAGTAATCCTTACTTCCATAGGTGGACGCCGTTTCGAGATATCGCCATAAAGGTGGACCAGGGGTGACCCTAGAATTTGTTTGTACAATATGGGCATCAAACGAAAGGTGTTAATGAGTATTTTGAAAGGGAGTGGGCCTTAGATCTATAGGTGGACGCCGTTTCGAAATATCGCCACAAAGGTTGACCAGGGGTGACTCTAGAATGTGTTTGTACGATATGGGTATCAAATTAAAGGTATTAATGAGGGTTTTAAAAGGGAGTTTGGGAATTTGTTTGTAAAATATGGGTATCAAAAGAAAGGTGTTAATGAGTTTTTTAAAAGGGAGTAATCCTTAGTTCCATAGGTGGACGCCGTTACGAGATATCGCCATAGAGGTGGAGCAGGGGTGACCCTAGAATTTGTTTGTACAATATGGGTATCAAAAGAAAGTTGTTAATGAGTTTTTTAAAAGGGAGTAATCCTTAGTTCCATAGGTGGACGCCGTTTCGAGATAGCGCCATAAAGGTGGGCCAGGGGTGACTCTAGAATTCGTTTGTGCAATATGGGTATCAAACGAAAGGAGCTAATGAGTATTTTAAAAGGGAGTGGGCCTTAGTTCTATAGGTGGACGCCTTTTCGAGATATCGCCATAAAGGTGGACCAGGGGTGACTTTAGAATATGTTTGTACGATATGGGTATCAAACGAAAGGTGTTAATGAGTATTTTAAAAGGGCGTGGGGCTTAGTTCTATAGGTGGACGCCTTTTCGAGATATCGCCATAAAGATGGACCAGGGGTGACTCTAGAATGAGTTTGTACGATATGGGTATCAAATTAAAGGTATTAATGAGAGTTTTAAAAGGGAGTGGTGATAGTTGTATATGTGAAGGCGTTTTCCAGATATCGACCAAAATGTGGACCAGGGTGACCCAGAACATTATCTGTTGGATACCGTTAATTTATTTATATATGTAATACCTGCCAAGATTTTAAGGGTTTTTTATTTCGCCCTGCAGAACTTTTTCATTTTCTTCTACTTAAAATGGTAGGTGTCACAACCATTTTATAAAGTTTTTTCTAAAGTTATATTTCGCGTCAATAAAACAATCCAATTACCTTACCATGTTTCATCCCTTTTTTCGTATTTGGTATAGAATTATGGCATTTTTTTCATTTTTCGTAATTTTCGATATCGAAAAAGTGGGCGTGGTCATAGTCGGATTTCGTTCATTTTTCATAGCAAGATAAAGTGAGTTCAAGTAAGCACGTGAACTAAGTTCATTAAAGATATGTCGATTTTTGCTCAAGTTATCGTGTTAACGGCCATGCGGAAGGACAGACGGACGACTGTGTATACAAACTGGGCGTGCATCAACCGATTCCGCTCATTTTCATAGAAAACAGTTAGCATCATAAAGTCTATACCCCTACCAAATTTAAAAAGGATTGGTTAATTTTTGTTCGAATTATGGCGTTAAAAGTATCCTAGACAAATTAAATGAAAAAGGGCGGAGCCACGCCCATTTTGAAATTTTCTTTTATTTTTGTATTTTGTTGCACCACATCATTACTGGAGTTGAATGTTGACATAATTTACTTATATACTGTAAAGATATTAAATTTTTTGTTAAAATTTTACTTAAAAAAAATTTTTTTTTAAAAGTGGGCGTGGTCCTTATCCGATTTTGCTAACTTTTATTAAGCGTACATATAGTAATAGGAGTAACGTTCCTGCTAAATTTAATCATGATATCTTCAACGACTGTCAAATTAAAGCTTGCAAAATTTTAAATTACTTTCCTTTAAAAGTGGGCGGTGCCACGCCCATTGTCCAAGATTTTACTAATTTTCTATTCTGCCTCATAAGTTCAACTCATCTACCAAGTTTCGTCGCTTTATCGGTCTTTTGTAATGAATTATTGCACTTTTTGGGTTTTTCGAAATTTTCGATATCGAAAAAGTGGGCGTGGTTATAGTCCGATATTGTTCATTTTAAATAGCAGAATAGGAAATTAGTAAATTTTGGATAATGGTCGTAGCACCGCCCACCTTTAAAAGAAGGTAATTTAAAGGTTTTGAAAGCTGTAATTTGGCAGCTGAGTATGTAATGTTCGGTTACACCCGAACTTAGCCTTCCTTACTTGCTTCAACTTAAAATAGGTCGACTTGCATTCTAAAATATCGTTTTATTTTAACGAAGACTATTGAAATCAATGTTGTGAACACAAACGTCTGCAAACATTTGTCTACATTTTAAAAATTTTATACAGGGTCCTTGTAAAATTTTAATTATGTAGATGCCCGAGGATTATACGATTTTACCCCATGAGTTACGAAATGACATCCACTTAGTCTCCTTATTTTATTTATTTCCAGAGAGGCATCCTTGGCCGGATAATTACTCTCTAACGTTTCAAGGTGTTTCTCTGGTGTAGCTAGGCAGCATAGCGCGACAAAAACATACGTTAGAAAGTTTTAGGAGCTACACCTAGAGCTTCTAGGAAAGAGACGTCGACGATGGTACATATGAGTTCGAAGTCGCAGTCCTATAGCTCTTGTGCTGGCATATGGTGTGAGGATCAGGAGGCGTGGTAGTGACTCGTGGTCGGGATTGTTACTGTTTGCACATCGGGAATTGGAGCTCTTAATCATCGGATAAATATCATTTTTTTTAAATAGAAAAATCAAGCTTTTTAAAGCAAGAGCACCGTCGTAATCCGGCGCGCCGCCGCCGGTATATAATATAGCCTACGCCGCCGCCGCCGATAAAGTGATCGGCGTAAACCTCTAGTCGGTAGGCTTTGAGGGGATGATGAGTGGATGAACGCTTTTGCAATGATTTGCCATTATTTGAAATGTATTTTCCAATAATTGTTTGAGGCCATATTCTTTTTTATTTTCAGGCCTCTGCAAGGGCTCGTGAAATCCTTCGAATGTGTGTTTGCATTTTTTTCTTTTGATATTTTTAAATCCAAATAAAAACTCACTTTGCATAATCCAAACCAATAAAGTAAACTATATAAAATTCTCTAGCCATCAAATAGAGGTTCTAACATAAGAGAAATATTGTGATTTTACATTACAAATAAATTATAGATCGGCAATCCACACATAAAGTTTCACGTTTCTTGTTGTCTGTATAAGACTGCTATGACTTTTCCATTCAACAAGTTAAGGGTTGGCGTAGAAGTCCATATCACAGGGAGAAGCACACATCTATATTGGGTCCCATGGTATATGGGAAGAGATGGGAATGAGAAAGCAGATGAACTAGCTAAAAAGGGCGCATCCCATGAAGCTTGCTCCGTAGACGTCCCAATTGGACTGGGCGAGATTAAGCGAAGGCTTTCCCCAAGCGGGAAAGGCGTGAGTTCAAGTGCGGGGCTGTAAAGTGTCGAAGATGATGTGTAGGTCTTACAACCTTAGACTAACAAAGTTGCTTCTATCATTAAAAAGCGGGGACTGTAGACTCATGATGGGTATTCTGACTGGACACTGCCTTCTGGCGTCACATGCCTTTAAATTAGGCTTGGTCAGTGACAGCAGATGTAGGAAGTGCGGGCTGGAGGAGAAAACGATCGAACACGTTCTGAGCTCGGCCCCTGCGCTTGCCAGGCTAAGACTCCAACTATTAGGAGTGATACAGCTGTCAGATCTAGAAGCAGGAAGTGACTTAAATCCTAGGAAGCTTAGAGTATTTGCCAAGAGGATGGAGTTATTTTATGAGATAAGTTCTGGTTTTTGATAGGGGTTTTCTGTCTGATATTTAAAACAAACTTCTGGTAACACTATGGACTCTTCAGTCTATGTGAGGTCCTCATGGACCGGCCAGTTCAACCTAACATAACCATATATCCCTCAAATATCAATCTATTTCAAAGACGTTTATCTCTTTGAATAGCCTAAACTCTAAGGTCTTTTATGTATAAGGGGCTAATATTGTTTATTCCTAGCTTTGAGGTAATTTCTTAAAATGTAAATGTGAGTTCATTTCATAAAAAATAGTTTTTCATCTCACAGCAAAGCCACGTAACTTGGACTTATATTCTATTAAATTATAATACAAAAGTTTTTTACATAAATTTAAAATTTTTGTGCTTTTCAGCACCCATCACAAATTGGGCAATGAAACTTTTGGTGGAGCTTCTAATTGGAGAATTTTTCTGTGGTTATTTTTTGACCAAAAGTGCAAAATGTGCAGCAATAACGGAGATACTTTAAAAATTATTTGCTTTTGTCTTGCACCCATTTTAAGGCTTTCATACATTTTGAGTAACGTTGTTTTATTTTGGTTTGAACTTAAGATACTTAAAAATGAGAAAAAACAAATAAGGACGGGACTGTCTTCGGCTGTGCCGAAGACTTCATACCATTCATGAATGGGGCTGAACAATAATCTTATCCCGTTCGGAATCTCCAAATAATGCGCTGTATAAGACAAGAAATATATATTGAACAGATGTACATACATAAACGATTTTAAGATAAATATAAATGGCAAAAACCCCCTAATCTGAACGATCGGTTGTATGGGATTTATATTATATATAGCTCCGATCGAAATGATATTTTCATGAAATCTTCTACGATACATTAGAATAAATATCACCAAGTTTAACGTTTTTATATTGGAAATAAAGGGAGAAATTGCCGAAAATCTTTCTATCTTAACGATCGGTTGTATGGGATATATACTATATATAGCTCCGATCAAATTAAAAATATATATATCACAGAGTTTCACGTTTATACTTTCTAAGTTAAGTGAGAAATGGCCAAAAATCTTTCATCTGAATGATCGGTTGTATGGGAGATATATGTTATAGTGGTCCGATCCTATCGGATCCGACAAATGTCTAATATAATACAAAAATACATCCTTGTCCAAATTTCATTGAGATATCTCAAAATGTGAGGGACTAGTTTGCGTTCAAAGAGACAACCGGACGGACAGACGGACGGACGGATAAACGGACATGGCTATATCAACTCAGTTCGTCGCCCTGATCAATTCGGTATACTTAATGGTGAGTCTATCTTCTATATTTCTCAACGCTACAAACATCGGACCAAAGTTAATATATCATTTCATGTTCATGAAAGGTATAAAAACGGGTTAATAGATTTTTTCCTCCGGATTTCGAAAATCCATAGCAAGACAAAAGCGTGGAAGTATGAGTTACGTGTTTCTGTACTATCACGACAGAGCTGTTATTTTTTAGGTGTATATACGTATGCAATGAAACTTTATGGACTGCCAAGTGCATAACGTTATTTAAACTTTGAGATTGTTGCGCAGAAGAGAAATACTGCTAAATATCAGTATGCATTATACACAGTTGCAACTGAAATGTGTCTCTCCATTTTATCTCTATCATTATTCTCCACTTCTATGAACGTAAAGTGTCTGTTTCCATGATTCATCGCAACCGATTGAGCTATAGGTTATACACTCCGCTATTAAGCACAAGCCCGTTTGGGTCATAAACATTATCTAGGTGATGATACCAGCAAATGTATATATATATATATATATATATATGTAAACAAAATATTTACATAGATCTCATTAATTTAGGAAGATGTGACGAAAAACTTATTTTTTGATAAACGGTTGTAGGTATAGGGAATATATATATAGAGGTCCGATTGGGCCGATTCCGACAAATGTATAATGAGGCACCTGAATATAACTTGTCAACAAATTCAGAGGGACTGGTTTGCGTTCAGACAGAGGGACAGACGGACTTGGCTAAATCAACTCAGGTCTTCATCCTGATCATTTCGGTATACTTATGGGTGTGTCTTTCTCTTCACCTTTAAGGACTTACAATTTTGAGATTCTCGAAGAACTTAATATACTGTTACCAATATTAGCAAAACCAAGCCGATGCTAAGCAGTGACGTAAATTCACATCAATAATTCAATCATTATGTATCTACATAAACGAATCAATTATTGCGTCCACACATATGTACTTATACGAGCAGCGGAGAAGCAATGCACAAATACATGCATATATCTGAGATACTCCTGAAAGTGTGCAATGAGAGAAGCTATAAAATCGTGCAATTGTAGTTACAGCTGAGAAATTTGAGAGCTGATGACAACTAGTAGATTCTGGAAATAGAAGCGCCTAGAAGATGCGAACGTTGAACTCAGAGAGTATAAAAGGCAGCAAATGTAGAGGCGCTGGAATTCAGTTTGATTTGAGCTATCAATCAGTTTGGTTATTAAGCCAGCTAGTTGCAAAGTATAAGTGTTATTGTGAAGTACTTTAATAAAGGCCATTTTTCCATTATTCGATATTGGAGTTATTTATTCAACAGTTTAGTGATTCGAACTTAGCATAAGGGCAAATAAGAGGATTTGCAACTAAATTCGTTACAATACCATTTAATTTTCACGAAAGCAGCTCTCCATGCACTGTGAGATATGAAAATATGTTTGGCAAAAAATCGTTTCAGGAATACTGAAAGTAAAGCTGCTAAATTAGTGAGTGTGCTTATTCCCCCAATTAAATAAACAAAATTTATTACTGAATGGAAAAAAACCTTTTTATTAAAAATTTAATTACGGTTCTTAACGGACGATGTTTGACACTTTCAAATTGTGAACTATTAGAGCAGATTTTATGTACGATTATAAAAAACATCCATAAATAAAGATTCTTGAAGTATTGCGTTTTCGTAATTTATTGTGACCCGACCTGCTTATAATAACTTGACTCAAATTGGCATACACATTTGCTATCACTTGGATGTGTTAATGCAATAAAAGCTTAAACTATGTGTTTAATAGTCACGGTAATAGGTATGAATGACTATGTGCGTATGAATATCAGTCTGTCCTCCTTTCAAATCAATTGCATTTGCTGGTTTACGTCAGAAAAAAAGAAAAATAAAGCAAAATTTAAAACTTAAAAAACGTAAAAATGCAAATTGAAATAGAATCAAGCAAACCGAAAGAAAAATTTGCATGTCTGCTTTGCTTTACTTTACAAAAGCGTCTACATGAAAGCATTCACTTCTTGACTTCTTTCGATTTTATTGTGAAAATTCCATAGCAACAACGCTCATTGATGTTGATTGTTGCCAATGCCTTTGCTAGCTTCAACTAGTTAGAATAGTGCAAACAAAAAAAAAAAAAAAAAAAACACAAAATCGAAGGAAAACCGAGAGGTAGTCAATATCTGCAAAGCATTTGAAAAGTTTTGAAATTTTTGTGGGTGAAGTGGTAAAGAAAAACTAAAATCTAAAAAATGTGTATGTATTAGGGCAGATCAAAATGTATTGGACATTTCTTTCCAAGAACATTCATAATTTCTAAAATTATCCTTATACCGCCTCCAACTTTTCACCTTCCCTTCTCCATAATGAAACATGTTTTCACTAAAATTCCTATTAAAAAATCGGCATAGTACATCGGCTGTTTTTCTCGAAGGGAAGGTTTAAAATTTTATATATGGTAAAGTCATAAAATACCGATCTCTTGTTTTATAAAAAATATTCAACTGGAGTTATCGAACTGAATATGAAAAGGCGGTAAGTAGTCAATACCTCAAGTAATAAGTTACGGGACAACTGCACCCATACCACCAAGGGTATTCAGTGAATTTAGATAAGCTGGGAATAAAATATGTAGTTAAGGAATGAACATATATAGGTCTCAATACGGAGCATTTCTGGAAATGTATCGATAGAAAGAGATATACTTGTTATAGGTCACAGTCCTAGCTGAAATGGGTCAATCGATGATAGACAAATACTCTCATTTGTATATCGATAGGTAGATGATCGGCAGGACCTCTATTGAACTGGCAAATTTCAGATGCACATAGAAACACATTTTCAGTGTGATAAGGCAGATCTCTATTTGATGTCTATTTGATGATCATTGCTCTGCTTAGCTAAATTAAGAACACCGCATGTTGTCGTTGTTGTAGTAGCAGCACCCATCCAATAGGTGCGACCTATCACAAATTGTCATCAATATCCCCTAACGGAAGTCCAAGGAAACTTGCTGTTTTAACAGGGGTGGACCATAATGAGAGTTGTTTCAGAGGCGTTGGTTCCAGTTGAAGAGATGGTTTGTGTCATGTGACACATTGCAAGCAGGGCATACATTTTGTATGGCGGGGTTGATTCTGGATAGTCGCCATTGACGTCAATTTACTTCTGGACCCACGCGTACCACCTGGCTATCATCAGGAGTGGAAACTACATGAGTAACGAAAGCAACACTAACCTAATTCGGTGGGTGGGTTTGATTTGACTACCGCTGATTGGAAGCTATGCGTTAATTGCATCAGTTTCGAAAATATGATTAACCCGCCCTAGTATATTCATGCATCTATCGTATATCCTTTGAGTTGAATGCGCATTGTTCACATATGGAATGGAAAAATTCACGAATTTTCCACAAAATTCGTTTGCGTGTATTTTTTAGTATTTTTTTTTTTTACTAAAAAACAATTACGACTTTTTCCGCCAAATTTCACTACCAACATCGATTGGAAATATTGCAGCAATGCATTTATTGTTATTGCTTTGAGACTCGACTACCGTTGCACAAATGCACAACCTACTCGTGCTGTGGGTATTACATGTAGTAGGTAACAGTTTTTTGTTGTTGCAGTCTTGTGACAATGTTGTCGTCGTTTCTGTCACTGATGTTGCTCTTTGACTTTCTGCATTCTATGTATGTATGTATATTCATATTTTTGTATTCGTTCAATCTGCATATACTCGTAAATGTTCCAACAAAGTGGAAAACCCCATTGAATTGGTCACCCAAATCAACGATGACAATCAAATATTGCACATGCAAATCCGGCATCATTTTGCATTTACTTTGTTGTTTTAAATCAAGCGCAAATGTACTGCAACGCCCTTTAAATGTTTCTCCCATTCAATAAACGTTTGTATGCATATGTGTGTGTGAGTTTCTATTTTCAAACTTTATATAAGGGAAACCGCCTTTTCCGGATTTTATTTCATATACATTTTTTGTGTTTTTTGCATTTTTAGAATATGTGTAGGTATGTAAGCTGCACGCACGCAAACATAAACGAATACTGCTAATATATAGAAATTTTCCACATTGATTAAAACTGCCACATTGTGTGACATTGAAAATATAATCTTCGCGAGACATACCTCAAAGAGTAGATCTGGTCGAGTATACACAATCTGGATCCTTAAAATTTCGATTACACCTTGAAATAGGGAATAGAAATAGCGTTTAAAAACCTCCTTATGAAGCCCTCTAAATAAATCGGACAGATACAGCCATGCCAATGCTAAAACACCTTAGGGAGCAAGCTACCTGATGTACGTTTTGAACTTATCCCTGAAATCCTTAGTCATTTTCTCACAATGGAAAATGGCAAGGATATTTGCACTACTAAGGTAGAGGAAACCAGCTAACGAAGGTCATATCGACACATATTATTTCTATTGACAGTAACAAAGCCGGTGAACACCATCCTTTTCCCTCATTTCACGGAAAATCTTCGCTTCGCCACCCATCAGCATGGCTTCCACAGAATGCACAGCAAAAACCTCCAGATATATTACGAACTAAACCAGCAAAAACCTCATCATCGTGGCACTTAACCTTTCAAAAGCTTTTGACACAGTCAACCAAGGCACATACTGTAATACGTTCACATTAAAAGTGTACTACTTTTTTTGTTGCATACTTTTAAGCTTGACATGATATGCTTTAATTTAAACCTAAAAATAAAGTTTAAAGCGCAGATGAGCTGCCTGTCAATTTTTCCGCCCGGTTATTTTTTGAGGAAACGAAAATTCACTTATAGGCAGGTTAAGGTGAGCGCTAAAATTAAAGGCTTGATGAGAAAACGGCCCTTAGGCTGTTATTGTTTGTTAACATATGGCTCTGAATGTTGCATACTTTTCTGCGAACTTGATATTGTTTTAGAGTTTTTAGGCGAATTTGGGAGTTATTTCTGTGGTAATTTTAACACCGAGCTTAATATTATGTTAATATTACGCAAATGCATCAGCTAATTTTAAAGAGAAAAATCGCTTACGGCGCTCAATGCCATGTTTTTAGGACTATCGTGCCACATACATCTTTGTAATATCAAGAGCCACTGTTATATTTTAACACTTTTCATTGGTTCGCCTACAACATCGAAGATCGTGGGATTAAGGCCTGGAAAAGTAACACCAAATTTAGAAAAAAGCTTTTTGTTTGTATTTTTAACAGGGCTGTGGCTTTGGATGAGCTATTTTTGGTTAGTTTGACTGTTAAAATGGTTTGTTCCAAATCAACAGTTTAATACGAAGTTGAATCAACAACTATTTTCAATAGGTACAAATTGACAGAAATATCGATTGTATTGGTTGTAGGTTATTTATAACAGGTATTTTCTCTAGTTTGTAAGTTAAATCATAACAAAGCATCGGTGTTTGTCGTAGGAAGTACTTATGGCTCAATATTGTGAGTATCCAAACTTTGAGGCGTATGCGGGTCGGGTTAAGATAAATAAACTGGTTCTAAATTTTGAGGGAGTTTTTCTTTCCGTATGAGTCACGGTTCAACTAAATGGTTGGCTCATCTCTACAGCAACAAAATACCTTTTTTCAGATTGTCAAAATCTGCGTGTTGGTGTTAGGCGGATTGAATGGAGAGAAAACATAAAACGTTGCAATTCTTGTGTGCTGTGGGAAAATAATTCGCTAAATTAGATGCATTTACTAAAAAAAAAAAACAAGTAAGGACGGGACTGTCTTCGGCTGTGCCGAAGACTTCATACCTTTCATAAATGGGCTGAACAATAATCTTATCCCGTTCGTAATCTCCAAATAATCGGATGTATAAGATAAAAAATATATAGTGAATAGATGTACATACCTAAACGATTTTT
The DNA here is from genome assembly GCF_040869045.1 of Eurosta solidaginis. Classification (NCBI taxonomy): domain Eukaryota; kingdom Metazoa; phylum Arthropoda; class Insecta; order Diptera; family Tephritidae; genus Eurosta; species Eurosta solidaginis. The sequence goes on from NC_090320.1 coordinate 272,828,596, forward strand.
AAGATAAATATAAAATAAAAAGTGGCAAAAAACCCCTTATCTGAGCGATCGGTTGTATGGGATATATATTATATATAGGTCCGATCAAAATGATTTTTTTATGAAATCTACTATGATATATTAAAATAAATATCACCAAGTTTAACGTTTTAATATTGGAAATTAAGGAAGAAATTGAAAAATCTTTCTATCTGAACGATCGGTTGTATGGGATGTATACTATATATAGCTCCGAACAAAGTGATTTTTTCAAGATATCTTCGATGATATATTATAATATATATCACCGAGTTTCACGTTTATACTTTCTAAATTGCGGCAGGAATGACCAAAATCGTCTTATCTGAACGATCGGTTGTATGGGAGATATATGTTATAGTGATCCGATCCTACCGTATCCGACAAATGTCCAATATAATACAAAAATACATCCTTCTGCCAAATTTCATTGAGATATCTCAAAATTTGAGGGACGAGTTTGCGTTCAAACAGACAGACGGAAGGACGGACAGACGGACATGGCTATGTCAACTCAGTTCGTCGCCCTGATCAATTCGGTATACTTAATGGTGAGTCTATGTTCTATATTTCTCAACGTTACAAACATCGGACCAAAGTTAATATACCATTTCATGTTCATGAAAGGTATAATAACTTAAAGTGACGTGAAATTATATTTTTTATAAAAAATTTATCAGGCAGTAAATAATTGTCAAGGTGTTGATTAAATTTTGCGTTTGCCACATCCTTTTGACAATCCCTATACCAGTTAAATGGAAAAAATAAAATAAGCTAATGAGATAAGCCAACCATAGGATTGAGTGGTATGAGTAAACATAACAATGGGTAACACCCGAAAAATTACGACTTTTTAGAATAAGGGCCATATTAATATGTACGCACTTTTATGCTTTAATTTATATGTATTAACTAGAGCTTACGATTTATCGAACATGTTCGAGAAGAGATTTCTCGCGAGTCTCGCCTTCTCGCGAGATTCTGGAATCTCGAATTACTCGTAAGTCTCGCGAGTTTCTCGACATTCAACTTAATCGATTCATTGGCTGTTTTATATAGAGCTTACGATTTCTTCTGCAGCACAAGTCAAAATGTCCGCAAAACCACAAATAAAAAACCCCGAAATGTATAGAATATTACCAATGCAGCGACTGGATTGAACGTTTAGCGGATCGCGAGTATTACGAGTAATTCTAGATTTGAGAATCTCGCGAGCCTTACGAGTAATTCGAGATTCGAGAGTCTCGCGAGAAGCTGTGTTCTTGATGTCGCGTTGAAAAATAAAATATTGCGAACAAAATTATATGTTTAATAAATATGTTTTGAGTTAAATGTCATTGAAGCAATATAATTAACAAAAAAGTCACAAGTAAAAAAAAAACAAGTGTATAAATACTGTCCATACAGCGATTAAGTAAGAATGTCGAGAAGCTCGCGAGATTTATGATTATTTCAAGACAAGAGAATCTCGTGAGAAGTCGAGTTCTCGATTTCTCGGGTCTCGAAAATCTCGCTTGTGTTCGAGAAGAAATCGTAATCGATTTATGATTATTTCGAGACAAGAGAATCTCGTGAGAAGTCGAGTTCTCGATTTCTCGGGTCTCGAAAATCTCGCTTGTGTTCGAGAAGAAATCGTAAGCTCTAGTATTAACGAAGCTGCAATAAGATATTAAAAATTCTAAAATTTAATAATTGAATTGATAATTATGAAAATACTATCTATATATTTTATATTTATTTTTTATTTATTTATCTATATATTTCTGACAATTATGTTATATAATACTTCGAAAAAGCCCACCCATATCGTTTTACATAGGCAAATCTTGTCAAAAGCAACCGCAGGCTGAGTGCAATATAAACATTGAATTTTAACCTAATTAGTGGTGGACAAATCGAAGTCAATTGGAATTTCCGCAATCAATTGACGCTGAAAATAAATGATTGACATGGCGAAGTGCCATCGTATGGGTGCCATTATTATCAACATAAAATTGAAACAACAGTTCAGTGCAGAGCAATGTAACTCGCTGAGCTGGCTGACAGCAAGAATATAAAGTTACATATTTTCATAGCTTTAGTTGTTGGCTGATGGCTTCGGATGTGTAATTTCAATTTTCTGCTCTAGAAATTTTGCTGATGTCATTTTGATGTGGTACATTGTTGTAAATGTTGTTGTCATTGATTTTATCAATGCAGTTATGTGTGTAAGTCGATTTTCGTAGAATTCGATATTTACATTGAGTTTGTATGTGTACTAGCTTAAAGCTTTTGAATGCGGCGCCAACAGATTGTAATAACCGCAATGCGAATGCTGTAAATCGAGCAATCGGAAAAGCGCATTGACTGTTTACTGCCAAACTGTGAGTACGGACATATTGATAATGCTTGATCAGCTGTTCACTGAACTTGCATTTAGAAGGATATTTTAACGGGTTTGAGTTTTCCTGTATCTGTTTGTGCTGTTATTTTGTCTATAAATGCATTCAGTCACTCATTTGGCAAAGAATCGCCAAATTCAATGTTGATGCTGATGCCGCATTTTCTTTGTACGTTCGGTGGTACCTTGCTTGAATGCGATATGTGCATTATTAGGGTGGTTGGAGAAGTATAATGGCAATTTTGACACAAAAAATATCTTGATTTTTTATTTGTATACATATTTGCTCACCGTATAGGGTTATCCAAAATACAAGAATAAGGTAAGTGCAAACGTAAGCTAAGACCCTTGTAAGTGGTAAGTTATATGAAGGAAAATAAAATGTAAGTGTAGGTGTGGCGTGTGTGATTGGTATGCTGTACGAGAAAGACACTATTATTTATCTTTATGCATAGAGTTTATCCGAGGCTTGTTTTTTCCTTTCATTGGTGTATGTTTTGACGTGGCGGGTCCCAAGCCCAGCGCACAACCTACTCAGCGCGCACGTTTATAAAGCGAGCCGCTTGATCCAAGACAGACGGCCGCACGCAGCCGCATCTCGTGGTGGACTGCCGATGAAATATTCCACAGCTAGCCCTTAAACCGCGTATGTCAGGGTGGCGAAGCCAGGTTGTCTCCTTCTCACATTACCTCACCACTAAACGTATGTTCAGTGGCTACCCAGAGGATACTTGGCCGCAAGCGACCGCAAGTAGTGAGCTGCTTGAACCACATGCAAAAGATTCGCTCTGGCCATTTCCAGGTAAACGGCGGTTAGAAGCTTTTCGCACTTTCGTGGACTTCTACACATGGCTACACCTTAAACCACAGCTAGCTCTTAAACCGAGTATGTCAGAGTGGTGTAGCCAGATTGCCGCCTTCTCACATTAGCTCACCACCAAACGTATGTTCGGTGCCTACCCAGAGGATACTTGTGATACTTTCGTGGACTTCTACACACGGCTGCACCCTGTAGTGTTCGAGAGAAAAGTTCTTCGCAAGATTTATGGACCTCTATGCGTTCGCGATGGCGAGTACCGAAGAATATTTAACAATGAACTGTACGAGCTTTACGCATCAACATCAACATAGCCCAAGGAATTTAAATGCAGTGGCTGCGCTGGCTACACCATGTCGGCTAAGAAAGTGTTTTTATCGTAACCTGTCTATAGAAGCAGAGGAAGAGGCCCACAATCCGCTGGAAGGGCCAGGTGGAAAACGATTTAAACTCCCTTGGTGAGACCAATTGGCGCCAAATGGCAGAGAGAAGAAGCGATTGGTGCGCCTTGTTGGACGGCCACAACCGTTTAAGCAGTTAAGCGCCAATTACACAATTAAGCGTAGAATTTATGTCCGCGCAATCAAACCGCCGATGAAGGCAGGGCAAAGCACCACGTGTAATCAAAGTGCTAACGGTTTGTTATCGATTGATCGATTGATGTTATGATTGTGTTATCCATTTCTTTTCCACTAGTTATTGACTTGTTTTAGCTGTCTTATCGACAAGGTATATACTAGTCATTGATTTTTATCAAAGAGTTACCTATCGAATTACAAAGGTTATCTACGAGCTACCGATTTTTTTGTCGACCAATTACCGGCTTTTTGAGAAGTTATTCATTATCGAAAATTTATCGATTTTTTAACAAAAAGGTAGTAACATTTAACAAGAAGCTATCGATATGTCATACACAAGTTTTTTTTATTTTCTGTAGAAGGATTATTCATGATTTTCATAAATAAGTCGATTTAGATTTTTCGACCTTCACCCCAGTCATTCTCCCAAGAGTGGGAAGAGGAATAATCTGGGGCAGGGGACCGGTCAAATTGTTCACGGATGGGTCGAAGTTATACGAAAAGTTTGGTTTGTCAAGAGCTAAATGTAAGCCGCAATTTTATGTTGGCTGATCACTGTAGTGTATTCCAAGCGGAAGTGGCTGCGATTAAAGATGCGGTGAATGGAATGCTATCCAGTGCTAATACGGTAAGGGAATTTAACATCTACTCTGATAGCCAAGCGTCTATCAATGCCTTGAGTTCAACTACAGTGCGATCGAGTGTGGTCTGGGAGTGCCTGACCTCGCTTGCGATTGCATCGAACTATTTTATAATTAAGATTATCTGGGTCCCGGGCTATAGTGATATCCCGGGAAACTCTCAAGCGGATCTCTTAGCCGCATCGGTACAACTGAACCGAATGAAGATGCTGTAGGGCTTTCGGGTTTCCGCTAGCCACCTGTGGTTTGCTCCTCCAAAGCTGTGTCTAGCGTCAGCTCAGCAAACGTTGGGTGGACCCCCCTCTTGCAGAGCACTCTCCCATGGGTATCCATGCGGTACGTCTCAATATACTGGAAACTCCATCCTGCTACAGCTGTATGGAGAATGATGAGGTGGAATCATCAAATCACTTTATGCTTGATTGCAAAACTTTTGCCAGAACTAGGCGAAAGTACTTCGATCGCGACTCACTTGGATTTCCCGGGGATTTATCCAAAATTGAGATCGGTATCATTCGGAACTTTTTTGTAGTTACCCGAAAAAAAAAACGATTTGATACAGAAATGTTATTGATTACTTTTCGGAGTGTTATCAACATGTCATCGGTGCAGCGTCGATTTGTTATTGATGACTCATCGGCTTGTTACGAAACAAATACCGCTGAGACTTCAATATAAAATCGATGACACATCTGTTACCCGTTCTTTAGCAAGCCGCTAAGGAGTTTATAAGATGCCGATGACTCGTTGATAAGAATTCGATAGCAAACCGACAAATCGACGATAACAATTCGATTCATGATTGTCTTATTTACTAACGAGCTTAGAATATGATTCACATGCAATTTTATTCAAGTCATAATTATTTATTTTCTACATGTGAGAGCCATTTTTACTAAAAAAAAAAAACAAAAAAACATCGCCTGAAATTGCAGCACCCTAATGCAAATATAATAGCATTTTTACGCACATTACATTTACCCACTAACTTATTCAGCATTCGAACCATGGAATTTCGGTATTACAACAAATTGTGCCATGTAAATTTAATTCGATTGCGTTTTTCTAATGCGAAATGTGGATAATTACATTCACTGATTTTGTGAACATTTTTGTTGGAATTTAGGAAATTTGGTACAATTTACGCTTTTTGCTGCTCCAACAAAAATAAAGTGAATTTGGTTTGATAAATTAAATTTTTATCGCTTAATTTAGTAACGAATAATTTTGCTTCGAGATGAAATTGAGCTTTTAGTGGTGTATTAGTTTTGTTATGCTTTGCTTTGATTATCCAAAACGAAATTGTCCTTCTAATATAGCGCAGAATGCCTTTTATTTCAGCAGATGCAAGCTGTAATAAGCCAAATTTGTCAAAGCACCTCACAAGTAGTCTCAATTGCCCCATTTGGATTAGATTTATCGGTAAATACAGACGTGATAAAGTGTTTGGAACGTCGTAAGGGGAATTATCTCGGTCTGTTCAGTGAATCTCCTCGCTAGCAAACAAGCTCCCAGGTAAAATACTTTTACTTGATACCAGCATCACCATTGTTGTATACCTAGAAGCTAGTACGTTTAGCAACAGTCTGCAATCTATTGCTACCTTTGGGGAAGTGCTCCTGCTTTAAAGAACTTTGATCTATCGCTGCTTCACTGCTAGAATAAAGAGTTTAGAATTAAGAAAGCTATAAGTGATTTCATTTCAGACAGTTCAAATCGGGTTAAGCTAAAAAATTATTAAATTTGTTCTACTGAAAAAAAAAAATGTTCAAAATGAAATTCGTCCAGGTATCGAAACGGTTTTTGGCTGAAATTACTCAGCATTTGCTCAATTATCGTATGAGCGAAGGAACTGCCTCACTAAATCAATTATTTTAGAAAGATCTACGAGGGACATATAATTCATACTCTGTTCTTAATACCGCATAAATTCTACAGTCAATGGCAATTTGTTCAAAAAAATTAATTTAATCTCTTAAGCCAATCAATTGCACGTTACCGTTGTGCACTACTTGATTGTTAACACTAAAATTACCACTTACGAAAACAATTTATCACTTCCTATGTGATGAAATATAAAAAGAGATTAAAAAACACGCACATTCAATATTTCATAATTTTGCCACATCCGCTAAACTCCAATGAGAGGAAGTGCACAATAATAATTTCCAAGGCATGAGGTTGCATGTAGACCTAATCTATGGAACCGAAAAAGAGGTGTTTGTTGGTGGGAATTGAATTAATTCGCACCTGCAATGTAGCAAAATTATAAAGGAACATAAAAAACAATATGAAGGTTCATCGCTTGCAAGTCTGTAGGAGCTTTGACTTTTGTGCAACGAGAGCAGCCAATTTTAGTTGCTTTTTAACGTGTCAAAATAGGGCGTAAAAGGTGAGCAGACAGGTAGAATTTTTTCTGTTCAAAATAGCTTTACACTAGTGAAGTAAAAATAAACGTACATACCCTGTAGGGAAATCAAAGAGCTTCATAATCATTATTAGTTGTCGCTTAACCGCCCAGGTGATGCTGGCCGTTTCGGAATAAGTCACACCAACTATCGCGAATCAAAGAACTGGGAGAACCTAGGGATATCAAGTCTTTCTCAATCTGCCTCTCACAACACAGTGACGGTCTGCCCCTTCCTCTACTTCGAAATATGGGTGCCGATATAAATATCTTTTTGGGCAGAGGGTCTTCGTTCATTCGCATAACATGACCTTGTCAACACAGTTCATCATTGTATATAAAAATTAATAAATACGAGGCGCGCTATGCTTCCAGGAGATATAGGTCAGGCTTCTTTTCCATTTTGTGTTGTGCTTATTTCTATAAATTTTTGCTGAGAAGCATCAAACGGCGGAAATAACGTCGTTAAATTCGTCAATGCAACTGCGCAAGCATTTTTTTAATCGAAAACGTTTCTAGGGTCTTTGTTGTTGCTTTTCCTGGGCTCTGAAACCAAGATCTTTAAGCGCACTTCAACCATACTACAGCTACGGTTCGTCATAATATGCTCTACATTATACTTTCTTAAAAATTTGTCCCCAGCATAACGGATAGGACCATAAATCTTCCGAAGAACTTTTATTATGAACACTCCAAAATCCATTCCGTCTTCTCTCCACATATTTCATAATGCCCAGCCAAATATGAACACAAACATGATAAGCGACTTGAAGAGCGCAATTTTTGTTCGTCGAGAGGGAACTAACTTTTAAATTGGCTACTCTGTAGAAAGTAGTACTTATTGGTAAGAAAAGCTTCATCATAGCGTAGACAAATTTCGTGGTTTTAGGGTAAGAAATGACAAAATCTGATTTTTCGAACAAAAGTAGGGCTACTAAATTTTCTAATTATCTCGATCGATATTGATCAATGCGAAGTCTCTTGTAATTTTATCGCAGTATTGAACTATTCGCAAAGATTTTCATAAATATTTCTATTCGTGCACTTTCTTTAGGAAATTTTATTGTTAACTTCCATTGGTCTCTAAACCGGTTTCAAGTGTTTACCTCACCAGAAAGTTACTAAAAATCGAACTTAGCATTCCAGCCACGTAAAATTCTTTTAATTATTTCGATCCTACTTAAAGAACTGTTATTATTGTAGTGCATTGTCTTAACGCTCCGAGCTATGTGTGAGGTTGCACGCTTGTAACTCAATGAAAAATTACCAAAGAGTTCATCGCAAGATTGCGTATCTTTGTCCTTTCCTTTCCTTTCCTTTCCTTTCCTTTCTTTTCCTTTCCTTTAAGGTGTTTTCATCTTTGTCCGCAAATATAAATACAAAATCTTGCTATGGTAAGCCCAAGGGTAGGGATTCGAGTCTTGAAACCTGGAACATATAGGGGAAAGAACTGTGCACAGGTAGCGCAAGGATTGTGATATTTAAAAAATCTTTCGAAGAAAAAATTAAAATAGATAAGCAGGTCTCGACATGTTTACAGATCTTTGAGAAATCCATGCAAAGAATGTGGAATTTTGCGATCGATTTTTTATCACTCCAGAATCTTGAATTCTCAAACTTAATCATGGCACTGTGACAACGCTACACAAGACGAATGTCGGCGCACGGATCTGGATATTTAGGTAAAGTCCCTCGGATCATATGGAATCTTTCTATCTACATATATTTGAGAAACTTTTCATTGTGCTAAAATGCTAATACCTCACAACTGGTTGTGAAGCCAATGCGTTAAATAAACAGAAACTTCCTATAGATGTCGCCCGTGGCCAAATATGTAGAAATTTCGTACTGAGAATATTTGAATCGAGTTTCAAGGGCTTCCCATTTATATAAAAACTTGAGACCTCACCCATCGTTCAGTGTAGCAATATTATGCAACAGAAGAAGAAAAAGGATCCGCTATATTACGCATGGGTCAGTATAATAACAAACTTCATACGAGATTCGGACTCTTTCGATTGACTTTTGTATAATTTTCTGGAAAGCTCAGGTTTGGACTTTCAAACGTATTTCAAAGCCCGAGGAAGCTACGAAGGGAGAAAAACGTTCTGCTAGAGAGTGCGCGGATCGATGTGTTTATAAAACTCCTACAGAAGGGGAGGAATCTAATCTAATATATCTAATCTAATCTAATATCTAATCTAATATATATTATAAATGGGAAAGTTTGGATGTTAAGATGTTTGGATGTTTGGATGTTTAGATGTTTGGATGTTTGGATGTTTGGATGTTTGGATGTTTGGATGTTTGGATGTTTGTCCAGACGTTTGTCTTTGTGACTCAATAACGCAAGAACGGCTGGACCGATTTGGATGAAATTTTGCACACATATAGCCAATAGTCTAGAAGGATCTACTAGCTATATATTTTTCAAAAGGGGCGTGGTCCCCGCCCCCTAGGAACAGTTATAATTTAATTTTTATATTTTTTCGTCTTTGCGACTGAATCACGCCAGAATGGCTACACGGATTTTGATAAAATTTGGGACACAGACAGTAGTCTACTAGCGAAATTTTTTTCGAACATGGAAAGAGGGGTGGGGGTCCCACCACCCTTCGAGAAATTATTTTTCATAATTTTTACACATTATAACTTTACGTATACTGGCCTTCACCAATATCACAGACTCAAGGGGTCAAATAAGTCGAGGGCTTACAAAGTAAGCAGTGACACCCTCCGCCTGCCCCCCTTTATCTCCTCCTCTGGTGTAAAATCCATAAATTGTTATAACTCAATCTAAATTTTCTCCTAAATCAATAGTTTTTGGTATCTGGTACATACAGAACGAGATCTAGACAATTTTGGAGGAACGATCAGTGGTCCTCTCCTCTACTCCCGCCATCCGCCCTCCATCAATTGTTTTTATTAGCACGCTTTTATTAGCTTTACCTGTATGTTTCTATCTAACTTTTTATTCGCTCCAATGCGCCTGCTGCCTTATTAACATGGTTTTACAATTAGCTTCACCTTATTTGTAATCCCGTAAGGGTCATATCGAGACCCTTCCGGGATCATTTCTGGACGGTTTTTCGGGATCGTTCCGGGATTACGCCGGGGTAATTTCGGGACTTTTTCGGGACTATTTCGGGATCATTTTGGGACCCTTCCGGGATCATTTCTGTATAGTTTACGGGATCCGTCCGGGATCCCGTCGGGGTTATTTTGGAACATTTTCGGGACTATTCCGGAATCATTTCGGGACTATTTCGCGATCATTTGGGGACCCTTCCAGCATCATTTCTGGATGGTTTTCGGGATCCGTGCGGGATCTCGTCGGGGTCATATGGGGACTTTTTCGGGATCATTTGAGGGCTCTTCCGGCATCATTTCTGGATGGTTTTCGGGATCTGTCCGGGATATCGTCGGGGTCATTTGGGGACTTTTTCGGGATCATTTGGGGGCTCTTCCAGCACCATTTCTGGATGGTTTTCGGGATCCGTCCGGGATCTCGTCGGGGTAATTTGGGGACTTTTTCGGGATCATTTTGGGGCTCATCCGGCATCATTTCTGGATGGTTTTCGGGATCCGTCCGGGATCCCGTCGGGGTAATTTCGGGACTTTTTCGCGACTAATACGGGATCATTTGGGAACCCTTTCGGCATCATTTCTGGATAGTTTTCGGGATCCGTCCGGGATCCCGTCGGGGTCATTTCGGGACTTTTTCGCGAATAATACGAGATCATTTGGGAACCCTTTCGGCATCATTTCTGGATGGTTTTCGGGATCCGTCCGGGATCCCATTAGGGTAATTTCGGGACTATTAGGGGATCATTTGGGAACCTTTCCGGCATCATTTCTGGATAATTTTCGGGATCCGTCCGGGATGCCGACGAGGTCATTTCGGGACTATTTCGGGATCATTTGGGATACCTACCGGCATTATTTCTGGATCGTTTTTGGGATTCGTCCGGGATCCCGTCGTGGTCCTTTCGGGACTTTTTTTCGACTAATACGGGATCATTTGCGGACCCTTTCGGCATCATTTGTGGATAGTTGTCGGGATCCCGTCACGGTCATTTCGGGACTATTAGGGGATCATTTGAGGACCTTTCCAGCATCATTTCTGTATTGTTTTCGGAATCCTTTCGGGATCCCGTCAGGGTCATTTTGGGACTTTTTTGGGGCTAATACGGGATCATTTGGGGATCCTCTAGGGGTCGTTTCGTGACTTTTTCTGTTTTATTTCGGGATCATTTGGGGACCCTTCCGGCATAATTTCTTGATGGTTTGCCGGATCCATCAGGGTCATTTCGGGACCATTTTGGGATCATTTGGGGACCCTTCCGAGATCATTTCTGGATCCGTCCGGGATGCCGTAGGAGCCAATTCGGGATTTTTTGTTGACTTTTCCGGGATAGTTTTTGGACCCTTCCGGGATCATTTCTGGATCTGTGCGGGATCCCATCTGGGTCATATCCGGACTATTTCGGGATCATTTTGGGATCCTTCCGGAATCATTTCTGTATGGTTTTCGCGATCCGTCGTTGATTCCCTCGGAGCCATTTCGGAACCTTTTCTGGAGTATGTCGGGGTCATTTGGGGACTTTTTCGGGATCATTTGGGGCTCTTCCGGCATCATTTCTGGATGGTTTTCGGGATCCGTGCGGGATCTCGTCGGGGTCATTTGGGGACTTTTTCAGGATCATTTGGGGGCTCTTCCGGCATAATTTCTGGATGGTTTTCGGGATCCGTCCGGGATATCGTCGGGGTCATTTGGGGACTTTTTCTGGATCATTTGGGGGCTCTTCCGGCATCATTTCTGGATGGTTTTCGGGATCCGTCCGGGATCCCATCAGGGTAATTTCGGGACTATTAGGGGATCATTTGTGGACCTTTCCGGCATCATTTCTGGATAATTTTCGGTATCCGTCCGGGATGCCGACGAGGTCATTTCGGGATCATTTAGGATACCTACCGGCATCATTTCTGAATGGTTTTGGGATTCGTCCGGGATCCCGTCGGGGTCATTTCGGGACTTTTTCTCGACTAATACGGGATCATTTGCGGACCCTTTCGGCATAATTTCTGGATAGTTGTCGATATCCGTTCGGGATCCCGTCACGGTCATTTCGGAACTATTAGGGCATCATTTCTGGATAGTTTTTGGAATCCTTTCGGGATCTCGTCAGGGTCATTTCGGGGCTTTTTCGGGATCATTTAAGGATGGCTTTCAGGATTCGTCCGGGAACCCGTCAGGGTAATTTCTGGACTTTTCCGAGACTATTTCGGGATCATTTTGGGACCTTCCCAAGATCATTTCTGGATGGATTTCGGGATTTGTCCGGGATGCCCTCAGGGTCATTTTGGGACTATTAGGTGAGCATTTGAGGACTTTTTCGGCATCACTTCTGGATGGTTTTCGGTATCCGCTCAGGATCCCGGCGGAATTATTGCGGGACTTTTTCGGGATCATTTGGTGTCCCTTCCGGTATCATTTCTAGCTGGTTTTTGGGATTCGTCCGGCATCCCGTCGGGTTCATTTCGGGACTTTTTCTCGACTAATACGGGATCATTTGCGGGCCCTTTCGGCATCATTTCTAGATAGTTGTCGGGATCCGTTCGGGATCCCGTCAGGGTCTTTTCGGAACTATTGGGAGATCATTTAAGGACCTTTCCGGCATCATTTCTGGTTAGTTTTCGGGATCCTTTCCGGGTCCCATCAGGGTCATTTCGGGACTTTTTCGGCATCATTTAAGATTGGTTTTCAGGATTCGTCCGGTATCCGTCAGGGTAATTTCTGGACTTTTCCCAGACTATTTCGGGATAATTTTGGGACCCTCCCAAGATCATTTCTGGATGGATTTCGGGATCTGTCCGGGATGCCGTAAGGTCATTTTGGGACTATTAGGTGATCATTTGAGGACCTTTTCGGCATCACTTCTGGATGGTTTTCGGTATCCGCTCAGGATCCCGGCGGAATTATTGCGGGACTTTTTCGGGATCATTTGGTGTCCCTTCCGGCATCATTTCTAGCTGGTTTTTGGGATTCGTCCGGCATCCCGTCGGGTTCATTTCGGGACTTTTTCTCGACTAATACGGGATCATTTGCGGGCCCTTTCGGCATCATTTCTAGATAGTTGTCGGGATCCGTTCGGGATCCCGTCAGGGTCTTTTCGGAACTATTAGGTGATCATTTGAGGACATTTCCGGCATCATTTCTGGATAGTTTTCGGGATCCTTTCGGGGTTCAGTCAGGGTCATTTCGGGACTTTTTCGGGATCATTTAGTGATGGCTTTCAGGATTCGTCCGGGAACCCGTCAGGGTAATTTCTGAACTTTTCCGAGACTATTTCGGGATAATTTTGGGACCTTCCCAGGATCATTTCTGGATGGATTTTGGGATCAGTCCGGGATGCCGTCAGGGTCATTTTGGTATTAGGTGATCATTTGAGGACCTTTCCGGCATCACTTATGGATGGTTATCGGTATCCGATCAGGATCCCCTCGGAATCATTGCGGGACTTTTTCGGGATCATTTGGGGTCCCTCCCAAGATCATTTCTGGATGGATTTCAGGATCTGTCCGGGATCCCGTCAGGGTCATTTAGGGGTGCGTTCGAGATCCCGTCAGGGTCATTTCGGGACTTCTTCGGGAATATATCGGGATCATTTCTGGATGGTTTATGGGATCCGTCCATGACCCCTTAAGGGTCATTTCGGGACTATTAGGTGATCATTTGAGGACTTTTCCGGCGTCACTTCTGGATGATTTTCGGTATCCGTTCGGGATCCCGTCGGAATCAATGCGGGACTTTTACGGAATCATTTGGGATTCCTTTCGGCATCATTTCTGGATGGTTTTCGGGATTTGTCCGGGATCCCGTCGGGGTTATTTCGGGACCTTTTCGGGGCTAATACGGGATCATTTGGGGATCCTCTAGGGGTCGTTTCGTGACTTTTTCTGTATTATTTCGGGATCATTTTGGGACCCTTTCGGCATAATTTCTTGATCGTTTGCCGGATCCATCAGGGTCATTTCGGGACTATTTTGGGATCATTTGGGGACCCTTCCGAGATCATTTCTGGATCCGTCCGGGATGCCGTAGGAACCATTTCGGGATTTTTTGTTACTTTTCCGGGATAGTTTTTGCACCCTTCCGGGATCATTTCTGGATCTGTGCGGGATCCCATCTTGGTCAATTCCGGACTATTTCGGGATCATTTTGGAATCCTTCCGGAATCATTTCTGTATGGTTTTCGCGATCCATCGTGGATCCCCTCGGAGCCATTTCGGAACTTTTTCTGGAGTTAGTCGGGATAATTTAGGGACCCTTCCTGGATATTTTCTGGATGGTATCTGAGATCCGTCCGGGAGCCCGTCAGGGTAATTTCGGAACTTTTTCGGGACTATTTCGGGATCAATTTGGTACCCTTCAGGCATCATTTCTGTGTGGTTATCTGGATAAGTCTAGAATCGTGTCGTTGTCATTTCGGGTTTTTTTGGGACTACTTCGGGAACTTTTGGAAACACTTCCGGGGCGTTTCTGGATGGTTTTCGGGATCCGTCCGCGATAGCGTCGGGGTCATTTCGTGGCTTTTTCTGGATAATTTCGTTATCATTTTGGGATCCTATCAGGTTATCAGCTCATAAAGTTCTTTTTTTTACTCAATTACAAAAATAAAATGCATAAGACAGAAAAAAAATTTTAAACAGATAACTTTATAAGCAGGCTAATGTGAATAGCCCACATATTTCATTTTCTCCTTGCGGATGGGGCCGCGGGTAAAGGCTAGTATATTATAAATGGCAAAGTTTGGATGTTAAGATGTTTGGATGTTTGGATGTTTGGATGTTTGTCCAGACGTTTGTCTTTGTGACTCAATAACGCAAGAACGGCTGGACCGATTTGGATGAAATTTTGCACACATATAGCCAATAGTCTAGAAGGATCTATTAGCTATATATTTTTCAAAAGGGGCGTGGTCCCCGCCCCCTAGGAACAGTTATAATTTAATTATTATATTTTTTCGTCTTTGCGACTGAATCACGCCAGAATGGCTACACGGATTTTGATGAAATTTGGGACACAGACAGTAGTCTACTAGCGAAATTTTTTTCGAAAATGGAAAGAGGGGAGGGGGTCCCACGACCCCTTCGAGAAATTATTTTTCATAATTTTTACACATTATAAATTTACGTATACTGGCCTTCACCAATATCACAGACTCAAGGGGTCAAATAAGTCGAGGGCTTATAAAGTAAGCAGTGACACCCTCCACCCGCCCACCCCCCCTTTATCTCACCCTCTGGTCTAAAATCTATAAATTGTTATAACTCAAAATAAATTTTCTCCTAAATCAATAGTTTTTGGTATCTGGTACATACAGAACGAGATCTAGACAATTTTGGAGGAACGATCAGTGGTCCTCTCCTCTACTCCCGCCATCCGCCCTCCATAAATTGTTTTTATTAGCACGCTTTTATTAGCTTTACCTGTATGTTTCTATGTAACTTTTTATTCGCTCCAATGCGCCTGCTGCCTTATTAACATGGTTTTATAATTAGCTTCACCTTATTTGTAATCCCGTAAGGGTCATATCGAGACCCTCCGGGATCATTTCTGGATGGTTTTCGGGATCGGTCCGGGATTACGCCGGGGTAATTTCGGGACTTTTTCGGGACTATTTCGGGATCATTTTGGGACCCTTCCGAGATCATTTCTATATAGTTTTCGGGATCCGTCCGGGATCCCGTCGGGGTTATTTTGGGACATTTTCGGGACTATTCCGGAATCATTTCGGGACTATTTCGCGATCATTTGGGGACCCTTCCGGCATCATTTCTGGATGGTTTTCGGGATCCGTCCGGGATCCCGTCGGGGTACTTTCGGGATCACTTGCGTACCTTCGAGAGATAAATTCTTGATGGTTTCCGGGATCATTACGGGACTTTTTCGGGGTCAGTTTGGGTCCTTTCCGTAATCATTCCTGGATGGTTTTAGGGATCCGTCCGGGATCCCGCCGGCGTCATTTTGGGACTTTTGCGGGATCATTTGGGGTCTCTTCCGTCATCATTTCTGGATGGTTTACGGGATCCGTCTGGGATCCCGTCGGCGTCATTTTGGGACTTTTGCGGGATCATTTGGGGTCTCTTCCGGCATCATTTCTGGATGGTTTACGGGATCCGTCCGGGATCCTGTCGGGGTCATTTTGGGACTTTTGCGGGATCATTTGGGGTCTCCTCCGGCATCATTTCTGGATGGTTTACGGGATCCGTCAGGGATCCTGTCGGGGTCATTTTGGGACTTTTGCGGGATCATTTGGGGTCTCTTCCGGCATCATTTCTGGATGGCTTACGGGATCCGTCCGGGATCCCGTCGGCGTCATTTTGGGACTTTTGTGGGATCGTTTGGGGTCTCTTCCGGCATCATTTCTGGATGGTTTACGGGATCCGTCCGGGATCCTGTCGGGGTCATATTGGGACTTTTGCGGGATCATTTGGGGTCTCTTCCGGCATCATTTCTGGATGGTTTACGGGATCCGTCCGGGATTCGTCCGGGATCCTGTCGGTGTCATTTTGGGACTTTTTCGGGATCATTTATGGTCTCTTCCAGCATCATTTCTGGATGGTTTACGGGATCCGTTCGGGACCCTGTCGGGGTCATTTTGGGACTTTTGCGGGATCATTTGGGGTCTCTTCCGGCATCATTTCTGGATGCTTTACGGGATCCGTCCGGGATCCTGTCGCGGTCATTTTGGGACTTTTGCGGAATCATTTGGGGTCTCTTCCGGCATCATTTCTGGATGGTTTACGGGATCCGTCCGGGATTCGTCCGGGATCCTGTCGGTGTCATTTTGGGACTTTTTCGGGATCATTTGGGGTCTCTTCCAGCATCATTTCTGGATGGTTTTCGGGATACGTCCGGGATCCTGTCGGGGTCATTTTGAGACTTTTGCGGGATCATTTGGGGTCTCCTCCGGCATCATTTCTGGATGGTTTACGGGATCCGTCCGGGACCCTGTCGGGGTCATTTTGGGACTTTAGCGGGATCATTTGGGGTCTCCTCCGGCATCATTTCTGGATGGTTTACGGGATCCGTCCGGGATTCGTCCGGGATCCTGTCGGTGTCATTTTGGGACTTTTTCGGGATCATTTGGGGTCTCTTCCAGCATCATTTCTGGATGGTTTTCGGGATACGTCCGGGATCCTGTCGGGGTCATTTTGAGACTTTTGCGGGATCATTTGGGGTCTCCTCCGGCATCATTTCTGGATGGTTTACGGGATCCGTCCGGGATCCTGTCGGGGTCATTTTGGGACTTTTGCGGGATCATTTGGGGTCTCTTCCGGCATCATTTCTGGATGGTTTACGGGATCCGTCCGGGATCCTGTCGCGGTCATTTTGGGACTTTTGCGGAATCATTTGGGGTCTCTTCCGGCATCATTTCTGGATGGTTTACGGGATCCGTCCGGGATCCTGTCGGGGTCATTTTGGGACTTTTGCGGGATCATTTGGGGTCTCTTCCGGCATCATTTCTGGATGGTTTACGGGATCCGTTCGGGACCCTGTCGGGGTCATTTTGGGACTTTTGCGGGATCATTTGGGGTCTCTTCCGGCATCATTTCTGGATGCTTTACGGGATCCGTCCGGGATCCTGTCGCGGTCATTTTGGGACTTTTTCGGGATCATTTGGGGTCTCTTCCGGCATCATTTCTGGATGGTTTACGGGATCCGTCCGGGATCCTGTCGGGGTCATTTTGGGACTTTTGCGGGATCATTTGGGGTCTCTTCCAGCATCATTTCTGGATGGTTTTCGGGATCCGTCCGGGATCCTGTCGTGGTCATTTTGAGACTTTTGCGGGATCATTTGGGGTCTCCTCCGGCATCATTTCTGGATGGTTTACGGGATCCGTCCGGGATCCCGTCGGCGTCATTTTGGGACTTTTGCGGGATCATTTGGGGTCTCTTCCGGCATCATTTCTGGATGGTTTACGGGATCCGTCCGGGATCCTGTCGGGGTCATTTTGTGACTTTTGCGGGATCATTTGGGGTCTCTTCCAGCATCATTTCTGGATGGCTTTCCGGATCCGTCCGGGATCCTGTCGGGGTCATTTTGAGACTTTTGCGGGATCATTTGGGGTCTCTCCCGGCATCATTTCTGGATGGTTTTCGGGATCCGTCCGGGATCCTGTCGGGGTCATTTTGAGACTTTTGCGGGATCATTTGGGGTCTCTTCCGACATCATTTCTGAATGGTTTACGGGATCCGTCCGGGACCCTGTCGGGGTCATTTTGGGACTTTTGCGGGATCATTTGGGGTCTCTTCCGGCATCATTTCTGGATGGTTTACGAGATCCGTCCGAGATCCTGTCGTGCTCATTTTGGGACTTTTGCGAGATCATTTGGGGTCTCTTCCGGCATCATTTCTGGATGGTTTACGGGATCCTGTCGGGGTCATTTTGGGACTTTTGCGGGATCATTTGGGGTCTCTTCCGGCATCATTTCTGGATGGTTTACGGGATCCGTCCGGGATTCGTCCGGGATCCTGTCGGTGTCATTTTGGGACTTTTTCGGGATCATTTATGGTCTCTTCCAGCATCATTTCTGGATGGTTTTCGGGATACGTCCGGGATCCTGTCGGGGTCATTTTGGGACTTTTGCGGGATCATTTGGGGTCTCTTCCGGCATCATTTCTGGATGGTTTACGGGATCCTGTCGGGGTCATTTTGGGAATTTTGCGGGATCATTTGGGGTCTCTTCCGGCATCATTTCTGGATGGTTTACGGGATCCGTCCGGGACCCTGTCGGGGTCATTTTGGGACTTTAGCGGGATCATTTGGGGTCTCCTCCGGCATCATTTCTGGATGGTTTACGGTATCCGTCCGGGATCCTGTCGGGGTCATTTTGGGACTTTTGCGGGATCATTTGGGGTCTCTCCCGGCATCATTTCTGGATGGTTTTCGGGATCCGTCCGGGATCCTGTCGGGGTCATTTTGGGACTTTTGCGGGATCATTTGGGGTCTCTTCCGACATCATTTCTGGATGGTTTACGGGATCCGTCCGGGATCCTGTCGGGGTCATTTTGGGACTTTTGCGGGATCATTTGGGGTCTCTTCCGGCATCATTTCTAGATGGTTTACGGGATCCGTCCGGGACCCTGTCGGGGTCATTTTGGGTCTTTAGCGGGATCATTTGTGGTCTCCTCCGGCATCATTTCTGGATGGTTTACGGGATCCGTCCGGGATCCTGTCGGGGTCATTTTGGGACTTTTGCGGGATCATTTGGGGTCTCTCCCGGCATCATTTCTGGATGGTTTTCGGAATCCGTCCGGGATCCTGTCGTGCTCATTTTGGGACTTTTGCGAGATCATTTGGGGTCTCTTCCGACATCATTTCTGGATGGTTTACGGGATCCGTCCGGGACCCTGTCGGGGTCATTTTGGGACTTTTGCGGGATCATTTGGGGTCTCTTCCGGCATCATTTCTGGATGGTTTACGAGATCCGTCCGAGATCCTGTCGTGCTCATTTTGGGACTTTTGCGAGATCATTTGGGGTCTCTTCCGGCATCATTTCTGGATGGTTTACGGGATCCGTCCGAGACCCTGTCGGGGTCATTTTGGGACTTTAGCGGGATCATTTGGGGTCTCCTCCGGCATCACTTCTGGATGGTCTCCGTATGCGTCCGGGATTCCGTCGGCGTAATTTCGGGACTATTAGGGGGTTATTTGGGGACCTTTCCGGCATCATTTCTGGATAGTTTTAGGGATCCGTGCGGGATCCCGACGGGGTCATATCGGGACCATTTGGGGTACCTACCGGCATCATTTCTGGTTGGTTTTCGGGATCCGTCCGGGATCCCGTCGGGATCATTTCGGGAACATTTCGGGATCATTTGGGTACCTACGTTCATCATTTCTGGATGATTTTCGGGATCCGTACGGGATCCCGTCGGGTTCATTTCAGGACCTTTTCGGGATCCGCCCGTGATCCCGGCGGGGTCATTTCGGGACTATTTCGGGATCATTTGGGGTACCTAGATGGATAGTTTTCGGGATTCGTCCGGGATCCCGTCTGGATCATTTCAGGACTTTTTCGGGATCATTTGGGGTATCTTCCGGCCGCTTTTCTAGATGGTTTTCGGTATCCGTCCGGGATACCATCAGGGTAATTTCGGGACTATTTGGGGATAACTTGGGAACCTTTCCGGCATCATTTCTGGATAGTTTCCGGGATCCTTCGGGGATCGCGTCAGGGTCACTTCGGAACCCGCGACTAATGCGGGATCATTTGGGGACCCTTTCGCCATCATTTCCGGATGGTTTTCGTGATCCGTCCGGGATACCGTCAGGGTAATTTCGGGACTATTTGGGGATAACTTGGGAACCTTTCCGGCATCATTTCTGGATAGTTTCCGGGATCCGTCGGGAATCCCGTCAGGATCATTTCGGAACTATAAGGGGATCATTTCATTTTTCATCTTTCTTTAAGGGGATCATTTCACCTTCCAGCATCATTTCTGTATACTTTTGGGGATCCGTCCGGGATCCCGACGGGGTCATTTCTGGCCTATTTGGGGATCATTTTGGGGTACCAACCGGCATCATTTCTGGATGGTTCGGGATCCGTCCGGGATGCCATCGGGGGAATTTCGGGAATTTTTCGGGATCATTTGGGGTCCCTTCCGGCATCATTCCTGGATCGTTTTCGGGATCCGTCCGAGATCCCGTCGGGTTTATTTTTTTACTTTTTCGGGAAAATGTCAGGGAGTTTCGAGACTGTTCTTGGATCATTTGGGGATCCTTAAGGGATAATTTCTGGATGGTTTTCGGGATCCCGTCGGGGTAATTTCGGGACTTTTTCACGACTATTTCGGGGTCAGTTGCACTTAAAGATCATTTCTGGGTGGTTTTCGGGATCCGTCCGGGATCCCGTCAGGGTTATTTCGCGCCTTTTCGGGACTATTTCGGGATCATTTTGGTACCCTTCCGGGATAATTTCTCTATGATTTTCGGGATCTGTTCGGGATCCCTTCGTAGTTTTTTCGCGACTTTATCTGGGATAAATTGCGGACCCTTTAGAGATCAATTCTGGATGGTTTTCGGTATCGGTCTGGGATCCCCTCAAGGTCATTTCGGGACTTTTTCGGGACTATTTCGGAATCATTTTGGGACCCCTCCGGCATAATTTCTGGGTGATTTCCGGGATCTGTCCGGGATTCCGACGGAGTTTTTTCGGGACTTTTTCCGGACTATTTCTGGATTATTTGGGGACGTTTCAGAGCTCAGTTCTGGATGATTTTCGGGATCTGTCCGGGATCCCGTCAGAGTTATTTCGGGGTAATTTTGGGACCCTTCCAGGATAATTTCTTCATGATTTTCGGGATGGGTCTGAGTTTTTCGTGACTTTCGGGACTATTTCGGTATCATTTGCGGAACCTTCAGAGATCAATTCTGGATGGTTTGTGGACTTTTCCGGGATCATTTGGGGATCCTTCCAGAGTCATTTCTGGATGGTTTTCGGGATCCCGTCAGGGTCATTTCGGGCCTTTTTCGTGACTACTATTTCGGAATCATTTTAGGACTCCTCCGGGATAAATTCTGGGCGATTTTCGGGATTTGTCCGGGATCCCGTCAGAGTTTTGTCGGGACTTTTTTGGACTATATCGGGATCATTTGCGGACCGTTCAGGAATCAAATCTGGATGGTTTTCGGGATCCGTCCGGGATCCCGTCAGGGTCATTTCGGGACTTTTCGTGACTACTTCGGGATAATTTTGGGATCCTTCCGGCATCATTTCTGGATAGTTTTCGAGATTTGTCCAGGATCCCGTCGGCATCATTTCGTGACTATTTGGTGTCATTTAGGGACACTTCCGGGATCATTTTAGGTCTCTTCGAAACCGGTAATTCAGCAAACATGGTCGTGGATTTACGGCAAATTATTCGCAATTAAAATTCGGTATGTTTTATCTTTAATATATCACAGCTTTTTCGTTCTATTTTTAAATGAATCCTGTAACGAACTATTACAACTATAATTAAAATTTTTGTAATATTTTAACCAACTAAATACCCGAAAAAGCAACACTGCTTTCATTTAAAAACTTCTTTTTGGTTTTAGCTAATTGTAGTTTCACTCCTTTGTTCTATGAGTAGTAATTCTTTCACCCCTGTCATATCAATTAATTTAACTTAGAAACAAAATGTATTTTTTTAATTCGAAAAAAGTGTATTGTACTATTCATGTAAGCGTGCCCATCAGCTCAGTTAGTTCTTTTTTTTTACTGTATTAAAAAATAAAATACATTGACAGAAAAAAATTTTAAACAGACAACTTGATAAGCAGGCTAACGTGAATAGCACATATATTTTATTTTCTCCTTGCGGACGGGGCCGCGGGTAAAGGCTAGTATTTTAATAAATGATAGGAAGACTTGCTATTTAGCACGACACATGAAAACTCACGCGTAGTTCAAAGCGCCAAGGCAATGACACAAATGAGCGAAAAGGAAATAAAAAAAAAGAAATATATATATAAAAATATTCCTACAGGGTAACGCATAATATATTGTTCCGTTGTGCACATGCATACATCCCCATTTTTTTTTTTTGGATATTCACTATTTACTCATTTTAATGAATAGTGTAATGTATGTGAATTTAGCACCCTTGTTTCCAATTAGCGGCACGCAACCATTAGCCCTACTGACCGCTATTGATTTTCAAATTGTCAGTCAAACACTTGGCGCCTCGTGGCTTTGCATTGGCTTTGGTGCTGGTAAAGTGGAATGTTTTGTTGTCTGCTCATGGGTTGACTTGCCTGACTCGTTACCTGATTAACTGATGTGTGCATTGTTTCGAAAGTTAGCTGAGTAAGTGGTTCGAGTCATGTGTCTTACCAGTCACTTCACTTTGGTTAAGTAATCACAAAAGCATTGATTAGGGGTGACATTTTTCAATTAACTTAACAGTTATTTGGTGTATTTGTATGTTGTATGGTCAATTATAAACACCTTTGTTATTTATTTGCTATGTGAACAAAATTGTAAACAAGAAAGGATTTAGCTTTACGTGCAAAGCAAAACTGTGAGTGTTTTTGACATCTATTTGGCAATTTTTTCTTTTCGCTTCAAAAAAGCCACAATATTTGATTATACTGTAAATGCATTACACTTATAAAAGTACTATTTAACGAATCATCGGCTTTGCATGTTTATTGTACCGCTCCTATCAGAAATCGACGGCGAAGTGAAATATCGGCTGCCCTTTCAAAACGCCTTATCTCAGAAATATTTTGCAAAACACCCTTCCTAAGAACTAGTTTCTAAAACTCCCTTGTTGAGAATTAGGATGAAGAGCAACTAGTCTCAGAATTGTCTGAAATAGGTCATTTCTTGAAAGATTTCTGAGATAGGGCGCAGTAGAAACCATATCCGAGATAGGGCGATATTCCAGTCGAAATATAAACCACAGAATACTTGTCGCTTAAAGCGATCGTTGGTGATGTTTTGAAATTCATTAAAATAGTCGGTGTTCTCTTTACGACCCGATCTAATTGCAAATAAAAATACAACAGCTTTCGGATCGATAAATGGAGAGTGAGAGATCGGCAGTAATATTCTGAAAATTGGAGGATACTATAATCTAACACAAACTTGTACGTGTCTATCCCGCATCGGACCAAGTTGCATATATTCCTTACTTTGTGAGCGGTCAGATCTACAAGAAATTTCTGCAGTGCAGATCCTAAGCGCTTACATGATCCAGCTGTATACTGATACAGGGATATCTTGTACAACTAGCCCCATTGTTTAGCTTATAATACAGAAAAGTGTTTAATGGACAGTCGATATTAACAAACACCTATGGTCTCGATGGGGTTTATCCAGTAAAGCAACAAAACAATTGCTACCGCTGTTAGATCAAAAAGTTTGCTCTGGATCACAGAAGAAGTATTTAATAATCCACTGATTCCTTCGTTGACCTTGCTGATGTCATCTCTATTGACAGGTGGAAAGGTTTGGAATTGCTTTTAGTTTTATAAGCGCTTTGCTGAGAGCTAGTGGGTTTACAGCGCATCTGTGAAAAAGTTTGTAATTCGTGCTCCGACACACTAAGGACATATTCAGTCTATTTTACGACTTTACCGACCGACTGACTAGTTCAGTTCATAGCTTAAGCAAACTATGTATTGGTAGCGATATTAAGTAGTGTGAGTGAATTAGTATAGATATCTAGCCTCAACAACATCGAAGACAGATCTAGTGATCTTGGGATATATCTAGTACTCTCCAGTTCTTGGGTGAGAGCTCTACGCTTCGACTAATGCTCTCGAAAAGGTTTATAACAGTGTGTGTTTATCTACGAGTTTTATGATACTGACAGTGCCTACGTGGCTCATTTTTACTTTGATGGCAATTAAGAGCACCAAAAAAGGTACACATTTTTGGTTCAACCTCATTGGAGGTGGCAGCTTCCGCTGCCACATTTGGTACGATTTTGGTAGAAATATAAGTACATTATTAAAAATGCTTTAAAAAGCTTTTGAGGAGTATTATCGATATTGATCCTCCCTTATAGTATATATCTTGGTGAGTTACGCTCAGACACTAGTACCTTAATATACCATCCCGCTTCTTTTCGACCGTCGCACAGTGGCGTTTTTGCATGATTAAGACGCGAAAAATTTATAACTCACTGAAAAATGAATATATTTCATTCAAACCAAGTGCATATGTTTGCATGCTTTACCCCCTTCAGTGAGGATAGGCGAAGGGGTGGGTTGGGCTAAACAGTACAGAAGTGGTCTAAAACGGCTTTATCCTTTTGCTTTTGGCCAAGTTCTGCAACCCACACCTCATACAACTCCCTCTTTTTGTTCGTCATTATATCAAAAGGGGGCCTACAAGGATGAAGAAAATACTGAACCAAAAAACTTTCGAACACTTGCAAAATAATACAATTACGCGTAGGTTTTAAATAAGCAAAAAATAATTTAGCTTTTGTTTCACCATAAAGTTTTATTTGATTTTAAACCACGCGTTATTTCACTTCTGTAAATTGCACTACTTAGCGCGTCATCAACAACTCACAGTTTGGCAGCAGATTATTCAATGAAGAACAATATTTATAAGAAATGATAACTACCGTTATATACTGTGGACATTTTAAAAACAAAATGCATTAGAATTTCAAAAAAAAAAAAAAGTGGTTTGGAAATGTTTACTTTTTCGCGTCTAAACCAAGCAAAAATGCCACTGTGCGTCGTGGTGGAGGTACATGCAAGAAAGAAACTACGCATACGCTGTCGTGGCTGCCACATTCTTAGTGATGGATATAAATTTACAACGAAAACAATGTCAGTTTAAAAATCAAATGGAGAATAACTCTAGCTCTCAAGTGCTACTTTGTAGCAAGCTGTCATCCAACAAAGAATCGGAACATTCGCGCCTTTGGAGCCATGTTCTTGTTGATGGATATAAATTCGAGACTTTGAAGGACTTTTTCTATCTCGAAACCGGCATTTACCGCCAAAATAATGTCAGTTTAAAAGTCAAATGGAGAATAACTCTTGCCAAGAAATGTTACTTTAGATCGAGCAGGCAATTGAAAAGTAAAGTCTTCTTTCAACAAGAAAAAATTATGCTGTACAAGTCGCTCATCATACCCGTCCTGATGCATGGCTCGGCATCATGTGCTTTGCTGAAAGAATATTAGATTGCTTTTTTTATTTTTGGAGACACTGACGTGATGCTAACGGCCAGTATCGAAAGGTATCGAAGGAGGTATAATGATGAACTGCATGAGCTCTTAATTACATATTCTCAGCGGAGGTTATCGTATCTCTGTACCCTCTACATCATTAGGATGAAGTCACAGGTATTTAAAGGTCTGGGACTTTGTCTTTATGCCAACACAGTTTCTCCCAAGAACACTCCTCAGGCCACTATTTCTGAAAATATGAATGTGAAGAAATGGAATATTTTAAATAATTTATTCTTGCTCTATTTTTGTTGTTGAGTTGAAAATTTGTAAACAACCAAAAGCTCTTCCGCCCATTATTACTTATTTATTACTCGCTCAAATTAATTATATTGTTATTAAATATCTAGAATAAGTTTGTCAAATGTTCTCAATCACTTCATTCTTCTCTAATTCTTCTTCGCCCAAATTCTTGTTCAAGTTACGAAGTTCTATGAATTATAAACGACATTGTCCGATTTTCTTTCTCATTTAATTATTGAATTTAACAAATCTGTTTCGCTTTTGTTTTTGATGACGGTGATGGTGATGATATCGAAGATACTTTTCCGGGCGAAACGCAGTCGCGCGTTAAATTGCGCAGTTGATGTCAACAACAGCATGAAAACAAACTTCAATTTAT
This sequence comes from Eurosta solidaginis, assembly GCF_040869045.1. Lineage (NCBI taxonomy): Eukaryota > Metazoa > Arthropoda > Insecta > Diptera > Tephritidae > Eurosta > Eurosta solidaginis. The sequence continues at coordinate 272,854,816 of NC_090320.1, forward strand.
GTAAGTTGGACACCAAGCTGGAGAAAATGCTCAGAGCGCGTGTCTTACGCCATCACTGCTTTGTGTCTTATTATTGCTCAATTCTACTCAAACATAGCAATGAGAAATGCTGACAGCACCCAATGTACAAGCGTAAAGTGAATTGTAAAAAATTCATGAAAAATATGATGGTAGATCACAGTTTAGGGCGAGCTACAGGAGGGCGTCAATATTTAAACAGATTAGTGGTGGGCAATGCAGGAATTTTCTTATGTGTCATATACGTTGGCGCAAATGCAAAATAACGCCGGTGAGATATGATATTGTGGCGAATGTTGACATCACTATGCTATTAGTAAATAACACAACAACAAAAACGGCAACTAACCACGCCTATGTACAAGGCAAAAAAGAATATTAGACACACATAACCAGCAGCTCGAACCGAAGAGATATCTCACATACAAACATGTAGTCATCAGCAAAGAGAACAAGTTGTTACCACCACATACACGCGCATATAGCTAACTAACCAAGTATGCGATACAACAGTTCTAGAAGGTAAAACGTCTAGACCTTAAGACAAATATGCGGACGAGGCAACAGAGAGTATAAAAGCAGCGTAAGCTGAGGAATGACTAATCAGTTTTGATTTAAACACGCCATTAGTTGCGTAGTATAATTGTGAAGTACTACTCCCAAAGTAGTCTAAATGAACAACATTTTGCAATACTGAATATTGGAGTTATTTATTCGATAGTTCAGCGATTCGAACGTTAGCAGAAGGTTTAAAATAAGCGGAATTTTCCCTAAATTCTTTACAATATGTTGATATGACTGCACGATGCCTCAATGGCAAAAGCTAAAATAAATTCGGGGAAAATTTAACCAGAAATCGCGCAAGAATTTTTTAAAGGTGGTGCAGCTTTCTTTTTGTAGTCCTCTGTTGGTGTTGCTGGGTATTTAATATAAATAATTGTAAAGAGCGATAACCTCCGAAGAGATTTTAGCTTCGAGCTTCTCTTCCATTAATTTCGCGCCCCTTTATACATTCTTTCCTACAAATTGGCGGGAGTGGACCTACATATTTTATGCCGAGAAGTTTTTCATGGCAGAAATACACTCGGAGTGCTTGCTAAACACTGCCGCGGGGCGACCCCGCTTAGAAAATGTTTCTTCTAATTGAAAAAACTTGTTTTTGCAATTTTGATGTTGCTTTGCCGGGTCGTAAGAGCGGGATCTGCGGTGTCGTCTACAACCATATGAAGCGCAATACATTGTTATTTTTTTCTTCAATTTTAAGCAAATTCGTTACAAGAAAAAAAAAAATTTTGAATTTTCTAAACAAAAAGAATTGTTATTTGCTTAAATTGGTGCCTTCGAAAACTCTAAATTTCCTAAGAGAAAGGAATAAGATGTTTTTTGCAGAAATAAAACAATCTACGAGAACAAAGTTCTCGCAAGTTTTTAGAATTGAGCTGATTGTGTAAATTTCAAGCAGTTAGCGACTCCATTAAAACGTGTATCCAACATCAAAGTGTACAGCTTTCATATGCATCGTATAGTGTACAGTTATGGCGATGCGCTTCGTGTATAGTGGCCTAATACCTATGACCAGTAATATTGGAAGCCTGTAGTTTCATTAAAAATTATCAAAAATAATTGCAAAATTGTACCGAATTTATCTTAAGACAGTCAAAAAACTGTCCAGAAATTATCTCGAAAACATCCCTAAACTTTTCCAAAATAGTTAAAAATAATTCACTTTACAATGCTGAAATTGTCTTAACATAAATTCGGAATTATAAATAAAAATCTCGAATTTTTCTTGAAATAATGAAAAGAATTCCGAAACTATCTGGAAAAATCAGAAAAGGTTTCGAGGTATTTCTGGAGCTATCCCCAGCACAGTAGTGAAATACTCTCGAAAGCAAACCCGAAATCATCTGTAGATTGCTCTGAAACAGTTTCTGCGTACTCAGAATCACAACTCCGGAATGCTTTTAAACTGATTTCGAAAATAATAAAGAAATAGTCACGAAATTATTTAAAACTATTCGCTATTTCACTGCTCACATTTCGAAAATTTCTTAGGGCTCGAACTACAGGACAAATATGCCCTTTTTGACTTAGTTCATATAGATCAAATAGTAAAACCAATTTAATAACTTTATTCGGGCGGGGAAACAAAGGCGGGTTGGTGTTATATGACTCATTGAGTTTATGAGTTCGGGTCAATACACTTAAATTTATAATGACTAAAATATCAAGATCAGGGAATTCTTCCAAAAATTTGGTCTACATATTTGTGTGGTAAACTTCATCCAAACCTGTTAAGATCAAATTTATTAAGACACTTATATTATTAAAGTAAATCTTTCTAGGGCGCAGGATTCATTGAGGAAATAAATAAAACTGGACATCCAAACATTCATATTGTGACGAATATTAGTAGTTATGTACATCACTATGCTGCTAAATAAATGCACAACAACAATAAAGCAAGCAACCACACTTATGTACATATACACATTAAAGCAAGCAGCCACACTTATGTACATGGACACATAAAATCAAGCAGCCTCACACACATAGGTTGTCAGCAGAAAATAGCAAGGAAGAAAGAGAAACAATCGCATATTTAGTCAGCAGATAAGAGCGAAGCGGAAAGGGAAGCAATCATACATCACGTTATCATCAGCTAAAAGCAGAAGTTCTTATTCACACATACACATTTATATAGCTAAATAACCAAGTATGAGATACAACTGTTCCAGAAGGCATGTTCGTGAAAAGTCTACATCTTAGGAGAGATAGGTGAACGAGGATAACTGAGAGTACAAAAGCAGCGCAGTGGAAGTCATAATGAGTCAGTTTGATTTTAACACGCTTTAGCGAAGTACGCGAGTATTGTTATTGTGATAATCCCAAAGTATTCTTAATAAAGAAAATTTTGCCGTACTGAATATTGGAGTTATTTAAGTTTTGATTAAGCCATAGTTATATGTAATATAAGCGCAAAAACGCAACGCAATGGAGCGTTACCCAGGTTCAATACAAGTTTTTAACAAAAAGTTGTTATGCCATTTTTATTTATTTATATGTATGAACTCTAGGGATTTGATGTCAATTAGGATTTTATTGTTTATTCAACTTCAGATAAAAGTTTCTTATGTCTCATCTTAAAACGGCACTCAGCATACAAATGCGGGCAATGAGTTTATTCGCGAGCAATTTGACAGATATAATGGTACAAAAGTTTATGCAGGCTGTTTACTATATAATTGATGAAATATTTCAAGTGCTGATTTTTAAATGATATTCGTAAAATATGCTAGACACGTGTATAATTTAAAAGTAAGGGCAAATATTTTGATTTATAATTAATATATTTACTGGAATGGCAGGAACTTTTGTAACTTAACGCAGAATTACTGAAAAAGTTAAGCCCGACTGACATGGACAGTTGGACAAAGAATTTTTCTCCAAGAAAACTTAATTTAACTTAAAACGAGTAAGGAAGCCTAAGTTCGGTTGAAACCGAACATTACATGCCCAGCTGTACACTTGAATTGCTGTTGTTTGTTTAGTGTGCTTAATAGTGTTACAAGGCTGCGTAATAATACATGTACATATGGTTCTATTCTGAACTAATTTTTCTTCGAGTTATGGCTCCCGAAACACAAAAAGTTGCTTGGTCATAAAAGGGGTGGTGCCAGGCCAATTTCTAATATTTGAAGTTTTTCCTATTTATTGTTATAAAGCTCTTTATTGGAAAGATAGCTTATTTTATTCGCCCACGACACTTTTAAAAATCTTTTGTAAAAAAGTGGGTGTGGTCCTCAACCGATTTAGTTAATTTTTCTTCAACGCATTCCTTATAGTAAAGGCAACCTATCTGCCAAATTTTGTTACGATAGGTTTAACCATATTTGATTTTTGATTAATAATATTTGTAAAATTGATTTCATCACAAGTGGGAGGTACCACGCCCATTTTAAAAAAATAAATTTTTTATCAAGGGTCTCAAAATCATTCCACACGTCAAACACCAACATTCTAGGTGTATATTGTTTACTAAATAATCGGGGTTTTTTGTGTTTCCAAAATGTTATATATATAAAAAGTGGGTGTGGTTATCATCCGATTTCGCTCATTTTCAATACCAATCTATTCTGGGCCCAGATAAGCTCTTGTACCAAATTTGGTGAAGGTATTTCAATATTTACTCAAGTTCTCGCGTTAACGGACAGACGGACAGGCGGACGGACGGGCATGGCTCCACCAAATTCTTTTTCGATACTGATGATATTGATATATGGAAGTCTATATCAATCTCGATTCCTTTATACCTGTACAACCCACCGTTATCCAATCAAAGTTATAATACCCTGTGTACAAGTACAGCTGGGTATAAAAAATATTCTTGGCGTGAGTTACCTCCTTAGTCTTCTCTTCCAATTGGCGTCAAGCTCTTTTTAATTTTTTCTACAAATTGACAAGCTAGGACGGACCTGCATGTTGTATGCCGCCTCCAAACGGCAGCTGAAAGCAACAGGGAATAAATTTGCAGATTAAATGGCCAATAAAAGTTCTGAGGAATATGAGATTAGGGCAACGGACATGCTGTAGATTAAATGATTTCGAGGTCTCAAGGTTTTTATGGAAATTTTTGGAGAGAACAACAACTATCTTCCTTCTCAAGCTAAATAAAGTGATAATATTTAAGGCTATTGCACTAATGCTCCGACTGTGGCGCATACCCACAAGCTCTCTCCGCACAAGCTGTGAGATGTGGAAGAAGAGGATTCGATTCATTAATTTCTCTGTCGATATGCAGAACTCTACGGTTTTTCGACAGTGTGGCATAGGTTGGGAAAGTGGATCGTTTACTTCTACTTAGGTTCATCAGAGAAAAGGCAACAAACAAGTAATCTATTTGGGGGAACATGCTGCCATCTGGCACTCACTGAGGGCACTCAAAATGGATAAAAATATCTCCTCCGAGTAGAGGTGTGGGAAATTCCAACGCACGCCCTCTTAACCTAACCTTGTCTAACCTTACGTGCATTTAAACTGGAAAAGGTGTAGATCAGCTGAATATTTTAATAAAATCAGACCAATGTTGCAAACTACCATAGCCGAAGCCGACTGGCTATTTTTATAACTTTCATGAAAAGGAAATGGTGTATTTAGGTTGTCTCTTATCTCACAATTGTAAGTCCTTAAAAGGGACGAGATAGACCCATCAATAAGTACTCCGAATTGATCAGGATGACGATGTAAGTTGATTTAGCCATTCCGTGTATCCGTCCGTCCATCTGTCCGTCTCTCTGTATGAAGGCAAACCAGTCCCTAAATTTTTAAGGTATCTTGATGAAATTTTGTCAACGGGTATATTTTGGTGTCGGATTACAGATACAAAAGCGCACTAACCAAATGCTTTCGTATATGGCACCTATAGTTGTCTGAAAAAATCGTAAAGATCGGTAGTATATATAGCATAAGTCCTATACAAACAATTGTTCAGATAAGAAACATTTCCCATTTTAACAGATATAAGCTTCAAATTTCACCAAAGGAGTACATATATAATATATATTGTTGTTTGAAAAAGCGTAGAGATCGGTCGTATATAAAGCATATACATATGTATCATCGTATATATTATATGTATATATATAGCAGAAGACAGTCCCGTCTTTACTTGTTTCATTTCTTTTATCACCTTTTCCAAGCCATAAATTCTAAAACAATATTATATTTTAACTTAAATCCCAAAAAACAACCATAAATACAATTCCTAACATTGACTATCGCTCTTATCTGATCTTTCCACTTTGTTCGCCTTATCTTGGCGCCAGTTCAAGTACATATTTAAAATTCCTCCTGCTTGTGCAAATGAAATAGTAGTAATTGACACCGATTTCAGGTTAATTCACTTCATCTCATTTCACACTCGATAAATTTTCACAACGAGTAACGAGTAAAAATGACAACAGCAATTCTTGTAACTGACAACAAAGTGTGTATGTAGTAGAAGTGTGCAAGTAAGTACCGAACCACATTTGCACCCTACCAAAGTGTCGCAACGTTAGGATGTGGTGACCGTAGAGTGATGGTTAAAATTGTAATGGTGAGGATGGCTGCTGTGATGATGTCTGTTCTCAATAGAAGGTGCTTTGCAAAATTGACGGTATTGTTTGTGCAGCAAATCAAGATCCCAATACACAAAAAATACACTGTCAGACCAGGAGGAAGAACATTGATTGTAATGAGAAAAAAAATGAAGCGCGCAAAAAAGAAAAAAAAAAAACAAGTAAGGAATGCTAAGTTCGGGTGTAACCAAACATTACATACTCAGCTGAGAGCTTTGGAGACAAAATAAGGGAAAATCACCATTTAGCAAAATGGATCTAGGGTAACCCTGGAATGTGTTTGTATGACATAGGTTTCAAATGTAAGGTATTAAAGAGTAGTTTAAAAGGGGGTGGGCCTTAGTTCTATAGGTGGACGCAATTTCAGGATATCGCCATAAAGGTGGACCAGGGGTGACTCTAGAATGTGTGTTGTACGATATGGGTATCAAATTACAGGTATTAATGAGAGTTTTAAAAGGAAGTAGCCCTTAGTTGTTTATGTGAAGACGTTTTCGAGATATCGACAAAAATGTGGACCAGGGTGACCCAGAATATTTTCTGTCGGGTACCGCTAATTTATTTATATATGTCATACCACGAACAGTATTCCTTCCAAGATTCCAAGGGCTTTTGATTTCGCCCTGCAGAACTTTTTCATTTTCTTCTATGGTAGGTGTCACACCCATTTTACAAAGTTTTTTCTAAAGTTATATTTTGCGTCAATAAACCAATCCAATTACCATGTGTCATTACTTTTCTCACATTTAGTATAGAATTATGTCACTTTTTTTATTTTTCGTAATTTTCGATATCGGAAAAGTGGGCGTGGTCATAGTCGGATTTCGGTCATATTTTATACCAAGATAAAGTGAGTTCAGGTAAGTATGTGAACTAAGTTTAGTTAAGATATATCGATTTTTGCTCAAGTTATATTGTTAACGGCCGATCGGAAGGACAGACGGTCGACTGTGTATAAAAACTGGGCGTGGCTTCAACCGATTTCGCCCAATCTCACAGAAACAGTTATCGTCATAGAATCTATGTACCTACCAAATTTCACAAGGATTGGTAAATTTTTGTTCGACTTATGGCCTTAAAAGTGTTCTAGACGAATTAAATGAAAAAGGGCGGAGCACGCCCATTTTGAAATTTTCTTTTGTTTTTGCATTTTGTTGCACCATATCATTACTGGAGTTGAATGTTAGCATAATTTACTTATATATTGTAAAGATTTTAAATTTTTTGTTAAAATTTTACATAAAAGAAATTTTTTTTTAAAAGTGGGCGTGTTCGTTATCCGTTTTTGCTAAATCTTATTTAGCACACATACAGTAATAGGAGTAACGTGCCTGCCAAATTTCACCATGATATCTTCAACGACTGCGAAATTACGGCTTGCAAAACTTTTAAATTACCTTCTTTTAAAAGTGGGCGGTGTCACGCCCATTGTCCAAAAATTTACTAACTTTCTATTTTGCGTCATAAGGTCAATGCACCTACAAAGCTTCAACGCTTTGTCGATCTTTGGCAATGAATTATCGCACTTTTTCGGTTTTTCGAAATTTTCGATATCGAAAGAGTGGGCGTGGTTGTAGTCCGATTTCGTTCCTTTTAAATACCGATGTGAGATGAGCACCAAGGAACCTACACACCAAATTTCATTGAGATACCTCAAAATTTGCTCAAGTTATCGTGTTAACAGACGGACGGACATGGCTAAATGAATTTCTTTTTTCACCCGGATCATTTTGATATATGGAAATCTGTATCTATCTCGATTGATTTATGCCGTTACGGATTACCGTTTTGCGAAGAAAGTTAATATACTCTGTGAGCTCTGCTCAGCTGAGTATAAAAATTTTGTAAAAAACAATGACATTGCATTGGCAGTTGTTATAAAAGCTACGCATTGCTGCCTTACAAAAACAAAAGGTGTATGAAAAAAAATTAAATTTAAAAAAGTAAACAAGCAACGGAAAGGGCAGCAAGAAGATAATCGGAAATGGGTACTTAACACTTGAGTGACATTGCGAAGTGGTGTTGTGTGCAGATAGACATCCAAAGGCAGCTTGACATGGGTGGTTGGTGTTTGATTTGGTAAAAATATGCATTGAGAGCACGTTTGAAAATGACACACTTGACTAATATACCAATATCAATAAATGCACGAATGTAGATAAGTATTTGTGTGAGTATGAGTAAGTGACACGAAAGCAGCAAGCATCATATCGTCGGCTTAGGGTGCAAAACTGCTAAATACCAATCTTTTTAAAAATGGCTCTTTGACAAAATTTAGTAGAATAGTTGCTAATGCATCGACCAGGCGTAACAGTAACATCAAATATTCACTACACACAAAATAAAGCAATTTTATGATGAGTTCAGTTCATAGGAATTCAATGAAAATATTGAAATTTTTTTGCTGCCATGTACAATTTTTTTTTCTCGGTTATCATGTTTGCACTCTAAGCACAAGATCTGATAACTTGGGCCCAGAAAAACGATAAGCATAGTCGAGAAACTCATCACCACAAACCATAAATTGTTTGGTGTTTGTGGATTTTTTTATAACCCAAGATCCGCTTGACTAGTTTCAATAATTTTCTCTCTTCAATGTGCTATCTGATTGTTGGATCATTTATGAAAAACAAAATACCTGGAAATTTATTTAACTTTAGAAATAATTTATTCTCTACTTTAGGTGGTATCTAATGCACCATAATTTCTGCTGTCACAGCGATCGTGTATCCATGGACTAAGAATCAACACATTTGGAACCGTCGCATTACTTCAGTATGGCAATCCAAATTTCGCGTTTTGTAAGAGCCCATCCTTCATCAATGTACCACGTTTTTGCCTTGCCTGTAGTCTATTGTTCGAGAGAAAAGTTCTCCGGTAGATTTATGGTCCTGTGCGTGAACTTTACGCAAATATGACGATAGTGCAGCAAAAAAACCCAAAGGCTTCGCTGGCTATGCCATGTTATATGAATGAACGAAGACGTTCCGGCCAAGAAATTATTTCAGTCGACACCGCAGTTTGGAAACAGAGGAACGTGGGCTTCCACTGAGTTAAGAGTCGTATCACCCTTGATCTACCTAGTTTTCGCGAAACAGGTATAGTTGGCGTCATTTGTTACGAAACGACCAAAATCGCTTTGGCTATTAAGCACCATTTAATGATGATATTGTGGTATGTAGGAAATAATGGATTTGTTGACACTCTTCTGAGCCGCTCAGCATGAATGTGTTATCGGTAGTGATTTGGCCGACTCTTTCTCTAATCATTTGTCGGTTCTGGCTCCATCGGGAGCATTTCAAGAAAATGTGATCAGCATTGTTCTCGACTATATTTAGCATCTTCTGCCTTTTTTATCCCTTGCAAATTTTTTTTTGAAGTACCCATGTCTGGAGAGTGTTTAGATTTCGTAGTAATTTACCTCGCCAAAGCTTTTGGTATTCCATACTTCACAGGGCAGATGCGAAACCTTTTATGCTAAAACGTTGCTAAAACGTACCGCAGCGAAGTCAGTCAATATCTTTCAGTTGGAAGATGTTATGTAGTACCATGACATTTATGAGCGTCACCAAAGTACGTGAAGGTTGAGCAACGTCCATATGTCTTCTCTAGGCTCCTATAAAAGGAAATATGTTCATGAATTTTGATTTCACGCCAATCTTAGCGAAAACTTGTCTACACCACGAAAGACAATACACGGCAACCTGCTTTCACAAAATTAACCCAAAACTGTGCTCCTTTTTTCTTATATATCAACTGTGGAAGTCGCATATCCTGATTCATTTGATCTCTTGGCTCAATAGTACACATACCCGCCACCTCAGCAATTTGAAATTTTATCAATAACAACAACAATGGCAGCATCGGATAAAATAAATAAAAAAAAATAAATGTAAGGCGCGATAACCTCCGAAGAGATCTAAGGCCGAGCTTCTCTTCCAATTTGCGTCGTGCTCCTCTTGATTTTTCCCTACAAATTGGCCGGACGGGACCTACATGTTTTATGCCGACTCCGAACGGCATCTGCAAGGCAGATGAGTTTTCACTGAGAGCTTTTCATGGCAGAAATACAATCGGAGCGCTTGCCAGACACTGCCGAGGGGCGACCCCGCTTAGAAAAATTTTCTTCTAATTGAAAAATCTTATTTCTAAAATTTTGATGTTGCTTTGCCCGGGAGTTGAACCCAGGGCATACGGTGTGATAGGCGGAGCACGCTACCATCACACCACGGTGGCCACCATCGGATAAAATAGCATTTAGAAAATAGAGTCCTCGAGAGAAATGTTCTATAGGGGATTTGCGGAACTAGGAGGAGGTGAATATGGTGACTATTGAAGGAGTCGTAGTGAGCTGCGTTCGCTTTACACAAACACTAACTTAGCTCAGCGCATGAAAGTGCAGCAGCTCCACTGGTATATTGTGCGAACGAACCCGATGAGAAAGGCATGTGTACGGAGACCCATTGGCGGGTTTAAGATAAAGTAAACATCAAAACTGAAATCGTTCCAACACATAAAGCTAACTGTCGAGGGAAGTGATGCGGCTTCAGCCGCCATGCTCGGGCGCCAAAATTAGATTTTTGGTGCCCGATCACTATACGAACCATCTTTTCAACTACAATGTGGAACCAGCATTCTTACAGTAACTACCCTGATAAAAATCTTATTTATTTTGCATTCGAATGATTCACCTGTCGTGCGTATTAACATCCTATGCCGGCCTGTGTTATTCGGCTCATTTGGCAGCGCCTAGTTTGCGAAGCACGCAATAAGGACGAAAATTACATTAACTTACAGGGAACTAATGAAGCCATCTACGAAGTAGACGCCTTTTCTGTTTCAGCCACCTCAAAAAGAGTTTGGTCGAAGGCAATAAAACTCGAACATAATTGAATTAAATTGTTAGACCAAAAGGTGATAAACTGTTAGATATGCTTACCACTGAAAATGCAAACTTGTGACCATAATGAAGTCATCAACTGAGCTGCCTAACACAGAAATCCATATTTCTTTGTTTGCTATGAAAAAAGGGGAGTACTATGCGTATTATGTAGGCACTTTTATTCCATTCACCTTCTTATTTCTGTTAACATGACATTGCATGTGCCTCCTTCTTTTTATTAGCATCTCCATTATTGCTATTGTTGTACGTCTCCCATTATATGCCATTGGACTAAAAATTAGGACAATAGACTGGCATTCCTTCGTGTTTAAGTGGTTACGACCAGCCTACTGAGCAAAAGCTGACTGTGTGTGTTCTGGTTTCATTAACTGGCTTTTGTGGTGCTGCCGATAGTGGCCGCCAACTGGCAGTTGTTGTTGTTGTCATTGCATTTTGAAAATATTGTTTGAAGTAGCATTCGCTTTTGTTGTTGGTAGCCATTGTGGCACGCAGAGCCACTCGATTACACCTTTGTGCCTTCAAAAATGCTGTCATTCATCCATTTATTCATTCATTATTGGCAGGTATTTTTTTTCATATTTCGTTTGCTGCTCTAACAATGAACAAAAACCAAACACGTTGAAAAAAACAAACACAACAACAGCAACAGCTAAAGCCGTAATAACCAAAAGCGTGGAGTTTTTCAATGTTCGCTTGTTATAAGCGTCTGAAAAAGAAAGTAAATTACGCTGGTTCTGAAAGCGTTAACGTTAGTAGGTCTTCAATATAGCCCACGTGTTTTTTGCTTATTGAATCTGCCATTGATGAAGGTACTGCACGCGCTTTGGCTGCACTCATGTGGTTCACTTTTGCTTTTTGACTGATACTTCTGGTCCCACTTTATTCTTTTCATATTTCGTATTCTTGCTGTTTCTTTTTAAACCAATTTTGGCAGTTTTTTTAGATGCTGTTGTTCTCATTTTATCGGTTATATCTGAAAACACATACAAACCACCATCTATATAGTACCTAACTGACATTCTCAGTTAAACATCCTTTCACTCGTTCCTTTTGGAAAATGTATGGTAAAGCTCACGATTCTTTTAGACCATCCACTGAAACTAAGTTAGTAGCGAGTGCAACAGTGCATATGAATGCCAAATGCATGCACACTTTGATTAATTTATGTAGTTTTAAAACATAAATTCTATGTTCTATACAATTAAAGCCTGGGTCAATTTAGAAACTGGGTCAATTATTTAAATGCTGCGGTTTTTTTGTTTTTTCATGTAGAAACGTGCTTACTCCCAAATTTTTATAAAACTAGTGTACCCGGCAGATTTTTTTGCCGGAAAATGGAATTGCCTACAATTTAAAATTGAGATCGGTCTCCTCTTCACTCTCTATTCCCTACTCTTCTAATTTATCTTCCGATTTTCCTCTAATCCTTATCCATCTCTTATCCCTTTTATTTTCCTTATGCTCCCGAACTCATTCCACACTCCCACTACCGTTCCCACACCACTACCGTTCCCAATCCACTGTCGTTCCACTCCCACTCCCAACCCCACCATCACTACCACTCCCACTATCACTCCAACTTCAAGTCTTACCCGAATCCTTTTCCCTCTCACACGCACCTCTCACTCTTACTAATTGAGATGTTCTCATGTCCGATAATTCTCCTCTCTGCGATGTGTCTACTTTCTCAGTAAACAGGTTCCTTGGTCATATTGTAACTTCTGCAAAGAAAGAAAAAATGTATCCCCTTGCCTCTCCCTCCTCCTCTCCATATTTGATCCTTGTCTCACCTCCGTATCCTCCTTCTTTCACTTTGTCGATTTTACTCCTTCTACTCCCACTTAAATCCCTTCCTTCTGACTACCTCTATTTTTATTCATCTCCTTGAAATCTCTACGTTCCTTTCACCATTATTATTTCGGCTAAAATTCCAAGGCCCATGTCTTATTTTCTCTTTTTCTTTTTCAGCCTATGGCTTTTTGCATACCTCTCCATTTCCTTCTTCTTCTTACCCACTACCCTTGCTAAAACCCTAGAAGTCCTATTTGATACCCATATTATGAAAACACATTCTAGGATCACCCTGGTCCACATTTTGGTTTATATCTCAGAAATGGAACAAAAAAACATTTTACGAAACTAACGCAAATATTATTTTAAAATTGGTTCCTCCGTTCTTGAGTTGTAAAGTAACCAACAGATTTTTCATTACCTTTTATATATAAGATTAATCTATTTGAAGGGCTGTTAATAATAAATTTCAAATAAATCGTAACCTTTCGTAATCTAAAAGAAAACCCGTGCCAAATCTCAAAAAATCGCGCCATAAATTATATTGTTTTGAGTAAGTTGTTCCGCGGTCCTACTCCCGGAAAGAGTAGTGTCTCAAATATTAACTTAGTCAAAGAGTTACCCTTTACCGCATTTCAGGAACTGAAACAGTGGTTTAATTTTCGAAAAGGAACGTTCACCAAACAATAAGCCCGTCAAGAAAGTGCTACTGTACCGAATTTCAATGAAATTGTACGAGGTTTTTTTTTTAGAAGAGATCAGCTAGTGGTTCACTTCTCGGAAGGATAAGAAAGAAAATGGATCAAATAATATTAAGATATTTTCACCAAATTTGGTACACGGGCTTATCTGGACCCAGAATAGGTTGGTATAGAAAATGAGCGAAATCGGATTATAACCACGCCCACTTTTTATATATATAAAATTTTGGAAAACACAAAAAACCTGATAATTTAGTAAATAATAAACTTAGAATGTTGAAATTTGACATGTGAACTGATATTGAGACTCTCGATAAAAATTTGGAAACATTTTTTAAAATGGGCGTGGCACCGCCTACTTGTGATAAAATCAATTTTACAAATATTATTAATCATAAGTCAAAAATCGTTAAACCTATCGTAACAAAATTCGGCAGAGACGTTGCCTTTACTATAAGGAATGCTTTGAAGAAAAATTAACGAAATCGAACTTTTATATAAAAGAATTTTAAAAGGGTCGTGGACGAATAAAATAAGCTATATCTTTACAAAAAAGAGCTTTATATCAATGGTATTTCATTTCCCAAATAAATTTATAACAATAATTAGGAAGAACTTCAAATTAGAAAAAAATGGGCGTGGCACCGCCCCTTTTATGACAAAGCAATTTTCTATGTTTTGAGAGCTATAACTCGAAGAAAAATTAACGGATCGTAATAAAATTTGGTACACATATTTTCTCTATAGCAGGAAAAATTTATAGAAAAAATGGATGAGATCGGTCAAAGACCACGCCCACTTTTATATAAAAGATTTTTAAAAGGGTCGTTGATGAAAATAATAAGCTATATCTTAGCGAAAGAGTGTTTTTATTAAGTGTATTCTATAAAAAGAATTGTACTTTCTAAATTATACTATAACAATAAATTGGAAACACTAAAATTTTTTAAAATGGGTGTGGCACCGCCTCTTTTTTGTCTAAGCAATTTTCAATGTTTCGGGAGCGATAACGCGAAGAAAAATTTACATATCGTAACAAAATTGGGTACACATATTTTCCTTATAATAGGAAATATTTATAGTAAAATTGGATAAGATTGGTTATGGACTACGCCCACTTTTAAACAAATGACTTTAAAAAGGGTCGTAGGAAAAAACAATAAGTTAAATTTTAGTGAAAAATAGTTTTGTACCAATCGTATTTTGTGCCATTATAACAAAAAATGGGAAAAAATTCAAATCTGGAAAAATCGGCGTGGCAAATCCCTTTTTCTGCAGCCATAACTAGACGAAAAATTTGGACACATTTATGCCTTTTAACAGGAAATATTTTCAGTAAAAATGGACTAAATCGGTTAAATCGGCTTCTTTTATATAAAGGATTTTGTAAAAGTGCCTAGATGCAGGTAATAAGCTATTTCTAGTAAAAGTTGGAAAATTTCGTTAATAGTCCTGCTCGTTTTTTTTTCTAATAACGCTTTCTAGTATAATGGCACTTGTGTGTTTATGTTTATTGTTCTGCTATATCTTTATTTTAAAATAAACAGTAGGGAAATACCCATATCTTAAGGAAAACTGCATTTTTACCCGCTCAAGGTCATTGGTGTTAGCCTCTGTATCTTTTTTGCTTCTTTTAAACGAAAATTAGTTCAGAATAGAACCATATGTATGTATATGGGGTATTCCACCCCATTTCGACCAATTTTGAACCCGACCCCGTTTAGAATTGGCTGAAAGTTTTTCTTCTTTTTCTAGCTTACGAAAAACGTTTTTCAGAATTTTTTCAAATTTTTTCATCCAACTCAAAAAAAGTTATGAATTTTTAAAAAAACACCGTTTTTGTTTTCAAAATGCTATAACTTTTTCAAAAATTGACCGTTTGGGATCTTTTTTTTTTAAATTTGTTTTTAAATGTACTTTTCGGAAAAATTTTTAAAGTTTTTTTTTTCAAAAGAAAAAAAAAAAAATCATTGGCCCACTCCGGGATTAGTGGGGATGATTGCAGTATTGATTGAGGTTTTTTATGAGAACAAAAATGGCGAAATCCGCAAAATCTCGAAAAACTGAGAAATTCAAAAAAAAAAATTTTTAAATTTTTTTTGTATTTTTTCCGAAAAGTACATTTAAAAGCAAACTTACAAAAAAAAAAAGATATCAAACGGTAAATTTTTGAAAAATGTATAGCATTTTGAAAACAAAAACGGTGTTTTTTGTAAAATTCATAATTTTTTTTGAGTAGGATGAAAAAATTTGAAAAAATTCTGAAAAACGTCTTTCGTAAGCTAGAAAAAGAAGAAAAACTTTCAGCCAATTCTAAATGGGTCGGTTACAAAATTGGTCGAAATGGGATGGAATACCCCATATGTATTATTCCGCAGCCTCGTAATATTATTAAGCACACAAAACATACAACAACAACATTTCAAATGTACAGCTGGGTATGTAATGTTCGGTTTCACGCGAACTTAGACTTCCTTACTTGTTCTATTGTACATAAGTACATATATAAATTGAGGTACACACCTACAACAAATTTGCAACTCTACTATAGAAAATCGATAGATTTTTGCTAAAAATCGATACATTTTTTGATAACTCTTCGATTAATAATCTATAAATTTTCGATACTAAATCGTTAGCGATAGCAAATTTATAACATTTCCATAAAAATTCGATACTTCGTCTATATCTCGTCGAAATATATAACAAACTTTAAACTCGTTGATGAGAAAGAGATAAATTAATAACACGTCCATAGCCCGTCGACAACAAGTCCTTAAAAGATAAATTTAGAATCGGTTTAAGTTTCGGCTCCGGTTTTGACTTTTAATCTTTCCATTCCATTGATTTCCATTAAGAAAGTGTACTGTTCTTTCAAAGGCTACGTTAACACTTACTTTGCATTTTGGACTACACATAAAGCTGGACGAAATGCAGATACAGATGATGGCTGCGACGAGATGAAGTCAAAAAGAAGAAAAGTATAACTAACTTTCTCTACAGTTACACTCACTACTAGGGTTTACCGTTAGGCTTGCTTTTACCACTGGTAACGTCTAAGCATACACGATTTCGGCTACCTTTAACCCGAGTTCGTTGTTGTGAGGCTACCGTTTACGTTCTTGTATCGTGTAAGGCTACGGCTAATGTTAAGGTTTAGGTGATGGTATAGTTACTAGTACAGCCCAAGATTTTCAGTTACCTTTACGATTACAATATGTTTGCGATGCCGCGTTGCTGGTTGTTACGGTTATGACAATAAATGACAACTGAATATGAATGAAAATAAATTGTTATAAAAAAAAAGAGAAAGTTTACCATTGTAAGCGCGTGAGAAGTTCTACTTCTTTGGCATCATTAAAAAGTAATGTAAATATTAATCGAGACAAAGGTTACCATTGTACTAAATTTCAGGCAAATCGGACCGTGAATAGAGTTTTTGCGAGAATATCGGTCCCTGGTCCGTTTCCCTGGAAGAAAATTCACAGGAGAACTCTCCAGATTACTGTGAAGGTATCCTTCAAATTTGAAATCGGCAGTATGGTTTCGAAGTACATAAGCTGCATACGAACATACATATGCACATTCTTCTGTATATACATATGATTATATCTCCTTAGTGCACAAACATAAACATACACATAAAAACATACGTACAAGCATACCAAAACATAGAACTTTTGTTAAAAAAATTTAAAGAAACGTTTCAAATTTTTATCGAAAGAGTATTTTTCGAGAGATGTATTCATTCTTAAGCATTATTATGTATTTACTATGTCAAGCTGGCGAATGATGGCGTTTTTCACCATTCGATCTAATTCTACATGTTCGTATGTGACGCCTTATGTGATGTGGTGAAAGTCCCACTCAAAGCAAGTTTGCTCGTACAGTTCACAGCAAACAAACAAAGGAATTGCATTTCAAGCTTGTTAGTTTTGTGTTAAAAATAAAATAAATGTAAGGCGCGATAACCTCCGAAGAGACCTAGGGTCGGGCTTCTCTTCCAATTTGCGTCGTGCTCCTACTGATTTTCCCTATAAATTGGCCGGACGGGAACTACATGTTTTATGCCGACTCCGAACGGCATCACTGAGAGATTTTCATGGCAGAAATACAACCGGAGCACTTGCCAAACACTGCCGAGGGGCGACCCCGCTTAGAAAAATTTTCTTCTAATTGAAAAATCTTATTTCTAAAATTTATGTGTTACTTTGCCCAGGGTGTGAACCCAGGGCATACGGTGTGGTAGGCGGAGCACGCTACCATCACACCAAGGTGGCATCTACTCTTGTGTTACAACGTGTTAATTTTATGTTACATTTTAAAATTTCACTCTCATAATTTTTCAATAACGCCCCTAAAGAAGTATCACTTCTACAAAAAAAATTTTTGCGATTTACTTACGATGAAATTTGGGCCGAGTTTCTCTTCCAATTTGCGGCATGCTCCTTTTTAAATTTTTTTATGCCAACTCCGGAGGGTAGCTGCAAGGCAGCTGAATTTTCACTGAGAAGCTTTTCATGGTAGAAATACAATAGCCACTTTGTTGTTATCTACTTACGGGACTTGTGCGTACCTTTTGTACGCACTCATTGATGAATGCTGTGAGCAAATGAGCGAAGAATTGTATGAACGCCAGAACACCTTTTTTGGTAGTGAGTTTTAAAATGAAGTGAAAATTTGGAAGGAGGAAGGTAAACCAACAAAAATAGGCCCGCTGTAAATAATTCTGCTATATGCTCTACTTAGGCGTGATGTAGATGTATTGGTGAGTGGGTGGTAAGTAATAGCACTAAGTGGGAGTGTTTGCGTGCAGGTCGCTCATTAAAATCTATTCAATTTTTGAGGGTTTGCCTCATGCAAAAAAAAGCTCACCTTATTTGGGTTTTACATTCCATTGTTAGATGTATGAGCGTTAAATGATTTTCCAAAATTGAAAAAGGAGAAAACACGCTTTTGTGTGGCAGCTTAAAAAATATGAAATTAATAATTTTCCGCCACAATTCACCATGTAATGCGAGTGATAATTAAAAGCGGATTATTTGCATCTGTTGTTTGACTGATAAGGTATTGTACTTATGTAGTCTGATGATGAGGGAGAAGTACAAAAAATTTATGCATTATTATTTAAGTATTTATAGAAGCACAGATACTTCTCTTCTACAGTTGCTACTTCATTGTTTGTAAAAAGTTATCGATCTAAATAGGGTAGGAGTGTTTTTTTTTTTGAATATTGTTGTTTTTATGTTGTAGCACAAATTATATGCTTTCGCGATTTGCTTAGGCGGTTCGATGCTTTTGATATTGACTTTGAATTTGGACTTGATTACTTTGGGCTAGTAGGTGCGGTATTTTACCACTTTAGTGGGTCGAGGTGAAACTTAATCGAAATGACTGGTAGGATAATGCTGCACCTGTCCACATCCCGTTAAAACCGTGGCGGGCCTCAAGGTACGTTCCGGCTCCGTCACCGTTAACTTCGTGTTGTAGGTGCGGTTGAAAATTTTCGGGCTTTGCGTCCGGTCTGGCTCTGAACGCATTACCCAAAATGAAATGCGTCAATCCTCGCGTGACCTCTCTACGTACCACAGATAACCACGAGATCGTTGAAGGGCGACTATACAATGGGCTCCGGATAGCGGCCTTGAAGGGCACTTTTTGGAATGGACACGACTAACACGAATATGCAAAGGATGGGGTGCGGAAGAAGAGCGGTTTTGATGAAAATCCGTCAAATCATCTTCAGCACTCTAAGGCAGCTTGCGCAAATTTGTTGCTCAGCCTTGAAAAAGGCGGAGTGGATATAGTCCTTGTCCAGGAGCCGTGGCTGAGTAGTAACGGCAGAAAGATTTCTGGATTAAGGACTGGATAATTCAATACCTTGGTGCATGGGGAGGCGAAGGCCTAGATCCTGTGTGCTTGTTAAAAAATAGATTAAAGCTTTTATTCTCTCTAATTTCTGCAATGCTGACGTAACCACGGTCTGCCTCGAGCGTGGTAGTAATGAAATGTGGGTAGTCACAGCGTACATGCCCCATGGGGATGTAGCGGGACCACCACCTGCGATACTGGGCGAAATCACCGCTGAAGCAAGGCGGAGAGGTGTTGGCGTGATCATCGGTGCCGATCCTAAGGCCCATCTTAGTATCTGGGGAAGCTCGGATACCAACACTAGTCTTATTTACTTTTAGGACGTCCTGGACCTCACCCTGGTTAGTAGAGAACTGCAAGATCGGATATCTGCCTGGAGGGTTCCCAACCAGCACTCCTTCTCTGATCACCGAGATATTCAGTTCTCGGTGAATGAACAACGTCCCTGTAAGATATCTTTTGCCTGCGGCGCCTACCGTTAGTTCGGACCTGTCCGATTTTTAGATAGACGTTCTGGTGGAAAACTTCACCTCGAAAAGCAATAGCGCCTTTCAATTGTCCTGTACATTGAAAACTTACAGGAGGAAGGGCAAGCCACCCTAGTGGTCTGATTCTCTTGACGACCTAAGAGCGTCCAGTAGGCGGATCTTGAACAGAGCCAGAAGGAGTAAATTACTCTCGGACTGGGAGCTCCATAAAGTGAGTCTGGGGATTTATAAGGATAGCCAAGCGAGATTCATGGCGAAAATTCTGCGAAAATGTAGAAGGTTGAAATGAATCCGCTAGGCTTAGAAAAATACTATCTAGGAATCCCGCCCCTCTGGGGTATCTGAGAGATGATGGTGGGGACTGGTCTATGAGTAGCGAATAGTCCCTAAAGCTTTTACTGGACACTCATTTTCCCGATGTCCCAGTTGCGAAGGGATCTTCGCCTGCATGGTCGGAGGTCTTTGGACATGCAGAAATGACAGCCTTTACACTACTGGAAAGCCAAATAACCTGGGCTATAGGTTCGTTCAAGCCCTATAAGTCTCCGGGCCTGGATGGCGTCATTCCTGCGCATCTATACTAACTGCCTCAGGATTAACTATATCCCGAAGTCGTGGCACACGGTTAGGGTCGTCTTTATTTCGAAGGCCGGCAGAAACTCTCATGTACCACCCAAGGAGTTCAGGCCAATCAGTCTCTCGTCGTTTCTTCTTAAGACGCTTGACGTGTACCTACGGGAAAAGATTCCTCGGGGGTTACTGTCGGCTTTACAGCATGCCTACTGCAAGGGCAGGTCGACGGAAACCGCTCTCCATTTGATTGCAAAGCAAATAGAGGGATCCCTAGAACACAAAGAGTTTGATCTGGGGGCCTTTATAGATATCGAGTGGGATTTTAACAATGTCTTACCAGGGGCAATCGAAAGAGCTCTTGTGGGTTTAGGAGTCGAGGCGGCTCTGGTTGAATTTATTAGCAAACTTCTATGCAGCAGAATTGTCGCAGCGGAGTGGAGAGGAGCTCTAATTGAGAAGAAGGTGCGCAGGGGCACGCCGCAGGGGGGTGTCCTATCTCCTCTGCTCTGGGTTGTGGTAGTCAACGAGCTTCTTGTAGAGCTGGAAGCCAATAGCGTTCGGATGGTTGCCTATTCAGAAGACCTCGCTATCGTAGTCAGAGGCAAATTTCTGGGCGCCCTGCGTGATGTTCTGCAGGGCTATTTGGATACTGTGGCTAGGTGTGCTGAATCATGTGGATTGGCGGTGAACCCGGGAAAAACGGAATTGGTTCTTTTTACAAGGAGATATAGGATGCCCGATTTCAGAACTCCCTCGATTGGAGGGTACTCTTGGTTCTTTCTGATAGGGTTAAATATTTGGGGATTGGCTTGGACAAGAAACTGTCCTGGAGACCCAATGTGGAAGATAGGACCAGGAAGCCCTAGGTTGCCTTTTACTGCTGTAGGAGGGCTACAGGAGTAGTACACTGGCCTTATGAGATGGCGGTCAAACCGATTCTGCTCTATGTGTTGCTGGTCTGGTGTAAAGCACTGGACACAGCGAGCACCGCTAAAATGTTAGTGTCAATGCAACGGACGGCGCTGATTGGTATCAGTGGCGCTCTCAGACCAACACCTACCTTCGCACTGAATGTCATGCTGAACATACATCCTGTAGGTATTGCAGGAAAGGCAGCCGCGGCCCGATCATTGGTCAGGCTTCGTGATATGAGCTATGGGCTTTCTGACTTCGGATACTCTAGCCTTCTTACCAGTTTCGAATTTAACCCGGAAGGAAAGACTATTGTATGCCGATAATTACTCCCTACACAACCTTCAACTCAGTCATTCCACCGAGAGAGGAGTGGGGACGAGGAATTATCTGGGGCAGGGGACCGGTTTAATTGTTCACGGATGGGTCGAAGTGGGAAGAAAAGGTTGGTGGGGATATTTTGTTTAAATTGGCTGTTCACTGCAGTATATTCCAAGCGGAAGTTGCTGTGATTAAGGGTGCGGTGGATGAAATGCTATCCAGTGCTACTACGGTTAGGGAATTTAACATCTACTCTGATAGCCAAGCGGCTATCAAGGTCTTGAGTTCAACTAGAGTGCGATCGAGGGTGATCTGGAAATGCCTGACTTCGCTTGTGATTGCATCGAACTATTTTATAATTAAGATTATTTGGGTCTCGGGCCATAGTGATAACCCGGGTAACTGTCACGCGGATCTCTTAGCCCGCAGCGGTACTGAACCAGATGAAGTTCGCTGTAGGGATTTCGGGATCCCGATGGCCACCTGTGGTTTGCTCCCCCATAGCTGGGCCTCGAATCAGCTCAGCAAACGTTGGGCGGACACCACCTCTTGCTGTGTAGCATGGCAGGAGGTCTGTCGAAATAATTAGGTTCACTAAGGCTCACCTCTCAATGGTCATTGGGGTATTGACAGGGCACTGTCGCATAGGTATCCATGCGGTACGTCTCAATATACTGGAAAATCCATCCTGCTGCAGCTGTATGGAGGATGATGAGGTGGAATCACCAAATCACTTTATGCTTGATTGCCCCGCTTTTGCCAAAACTAGGGGAAAGTAATTCGGTCGCGACTCACTTGGATCTTTCGAGGATTTATCAAAGGTTGAGATCGGTGTCATGCGGAATTTTATCGTTGCTACCCAGCGATTCTCTAAGTAGCTAGATCTACGCCACCATTATTTTATTTTGTATGTGGTATCACAACGGACCTTCATGTGTCCAAGTGAGCTTTCCTTATCAGGGCAGCTACCGCCTAACCTAACCTAACCTAGGTTTGACGTGTTGAACGCGCACCATTTAGTTCCGGTAGGTTCAACTTTGGTATGCAGTAGTTGGTACTGTTAAGTGTATACGACATATCAGAACGACCACAAAGAAACCGCTCGCAATTCATCAGGCCACACAAAGTTTTAGGCAATTTGCCTCCGTAAGAAAAAGCAATCTTTTAAAAGCGAGTTCCCTTTTATACAAAATTGGAACTAGTTCTAAGTAATAAAATTTTTTCTGCATTTTCTTATTTTTCTCGAAACCTTTCAAGTGTATTTTGATATGTTTCTCCTCGCTTACATATTTATACCTTTCATGAAAATGAAATGGTATATTAATTTCGTCACGAAACCCAAAATTGTAAGTCCTTAAAGGAAAATAGATAGACCAACCATTAAGTATACCGAAATAATCAGAATGAAGAGCTGAGTTGATTTAGCCATGTCCGTCTGTCTGTCTGTCCGTCTATCCGTCTGGTGAGCAGGTGTATTTGGGTGTC
Source organism: Eurosta solidaginis (assembly GCF_040869045.1). Lineage (NCBI taxonomy): Eukaryota > Metazoa > Arthropoda > Insecta > Diptera > Tephritidae > Eurosta > Eurosta solidaginis. The sequence goes on from NC_090320.1 coordinate 272,877,998, forward strand.
CGATTAGACATTTGTCGGAACCGGCCGGATCGGACCACTATAGCATATATCCTCCATACAAACGATTTTTCAGAAAAAAGAGGATTTTTGTAATATCTTACTCAATTTAACAGATTGAAGCTTCAAACTTCACCATATACTTTCGTATATTGCACATATTGTTGCCTGAAAAAATTGATGAGATCGGTCGTATATATAGTATATATCCCCCAAAACCGATTGTTCAGATAAGAAACCTTTCGTAATTACTGCCCTATTTTAAGAGCTAGAGGCTTCAAATTTCAACGAATGCTTACGTATATAGCATATATTGTTGTCTGAAAAAATCATAACAGATCGGTGGTATATATAGTATATATCTCATACAACCGATTGTTCAGATAAGAAACTTTTCGAAATTTCTACCCCATTTTAACAGCTATAAGCTTCAAATTTCACCGATTGCTTACGTATATAGTATATATTGTTGTGTCAAAAAATCATAGAGATCGGTGATATATATAATATATATATGATGGTATATATATTTTTTTTGCGAATTCGGCCCCATTTTAACAGCTAGAAGCTTCAAATTTCACCAAATGCTTACGTGTATAGCATATATTGTTGTCTGAAAAAATCATAGAGATCGGTGGTACATATATTATATACCCCATATAAACTGTATTTTTTTGCCCCTTTTTTACGGCTAGAAGCTTCAAAATTCAAAACATTTCGTCAAATAGTTACGTTTACGTCATATATTGTTGAAATACGTGATTCGTAGTCAAAGTTTTTACACGCAGACCACAAAAAACCTGAAACTTTGCATCCTCACATAAAGTACCTACCTATTTTTTATTTTATATTTATCTTAAAAATCGTTTAGGTATGTAGATCTGTTCACTAGATATTTCTTATCTTATACATCCGATTATTCGGTGATTACGAACGGGATAAGATTGTTCAGCCCCATTCATGAAAGGTATGAAGTCTTCGGCATAGCCGAAGACAGTCCCGTCCTTACTTGTTTTATATTAACGTTACATCACCATTATCTATTTTATCCTACATTTATTATACTTACAAATCCAATTATTAATCTATTATCCTTTTTCATATTTTTCGCCAGCTGTTCACTTTAAGTGGTACATCACTGCCAATTACGTTTTGACATTTTTACGTTTACGCATCATTATAATTGTGTCAAGTAAATTTATGACAAGCATTGAAAATGGCGCATTAAAGCTGAAGAGGAGTAGATGAGGGAACCCTTCTCAGCAGCATCGTCAATAATAGACAACGATACCTGGAAAAATAGCAAAAATCGATATGTTGTCTGTAGCTGAAAGTGAAAACACTTGTCAGTACAGAAAATTAGGATTGGAATGATTTGCTTGCACAGGTGAATAAACAGTGCTACTGAATAAGAGAAAGGTAAGACATAGCAAAAAAAGGACTGCCAATTGAAATTGTTAAGTTACATAAATGATATATAATATTTTGGTACAATACTCTAAAGGAGAAAGATTGGTATGTGCCGTTAATTGCTTATAAGCACTTCTATTTTCAGCGCACATAGGTAGATTTTCAAGTTTTAGGCGGCCAAAAATATTTTATTGCCTATATCTTCTTAAAACTGTTTAATAAATGAAAAATCATAATAGTTTGTGTAATTAATCGGTTATATTAAAAAAATAGATATTACACTGTGTAACACTAAAAAATACCTGCGCTATGAGGCTATTTTTCTTATTGTACAGCAACAAGGGTGTATCAAACCCTCTATCTAACCACCTATCTGCAAGTATCTGCAGCTAAATGGACTTGACAAAATAACAGAACTGGTTTTGAATACCAGAAATCAAAAAAAAAAAAAAATAAAATTTTTTTTAACACCCTAAATAAAATAGGTTCTTTATCAATCTATAACTGTTAAAAATCACAAGCACCATTAATAATGTTAGTATTTACCTGAAATATCAGAATCCATCACAATTACTGAATTCAATTGTCTTAAAACTTAAAATATTCACGTTAAAAGATGCGATTTCACAGGTAAAAAAAAACAATATCACGCGTTTCAGAAATAGCTAAATTCCAATTACTTGACAGCTAATACTAGGTATACGATGGCTGTGAAGGGGTAGAATTATCGTTCTCTGTCTATTCTTAAGGCGTGGGAGTGCTTTTTTTTTGTAATTGTGGCAACTTTCAGAAATTAAATTATAGCCGCCTAAGTGTATAAAATCTATATGCGCGTCGGCTATAAATTCAGGAGATAGAGCTTTCATGTCGACAAATGTTTAAAACAACCCTAGTCCCGTTCTTAAAGACCTGTCTATATTTTCTAAGTGTGGGTATCATAATCAGAGTATACCTGATTTGAGAATTCTTGGCTTTAAGAGCATTATACATAAGATTTGCCATCAGTGCATATTACGACAACTTCATTCCAATAAAAATCGGTATCGGTTTCATTGATCTGACTTCAAAAACACTGAATGAGCCCATAGTGTTATCAGCAGTTTGTTTAGCAAGAATCTACCATCACGGTACATTCTCTATCGTTGACTTCTACATCCCGAAGGTCATATATCTGCTGTCAATGACGAAGCCTTATTTTTAAGCATGCGATGCCAGAAGGGAGTGTCCAGCTCAAATAACCGTCATGAGCCTACAGTCGTCTCTTTTATAATGATAAGCATACATTTATCAGTATAAAATTGTAAGACGTGAACATGATCTTCTACACTTTACAGTCCCGCGCTTGTGTCCACGCCGTTAGCGCTTGCTCTATCATGTGAAACTTTTGCCCCATCAGATTGGGACATCTAGAGAGTAAGCTTCAGGTGTTACGCCCTTTTTTATCAAACTCATCTGATTTTTCATTTCCATCTACTCCCATTTGTCTTCGGACCCAATCTAGATGTATACTTCTCCGTATCTTTATTATTTCCAGGAATCGCTTATGCTATAACGCAATTAAAGATGTTATGATATGCGATATTTTTGCATCAATTGCTGGTTGGCTGTCAATATAGAAGTTGACGCGGCTCCAGTTACTACTACTGCCTGAAAAAAAAAACTAAAGTAATCTGGCAACTTCTGGGATTTGTTTGTTTTCGGATAAGCAAAGTATATCGCATAACCTACTCCTACCTTTACTTTGGGGATATCGGTGTATCTCCTCGTTATCATTTGGGCACCCTTGTGCCAAATATCCTATTATCTCTATTATGTCTCTAAAAGCTCTTCGAAGCTCATGTACTCAATTAGGCAGTCTGTTTGTCTAGTTGTTGTTTTTGTAGCGACAAGGACACTCTCCGAAGGCCTTGTGGAACGATTTGGCTGTTAAAGGAACAGGATTCGCCACTGGTAGGTACGGTTAACTATTGGGTTGTGTAAGCTATATATTGTGCTGAAAACCCCTTGAAAGGGTTGCACCGCACAACCCCTTTGAATAAAATTGTTATTTCAGTCGCCTCTTATGCCAGGCATAACTACCGCGGGAATATTCTAAACCCCCGTAACCTGCGGGGATGTTTGCCTAGTATTTGATGGCCCTATACTAATATGGTCTGCACTTAAGCTGCCCGAAGCATTCAGCCTCGTCGTATATCGTCGGTATATGCAATGCAATAATCCAAACTAAGTTAGGGCCAAAAACTATACATTTGGCAGCACTTGAGCTCACCTTTGACGAATGATTTTGACATTCTAACTATGAAGGTTAGCTAAGATTTGACTGAGAAGGCGTGAAAGAAGTTTCCTACATTATCACTTTTAACAATTTTTTAAAATTGCGAACGCTCGCATTCAAGCAAATTCCATCTAATTAGTCTTCAAAAAACAATGTTTGTTTCCATTATAGCCGAAGTTGGAGCCTAAGAACGACCTTCCCTACTTTTAACAGACCGTTGAAAAGTGGTATGCCCACAATACTTTCAAGGCAGCCTGGTTATAAACGAAGATCGTTTCATTGATCTCTGAGACTATTCTGTCCTGGAGAAGTCTAACTGCTTTCTGAACGGTATAGACTTTCGTCGGTACAGTACAATTCCCTTTTGCATTTTGAGCCAAAAGTGGACACTGTAATGCCTCTCCCCCACCCCATAATTTTTTTTTTTATTAATATTTCTTATTAATTACAAAAAAAATTATTTATTAATAAAAAAAATAAATAAATTGTGCCTTCCCCCTCCCACCAATGACCAAGCACAACCCGTTCTTGAATTGAGAGCGAAACTGTTAAATCGACCACAAATCGTTCTCGAAGCGTGAGAATGAAAAATCTTAAATCAAGCCCAAGTAGTACTTGAAATGAACACAGAAGGTTGTTCACACATCAATACCTAAGTGGTCATAAATGAGAACGGTGTGCTTGGAAAAATAAGCCCATCGGTCACGAGTTAAGGAAAAACGTACTTAACAGGATTTTGTTAACGAATGATCTTAATTTTGAACTTATTTCGTTCGTTTTAGAACGATTTTTTTTCTGAGTGTTTGTATCTTAATTTCACATTCATTTTCGATATAAAATCCGAACTTATTTTCAGTAGTAGATATTTTAGTTTTGGTTTTAGTTCCGAGTTCAATTCTGGTTTTAGGTCAGATTAGAATTTTCAACAAATTTCCAGAGTCTAATTACCGGTTTCATGCAATACTTGGCTTCTAGTGTTGGCTCCGTATTGTGCTTAAATATTCCTTTCGACATCGGTTTCAATTTGAGCTCCAAAATAGATTATATTTTTATGCGGTTCAGATTTCAATTTCGGTTAAGGTTTAATTTCTCATTGTCAGTTTAATGTTTGTTATCGTTCCGATTTCAATTCCATTTCAGATGCACGTTCCGACTTAGGTTCAGTTTTCGGGTTTGTTTTCAGTTTCGGTTCAGGCTTCAGTTTTGATTTGGTTTAGTTTTCACTTTAGGTTCCAAAAAAGGGGATGAGGAGGCGGACAAATTAACATATTGTAACGAATTTACTGAAAATCCTCTTATTTGCAACCTTCTGCTAAGTTCGAATCACTAAACTGTTGAATAAATAACTCCAATATTTAATAATACAAAATGGCCTTTATTCAAGTACTTTCAAAATAACACTTCTATTGCTCGACAGATAGCGTGCTTAATCGAAACTAACTTTCGCACCTCTACCGTTGGTGCTTTTATACTCTGTGATTTCCTCATTGCATCTTCTGGGCGCTTCCAGAATTTACTTAGTTACTGCCAGATAATTATAACTACATATGCACGTATATAGCTTCTCATATGCGCGTGTGTTTGTGAGCGACACTTCCACAATTACAATTGCATACTTTTGGGAGCATCTCAGATAAGATATCTGCATGTGTTTGTGCATCTCTTCTCCGCTGCGTGTACGTACATGTGTGTAGACATAATGATTTATTCGTTTATGTAGATACATGATTGATTTATGGATGTGCATACAGTCACTGCTTAGCATCGGCTTAGAGATGGCAGTACCACTTAGTGTTGCTAATATTCGTAACAATATATAGAAAAGACAATTTTTTATTTGGATACTCATTGGCGGTTGACATAGCAAATATTAAAAATGTTAATTTATTTGCTGTAATAATTTTACTCTGCTCTTCGAAACATCCAAAAACTTATAAATATATGTGCGATAAAATTGATTTTAACGAATAGCCACCAAAGCTTGTTTTAAATATCAAACTTTAGCTTCTATTGTCCCATCTCCCATATGCTTTTATCAGATACATACATATATATATGCATTGGGTTGGGTCGATTTGTATGTACGAAAGTTAACCGATATCGCGCCATCGATTTTTCGATAGGATTTAGAGCCTTGAAAATGAAAAAAAAAAAAGCATAAAAACAACGAAAAAATCGATGAAATTTCGCAGGCTCGAAAATTATTTTTTTTTTTGGGTATGCGTAGTGGAACGTTTTTTCCTGAGACCAAATCTCGATGGCGCGATATCGGTTGATAAATCGACCCAGTCTAATATGCATATCTATAAAATATTAATTCAATTGCGCTTGCCAAAAAAATTAGTTTAGTTAAGCATAAAAGTTATATTTCTGACATTCAATGCTTTTCACAAGAAATGTCAATCACAGCTTTCAGCGTAAAAGAGATGTCAATAAACCAACAAAAGCGGACACATTTGAAACGCTGAAGAACTGACATTGACATTTTTTGGTTATGCAACTCGCTAACGTTTCGGTGCAATGGAGCCTAAATGAAAAATGAAGCTGACAAGCGTTCAACCAACAGCAGCGATATAAGTCGATAAGGGTTTGAATGAATATGAATAAAGTCATAAAGTGTGATAAGAAAAGAAGGAAAGGACAAAAATAAAAAAATTATGAAAGATATTACTCTTCAGTAGGTTTTAGTGAAAACCTGAAATATATTCAAGGTTTTTAAATATATAATCAATAATATTTGCTGAGTTCAATCTATGATTATTTAAGAGCGCATTTAAAATTATTCCACATAATTAAAAAGCATATAGAATTAGTATGCACCTAAATGGTGTATAATGGAATAGCAAGAAAAAAAGACAACACTTAGAGACCAATTCCAAAGCGAGCAGCGGGACATTCATATGGCTGAGTGGATAAAGGCATCTGCCTTTACACTAGTATAAAGTATGAATGTTGGAGATTTCGAGTTCAATACTCAGCTCCAGAGAAGCTAGCTGATAAAGAAATGAAATTCAGAAACATGTCCTAGTAACCATCGCCGTTTGTAAACTTTGTAACTTTTCATATGTATTTAATTAGCGAGCTTTGTTCATATTGCTTTATACAATGGTTTTTGTAATTGACCAATTAGAGACCAATTGTACAGCGAACAACGGGACATTCATATGGCTTAGCAGCTAAAGGTTTGCACTGATATGAATGTTGGAGATTCGAGTTCAACGCTCAGTTCCCGAAAAGCTAGCTGATGAAGAAGTGAAATTCAGACACATCTCCTAGTAACCATCGCTGTTTGTAAACTTACAATTTTTCTCTAAAATCAATATAATTGCTTTACCAAACGAAAAATTCGCAGCAAAGGAAACGAACTGACAGAGCATAAACACACCACAATTCGAATTCGATCTCGTTTTCACTTCCTGTTTCGGATATGCTTATTCTTTACAATCAAGTGTCGGTTCTCTTATTACATACAAGATCGTCTACACTATCGGTACGGATTTGATTGCCGTTCTGTCCGTTTTCGTTTTCGTTCACGGTTTAATTTCACGTTCGTGTTTCTTTCCCGGGTTTAGTTCTAGTTAGATTTCTGACTTTGGTTTGCGCCTCGGTTTGGTTTACGTTTGGTTTCGGTTCTGGTTTCAATTACAGTTTGAATTTTTGTTCTGAATTTGATGACAGCTGGGTTCCGCGGTTAATTTAAGGTTCGGTTTGGTTCTTAGTGCTGGTTTGAGTTATGGTTTGATGTCAGGGCTCAATTGAATTACAGCTTCGGTTTCGGTTAAGATGGAGAATTTAATTACAACTTTGATTCCGGTTTCAATTCCGGTTTCGATTCTGAATTAATTAGAGCTCCGGTTCCTATCTTCGTTTCTGGTTTGAATTGCAGCTGCGATTTTGCTTCTGAATTTGATTAACGCTAGTGCGGGAACTCAGTTCCGATATAAATACAGGTTATGAATTTAAATACAATTTTGGTTTCTGTTCCGATTTTCATTTTCAATTTCGATTTCGGCTCTGGTTAAGGCTTGGGCTTATGACATTATTTCCGATCCATTTTTGAATTCATATCCAGTTAAAGTTTTGGTTTCAGCTTTTATTTGGGTCGGTTTCGTTCACGGCTTTGTTTCCTGTATCGGTTTTAGCACAGTACGAGTTTAGGCTCCAGTTCCGGTTTTGGTTTAATGAGAGCTTCGGTTTCTGTTGCGAATATAATCACAAATTGGTTTCCGGTTTCCATTCGGAATTTAATGACAGCTTCGGTTTCGGTTCAGGTTTAGATTCCCGGGGTTGCTCCGGATTTCATTACAGCTTCGGTTTTACTTCCAAATTTAATTGCACATTGGGTTCCGGTTTCCATTTAGAATTCAGTTATGGGTTCGGTTCCAGTTTTTGCTTATATTGCAGTTTCGATTTAGGTTTTGTTTTAGGTTTAAGTTTCTTATATCAATTCCAGTTCGAGGTTTTAATTTGGAGTTTGCTTACGGCATCATTTTCATTTTCGGTTTCGGTGCCGGATTCGTTGCCAGCTTGGTTCTTATTTCGATTCCGGTTTCGGCTTCGGTACTGGTTTACTATCGAATCTGGTTTCGATTCCGATCTCGGTTTCGTTTAAGGTGTGGGTTCCAGTCTCGGTACCGGTTTTGCTTCCAGCTTCGGTTCCGGTTTCGGGTTTGGCTTAGGATCTGGTTTGAGTTTCGTTATCGGTTCTGGCACCGGTTTCAGTTTCGGGGTCGGTTCCTGTTTTGTTTATGTTTACGTATTCAGTTCCCGTTTCAGTTTTCCGGTTTAGGCCGCCATTTCGGTGCCGGTTTCGCGTTCCGATTCGTTTACGGTTTTGGTCAAGGCTGCCGTTTTCGCTTTAGGTTTCGCCTTTTCTTTGTTTTTCCCTATTCTTTTACTCGCTTTCATTGTATTTACCCTCCTCTCACTCTTTTTTTTCTTCGCCTTCATTTATTTTTTTCCGATACATATGCTTTCCTATAGTTTTTCCTTTTCCTTCCTTTCGTTTCATTTGGTTTCCCTTTCCTGTAGTTTCTTTTTTCCTTTGCTCTGCTTTCTAGTAGCAGTTTTTCATACTGGAAACCTTTCTAGGCCGCAAAAAGGGTTTTCTATCACAGGCCATATTTAGACGAGGCCCAGGTGTTACATAGGTTTTACTAGAATATATTCCGGGCGGGGAGAGCGGTTTGAGTATTTATTCAGGTTTTGTTTCTTCTTTGATTTTGAGTTCCTTTGAAAATTCAAATGATTTTCGTAATGAAAGTCGTCATTAATGATTCAATACATGTTATAAAATGTTCTGGACGGATTTATATGGTTGTCAAATTCAGCAACACAAATCGATTAATTTAGCAAATTTTTAACGTTTTATGAATAAAGAATAATCTTCAGGGAATTGTCATGGCATGAGAGAGAGAGTTATGTTGAAATAGAAACGTTTTAAAAGAAAATTCCTTTTATTTTTTCAAAAATTATTCATAGAAGCGGTAGGTATCTTTGCATTTTAACAAACGTTTCCACTCACACATCCATACATAAATGCATACATAAATTTTTATATGTTTTTATTCATTCGTGTGCATTCGCTCGAACTGCCCCCGCGGTGGATATGCGAAAGGAATTTTTAGTTTTATACAAGCATGAAAATTTATTACGTATGCCACCCGTAGAGTGCAGTTGTCGTGGTAGCGATTTTATTCATTTACTTTACGCTACTTGTTGGGCGGCCACCTTCAAAATGCAATAAATACAAGTAGAGTAGGCGTTCGCTAGAGCTTAGCATGCAAGTTGAACTGGAAGGACGAGCAATGTGGCGCTACCATGATGCAGTCAGTCAGTCACTCCCCCTCCACACTTTGTGATTTGCTCATTCATTGCAGTCGACATGTTGCACGTTTTTCGTTTTCAAATGAGTTCGAATCTTTCGGCATCACATTCTCACTTACACGGCTAACTGTTTGCTTTCACGAATTCTTGCTCTTCTTATTTTATTTTTTCCATCACCATCACTAACATCTTCAGCGATGCGTTAAATTTCATGCAGCATGCAACCAACCTGCCACAGTTGCTGCATCATTCTTAATATTCACCTCTCAAAGCTTTGCCTTTGACTTTGCTGACATACACCGCTGTACCGTTGTGCAGCGCATTGAAAAATTGAAATGAATTTGAATTTTTAACGTTTTGAAAATGAATTTATGTGTGTCCAATGGAAGAATGCGTGTGGGTGTTTCAGAATGATAGTTGTGGCAAAGAGCGATCCACTTAGTGTTTTTGGCGTGAGTTTCCAAAATTTTTATGTTGACATTGAATTTTTCTCCTGTTTCAAAGGATAACAAGGAAGGAAGCCAGTAACAAGTGACTGAAGTTTCTGTACAAATTTCTATTTCAAAACTCCTAAATCACCGAATAAGAACAAGTTCAATACATACTGAGTCCATAAGATATTATTATTTTTATCTCACGAGCTGTTATAACGCAACGTTAGCTCTAACTGCATGTGTGTATGATGCATTCACATTAGCAGCAGGATTTGCCTCGCTTAGGTGAGGTTGAGATTTGAGAAGCCTGGTGATCATGGCTGTCGCTAAACGTGACGTAATTATGGGTCTACCAGTCCGAAGAATTGGAAACAGAGTTTGAAAAAAGCAAAAAAGGCTGTTCACCTTGTTAACATGCCGATAATAAACGGATAACCTTCTGTTACAAACCGAAAACGACTCGATAGCAAATCGATAATATGCCTATAAAACGTCAATAGCAAAATGTTGTGATTCGATAAAAAATCGCTAACATTTTGGAAACTAGTCGATAACAAATTTCCAATGGACCGACAATGAAACGAAGACAAACCAATAAAAGCTATTATCGATAAAAATTCAATGAGTCGCTTCCCAAAATAGTCCAGAAACTGTACGGAAATGACACAGAACACATACCGGCATGGTTTTGAAAAATTTGGTTCCGAAATTGTCTCAAAATAATTTTCAAAATAACCCATAGTTATTACCTAATTTTGATACTCAGTTGAGCAGAGCTCACAGAGTATATTAAGTTTGATTGGATAACGGTTGGTTGTACATATATAAAGGAATCGAGATAGATATAGACTTCCATATATCAAAATAATCAGGATCGAAAAAAAATTTGATTGAGCCATGTCCGTCCGTCCGTCCGTCCGTCCGTTAACACGATAACTTGAGTAAATTTTGAGGTATCTTGATGAAATTTGGTATGTAGGTTCCTGAGCAGTCATCTCAGATCGCTATTTAAAATGAACGATATCGGACTATAACCACGCCCACTTTTTCGATATCGAAAATTTCGAAAAACCGAAAAAGTGCGATAATTCATTACAAAAGACCGATAAAGCGACGAAACTTGGTAGATGAGTTGAACTTATGACGCAAAATAGAAAATTAGTAAAATTTTGGATAATGGGCGTGGCACCGCCTACTTTTAAAAGAAGGTAATTTAAAATTTTTGCAAGCTGTAATTTGGCAGTCGTTGAAGATATCGTGATGAAATTTGGCAGGAACGTTACTCTTATTACTATATGTACGCTTAATAAAAATTAGCAAAATCGGAGAAGGACCACGCCCACTTAAAAAAAAAAAAATTTTTTTAAAGTAAAATTTTAACAAAAAATGTAATATCTTTACAGTATATAAGTAAATTATGTCAACATTCAACTCCAGTAATGATGTGGTGCAACAAAATACAAAATTAAAAGAAAATTTCAAAATGGGCATGGCTCCGCCCTTTTTCATTTAATTTGTCTAGGATACTTTTAACGCCATAATTCGAACAAAAATTAACCAATCCTGTTGAAATTTGGTAGGGGCATAGATTTTATGACGTTAACTGTTTCCTGTAAAAATGGGCGAAATCCGTTGATGCCACGCCCAGTTTTTATACACAGTCGTCCGTCTGTCCTTCCGCATGGCCGTTAACACGATAACTTGAGCACAAATCGGCATATCTTTAATGAACTTAGTTCACATGCTTACTTGAACTCACTTTATCTTGCTATGAAAAATGAACGAAATCCGACTATGACCACGCCCACTTTTTCGATATCGAAAATTACGAAAAATGAAAAAAATGCCATAATTCTATACCAAATACGAAAAAAGGGATGAAACATGGTAAGGTAATTGGATTGTTTTATTGACGCGAAATATAATTTTAGAAAAAACTTTATAAAATGGTTGTGACACCTACCATATTAAGTAGAAGAAAATGAAAAAGTTCTGCAGGGCGAAATAAAAAACCCTTAAAATCTTGGCAGGTATTACATATATAAATAAATTAGCGGTATCCAACAGATGATGTTCTGGGTCACCCTGGTCCACATTTTGGTCGATATCTGGAAAACGCCTTCACATATACAGCTACCACCACTCCCTTTTAAAACTCTCATTAATACCTTTAATTTGATACCCATATCGTACAAACTCATTCTAGAGTCACCCCTGGTCCACCTTTATGGCGATATTTCGAAAAGGCGAACACCTATAGAACGAAGGCCCACTCCCTTTTAAAAATACTCATTAACACCTTTCATTTGATACCCATATCGTACAAACAAAGTCTCGAGTCACCCCTGGTCCAGAAAGGCCCACTCCCTCTTAAAATACTGATTAACTCCTTTCGTTTGATACCCATATTGCACAAACGAATTCTAGAGTCACCCCTGGCCCACCTTTATGGCGATATCTCGAAAAGGGGTCCACCCATAGAACTAAGCCCCACGCCCTTTTAAAATAACCATTAACACTTTTCATTTGATACCCATATCATACAAACAAATTCTAAAGTCACCCCTGGTCCACCTTTATGGCGATATCTCGAAAAGGCGAACACCTATAAAACGAAGGCCCACCCCCTTTTAAAAATACTCATTAACACCTTTCATTTGATACCCATATCGTACAACAAAGTCTAGAGTCACCCCTGGTCCACCTTTATTGCGATACCTCGAAAATGCGTCCACCTATAGAACTAAGGCCCACTCCCTCTTAAAATACTCATTAACTCCTTTCGTTTGATACCCATATTGCACAAACGAATTCTAGAGTCACCCCTGGCCCACCTTTATGGCGATATCTCGAAACGGCGTCCACCTATAGAACTAAGGCCCACTCCCTTTTAAAATACTCATTAACACCTTTCGTTTGATGCCCATATTGTGCAAACAAATTCTAGGGTCACCCCTGGTCCACCTTTATGGCGATATCTCGAAACGGATTCCACCTATGGAACTAAGGATTACTCCCTTTTAAAATACTCATTAACACCTTTCATTTGATACCCATATCGTACAAACCCATTCTAGAGTCACACCTGGTCCATCTTTATGGCGATATCTCGAAAAGGCGTCAACCTATAGAACTAAGGCCCACTCCCTCTTAAAATACTCATTAACTCCTTTCGTTTGATACCCATATTGCACAAACGAATTCTAGAGTCACCCCTGGTCCACCTTTATGGCGATATCTCGAAAAGGGGTCCACCCATAGAACTAAGCCCCACGCCCTTTTGAAATAATCATTAACACTTTTCATTTGATACCCATATCATACAAACAAATTCTAAAGTCACCCCTGGTCCACCTTTATGGCGATATCTCGAAAAGGCGAACACCTATAAAACGAAGGCCCACCCCCTTTTAAAAATACTCATTAACACCTTTCATTTGATACCCATATCGTACAACAAAGTCTAGAGTCACCCCTGGTCCACCTTTATTGCGATACCTCGAAAATGCGTCCACCTATAGAACTAAGGCCCACTCCCTCTTAAAATACTCATTAACTCCTTTCGTTTGATACCCATATTGCACAAACGAATTCTAGAGTCACCCCTGGCCCACCTTTATGGCGATATCTCGAAACGGCGTCCACCTATAGAACTAAGGCCCACTCCCTTTTAAAATACTCATTAACACCTTTCGTTTGATGCCCATATTGTGCAAACAAATTCTAGGGTCACCCCTGGTCCACCTTTATGGCGATATCTCGAAACGGCGTCCACCTATGGAACTAAGGATTACTCCCTTTTAAAATGCTCATTAACACCTTTGGTTTGATACCCATATTGCACAAACGAATTCTAAAGTCACCCCTGGCCCACCTTTATGGCGATATCTCGAAACGGCGTCCGCCTATAGAACTAAGGCCCACTCCCTTTTAAAATACTCATTAACACCTTTCGTTTGATGCCCATATCGTACAAACGCATTCTAGAGTCACCCCTGGTCCATCTTTACGGCGATATCTCGAAACGGCTTCCACCTATAGAACTAAGGCCCACTCCCTTTTAAAATACTCATTAATACCTTTCATTTGATACCCATATCGTACAAACGCATTCTAGAGTCAACCCTGATCCACCTTTATGGCTATATCCCTAAATGGCGTCCACCTATAGAACTATGGTCCACTCCCTCATAAAATACTCTTTAATGTCTTTCATTTGATACCCATATCGTACAAACGCATTCTAGAGTCAACCCTGATCCACCTTTATGGCTATATCCCTAAATGGCGTCCACCTATAGAACTATGGCCCACTCCCTCATAAAATACTTATTAATACCTTTCATTTGATACCCATATCGTACAAACGCATTCTAGAGTCAACCCTGATCCACCTTTATGGCTATATCCCTAAATGGCGTCCACCTATAGAACTATGGCCCACTCCCTCATAAAATACTCTTTAATGCCTTTCATTTGATACACATGTCATACAAACACATTCCAGGGTTTCCCTCGGTTCATTTTCCTACATGGTTATTTTCCCTTATGTTGACACCATAGCTCTCAAGTGAGTATGTAATGTTCGGTTACACCCGAACTTAACCTTCCTTACTTGTTTTCATTTTGTTTTTCGTAATTTAATAGCTGTCTTCGTAGCCGACGTTGCCAGAGTGCAAATAGCTGACAAGATGGAAAGGTGTACCATACTAGTACCATATATGCCGATAATAAACGGATATAACTTCCATTACGAACCGAAAACGACTCGATAGGAAATCGATTATATGCCTATAAAACGTCAATAGCAAAATGTTGTGACTTTGATGAAAAATCGTTAACACTTTGGAAACTAGTCGATGACAAATCGACAATGGACCGACAACGAACCGAAGACAAACGATTAAAATTATCACCGATATAAATTCAATGAGTCGTTTCCCAAAATAATCCCGAAACTGTACGGAAATGACACGGAACACATACCGGCATGGTTTTGAAAAATTGGATGCGAAATTGTTTCAAAATATTTTTTAAAATAACCTATATTTATTATCTAATTTTTTTATTTTCTTTTTCGTAATTTAATAACTGTTTTCGTAGCCGACGTTGCCAGAGTGCAAATAGCTCATAAGGTGGGGAGGTGTACCATATTAGCCGCCTATATCATAATACCCGAAGTTACTCTATAGAATGATAGCAAAGTTATACCAAATAGAAACCAGACTAAGACAAAAGCAGTAATACATTATTTCGAAAAGATTCCGAAACGATTCATTAAGGATCTAGATATCATTTTGACAGATCACTAATCCAGAATAAGATCCGTAAATAATGCCGAAATGCTTCTCAATAAAGCCACGAGATTTTCACAAACTCTTAATAGAGAAACACCCCAATTTTGCATAAACCCTTTTAGATATAACTTTAGATTAATACTAGCCGACTTGAGAAATTGAAATCCGAAATTAGTTCATAATTTTGTCCCAACTATTCCCCATATTTCGCGGCCTATGTCACATATTCGTATGTACAATTCCAGTATTACAATTTTTTTTTTTTTCAATATACAAGTGGTGCCGTCAGTTACTGTTCCTAGTATCATGTGAACGATTTCTTTGGCTCCGCTGAGATTTCCGGCCATATCAACTTGCTTATTAGTGCCCAAAAGGGGCATGAACTTGTGTTGTATACTAGGTCGGTGCCCATACAAAAAAAAAAAGTTCCAAATTTGAACGAAACGCTTGACAAAAGTTTCTATGCTATTTAAACTACCTTCGCAATACACTGCTCTGCAGTTAGCAGAGCTCATTGGGTTATCTGTAGTGGGCATTTTTTTCGAGGCACTTTTTACAGGCTGGCTGGTACGTTTATTAAACTCAACGTTGGTACGTAGTGCCCAAACAAATGGGATACCACTTCTCGGTTGCATAGTTATGCCGAAGGTTGTTCTTAGAAAGGAGATGAAAATGCCGATTTTTGAATTATATAGGTTGCATATATATGTAGAATATGAATACTTTTTCTCTACACTTGAACCCAACAACCAAAAATTACTCCATTCCAGAATACACTACAATGTTGAATCTATATACGTATATATTTTGTCATTGTTATAGCGCAATATGTTATTGCTATAGCGTTTATTATTCACTGAAAAATTTACATCCGAAATGGCAACCCATTTGTCAATTGTCACTTTGTTGATGTTGACGTAATTTTTATTTCCTTATCATGTAAATCTGTGTGTGCATTTTTACTCAAATTTATATGTTTGTCTTATTGTTTATAAACCATAACATATATTCGCATATGTTTATCTATATACATATGTATGTAACTTATAACATTTTATATTATTTTGCTCATTTCATTTTGTTGGGAAAGGAGTTTTTTTCCGCACCGTGATCAACGTAGAATCATTTAAATGCAGTAAATGAAAGGATTATTTTTATGTTGCGGAATTATAGTAGATGAGACTATTTATTTTCGCAGATTAATTGTCAGAAAAATATTAAAAAAAGGTGAGTTAAAAACAGTTAGTGAGCTCTTGAAAACAGCGATGCTTGTGCAATGACTCTTTTGGCTCCCGATGGCTCCCAACAACAACCAAATCGAATTCAGCAAAATTACACATGCGTTAAAATTGCGCATTCCTTGAAATTCAAGGTAATTAAAAATCTTTGGCACATAAGCAAGACAATCGTTCGACATACAGTTACTTTGGCCAGTAAAGAAAATTGATTTCGGTAGGAAAACGCGCAAGATGTAGCTTTAAAATTCAAGCGAATTTCATGTCACAATTAAATGGAAATCTATCAACATTCCAACGCGAATTCGGTACCAGGTGTTTCTATCCCAACAGCTGATTGCTTCTTCTTGATTGTTTTCCATACTTCCTTGTACTCAAATACGTTAATTGAAATCAATGAAAAATTTCGTTTTGACTTGACATCCTTCTGCACGGCGAATCGGGGTTGAATTCGTTTTGCCACCACCTGGTATGGATTCGCCTTGCAACATTCATTCACTGCTAATCATCCAAGGCGCATCCACACAAGGTGATGGCAAAGCGAATTCAATATATTCGCCGTGCAGGAGAATGTCAAGTAAAAAGAAAATTTTCATTGATTTCGATTAACTGACTTATTGTTGTACAAGTTATTGTACCTGATTCCCTATCTGCGCTTCGAGGGAGATCTTAAGGCCACAATAGAGGAAGACGGTTGGCGCAAGGGTGCGCAAATGGCGGACGAGGCGATACATGTGTACACCGATGGTTCCAAAGTAGTGGAAGAAGTAAGGTCTCCGGTATACTGCGCTGATCCGGAAATAAGCAGATCCTACAGGCTGCCGGATTACTGAAGCGTTTTCCAAGCGGAAATATTAGCCGTAACCAAAGCAGTAGAAACCCTGGAAGAGAATAGCTTAAGCTGCAACCGTGTTATTTTTTATATTTACAGTCAAGCAGCAATTAAGGCAATAATCTCGCATAGCACAGCATCTAAATGCGAGTTAGAGTGTAAGCAGTCACTGGAGAGAATCTGGGCAGGGAGAAGCATACATCTATATTGGGTTCCAGGACATATGGTAATAGATGGGAATGAAAAAGCGGACGAACTAGCTAAAAAGGGCGCATCCCTTGAAGCTTGCTCCGTAGGCGTCCCAATTAGATTGGGCGAGATTAAGCGAAGGCGAGAGGTGCACATGATCGACCAAGCGGGGAAGGTGTAGGTTCAAGCGCGGGGCTGTAAAGTGTCGAAAATTATGTGTAGGTCTTACAACCTTAGACTAATACAGTTGCTTCTATCATTAAAAAGAGAGGACTGTAGACTCATGACGGGTATTCTGACTGGACACTGCCTTCTGGCGTCACATGCCTTTAAATTAGGCTTGGAAGATGTAGGAAGTGTTGGACGGGTTGGAGGAGGAAACGATCGAGCACGTTCTGTGCTCGTGCCCTGCACTTCCCAGGCTAAGACTCCAGCTATTAGCAGTGATACAGCTGTCAGATCTAGAAGCAGCAAGTGGCTTAAGTGCTAGGAAGCCTCTAGTATTTGCCAAGAGGACGGAGTTATTTTATAACACAGGTCCTGGTTTTTGATAGGGTTTTTCAGTTTGGTCGTTACAACAAACTTCTGGTAACACTACGGACTCAATAAGTCTATGTGAGGTCCTCAAGGACCGGCCAGTTCAACGTAACCTATTGTATGGAAAATAATCAAGAAGAAGCAATAAGCTGTTACGATAACAACACCAGGTACTGAATTCGCCTTGCAATCAGCCTGCACTTGCCGATGTTTAGTTGTATTTCGTTGCCTCTTTGTTCGAATTATTTGTTGTCATTCCAGGAAGGTTATTATTGTACTTTTTATTGAAGTTTTTTAAAAATTAAATTGTTGCAATTCCGAGAAGGCAGTTGTTTTAAATGTATTGATATTGTTGTCGTATTACTCTGTTATCCAAATTCTGCGAGCTGCCTTGCGTGAAAATATCACTCATACGCCCTGTACATAGATGAAATGATTTTTTACACTGGATACGAATATGAGTTAAAGCGTACATTTTAGCCATATATTTTTCAAAAAATTTGACAAAGGTAATTTATAAAATCTATTGATTCAGCATATTTTTTAAACGTATGCAGATTTTTTAGCGCGGTTTTTACCTTGTTCACTACTTTTTTAAGATATCTGTTCTTCCAGACCATACCTGAATGGGCGGCTCGAAAAACGTTGCAGGTGTCCATTATAATTCTTCAAGAACAGGTTGTATAGAAGCTTTGTATCAAAGCTTTTTTCATGTAATCGCGTTTTCAGTTCATCATAAACCACTAATGATATATCGACCACTGAGTGGAAGGATCTCTGCGGACCGCATGAAACTAAAAGGGAGTTCAGACAATGTGACCCTCTATTTAGCAGTTTTCTTCAATTTCATGCTGGAAAAAATGTAAGTAGCTTCAGAACTTAACCGCCCTGTAACAATAGCTGGGCTGTCGCGCCTTATTGGACGGTCATAACCGTTTAAACGGTTAAGCGCCAATTAAGTAAGCTAGTAAGAGCGTGATTTTTGTTTGTCGAGAGTGGACTTAACTACCCATTTGCCTTTTACTATTTTGAAATTATGGCTGGCAACTGTAGCGTGGTTGCCAAGGCCCATATGTACTGACTCTTTGCTCGATGACAACAGGTAATTTTTACCGTTTCTTTTTCCTATTTGTAGTAAGCAGAACTTACGGCGCGGTTGTTCAGGCCGATTAAATCAATGTTATCAGTATACGCCAGTTATTGCACGTTTTTTATATCTTTCATGAAGATGACATGGTATATTAACTTTGGTCCGATGTTTGTAACGTTAAGAAATATAGAAGATATACTCATCATTAAGTATACCGAATTGATCAGGGCGACGAACTGAGTTGATATAGCCATGTCGGTATGTCCGTCCATCTGTGTGTTTGAACGCAAACTAGTCCCTCAAATTTTGAGATATCTCAATGAAATTTGGCACAAGGATGTATTTTTGTATTATATTAGACATTTGTCGGATCCGGTAGGATCTGACCACTATAACATATATCTCCCATACAACCGATCGTTCAGATAGAAAGATTTTTTCAATTTCTCCCTTAATTTCCAATATAAAAACGTTAAACTTGGTGATATTTATTCCAATATATCATAAAAGATTTCATGAAAAAATCTTTTCGATCGGAGCTATATATAATATATATCCCATACAATCGGTCGTTCAGATATCCTAAAATCGTTTGGTATGTACATCTGTTCAATACATATATTTTATTTTATACATCCGATTATTTGGAGATTACGAACGGATTAAGATTATTGTTCAGCCCTATTCATGAAAGGCATGAGTCCTTACTTGTTTCTTTTTTAAATCATGCTCTACTAGGCAATTATCGTACCCGTCTTGGTATATGGTGCAGAAGGCGCATGGCCATGACAACATCAAGTTCAACAGCTCTGAGAGTGTTCGAGAGAAAAGTTCTTTGCGGATCTCTACCAGCTGGCGTCGGCGAATACCCAAGAAGATTTAATGATAAGCTGTACGAGCTTTATGCAGTCATCATATTTGCTGCAGCGAATTAAAACGCGGCTACGCAGGCCAGGTTAAAGATGATACTTTGGCACAAATAGTATTCTTATAGGAGTTCGCCTATGAAAGCAGTTGGTGGACCCCACTTTGCTGGAAGCACCGCCGATTTAAATTCTCTTGGAGTGACCTATTGGCACCAGTTAGTAAAACAAAGAAGGGACTGGCAGGCATTGTTGGACGGCCATATTTAAACGATTAAGCACCAATTAAGTAAGCAAGAAAGAAAACTAATTATTTTCCATTTATTTTAATTTAAAATAGACATAAACGCTTTTGCATGATTGCTTTGTATTTAGTTGCAGTGTATAAAAAAAAAAAGATTTTTTATTTGCGATAAAATGAGTAACCAAAATACCAACAAAAATTATTGCAATAGCGAAAATTTCGTACGGTAAATAATGCTTTAAACGTGCAAATAAACTTAGTATGTAAACACATACATGCAAAATACACAGAAAATACACACGTACACAAATATTTACACCCACACATGCAAATCTATTTGCGCGAAAATGCAAATTTACATAAAATCTTTAAAAACGATTGATGTGTATTTGCAATTTTATTAGCATTTGTTTTTATTGTAAACTAAGCTGCAGCAAAATTTTACGCCTTTGCGTGTAGTATTTCCATTGTAACCTAGTAAATTGCTCGGGGATTGATTGGTTTAGTTCGATTGTGAGTGTAGTGCAAATAGTTTTGAGTACAAAAATTTTGCGGCTAAAAGCATTTTTCTTTGAGTAGCTTAGATTGAATTGGCCGGTCAATAAAGACCTCACATAGACTGAATGTGTCCATTGTGTTACCAGAATTCGTTTGACAACCAAACGAAAGAACCCCAATCAGGTGCCAGGACATATGTTATTGAATAACTGCGTCCTCTTGGCAGTTTTCTGGACACAGCTTAATTACAGCTTCAAGATCTGGCAACTCTGGCGCCTCTAATAGTTGGAGCCGTCACCAAGCAAGCGGAGGACACGAACACAGAACGTAGTCACCCGTTTCTCCCTGCAGCTCGCATTTCCTACACAGGCTGTTACTGATGAGACCTAACTTATAAGCATGTGACGCCAGGAGACAGTGTCCAGTCAGTATGCCCATCGTGAACCTTAAGTCTTCTCTCTTTTTTCTTTCTGTAGCAAGTAGAAAAATTTGTTAAATATCTAACATGGATCGTTAAGGGGTTAATATGTGAACAAAAGCGTTAGACAAGTGGCTGCAAATGCACTTACTGTATTGCCTTTTTATATTGGATAAATAAATGAAATTTACGTCTTACTGCTAATTCCTTTTAAGCATATCTAAAGACTTTTCTCAACAAAAAATTTTATAATATATGGTGTTTATTGTTTAGTTTGATGTGGTTTTGTCGTTAAACATATTTTCTTTTACACAAAGTAAAATAAACCCAATAAATTACTTCGTCTGCTCGTAATCCATTTGTAATTGGGCCATATTAAATACATACAAGTGTTGTGCTGCAATAAAAATGCATCATAATTTTCAGTAATGCTCATAAATACGTAGGTGATTATCGTTTGGTTGTAAATAAATTTATGTTTGTCATAAAAATGTGCTAACAAACACTTACGAAAACAAACGAATTGCATTGAACTCAGCTCCTTAAAGCTTTAGAGTCAATTAACTATGGTAAGGGTAGAGATATTAAAATGTCTTAAATTTTTGTGACCAAATTACATTGATAACGGTTTTAGTTATTACTAAGTATATATAAAGGATTTGAAAATAAAGTTTAAAAAAATCATGAATATTAAAACTATCTTTACTTAAATGTTTGCCATTTAAATGTGATTTTGATGAGCTTTAATTTTAAAATTATTTAATTTCTCGAATATAAGGTACGAACGGTAGCTCCAAGTGATTTCGTATAGCAATGGTTTGGTTGGGTTGAACTGTCCGGTCAAGACCTCGCATGGAACGGATGTGTACATAGTGTTACCAAACTTTGTTTGACGACCAAACGGAAGAACTCCAATCAGGTGCAGGACCTATATTATACCATAACTCGGTCCTCCTGGCAAATACTACAAGTTGTGTAGGACCTAGCTTAATTGCTGGCCCGAGATCTGGCAACTCTGCCACCTCTTATAGCTGGAACTCTGACCTGGCGATGAACACGATCACATACCGTGCTCAACCGTTTCTTTCTGCAACTTGCATTTCCCACATCTGCTATTACTTACGGAGCCAAACTTTTAAGCATATGACGCCAAAATGTAGTGTCCAGCTAGTTTTACCATCATAAGTCTTAAATATTCTCTCTACAGAAACCTGAGCCACTTTGTGAGTTTTATATCGTAGGCTTTGCACATGATCTTAGACATTTTGCAGAACCGCGCTTTTGTCCATGCCTTTCCTGCTTGATGGATCATATGCAACTGCTGTCTCCTTTTGATATCTCGCACTCTCCTTTGTCACCGCACGGATCTCCTCTTTACCTTCTGTCCCGTTATGACTGGGAACCTAGTATGTACGTATGGTCGGGGCTGAGTGAAGTTTTCTAATGCTTCTTTGCATTCCAGAACACTTCTTAAAGAAGAGAGGTAATTGCCTTAATCACTGCCTGAATATCCAAATCGAGTCCGCACTGAAACTTAATCCGATTCCGGATCGAAACGGAAACCGGGAAACGAACAGAATCTGTATCGAAACTCAATTCGAAACATAAGGGATCGAGTCCCCTCCCCTTCTTAAGAGTTTATTTTACCTGAAATTTACAACTCGGAGTCTACGCCGATGATACTTGATTAGAATTTGGGTTTCATATTTAACGAGGTCAAAGCAATTTTGAAAAATAGTAAATTCACCACTCATAAATCTCTATGAATTAAAATTAATTATTTTAAATGGATCAAAGATGATTGGGAAAATTTATTTTTGGAAAAGTAAGCAGGCGACGCCCTCTATTATGAAAAATTTAAATTCGGTTTAACTGCGCTATTATTTGAAAAAGTATCCAAAATGTATTAAAGGGATTCCATATATGAGACGGAGTGCAGTGAGAGTTGGAATGGAAGTGGGAGTGGAACTAAGAGTTGAATTGGTAATAGGAGTGGGAGTGGGGATTGAAGTGGAAGTAGTATTGTCTGCGGGGGTTGAATTGGGAGTTGGAGTGGGAGTAGGAGTTGGATGGGGAATGGGGTGAGATTAGGAGTGGCAGTGGAAGTGGCAAGGGAAGTGGCAGAGAAATTGGTAGTGCAAGTGAGAGTGGGAGTGGAAGTTTCATTTTGTACGAAGGAAGATGCAAATTAAAGACCTTCATGACATTCACAAGCGTTTTCAAGAAAAACGGTATAACAAAACTAAACAAAATTAATTCAAATCAATACTGACGTAGTCGTGTAAAATCTTGAACAAAGTAATAAAATACTATGCTGACCCATAAAACTGAAGCACTTAATTAGAAGCCTTTATTGAATGTTAATGTGCAAAAACATATATTCATCAATTCGACAAATTACGAACGTGGTTTGCAACTATTCCAGCTATTTAGGTCAATACTAAGAACGTATGCAAACAATGAAAATGCTCTAATTTGCGCCTACCACCCCCTTTCACTTTTGCTGTCAGCATTTTCCATAAATATGCATGTATATTACATGCTAAGCAATTAAGCAAGTATTCGTGTTTTAGTTATTTGTACGAAAGTACATATGTGTGTATGTGGCTGTCTATGTATTCAATTAAAAAGAAAAAAAAAAAAAAACAAGTAAGGACGGTACTGTCTTCGGCTGTCCCGAACAATAATCTTATCCCGTTCGGAATCTCTAAATAATCGGATGTATAAGATAAGAAATATATAGTGAACAGATGTACATACATAAACGATTTTAAGATAAATATAAAAAAATAGCAAAAACCCCCTTCTCTGAACGATCGGTTGTATGGGATATATATTATATATAGCTCCGATCGAAATGATTTTTACAGGAAATCTTCTATGATATATTGGAATATATATCACCAAGTTTCACATTTTTTTATTGGAAACTAAGGGAGAAATGGCCAAAAATCTATCTATCTAACGATCGGTTGTATGGGATATATATTATATATAGCTCCAATCAAAGTGATTTTTTCAGGAAATCTTCCATGATATATTAGAATAAATATCACCAAGTTTAACGTTTTTATATTGCAAATTAAGGGAGAAATGGCTAAAAATCTTTCTATTTGAACGATCGGTTTTATGGGATATATATTATATATAGCTCCGATCGAAATGATTTTTTCATGAAATCTTCTATGGTATATTAGAATAAATATCACCTAGTTTAGCGTTTTTATATTGGAAATTAAGGGAGAAATTGCCAAAAATCTGAACGATCGGTTGTATTGGATATATACTATATATAGCTCCGATCAAAGTGATTTTTTTAGAAAATCTTCTATGATATATTAAAATATATATCACCGAGTTTCATGTTTATACTTCCTAAATTACGGCAGGGATGAGCATACCTGAACGATGGGTTGTATGGGAGATATATGTTATAGTGATCCGATCATACCGGATCCGACAAATATTTAATATAATACAAAAATACATCCTTGTGCCAAATTTCTTTGAGATATCTAAAAACTTGAGGGACTAGTTTGCGTTCAAACAGACAGACGGACGGACAGACGGACCGACAGACGGACGAACGGACAGACGGACATGGCTATATCAACTCAGTTCGTCGCCTTGATCAATTCGGTATAATTATTGGTGAGTCTATCTTGTATATTTCTCAACGTTACAAACATCAGACCAAAGTTAATATACCATTTCATGTTCATGAAAGGTATAAAAAAAAACATAACACCATTAAAGATGTCTGCGCGTAATAGAATGTCGTGCGAAATTAAGTGAAAGAGGATAATATTTGGATAAGCAGTTGGTGCGGTAAGGATACTTTTGATTGAAGATACACCATTAACCCCAATTGCCAGTTATGGTAACTTGAAACGGCATAAAAATTCAAGTTAATAACGCACATAACTGTGAAGTACTGAAACAACGAAAATTTTTTCGATTACAAATTGTGCTGCTCAAAGGATAGAAAGGAGTTTAGGAAGTGGTAGAGGGAGAAAGCTCTGAATATTTAATGTGAAAATAAATGAAAGACTAAATGGAGTTATTAAAATTAAAGTTATATGGAAAGGCAGAAGTTTCGGAAAGTGAAATTGCGCGTTTTGCCTCGTTAGATCTTTTGGAAGACACAACGATTTAATTACAATATACCCATCCAAAGAATATCGCTTTTTCTGTACATATAGAACTTTTTTTTTGAGTTTTTTGTGCTTTTTGTGTTTATGTCGATATTTCTAATTTAGTATTCTTTTTTAAGTGAATAAACTTAAAAACTTTTGAAATTACAATTTATATGGGAATTAAAAGACCCGGCAGACGTTGTCCTGCCCTAAATATGGCCTCTCTGGATACATTTTAATAAACTTGTTCCGTCTGACTCTGCCCTCCACCCCTCTTCACTTTTTCCTAATCTTTTTATTCACTCCTCCCTCCGTCTTTTTCGCTTCATCTATCTCCATCTTCGTCTCATTATATCTCTTTCTCAATCTCCTTCTCTCTTCTCTCAATTTCTTTTCATTCTTACCCTCTACACAACTATAGACTCTCCTGAATTAAAAATGTCATAGTTCCTCTAAATTACGGGCCCCTCAGAAACCGCCACCCTCTCAGCAGGCCTGGTGATTTGCTATACTTGATATCATTCGCTATAATATTTTTTAATGATAAGCAGGTTGTTTAATTAAATTACATGGAAGTATATCCGTGCCACCTGAAAATATGAGTGCCACTGCGTATACGTAACATTTTATTAGTACGTATAAACAAATAAAAAAATTTGCAATAAAATAATATTGCGACTATAAACTGAGATATAACCTATCCGGTCTCTTAAGATAGATCAAACTACAAACGGGGTGGAAAACAAATTCAAAATCGGTTCAGTAGTTTAGGAGTCCATCGCGGCCAAAAATGTTTTGACACTTGTCTTTTATATACTAAGATTACTTAGAATTTTAGCAAGTAACAATGCGTGGAATACCCATAGCATATATATATGTAATACTGCTATATTGCTACGTCAGGCTAGGTACACCCACAAACACCAGAGTGCCGATATATTGCTGTTCGACTGGTTTTAAATACTTCTTGTCACCCTTACGCCTTATCACAAAAATTTTGTAGATTGTCTTGTGTTGATTTCGAATACAAAACTGATTGCGAGCTATTTATATTAGCACCACATGAGTATTACATATGGGTATGCACCATAGAAATTTTTGAAAATAATTGGAAACAAGTAAAGGTCTCTAAGTTCGGGTGTAACCGAATATTATATATACAGCGAGAGCTCCAATTGTACATTTAATTTAAAAAAAATGCCTCCCCATTTCCTCTTACAATGAAACTTGTTAAGGGAAATATCATTGATTCAAAACTATTTTTATTTGTTATAGCTTATTATTTTAGTCTACGATCCTTTTAAATTTGTTTTATATCTAAATTGCCATGATCTTTACCCGATCCCGCCAATTTTTACTAGAAATATTTTCTGCTATAAGGAAAATATATGTACACAATTTCATTACCATATGTTAATTTTTCTTCGAGTTATGGCTCCCGAAACACAGAAAATTGCTTTGCCATAAAAGGGGCGGTGCCCTTTTTTGCAAAGCTATTGCTTATTTTATTCGTCCACGACCCTTTCAAAAATCTTGTATATAAAAGTGGACGTATTCCTTAACCGATTTCGTTAATTTTTCTTCAAAGCATTTCTTAAAGTAAATGCAACCTCATTGCCGAATTTTGTTACGATAGGTTTACCGATTTTTGATTTATGATTCAAAATATTTGTAAAATTGATTTTATCACAAGTGTGGGGTGCCACGCCCATTTTAAAAACATTTTTCAAATTCTTATCAAGGTGTTTTATTTACTGAATAATCAGGCTTTTTGTGTTTTCCAAAATGTTATATATAAAAAAGTGGGTGTGGTCACCATCCGATTTCGCTCATTTTCAATATCAAACTATTCTGGGTTCAGGTAAGCTCGTGTACCAAATTTGGTGAAGATATCTCAATATTTACTCAAGTTATCGTGTTTATGAACAGACGAACGGACATAGCTCAATAAAATTTTTTTGCGATACTGATGATTTTGATATATGGAAGTCTATACCCTTATCCAATCAAAATTTATATACTCTGTGTGCAAAGCACGTTAATTACAAAAAAAAGGCGGGAATTCCAAGTACTCAAAAACGTCGATGTACAAGCACATAGATTTAGTACTAAAAAACTATTTTTTTAACATTATTGATAACTTTTGATAGCCTTGCAAGTATTTGTTATTGTAAAACTTTATATGAGTTAAAGGATCGTAGCTAAATAAAACACAGTATTTAAAATTGTATTTTAGTTTATAGTTTATCGATATTTTGCTTTCAATCTGAAATCATCTTCAGGAATATTATGACTATGTTCGATGGTCCTTTTTATTTACGACCTTTTAGCTAATATAAAGTTTTACAATTTTTTTTTTTTAATTTTTTTTAAATTAACTAAGTAGAGCTCAGTAGTTAAATTGAAACCACAGTAGAGGTAACTTTACCAGAAACAAATTATATAGGTTTTTTTATGAGAGCTTCTCCGGCATCTTTTCTGTAACAACCGATACGGACAAGTTATTGATTTACTATCGCCTTTTTATCGAAAGCAAAATATCAACGAGTAATCGGTTTGTTATCGGTTTATTATTGGCTTATTTTATATTGATTTTTTCATCGATAACAAACCGATGAGTCGTCGATAACAAACCAATAACACGCCGATAAGTAACAAGTAACACTCCTATAAAATACAGATAGTTTTTTGTTAAATAATCGATAACAATTCAAAGTTTTCTCGATAAAAAATTAAAAAATTTTTCATAAAAAATCGATAACTTTTCTATAAGAAATCGAAACCTTTCCAAAATTTTTTATAAATTATATATAACAAATATAATAAAATTTTGAAAACAAATCGACAAATCGCCGATAATAAATTGGTAACATTCGGAAAACAAACCTATAAAAAATAAGGATTTCCTAAATAACTAATTAGTAATATTCCGATACGAAATCACTAACATGTGGACAATAAATCTATAACCTTTTGAGAGCAAACAGATAACTATTATTTCTTTGTTTATTACAGCTTTAATAAGCCTAACTTAAATCTGTTTTTTATCTTTTCGTTAAACGGTCGATAGCTCTTAGATAATAAATCGATTACTTAGCTTTTTCAACAAATTTGCGTGACGGCGCCTGCATGTTTTATGCCGTCTCCGAACTGTAGCTGCAAGGCAGATCAATTTTCATTCGGAAACTTTTCATGGAAGAATATACACGGAGTGTTTTCCAAATCACCGAGGGTGACCCCGCTTGAGAAAATTTTTTTCTAATTGAAAAACTTGTTTGTAAATTTTTGATGTAGCTTTGCCCGGGACTAGAATCCAGGAGCCTCGGTGCTGTACACGGAGCATGCTACCATTAAACGATGGCTGTCGCCAAATCAAACAAAACTATATCTCTCCGATAAATAATTGATTACACTCCGATAGCCAATCGATTACTTTTGATAGTATACTTTCCATTAATAATCGACAACTTTTCGCTAAAAATCCGATAAGTCGTCTTTAAAAATCGATAACACAGCAACAAGCCTTGTTGGCAATACTTAATTTATAATCTTATGATAATACCTCGTTGATGACCCAGCGACAATAACCTGATAACTCGTCGATAAGAAATGGAGAATACCACAATATTTCGTAGACAATAAAGCGACAACTCATCCCTAACTAACCATTAACACAACGACAACAACAAATAACACGCCCTTTCTATTCCGGCTTAGATTTTGATTACTAATATTTCCTTTCCTCTCAATTTCTTTTTGTTCCTTTAATTTTATCCCAGCCGAATTGTGTGGTGGTATCGTGCTTCGGCTACCATACCTGAGTTTAACTCCCGGGCAAAGTAACATCTAAATTTAGAAACAAGTTTTTTCAATTTGAAAAACAAATTTCTAATCGGGGTAATTTCTGCCATTAAGAGCTCCTCAGTAAAAACTCATCTGCCTTGCAGGTGGCGTTTGGAGTCGGCATAAAATATAAAGGTCCCGTCTCTAAAATTTGTAGAGAAGATTCAAAGGAACATGACGCAAATTGGAAGAGAAGCTCGGCTTGAATCTCCACGGAGGTAGATCGCGCCTTTTACATTTTGTATTTTTATTTGTTAGTATTGGGCCTGGATGTTCTGCGACCTCTATTTAAGTCTATTGTCATTATGCTGGCCGGCACTAACCGTTTAAATGGTTAAGTGCCAATTGAGAAAGTAAGTACATTTTTATTCCACCTCTTCTTATGGTTCGTTATCTTCACATTTTCTTCTTTTCCTCTGTCCCTTCTCTTTCTACCTTACATATCTCTTTGTCTGACTACCTTCACATAAACTATATGATGTACATTTTCCCCACATTACGCTTCACTGTAGTTACTACGCCCAAGCTTACATTCAGGATTCCCTCATACCGCGAGCAAAGCTGCTTATACATCAATAGGAAAGTGCGATGATTATCAAGCAATTAAGAACAGTGACAATAAATGATTATAGATGTTGGGAAAACAGCAGATAGAAACAATGGTATTAATAATAATTGTAATATTTACATATCGTCGGTCCAATGCCAAAGTTACGAATGTGCATATTTGATGTTTTGAGAAAAAGGCGTAAGACATTGTTAAAAATAGAGATTTAATTAATAAAGATTTAGTTTTGTATTTTTCAACCACTGGTGGAAGGTTTACTTTTTTACTTTTGTAAACCACTAAGTGTTAACTGCAAAATTATTTAAAAATTTTTTTTTTTTAAATGCACAGTTGTTGTTTTGGCTTTGCAAAATTTGACATATATAATATTTCGTTTAAACAAAAATGGCACATTCGTGACTTTCGAATTGTACCGACGATATAGAATTGCACTATTACATATTTATGACAGCCTTAGGACAGCCATTTTACGTCACTCAATTGTAGTATGCTTTCAAGTGCTTATCAGTCTCAATTATTCTATCTCTGAAAATAGATATATATTAGTATTTGTATTTATTTGCTCCATTTGATATAAATGAAGATAACGCATAATTAGAACAATTAATAACTTTGACAATTTGCACAATATTGTGGTAGAATAGCGGAAGTAAGTACATGATTAGATATTAATAAGTGCTCCAACTAATCTCCTACATTATCTTGTCATTTCGAATCCTGTCACATATCTGCCTAGGGATATACGACATTAATATTTTAAATTATTATTATAGTCAAATGCAGTTTAGTGACTGTTTCGTGTTTAATAGATTGAATTCTGCACCCATTTCGACTACCACAAACCACTTTCTATTCTTATTCACTCAAGGAAAACACGAAGGGTATTATTAGTCCCAACATCAAAGGTTTGAACGATTGACGCAAAGGAACAAACCCTTCTCATGCTCGGAGCTATTATATTTTAGAACCACTCCGTTTTAACTTTTTTGAAATTAAAGGTTTCTTAGAACGAGTAACCTAAGTGGAACTAGTGATATTTTGAAACCGGTCCCTCTTTTTGAATAGGTAACTTTTTGAAGCAGTCATTTTTTAGAAGCGGTAACCCATTGTCAATAGTAATTTTTCATAGTTGACATTTTTATTATAAGCTTTTATTTAGTTTCACTTTTGTTGTCTGTAATGGAATCTTGCAAGTTAAATTTGATACACTTCCCGGTGTCCGATTGAGCTGAAATTTTGCACACATGTATAACTCCGATGACAATGCAATATTACTTTGTTAGAATTCGATAAATTAATCGATAACACAGTTATCGGTAAAGATTTGTATTTACTTTGGCATAACAGCCTAAGTCCCATACAAACCCGCCGGTACCTATCCGTGGATTGTGATATTTGGACGTGGTGAATCACGCGTGTCACGCGTGGTGAATCTCAACGCTTGCGAAAAGCGGAGACACAACCCTCTGTTGTATTTCTGTGTATAACCAACATAGCTGAATTTTTAAGGCTGTTTAACTCTGTAATCTTTTCTGTAATTTATTTTGCTTTTGGAAAAATTACCTATTTGAAAAAAACTGGCAGAAAAATATTGGCATAACAGCTTAAGTTAAATCAAGAATGGAAAAACTTGGAAAATTTGAGCAGATGTGGCAATTACGCGTGCCCGTTGAACGAAATATGACAATCTATTGATAATCGCTAGGAAATTGGCGACATTCCATCAACTTAGCAGCACTTTAGCAATACTACTGTTATTATTTGGCCGCTCAAACACACCCATATTAATTGTGCATTAAATTTAAAATATACAACTCAAAAGCTGAACTACCAGCGCTACCGCCATCAGCTCTTTGTCATCATTGCCAGTAGCGCCAATAACACCAAACTCGTGCCTGACACACAAAAGTCGTTTCACTCAATAGCGCAAGTGAAATGTACTACGCACTCACTACTAAGTAACGTCAAATATTCGATTGGAGTCATTTCGTCAATGGAGCTGGCACCGCATTGGCGCTGGCGCCATGCAATTTACATCACTAAAATTGCACGAATGTCCACGCTCATGACTTTGTTAATCCAGATGGTGAAAACGAAGACTCAAAGGAATGCAACCTTGCAAACAACAGCCGTCATTTTCAAAGTGTAAAAATTCTGTGATACAACGAACGCTAACGCGGTTAGGCTGTTATCGGTAAGTGTTGCATACTTTTCTGCGCACTTGATTTTGTTTTACAGATTTTTGGCGATGGAATTTTAGCTAAGCGAAAGTAGAATTTTATTTTAAAACAGATTTAACCCACAGATGAGAGATCTGCAATAAGTAGTTGTAAACTGAACGCGGCATAGGCAAAGTTAAGTTATTTAACACTGTTTGACATAATTTTATATGTGCTCTCTGTCAAAAATGCTTCAACTAACTTAGTCACATTTTATTTCGATTATGAATATGCCCCAATATATTCGGATTATGATATAATAAAATTAAAGAAAAAAATAAAATTAAAGAAAAAAAACTTTATTTAATAATTTGGGAAAAATTTAAACAACGTGACATCAGGACGGACAAGGCATAAAATTAAAAAAAATTGCTTCAAATAAATGTTTTCATACATTTAAAAAAAAAAGCAATATGGGCAATCCCCGATTATTAAAAAATCATGAAAAAAAACTTTTTTAAAAATAAGCTTTTATTATTGGCTAATAAAATTAACTAAAAAGTAAGTTGATACATTAAAAGAAATGGATAGAATGAGAAACGTTACAAATAACTAAGTAAAGATTACGTAACTAATTTAAACAATATTTTACCCTACTAAAAATTTAAAAAAATTCCTATTTAAATTAAATTTAAGAAAACGGCTTTTTTAACAACAAGCTTCTAATACTTGTTAATAAAACGAACTAAAAAGTAAAAAATAAAATTAAAGAAAAAAAAACTTTTTTAAAAATAAGCTTTTATTATTGGTTAATAAAATTAACTAAAAAGTAAACAATAAATTTACTCTAAAGAAATATAACACTTTATAAGTTCATTGTAAGCTTTAACGATAATTAGGCTTTTTCGTCTGCGACAAAAGAATTCTATATTGTACATAATTATATATTTTTAACATTAAAACTTTACACCTAAATTATTAAACCTTACAGTTTATATCACAGTCCTAATTGTTCTAATAAAAGCGTGTTATATTGCGATAGCAAGAAAAGGAGATCCTAAATGTTCTTAATTATACCATCAAAATTCAACACGTTTTTTATTAGAACAATTAGGACTGTGATATAAACTGTAAGGTTTAATAATTTAGGTGTAAAGTTTTAATGTTAAAAATATATATTTATGTACAATATAGAATTCTTTTAAATTGGGTACTTTTTGTCACCGCTCATATTTTATAAACGGTCACTTTTTATAACTAGACACTTTTTATAACCGGTCACTTTTTATAACCGATCACTTTATATTACCGATTACTTTTTATAACCGATTAGTTTTTATAACCGGTAAATTTTTATAACTGAAAACTTTTTATAACCGATCACTTTTTATAACGGGTCACATTTTATAACCGGTTTCTTTTTATAACCGGTCACTTTTTAAACCGGTCACTTTTTATAACTGATCAGTTTTTATAACCGGTAAATTTTTATAACTGGACACTTTTTATAAACGATCACTTTTTATAACGGGTCACCTTTTATAACCGGTTTCTTTTTATATCGGGTCACTTTTTAAAGCGATCACTTGTTATAACCGATCACTTTTTATAACCGATCACTTTTTATAACCGATCACTTTTTATAATTGATCACTTTTTATAACGGTTCACTTTTTATAGCAGGTCACTTTTTATAACAGGTCACTTTTTATAAGCGATCACTTTTTATAACCGATACATTTTTCTAGCCGGCCTCGCTTTCTACCGGTTACTTTGTGGCAATGCCCATGTTTTGGAAATATGACACTTTTTTGGAAACAGTCAATATTTTTAACCCCCAACTTTATGGAAACAGGTCACTTTTTCGGAACAGACCACTTCTTGCAAACAGGGCTCTCTTTTGGAACCGTTAACTTTTTGATACCGACCACTGATACAGAATATTTATAAGCAGTAACTTTTTTGGAACGGCTTCGAAAGTTAAATACTTTCCCTTTTAACTGCTAAATAATTCTTGACTCTCCAAATTTGTATAACTTCTTTAATTTTTACCGACCAATACTTTCACATGCATACATAAATAAATATATAAATATATATATTTCCCTCCCATTCATAATTCATCGATCCAAAAACTTCCGTTCTCCTCAGCTATTTTTTTTTTTTCTTACTGTGTGTGGTAAGTCTTTTGATATCATTACAAATTTATCAGCTTATCGTTCTACGTTCAATGCTGCCACCCCTCGTTCTTAACCAATAACCCAATATTAACTAATAACCAAGCAATCGCCTATAAACAGTCCCAGCAGAAATACTCAAACTACCAAATCGAGCGATTTTCAACAATGTTGCCTTTTTATAAGCTGCACACGTCGGTCGGTCGTATTTTCAAATGTCAGCCGGCGGCAGAAGCAAAGGCTATCAGCAACAATGTGTCAAGCTTAACAAATACAGTAAAAGACAATAAACAAAAACGTAGCAAACATAAAAAACAACAAAAATCGCAAATATCAAGATAATCACAACTCTTTGACTTACTTAACTTTTTTCTTATCCAAAAGGTTAAGATACTGTGACATCTTCATCGTCGTAAAGTGAAAAGTTTCGTAATAACAAGCTGATATCAGTCGATATTTTGGTTGTTTGTTACAAAGTAAGTTTGCTTTCTGAGGTATAAGGATTGTGAGACTTTTGCTTTACAGCTTGGTTGAGAGCATTTAGTGCGGAATGTCTTGACAATATTAAATCTGAATTTTATCATTTACTGGCATACCCACCCTAACTTTGGTCTTGCTGCATAACTTTCAAGCAGATTTTACCTCTTTATCTCCCTTCCCCACTCTCCTTCTTTTCTTTTTCCTTCTATTTACACCTATTTCTGTGTCTATTTCTTCACAGCATTAAAACCAACACAAACTTCATTCTAGAAATCCAGCGAGGGATCACCCTTGCCAAAAAATGCCTCTTTGTATTGAGTAGCCAATTGAAAAGGAAAGTCTTTTTTGGCATTCGAAGATCGTGCTCTAAAAGTCACTTATCGTACCTATCCTGTTATATGACTTCACAAGTTATCGATAACATTTCGTAAATAATTCGATAAATTGTTGATAAAAACTCGCTTACTCTTGGATAAACTAGAGTTTTCTATACCGCTGATTCGACCATACCTCAAACAGTAACTACAACCGTAATTCAAAGGTAACAGTTACTGTTGCTCTCAACGCTAACTTTACCGTTACCATAAACACAACCAAACTAGAACTGCGACCGTTACTCTACTCATACTTAAAAACAGGTCGAAATCGTAAATGAAATTCTAATGCTAACCATAAGTCTTAGCATAATCAAAGAATCGTAACCGTTAATATAACCACAACTATCATCATAACATCGTGGACTCGTTACCATAACCGCAAAAATAACTATGAGCCTAGCCATTAGTAACTGTTATTGAGACCCTTAGGGTAATTGTAACAAAACGCGTAGCTCTATTTTACAAGACAATATGCGGGGTTCAGAGTTGAGGGTACCGTGAATTCCAGGTAGCAAATGTTACTTCTTCTAAATAGTGAGTACAACGTAGGTTAATTTGATTTTACACAAGTTTTTTACTTTAGCTTCGATGAGGTGATCCCTGGTAAGTCACACAAATCTATACTGAATAAAACACAGTATTTGAGGGGCACCAACCCCGAACCCTGCCGCCAAGCAAGGGTTGCCACTCCGCCACACTCGGTCTGATATCTGCATGTAGTGCGCGATTATTACGAAGCCGGAGGAGCCTAACAAAGTCCAGGAACCCTAATGGGACAGCGACGTGGGAGGAGCGCTAGCTCCGGTGTCCATCGAGAAAGGCTGTTGCCACACCGCCGTTCTATTACCATGCTGATCTTTCCGTAGCTTCAACGATCGTTGACTGTCCCCTAATCATGCTGCCGTTCGGTCTTCAAGATGATCCCTCCGTCGCTGCAACAATCGTGGCAAATCCCTTACCACACCGCAGTTCCGCCGCTACCGTTCTGATATATACCCTAATGGTTTCCGTAACTGTTGTACGACAATCATTAATCCCTGATGCCATTCGCCAACCATTACTCCGTCCGCCGCATACCATTATGCCAAGTCATCTCTCCCCTCCGCGATCCTAAACTCCTATTACGGAAAGTTGCTGTCCTCTGAACACCTCAAGTCGTGGGTGTGTGTGTTGTTCTAAAAACATAAAAATTGTGTTTTGTTATTTTTATTAAATAGGGGTTTGTAGGACGTTTACTTGCTCCTGAATTTACTAAGTGCTACCTCAGCCTTCGATAAAATCCATCTCATATGAGCTATTCTCAATATTTATTAAGTCGACGTAGGAGATAATGAATTGAAGTCCACATTATTTTGGACGACGTAGAGAAAGTAATGGAAAAAATATTCGCTGGTAGGTAGGAGATGTCTGTTCACAGAAACACACGTCTCAATTTTATAATTGTTATTTTAGCCACTAAAATTAAGAGAAATGGATTCTCGCTTTCCCAATAACTGGGCACGCAGATCACATAGGAAACTTTGCTTATTGGGACTTCAGTAGGATTGTGGGCATATCTAATCTTTCGATTAGGTTAGGTTAAGCTGGTTGGTAACAAAGACCTCATTTAGATTAAATATATCAAAAGTGTTACCAGAACTTATTTGATGACCAAACGGAAAAAACCCAGCTAGGTGCCAGGACTAATGGTGTAAAATAACAGCGTCCTCTTTGCCTGTACTTTGCGAGCGCAGGAGGCGAACAGTGGGCGTGCTTAAGCGTTTATTTCTGCAATCTGCACTTTCTACATCTGCTGCTTTTGACGAAACCTAACTTTTAAGCACACGACACCAGGAGGTAGTGTCCCGTTAGCACGCCCATCAAAAGCCTTAATTCTCAATCATAGGATTTGCACATTATCTAAAAAATTTTGCATTCACGTTCTTCGATCCATGCCTTTCCTGCTTGTTTGAACATATGCAACTCCTGTCTCTGTTTCATTTCTCCCAAGCGGTAAAAAAATTTACCAATAGTCCTATAACTCAGCCGTGTGTAAGTTTATATGTTCCACCTCAATTAGAAAAATGTTTAAACACATTATTTCCTGTTTATATTGCAATAACTATAAATTCCTGCAAACAACAATTTACAAAATCAATTTAATGCTATTTCAGCATTCAAAATTCAAAAGCCAAGAGAGTTAAGTTAAAAAAATTAAATAAACTCGTTAAAACTGCACACGCGCCAGTCCACAAGCCTAGAAACCCTCATATACACACACACCAACTTAACTCTAGACTCACCTATTAACGAACTGACAGCAGCTGTCAAATCAGTCTCGTGCCAGTGACAGTTTGACAACGACGCAGTGCGCTTCCATGTCCGTTGCAATTTCATAATATCTACCAACAATACAAATACCAACATCAGCCGCCAAACAACTACGATTAGGTATTAACTTTTACCAACACGTTCTCTAAGACAAGAACAACACGTTGCTTGTTACTATTAGATATCTCGTAGAATGTTGGTATGCTCATGAGAGATATGGCCATGCAAAAATTCGTGATATTAATCCCTAAAGAGAGTGGTCTGGGATTCATTTCCTTTATCCGCCGTGAGGTATAATTTACCCCCTCTGGTTCTTTTTGCGTACAGTTGGGATTAGGCAGACTGCCAATCGTTGTAGCCGATTTTAAGAAACAATAAAAAGTCGGAAACGCTTTAGGACAAATAAAATTAGTATTTAGTAGAATTGGAATGCATTTTTACGAAAAAATGCGGAGCCCCATATCGAGCCTGAAAAACGTGTACCTTATGTTCCAATACTGTAAAATTAGTTTTTGGGTTATTTTTATACAATAACAATGAAAAAAAGCTAAAGATTTTGCATTAGAGTTAAAAAAAAAACTATAAAATCGGTAATAATTCTTAAACGGGAAAAAGGGCCTTATCCGATAGTATCGGTGTGGGTACCAAGAGGATCTGTCCGACAGTTTCCGTAAAAGTACAAAAGGATCTAGTCGTCAGTAGCCGTAAGGGTACAAAGAGAGCATGTCGAAAAGTAGCCGTCAGGCAATAAAGAAGAGTAGAAAAATCATCTGTTCGACAGTACCCATAAGGGTATAAAGAAGCACAGCACTGATACAATTGGTCTCTCCATAGAACATGCTCCAACAAAGTGGATTCCTTTGCGACTCATCCCCGACTCATCCTAGACTCAATCCATTTTTTGCAGGGTAGTTTAAGTGTACGTGTACATGTGTTTGTCAGTGCCAATTCCATGAAAAAGTAAAAGCATGCATTTTTAAAGCAAAGTTGAGTGGCCGTGTATGTATGCCTACTGCCAAGTATTATAGATATAATATTAGTGTACATAATTCCTTCATTATTGTTGAAGCAAACAAAATATTAGAGTAGTATAAACACTCAAGAATTCATAGAATAAATATATCTTATAACTTCAAATAGCACTTAACCTGTCGCCGGGACATTGCACTTCCACCATACCACCCACACTTTGACAGCAACCAACAGCTACTCAACCCTGCACAACAATAACAACAAGCAAAATAAGCTTAGATTTGTCAAGCATAAGCAAATGCTTGTTTTTCTCTCCCTCAACTTTTGAGCAGCTTAATAGAGGAAATTCAAGCGCAATAAATGGTAAGTACAAATAACACCCAACCCTCAATACAAACTTGCAGGTGTGTTTGTGTTATTGTATAGACGTATTTGTGTCTAATACCTTTGTATTTAAACGCATTTATTAAGTCAGACAGGCTAAGTGCCGGTGGTGGAGCTGGTGGACGATTGACAGTTCTATGTTGTATAGTAGCAAATGCGGCAACTATGCTCTAAATTAATCTTCACTCTACTAAGACTTTTAGTAATTTATGTGATTTCTTGTAATGCGACACAATTTGAAATTAAAGATTATGGTATTAAAAAAGCATGTAAATTTAAAACAAGTAAGGAAGGCTAAGTTCGGGTGTAACCGAACATTACATACTCAGTTGAGAGCTTTGGAGACAAAATAAGGGAAAACCACCATTTAGCAAAATGAACCTATGGTAACCCTGGAATGTGTTTGTATGACATGGTTTTCAAATGGAAGGTGTTAATGAGTATTTTATAAGGGTGTGGGCCTTAGTTCTATAGGTGGATGCCTTTTCGAGATATCGCCATAAACGTGGACGATAACTTGAGTAAATTTTTATGTATCTTGATGAAATTTGGTATGTGGGTTCCTGGGTGCTCATCTCAGATCGCTATTTAAAATAAACGAAATCGGAGTACAACCGCGCCCACTTTTTCGATATCGAAAATTTCGAAAAAGAGAAAAAGTACGATAATTCATTACCAAAGACGGATAAAGCGATGAAACTTGGTAGGTGCGTTGACCGTGGCACCACCCACTTTTAAAAGAAGGTAATTTAAAAGTTTTGCAAACTGTAATTTGGCAGTCGTTGCAGACATCATGATGAAATTTGGCAGGCACGTTCTCGTATTACTATATGTGCGTTAAATAAAAATTAGCAAAAACGGATGACAAACACGTCTACTTTAAAAAAAATTTTTTAAAGTCAAGTTTTAACAAAACATTTAATAACATTACAGTATATATATAAGTAAATTATGTCAACTTTCAACTGCAGTAATGATATGGTGCAACAAAATACAAAAATAAAAGAATATTCCAAAATGGGCGTGGCTCCGCCTTTTTTTTATTTAATTTGTCTCGGATACTTTTAATGCCATAAGTCGAACAAAAATTTACCAATCCTTGTGAAATTGGGTAGGGGCGTAGATTCTATGACGATAAGTGTTTTCTGTGAAAATGTGCGAAATCGGTTAGAGCCACGCCCAGTTATTATACACAGTCGACCGTCTGTGCTTCCCCTCGACCATTAACACGATAAATTGAGCAAAAATCAATATATCTTTACTAAACTTAGTTCACGTACTTATCTGAATTCACTTTATCTTGGTATAAAAAATGGCCGAAAACCCACTATAACCACGCTCACTTTTTCGATATCGACAATTACGAAAAATTAAAAAAATTCCATAATTCTATACCAAATATGAAAAAAGAGATGAAACATGATAATTGGACTGGTTTATTGACGCAAAATGTAACTTTAGAAAAATGGATGTGATATCTACCATATTAAGTAGAAGAAAATGAAAAAGTTCTGCATGGCGAAATTAAAAGCCCTTGGAATCTAGGCAGGAATGCATACATATATAAATTAATTATCGGTACCCGGCAGATGATGTTCTGGGCCACCCTCGTCCACATGTTGGTCGATATCTCGAAAATGCCTTCACATATACAACTAAGGGCCACTTCCTTTTAAAACCCTCATTAACACCTTTCATTGGATAACGGTATCTTACAAACAAATTCTAGAGTCACCCCTGGTCCACCTTTATGGCGATATCTCGAAAAGGCGTCCATCTATAGAACTTAGGCCCACGCCCTTTTAAAATACTCATTAACATCTTTCATTAGATACCCATATCTTACAAACATATTCTAGAGTCACCCCTTGTCCACCTTTATGGCGATATCTCGAAAAGGCCTCCACCTATAGAACTAAGGCCCACGCCCTTTTAAAATACTCATTAACATCTTTCATTAGATACCCATATCTTACAAACATATTCTAGAGTCACCCCTTGTCCACCTTTATGGCGATATCTCGAAAAGGCGTCCACATATAGAACTAAGGCCCACGCCCTCTTAAAATAATCATTAACACCTTTCATTTGATACTCATATCGTACAAACAAATTCTGGAGTCAGCCGCGGTCCACCTTTTTGGCGATATCCCTAAATGGCGTCCACCTATAGAACTATGACCCACTCCCTCTTAAAATACTCTTTAATACCTTTCATTTGATACACATGTCATACAAACACATTCCAGGGTTACCCTAGGTTCATTTTCGTACATGGTGATGTTCCCCCTATTTTGTCTCCAAAGCTCTCAGCTGAGTATGTAATGTTCGGTTACACCCGAACTATAAATAACGAATATCTCAAGCACATGAACCGTTATTATTTTGGGATCAAATATTTATATTTTCTGGCCACCTACTGCATAGTTCTGCTATTTCAGCTTTTTCCGTTATCGCAAGGAAACCTAATCCACCTTCCAGGACACCGTGAGTAGTTTATTTCAGCTTTCATATTATTTAATATTTGTGAAATTCCTCTTTAAATGTTTTCTTTGTATATATGTATGTATGTGAAAGCTCACGTTAGGTATATAATGATTGATTTCGCCCGAACTTAGACTTCCCTACATGTTTGGTATACTCTTTCCAAATTTGTACCTACTTTTGCCTCAGACATGTATTGCAAACAATTCACCTTGGCATTGAAAGCATTATTTGCAAAACACAATGGTCAATTGCGCTTTTTCTTTTTCACAATTTCCTGAATATAAACGTTTGGACTTTTCTTCTGCAAGTTCTACAAATACAAATGCATCTACTTGTTCCGTTTCAGTGAATGATTTGCTTAACAAAATAATTTTCTTAAATTTTTCTGCTAAACATTCCATTGCTGTATATGAAGACATTTACAAATTTTACTGGACAAGGTTTTCCTTTGGTAGATATAATAGGTGTTTGGAATGTGATGTTAAATTGATATTTTAAAACGAAAATGCTTACAGTGATGTTGTTGTTGTCTTCCTTGATGTGAATAAGGATGCATTTTAGGACGTGTTATATCGTACGACATTGGATAAATAAGATCTTGATATATTACGATATGAGAGGTATTGCCTTTATATTTCGGGTGCTTTTGCTAACAATAAAATATTGGAATGGGAGACCCGACATCAGACATTCTTATGCGTTCATGCAAAACCTGGAAAAAATGAAATACATAATTGAAAGTTCAAATTAGGTGTGTCATTTTACGCTTAATACATATATGACTATATGGATGATATCATGGCGCCCACCGTGGTGTGGTAATAGTGTGTTCCGCTAACCACACCGAAGATCGTGGGTTCAAGCCCCGGACAAAATAACATCAAAAATTTTTTTGGTTTCAATTAGAAAAATGTTTTT
Organism: Eurosta solidaginis; assembly: GCF_040869045.1. Classification (NCBI taxonomy): domain Eukaryota; kingdom Metazoa; phylum Arthropoda; class Insecta; order Diptera; family Tephritidae; genus Eurosta; species Eurosta solidaginis. The sequence goes on from NC_090320.1 coordinate 272,919,954, forward strand.
CTAAGCGGGTTTGCCTCTCGGCATTGATTTGGTAAACACTCCGAGTGCATTTCTGCCAAGAAAAGCTTTTCAGTGAAAATTCATCTGCCATACAGATGCCGATGTAGGTCCCGTGCCATCAACTGGTAGGAAAAATCAAGAGGAGCACGACGAAAATTGGAAGAGAAGCTCGGCGTTAAGTTTCTTCGGAGGGTATCGGGCTTGTATTTTTTTTTTAATTGAGGAACTAGTATTTGAGTACCTCAAAAGTAAAGTATAGCAAAAAGCATTAGTGGATAAACTTATATGGAATCATGAAGAACAAAACAGAAATTATGAAAAGGAAGATACAAATACCTGGACGATAATGTGATATACTGGTTTAATCAAAATTAGCGCAACATTAACTAAAAACAAGAAAGGACGGGACTGTCTTCGGCTGTGTCGAAGATTTCATACCTTTCATGAATGGGGCTGAACAATAATCTTATACCGTTCGTAATCTCCACATAATCGGATGTATATGATAGGAAATATATAGTGAACAGATGTACATACCTAAACGATTTTTAAGATAAATATAAAATAAAAAATTGCAAAAAACCCCCTTATCTGAACGATCGGTTGTATGCGATATATATTATGTATAGCTCCGATCGAAATGATTTTTACAGTAAATCTTCTACGATACATTAAAATAAATATCACCAAGTTTAACGATTTTATATTGGAAATTAAGGGAGAAATTGCCAAAAATCTTTCTATCTGAACGATCGATTGTATGGGATATATACTATATATAGCTCCGATCAAAGTGACTTTTTCAGGATTTCTTCTATGATATAATAAAATATATATCACCGAGTTTCACGTTTATACTTTCTAAATTGCGGCAGGAATGACCAAATCGTCTTATCTGAACGATCGGTTGTATGGGAGATATATGTTATAGTGGTCCGATCCTACCGGATCCGAAAAATGCCTAATATAATACAAAAATACATCCTTGTGCCAAATTTCATTGAGATATCTCAAAATTTGAGGGAATAGTTTGCGTTCAAACAGACAGACGGACGGCCATACGGACATGGCTATATCAACTCAGTTCGTCGCCCTGATCAATTCGGTATACTTAATGATGAGTCTATCTTCTATATTTATCAACGTTACAAATATCGGACCAAAGTTAATATACCATTTCATGTTCAAGAAAGGTATAAAAACTTAGGCCGAAAACCAAGAACTATTACTAACTTAGAGGATCCGTTTAGCAGCCATGGCGTATAAAAGCTCACTTACGAATTCCAACACAGGTACAGGGTACAAACAGGATGACACGTAGGAACGAGATTCAAAGAAAATATTAGAAATTACAACAAAAAGTTCGAAATTAAACCATCACACCATTGTGCAAGTAAGCGTATCACATACTCGAAAATAATAGTTCCCAAGCAAACAATAATAAAACTGTCAAAGTTGTTGTTGTTGTAGCTATAAGTACACTCCTCGAAGGCGTTTGGGGATTGCTATCGATACTGAAGGTCCTTTGCCGGATGCAGATCCGGTACGTTCCGGTAACAAGCATCATTAAATTACTAGCAGAACAATCTCTGGAAGGATTTAGAATGACCATATGAAGGCCATACCTCCCTCCCAGCCCCCAGATCCATGAGGAAATTAATATTAAAAGCAAGTAAGGACGGGACTGAATACTTTATACCCTTCATGAACATTAATCTTATATCATTCGTAATATCCAAATAATCGGCTGTATAAAATATGAAATATAAAGATGACTATAACAATGAATCACTTATCTTAACAATATATAACTTAAATGTAAATATTTGATGACATTTGAAGCTTCTAGCCTTTAAAAAGTGGGCAAAATTACAGTTTATATGGGGTGTATAATATATATACCACCGATCTCTATGATTTTTTCAAACAACAATATATCCTAAATACGTAAGCATTTGCTGAAATCTGAGGGCACTAGCTGTCCAAATGGTGTAGAAATTGCGAAAAGCTTCTTATCTGAATAACCGGTTGTGGGTGTTATTTATTTTATTTTATTTATTTATTTGGATTAAAGTCGACACAGATTCAATGCGGTCGAGTACTAAGATATATATTAACATAAAATTAATGTTACAATTAAAAATACGCAGTTGATTATTTTTGGCAACATTTTGCCGGAAAAGTGGTAAATGAAAAGGCACGAAGTGCCTGGACGTTCTACCAGGAACAGCAAAATTTAGTCGACTGACAAGATCAGGAGTCAATCTCGCCCATAAGGAACTTATGGATGATTCTTCGATTTTCTAAAGTTGGCAGATTAATAAGGAGAAGCCTATTTCTATATGGGGGCAAATAGACACTGGAATCCCAATTAAGACCACGTAGTGCAAATATAATGAATCGCTTCTGTACCGACTCAATAAGCTTTATAAAGTTTTGATAACCTGGGCACCAGACATACGAACAATACTCTAAGATTGGTCGTACCAACGATGTGTAGAGGGTCTTAGTCAGATACGGATCATTAAACTCCTTAGTTCATCGCTTCATGGAACCTAGTATACCCGTTGCTTTGCTTACCATTGACGAAATATGCGTTTTAAAAGTCAGTTTTGGATCAAAAAGAACCCCTAGATCACTTACAACAGATACATGTTCCAAAGGCATGCTGTTTAACGTATACGATGTTAAAATTGGCTTCACTCGATGAAATGTGATTAGTTTGCACTTCGAGCAGTTCAAAACTTTGAGCAGTTCATATAGTATATGCTATATATTCGACCGATCTCCTACATTTTTTCAGACGACAATATGTGCAATATACGAAAGCATGTGGTGAAATTTCAAGCTTCAATATGATAAATTGAGGAAGATATGACAAAAATCCTCTTTTTCTGAAAAATCGGTTGGTTCCGACAAATGTCTAATCGGACACCTAAATACACCCGCTCACAAAATTTTATCAAGATATCCAAAAAATTGAGGGAGCAGTTTGCATACAAATAGACAGACGGATATGGTTAAGTCAACTCAGCTCTTCGTCCTGATTATTTCGATATACTTATTGGTGGGTCTATCTATTTCCTTTTAAGGACTTACAAAATTAAGATTCATGACGAAGTTAATATACCATTTCATTTTCATGAAAGGTATAATTACTGACTTCTACCTGCCTCAGCTAAACACACAAGTTGACAAGTCAAAACAACACCACTTTCAGAATGAATACATAATACTCACGTCCACATACACAAAAATCTAAGTTGACAATGCCAAAACAAACAACAACAACAGACCAGAACTAAATATGACAATAAAGCTGGCATAATGCGAAAACCTGTTCTTCTCTAAACCAAAATTGACAAAGGATGACGAAAAATAGTTTCAATACACATCAGGGTATGCATTGGCGGTCGCCGTGGTGTGATGGTAGCGTGCTCCGCCTATCACACCGTATGCCCTGGGTTCAACTCCCGGGCAAAGCAACATCAAAATTTTAGAAATAAGATTTTTCAATTAGAAGAAAATTTTTCTAAGCGGGGTCGCCCCTCGGCAGTGTCTGGCAAGCGCTCCGATTGTATTTCTGCCATGAAAAGCTCTCAGTGAAAACTCATCTGTCTTGCAGATGCCGTTCGGAGTCGGCATAAAACATGTAGGTCCCGTCCGGCCAATTTGTAGGGAAAAATCAAGAGGAGCACGACGCAAATTGGAAGAGAAGCTCGGCCTTAGATCTCTTCGGAGATTATCGCGCCTTACATTTATTTTATATTTATGCATTCGTTAACGTGAAATTTTTGTAAGTCTTAATATGAACCGATGTTAGCGAAAAATGTATTGCTTTTAATCTATGCCACTTTTTGATGCACCCTCTATGCGACAACACACATAAATACCTTAACAAAACTTTTACATTTTCTTAGTTCTAATGGCCATAATATATGTATTTTACTGTCATAAGCATATTGTTTAAAACCAATCGATTCATATTTCTTCCGCATTCTTAAGTTTTCTTGTCGAACAAAACAAGAAAAAAGGAAAATACATCTATTTCGTATCCTCCCACATACTTAAAACTTCTTCCACTACTTGTTCAACAAACAATGTTTGAGGTATTCAATATCTCAAGTAGTGCGGAAAATTTTTGTTTTTTCAGCAGCAGATAAAAGTTTTACAAGACTTGCACAATAATTTGTGTATCTTCCTCTTGTCAATGCCAAACGACGCGTCGACTTCGAATAAATTTGGCAGTTATGCGTGTACTTAAGTATACAAAAGTAATTGTTGTTGTTATTGTTTTTTATTATTATTGTAAAGCAATTCAGAATTATTCAATTGCTCAATAAGGTCATTGCATATTTTTGCAAAATTCTATGCCAAGGGATTTTATTTTTCGAAAGCAATATTGGTAGTCTGGCAGCAATGGCTCTACGTATGCAGGTAGGTAGGTACTGAAAAAACTCTTTGTTTGTAAGCTTATGCATAGTAAGGTGTCTGTTTTAAATTGATATTGTATAAAATTGTTCGGTATGATATGCAGTACAAGTAATCATAAGCATAAGTACAAGTATATGCGCCATTTCCTAGTTGAATTAACGTGTGAGATCGAGGATATTTTATATGAGCGGAGAGCTCCATATCACCACCATTGGATAAACCAGCCTGTATGCTTTTTGAGATCTCAAGCTCTATAAAGAAAGTAAGGAGTTTGCTTCGCTAACTTAATAAATTTTAAGTAATCAAGATAAAACCGAAGTGATCTTGAAATTTTTCAAAATAAGGCCTGAAATGCTCCCAAAATGATATAGAATATTCCCAAAGCTATCCAGAAACAGTCCAAAAATTTTATCGAAATAGCCTCGAAATGATTCAAAAGCTGTAACTCACTCGAGATAGTTACGAAATAGTCTCGAAATGATCCTGCAGCTCTTCCGAAGTAATACCCCAAACAATCCCGTATACAGGTTAGGTTGAACTGGCTGGTAAAGACCTCATATAGACCGAATTTGTCCATAGTTCTACTGGAATTTGTTTGACCACCATACGGAAAAACACTTATTACTACCCAGGACTTGTATTACGGAATAACTCCGTCTTCTTTGAAAATACCAGAAGTTTTCTGGGACCTGAAATATTTGCTGTCTGGAGATCTGGCAACACAGATGCTCCTAGTAGCTGGAGCCTTGGCCTTGCTAGCGCAAGAGGCGAAAACAGAACGTGCTCAACAATTTCATCCTGTAGCTCTAAAGGTACATAAGCAACTTTGTCAGTCTAATGCGACTATCGCATAAGCACGCTTTCAAAAATTTCCAAAATTTCTGCTGCTTTTTTCATGGCTAGAACTCTCGAATAATAGGCAATATATTGATCAGGGAGCCTGTAGGATCTAATTATTTCTGGACCTTCCATTAACTTGGAACCATCGGTATACACGCGTATATTATGTTCCTTCATTTCCGCACCATTGCTCCAAACCTTCGGCGCTATTTGGTCCTAAAATATCTTTTAAGAGTAAGGCACGGAAGCATATCGTCATTGTATTTTATGGCACTATGCTGCTATGGCCCCGGAGTCGCCCCTGGGCAGTGATTTGGAAAACACTCCAAATGTATTTCTGCAATGAAAAGCTTCCCAGTGAAATTTCATCTGACTTGCAGTGCAGTTCGGAGTCGAATAAAAGACGTACATCCCGTCTCGCCCATTTTTTGGAAAACTTGGAAGAAGCACGATGCGAATTGGAAGAGAAGCTCTGTTGCTACCGCTATATTTTTGGCTGTTAGATCTGCAGTTGGGATATGCAGAATGGCATGCGATGCTGCTGTTTGAGTAGTTTTCAGGGCTCTCGTTATGCCAATAATTGATAACATCCATACGCCTGAAGTTTTTTGGTATACGTAATGTTTTGTAGATTTCCACCAAACTAGGACTCCAAAGTAAGGATTGGCTTTCTTCGCTCTCTCCTCCACATGGAGTTTCACGACAACTTACTATAATTCCTAGATATTTTATGCTGTATTCTTCTTTGGCGTTACTTGTTCAGTTACGTACCGTATATTTCCAAGTGTGTAATACTAGGTCTGCTTTTTCCGAGTTGGCAGTTAGCTTGCCTCCAAATGCCCCGCTTTGTTCATAACAAAGCACCTAACCCATCAGGGAGCTGTTTTTCTTCTTAATTGATCTTGAAATAGTCTCGGAATCATTTAGGAAATAATGAAAAAGCGATCCCGAATTGCCCCAAGATTCCATAGAAATAGTTTGGAAATTATCATTAAAAAAATCGTGAAGTATTTCTGTAGTCATCCCAAAATGTTTGCAAACAGTCTTAGTACTGGGTAGTCCGAAAATTGTCCAACAAGCTACTATACAAAATCATCCTCAAAAGTGATACTTAGCTCCATATAAGTTGGTATCCCGGGATAGGCAATATAAAAAGCTTTAGAAAAAATGTTTTGTATTAGAAAAAACAAAATGTCTTAGCAAGATCGCTCCTTAGAAGAGGCTTAGCAGATATGCCAATGAATAGCTTTTCAGCAAAAATTTATCTGTTTGCAGATTCTGTTCATATTCGGCTTTAAACATCTCCATTCCGTCCCGGTAGATTTAAAAACTACTACGACGAAAACTTGATAGAATTTCGGCCTAAATGTAGTTAGTTGAAAGTTTGATGCGCCTTCCTTCTATTTGTTTAACCAAATATTATACAGCCTAATATTGCCATTAGACAATACAGCCCGGAGAGCATCTGCCATGCTATTATACCCAAAGAGTTGCTCCATCGTCTTTCGAACATTCAACTTATCAAATCACCATTTCCTTATCGCCACTTTACGTTCGAACTTCTCATTGGAAATACATAAAAAGTCATTCGACTTGTTCAAGTTCAAGATTCTTCTCAATTTCTGCATTTCCAAGTGCATTTTAGTGACATTTCTACTTCCTTCCATTAAAACGGTGAATATTTTTTGCTTTTTTTCGTATTTTATTGTAATAAAAGAATGCTTGTTCTTCTTTTTTCCATATTCTTTTTATACTCAGCTGAGCAGAGCTCACAGAGTATATTAACTTAGTTCGCATAACGGTAATCCGTAACGGCATAAACTAATCGAGATAGATATAGACTTCTATATATCAAAGTGATCTGGGCGAAAAAAGAAATTCATTTAGCCATGTCCGTCCGTCTGTCCGTCCGTCCGTAAACACGATAAATTGAGTAAATTTTGAGGTATATTGATGAAATTTGGTAAGTAGGTCCCTGGGCGCTCATATCAGATCGCTATTTAAAATGAATGAAATCGGACTACAACCACGCCCACTTTTTCGATATCGAAAATTTCGAAAAATCGAAAAAGTGCGATAATTCATTACCAAATACGGGTTAAGAAATGAAATTTGGTACGTGAGTTGAACTTATGACGCAAAATAGAAAATTAGTAATATGTTGGAAAATGTGCGTGGCACCGCCCACTTTTAAAAGAATGTAATTTAAAAGTTTTGCAAGCTGTAATTTGGCAGTCGTTGAAGATATCATGATTAAATTTTGTAGGCAAGTTACTCCTATTACTATATCCGTGCTAAATAAAAATTAGCGAAATCGGATGATTTTTTTTTAAGTCAAATTTTAACAAAAAATTAATATTTTTACAATATATAAGTAAATTATGTCAAAATTCAACTCCAGTAATGATATGGTGCAATAAAATACAAAAATAAAAGAAAATTTGAAAATGGGCGTAACTCCGCCCTTTTTCATTTAATTCGTCTAGAACACTTTTATGGCCATAAGTCGAACAAAAATTTACCAATCCTTGTGAAATTTGGTAGGGGTTTAGATTCAAATACGATAACTGCTTTCTGTGAAAATTGACGAAATCGGTTGAAACCGCGCCCAATTTTTATACACAGCCGACCGTATGTCCTTCCGCTCGGCCGCGAACACGATAACGTTAGCAAAAATCGATATATCTTTACTAAAGTTAGGCTACGTACTTAACTGGACTCACTTTATATTGGTGTAAAAAATGGCCAAAATCCAACTATGACCACACCCACTTTTTTGATATCGAAAATCACGAGAAAATGAAAAAAATGTCATAATTCTATAACAAATATGAAAAAAGAGATGAAACATGGTAACTGGAATGGTTTATTGACGCAGAGTATAACTTTAGAAAAAACTTTGTAAAATGGGTGTAACCCCTACCATATTAAGTAGAAGGAAATGAAAATGTTCTGCAGGGCGAAATCAAAAGCCCTTGGAATTTTGGCAGGAATACTGTTCGTGGTATTGCATATATAAATAAATTGGCGGTATCCGACAGATGATGCTCTGGGTCACCCTGGTCCACATTTTGGTCGATATCTCGAAAACGCCTTCACATATACAAATAAGGGCCACTCCCTTTTAAAACCCTCAATAATACTTTTAATGTGATACCCGTATCGTACAAACACATTCTAGAGTCACCCCTGGTCCACCCTTATGGCGATATCTCGAAAAGGCATCCACCTATAGAACTAAGGCCCACTCCCTTTTAAAATACTCATTAACAATTTTTATTTGAAACCCATGTCATACAAACACATTCCACAGTTACCCTAGGTTCATTTTGCTAAATGGTGATTTTCCCTTATTTTGTCTCCAAAGCTCTCAGCTGAGTATGTAATGTTCGCTTACACCCGAACTTAGCCTTCCTTAGTTGTTCTTATTTGTAGTGCTTTACTTCGATTACACTTTTGTGTGTCAATAATTATTGGCTTCATTAGCGCTTTGAAATTCGCCGTTTTCATATTTACATAGTGAAAATTCCAATTCAAAATATTCAATTATTGCTACTTGATGGTGGTGAGGTGGTAAAAGAGTGCTGTGTAGTTGTGTGCAAATATGCAAACGTAATCACTTTGTAGGTGTGTGTGTGTATATAAGTTTTCATTAAGGAACTTTGAATGGTTCAATTGCATTCAAAATATGCTATTGAGATAATTTGCGGTTGCGTGGCTAGACTTAAAATGACAGAAGTACGTAGAAGAAGAAAATATAAGATGGAATAAGGAAATTGGAAGTACACAAACTTAAGCAATTTAAAACGCGCCATATAAAGTCAAGAAGCGCAATTTTTTTAAATCTTTTTTGTTGTTGTTAAGAAACTCATTAAATCCATCTGATGCCCATTTGAGCCCATTCAAATCCAATACACCGAAATGGAGCTATCAGCTATAGAATCGTGACATATAATCACGGCTCGAAACTATTTTCACTCAAGTGATAAAAAATAGGCTATCCAACTATTAAAAAAAATATATTATTAAGATCGCGGGTTCGAATCGAGCTCATTTCGAATCCGCGAACTTACAAATCAGTAGGCCGAAATAACGACAAAAATTTTCAATGAATCCCAAAGCACGGGGAAAAAATGTCAATAAATATGACACTATGGCATCATTGCTATGAAAAAAGTTTTTTCCACATCGATTCTGCATAAGATGTCACAGCGCTGCGTAAATCAATAGGCAAGAAACAGGACAGAAGTAGAAATAACGAAGGCAAACAAACAACGCTGTGATAGCTGAATGGTTAGAGCAGCGGCGTCTAAACGTTGACTGCACATTCGGGGAACTAAAGAGAGTCTTTCGCCGTGAAAACGAGGGCAGTGAAACATTGCCTGTTCTGCGCTTTCCAGTTCGGAGGGACAGTGTGGATATAAAGGATCTTCATGTAGTCCACGCTTATGTAGATATTCCTTTAAGCCGCCGTGCCCGTTAAATATCTGTGTGAAGTGTTAATTTAGTTCGCTGTGTTTTCACTCGTCCCATTCCGGTTTATTCCGAACTAGCATGAAGTTCCAGCGCCCTTTTCTCTATTCTTTCCACCGTTCTTGCCACCTAATTATTGTTCGTGACCATGCGCTTTTCTTAGCATCTTCAGATTTCAATGTCATACAGATCGGCCAATTCACCTGAGAGTAGATTTACTGGGATTTTCCTGTATAAAATATGGATCGCGTTATCGGACACCGTCCGATAAGCACATGCAATTCGTGTAGCAGTAATACGGTAGGACGTTACTACATCTTTTTGGTGGACCATTTTAGATCCGTGCCATACTAGTGCTGCATATAATATTATCGAGTTGGTTACGTTAGATAAAAGGTGACGAGTGGCATCACCTGGGAAACTTATTTCCTATCTGACTCCGCTGTATGCTAGTCACCAGCTTGAAATCGACGATCTACCAGTCTGGTTTCGGAGCTACGTCAGGTTTGGTTGGAAAAGCGGAGGTAGGCCGCTAGAAGTTTATTCTGTGCCATTATTGGGCTTTATGACAAGACTCTGAAAAATGGTTTCATCTGCAATGTTCCATATGTTTTAATGTAATCACATTCTTTTTAAATAACTACATGACAGTTCGTGAAAGGTGAGTTTATAATTTGTCTAACTTACAAAGTTAAGGTTAGGTGAGTTGCTGTTGGCGGCACATTTGTCTAAACAAATTACTTTCTAGTGGTGTTTAGCGAACCATTTTCTTTCTTTGATTAACCTTAGTAGAAGTGCAAGATCCACTTTCACAACCTCTGTCAACTGGCCGCCCAGAAATCTGAGTCGTGTTGTTTGCAGTCCTGAACATTGGCAGAGAAAGTGACGAGTCGTCTGTTATTCATCCTTATCCTGACATTTTCTGCGCCACCCTTGGAGAATTGGCTTAACAGCGCAGTGATCTGCGGTTACAGTCATATGTATTCACACTGTAGATTTGTTTAACTTGAGAAGGAAACTAGTTGCTTTCCTATCCAAATATGGGCACAAAACCCTTGAGCCATCGCATTCATCTGGGTTGGTCCACTGAAAGTCTGATTCCCCTAGCTAATGTTTCTCGAGTATCCTCAGACGATAACCAAGCGGTGGTCTTACAGGCGTAGGGAGACATTTAGGTGACTTATGAACGCCAGTGAGGCTCAACAACTCCGCACGATACGCACGTTTATCACATTGGATTCTGAGGAATTAGAAAGACCTGGCTGTCGACAAAGATCGTTACATTAACAACCCTACATCTTTGATTATCCTTTTTTATTTTCTAGAAATTTTGTTAAAAGCTGCGTTTTGCTCCCTCCTCCTCATATAACCTCACAGAGGATTTTTTTCCTCTTGTTTTACAAAGATTTTATTATACTCAGTTGAGCAGAGCTCACGGAGTATATTAACTTTGATTGGATAACGATTGGTTGTACAGGTATAAAGGAATCGAGATAGATATAGACTTCCATACATCAAAATCATCAGTGTCGAAAAAAAATTGATGGAGCCATGTCTGTCCGTCTGTCCGTCCGTCCGTCCGTTTGTCCGTTAACACGATAACTTGAGTAAATTTTGAGGTATATTGATGAAATTTGGTATTTAGGTTCCTGGGCACTCATCTCAGATTTCTGTGTAAAATGAACGATATCGGACTATAACCACGCCCACTTTTTCGATATCGAAAATTTCGAAAAACTGAAAAAGTGCGATAATTCATTACCAAAGACGGATAAAACGATGAAGCTTGGTAGGTGAGTTGAACATATGACTCAGAATTGAAAATTAGTAAAATTTTGGACAACGGGCGTGGCACCGCCCAATTTTGAAAGAAGAAAATTTTAAAGTTTTGCAAGCTGCAATTTGGCAGTCGTTGAAGATATCACGATGAAATTTGGCATGAACATTACTCCTATTACTATATGTATGCTTAATAAAAATTAGAAAATCGGAGAACGACCACGCCCACTTAAAAAAAATTTTTTTAAGTCAAATTTTAACAAAAAATTTAATATCTTTACAGTATATATGCAAATTATGTCAATATTCGACTACAATATGGCCCACTCCCTCTTATAATGCTCTTTAATACCTTCCATTTAATACACATGTCATACAGACACATTCCAGGGTTACCCTAGGTTCATTTTCCTACATGGTGATTTTCCTTTTTTTTGTCTCCATAGCTCTCAGCTGAGTATGTAATGTTCTCTTACACCCGAACTTAGCCTTCCTAACTTGTTTTTATTTAATATTACCTGCATCGTTTTGTAGAATTGTAGTACACTCTCTTGGGATTACATCTTTCCCCTTTTTCCTCTCCTTACAAGAAATAACCATTAGTGCGGAGTGTGATATTTTTTAAAAGGGCTACATTCGAAACATCTTGCTTCTGAATCGTGTACTAGAAATACTCTGCAGGTGCGTGTAAGTCTTTCTTTTTAGTCATGATGCAATAACACCAGGCAGATGAATTCAGTAGTCCAACAACGAACATTTTACGGCCCCCATAATACGGTCATGCATTTTGAAGAAGTAGGAAGGGAAAATTTTTGGTAATATTTTACTACTTTTTTGGTAATTTGGCAATGTAATGTGTAGAAAATTTCAAACTGGATATATATGACACATCGGAAACGGGAGCATGACAGGAAAGTGATCAGAAAACATAGGCATAGGAAGAAAAGCAGAGGAAGTTGGAGTGAAGTGGGAAAAGCAAAGAGACCGAGAGGAAGAGGGGGAGTGAAAGTAAAAGTAAGAATGAGGAAAATGGTTTGAGAGAAATTAGTAAAAATAGTACATTAAGAGATAGGATAATATAATATAAGGATAAAATTTGGAGTTATAGTGATTGTTAGACTTGGACAAGGTTAAGAGCAGAAAGAGAAAGGAAAAATTGAGACGATTTACGAAGAACGAAATGCAAAGGGAATTAAACTAGAAAATGCAGAGTGGAGACGAGATAAGAATCGATGAATAGGGTTGGCCAGAGGAGAGACGGGTGAATGAATAGAGAAAGTCTGAACCATGTGTCTCGGGTTTGATCATACGGCAATTTCATGTTTGCCTTAACGTTCCCAGGGTCAGCCAGAGCTATTAAAAGTAAAGTTTTGATAGGCCACATATTTAATTTTTACCATTAATGAATTTATGTAACCTCGGATTTTTGTAAAGCATTGTTGCTGTAAAATGTTCCGCTTTATATGTATATGCCAGCTACCATTTTCTGCTCAATGACTCCACTTCTTAACGCTGCGTTAACCGCCGATTTCCGATACTCTTCTGTGATTTCGTGACAGTGTCCCAGGTCGACAACCATCTCATGGACGTTAAAAGTTTGTTTCCATATTCCTTAGTTGTAGACAACAGCACGATTCAGCTATTCAGAAGCGTTGACTCAAACTTTTTCATTTCCCCCCTGGAAATAGAAATAAACAAAAAAAGGAAATACAGACCACAGGCTTTGTTTTCTTGTACGTTACTTTTTAAGTCAGGAAGCAACACTTAGAATTATGACGGCATGTATTGCCAACTGCGAATCCGTTTTGTAGTAATGACTTTATCTGTCTGGTTTTATTGCGTCATGATTTTTAGTAAATAATTATTTTTATAAATCTTTTTATTTATTTTAATCTAAGAGACATGAAAGGTGAAGCCTATCTGTAGCTGCCCTTTTATCACCTGATAATGTCTAGCTTCCGTCATTCTGTTTTACCGCTATATGATTTTTAAGACCAACTTTTCGGAAGTTAACAGAAGAATCTTTGAAGCTTCACAAGGTCTTATCCCCCATAAAACAACAGTTTGTGTATGAAAATATAAAAGCTTACATACATACATATACATATTACTTAATAGTTAACCCCCTATTTCCACTTTTTTCGATAACTTCACTACTAGTTTGCTAGTTTAAGAGAATGTGGCTCTACAAAAGTCTTTTATTTGATTTGTGTAAAAACCTTTGGGATTTGTAAGTTTATTAATAAACTGCGCTCTCAGCAATAAATAACCAAAACAATAAACTTTTGAAGAAAAATTTGCATTTCCACCTTTTTGCTAGCATGCAAAATTCATATTCAACCAACATTTATATTAAGTTTAAAATTATGCAAATTAGATTGCAAATCAACTTTCCAATTTAATAAAAGAAACAACAGAAAAACACACAAAGCCGATGTACACACACATACACCCACACGCTCCTCCATGAAAGTCAAGAACTAAAGCAGAGTTAATGAAATTGAATGTATGCTGACGGAGGGAGAGCTATAAATTATTGTGGATATATTAGGAAGGTATATACAAATGTTTGTGAATGCACTTGCGAATGTAAGGAAAAAAAACACAAAAAAAAAACTCGAAACAACAAAAAGTTACAAGCCAACAGCAGTGAGAACAAGAAACAATAAAAATATATGGATGGCAAAAACGTTATAAAAATACACTGAAAGAAAAAGACTGGTAAAATCAACCGAAATACGGGTCAATTCAACCGAAATTTCTGTTAATTTTTATCCATCGCAACAAGATGTTGAATCAAATGCGCACAAATCGTTAATTCGTAATTGACCTTTTTAGTAGTCAAATGACCAAAAATAGTTGTTGCGACAGCTTTGTACGAAGGTACCTATGTTTCTATATACATAAATAAATAAATGTAAGGCGCGATAACCTCCGAAGAGACCTAAGGCCGAGCTTCTTTCTCTTCCAATTTGCGTCGTGCTCCTCTTGATTTTCCCTACAAATTGGCTGGACGGGATCTACTTGTTTTTTATGCCGACTCCGACCGGCATCTGCACGGCAGATGAGTTTTAACTTAGAGCTTTTTATGGCAGAAATACACTCGGAGTGCTTCCCAAACACTGCCGAGGTGCGACCCCGCCTAGAGAAATTTTCTTCTAAATGAAAAACTTTATTTTAAAATTTTGATGTCGCTTTGACCGGGGTGCGAACCCAGGGCATATGATGTGGCAGGGGGGCCACACTACCATCACACCACGGTGACATACATACGTTAATATGTGAATACATAAATACGCATGCTTGCTACATATATGTACATACATACTATGTACACACTTACTAAGCGAACTTCAATTGGGTTTACATCAAATATGCTGGCAAACATTAAACAATATACACTTTACTATTTTGTTTTATTAAACGCACTTTCACCAAATTTTATATTTTATTATTTATTTAATTTATAGTTTTAAACTTCGCTTTCCAAATAGAAATGAAAATAGTAGTCACAAAATTGATTCTCAATTCTTTTAGTTTCAGCTCAGCTCATTCTCAATTTCTTCTCTCGCATGTAGTTACCACACTTCATTGTTTCGAACTTGAAGTATAACTGTTTGACATAAAATTTTAAATAGAGAACTTGTAAGTTATAGAAAAGTAAATAATCAAATCGCTAGAAGGTAATTCACCACTGGAGTAACTTTTATGTTGTTGGAAATATCAACATTAAAAAAGGATGCTTTTTATTATCTTATTAAATTCGTTCGCGTAAGTGAAAATTCGTAAAAACTTGAACAAAATGTTACTAACTTTGGAAAAATCCTGTTCGTTCAAACAGCAATTTTGCATTTCGCTTGGAGGAGAAGTTGCAAAATTGTACCCGATGAATAGGTATCCCGGTATCTCATAATTTTTGGCACAGTAAATTCAAAAAAGAGTTTTTCGTTTTGTATTGATAATTAAAAAACTGGTTTTTTTGTTGTTTTCCCATTTTGTGTGTTTTTTCGATTTGGTGGCTTTCTTATTTTGGTATTTTTTTTTAAGCAAGTGGCACCATCGTCGTAAGTACAAAGTAGGAAGCGCAGTGAACGTAAAATTCTATTTCAAAATTTGCGCATATATTGACTGTTGATCGCTGTTGAAATGACCAGTGAAATCAGTTGTGTTAACAGAAAAATCAGTTAGATTGATTAAGAATCTGTCAATTTTACAAAATTTTGTTAACTTAAGAGCAAAAATTTCTCTTCTGTCGAAATGACTAAACTAATCTATTCGCTTGACAAAGAACTCGGTAGAATTAACCATAATTCGATCTATTTGTTGATGTTACTAGCACCATTTCTTTCAGTGTAATAATATGCAAAGTAAGAGCAAAAAGTGAAAACCTCTAAGTTGAAACAAAAAAAAAAAAACAATCATCAAAAACCCGAAGAAGGAGACGCTAACATACAAAAAGAAACACTTCAGAGCAAAAGTGTTGGTAATATGTTGCCATTTTGTGCATTTATGGGTTGCCCACACACATACCTACACACATACTATTTTGTTTGATTGTAATGGAGCGAATTGTTTGCATAAACGATTTAATCGAATTCCAATGCAAATTCAGTTAAATTTCATTTCCGTTTGCCATTTTCAACTATACGATGCGGTAGAAGTACAACAACAAAGCTGACTGACTTGCTGCCACACGCCACGAATTGCCAGAGATGTTAATGTCTCGAGTAAACCGAAACGGTGAGGTGAGTGAGAGTGGGCATGGGTTTTCCGCTGGAAATCAACATAAGGCAAACGCAAAAACTGACTAACATATACGAACGCAAGCAATTTAGCAGACAAAGAGACGAAAATATGTGATGTGCGATGTGACTGAGACAAGCGACTAACTCAACAGAGAGCTAAATAAATGTAGAGCTGGATGTGAAATAAGCGGTGATACTTGAAAACTGAAAATGACACTGGACCCGATTAGATGTTTTTTTTTGGAATTTTTTGATTGTTTTAGTGTGAGGAACCCATTGCTAAATTTATGGAAACAATTTTAAGCAATATTTTATTAAAATTTTTTTTAACATATTTGGGAAAATCGCGTTACATTAATTTCAGTTAGACATCAGAGCGAACGTTGGTTACTAACAAACTCATAAGGTTTGTTGGTATGAAAGTCTAAATATATGCAGATAGTAGGCATTTGGAACAAAATTGGAGTAGTAATTACGTGCCTTTGGTAGAGAGAGTTTATTATTAAGTCGATCATCACAGGCGCGTGGGTTTAAATCCCGCTCCCGAGAGATTTATAAAGTATAATCTAGACAGCTATCGCCTTGTCCATTCTGATCTACCTCCGTGCTAACAACAACATCAATCAAGGGGGCAACCCTTTCGCTACCATTATCAAACAAACAAAAACGGTGCATCAATCATTTTAGTTTTGAAATTCGCGATGCCGTTATTGTCGCGTCGCTCTGCCAGCCAAATTTCTTTCGCAGCCTTGATTAAACAAAAAACAAAAATTAGGTGTGTTACGTATGTAATAAAAATAGGTTGAGTATGACCAAAATTTGCTTTAGTGCAAGTCAAAGGACCCCAATATTCAAGCACTACGTTTCGGTAATCTCCCTAGCATCCTCAGAGGCAGACTGCATTTATTAAAATAATTGAATTACACACCACAAACAACAATGTTACATACATATATTAAAAAGTATTGACCAGCTTAATCAAACTTAGGTGTGTTACTTTTATTTTTTTTTGGCATGTGGAAGAGATCCAAAGTTTTTAAGCTGAGATTGAAGCTTTTCATAAGAGAGATGACCTCAATTGAACATCGCTCAAGGGCTGCGGTCATATTAAGAGGAGTTTTAACTTACCACCTTCAGACAAGATTTCGTACTTCGAAGAAGTCTAAGAAAGTCACTGCAATGTCGCTAATAATTCACCTTTTATAGGCTTAAATGAGGTAATCTTTTTATACTCAGTTGAGCAGAGCTCACAGAGTATATTAACTTTGATTGCATAACGGTTGGTTGTACAAGTATAAAGGAATCGAGATAGATATAGACTTCCATATATCAAAATCATCAGTATCGAAAAAAAATTCGATTGAGCCATGTCCGTCCGTCCGTCCGTCCGTCCGTCTGTCCCTTAACACGATAACTTGAGTAAATTTTGAGGTATCTTGATGAAATTTGGTACGTAGGTTCCTGGGCACTCATCTCAGATCGCTATTTAAAATAAACGATATCATTAATTACCAAAGCCGAATAAAGCGACGAAACTTGGTAGGTGGGTTGAACTTATGATGCAGAATCGAAAATAAGTAAAATTTTGGACAACGGGCCTGGCACCGCCCACTTTTAAAAGAAGGAAATTTCAAAGTTTTGTAAGCTGTAATATGGCAGTCGTTGAAGATATCATGATGAAATTTGGCAGGAACATTGCACCTATTGCTGTATATGTGCTTGGTAAAAATTAGCAAAATCGGATGAAGAGCACCTCACTTAAAAAAAAAAATTGTTTAAAAGTCAAATTTTAAGAAAAAATTCAATATCTTTACAGTATATAAGTAAATTATGTCAACATTCAACTCCAGTAATTATATGGTGCAACGAAATACAAAAATAAAATAATTGGTCTAGAATACTTTTAATGCCATAAGTCGAAGAAAAATTTACCAATCCTTATGAAATTTGATAAGGGCAAAGCTTCTTTGACGATAACAGTTTGCTGTGAAAATGGGCGAAATCGGTAAAAGCTACGCCCAGTTTTTATACACAGTCGGGCGTCTGTCCTTCCGCTCGGCCGTTAACACGATAACTTGAGCAAAAATCGATATATCTTTACTAAATTCAGTTAAAATAATTATCTGAACTCACTTTATCTTGGTGTTAAAAATGGACGAAATCCGACTATGGCCACGCCCACTCTTTCGATATCGAAAATTTCGAAAAATAAAAAAAATGCCATTATTCTATACCAAATACGAAAAAAGGGATGAAAAATGGTGAAAGGATTGGTTTATTCACGCTTTCACATATACAACTAAGGGCCACTCCCTTTTAAAACTCTCATTAATACCTTTAATTTGATACCCCACAAACACATTCTAGAGTCACCCCTGGTCCACCTTTATGACGATATCTCGAAAAGGCGTCCACCTATTGAACTAAGGCCCACTCCCTTTTAAAATACTCGTTAGCACCTTTCGCTTGATACATATTCTAGAGTCACCCCTGGTCCGCCTTTATGGCGATATCCCGAAATGGCGTCCACCTATAGATATATGGACCACTCCCTCATAAAATACTCTTTAATGCCTTTCATTTGATACACATGTCATACAAACACATTCCAGGGTTTCCCTAGGTTCATTTTCCTATATGGTGATTTTCCCTTATTTTGTCTCCAAAGCTCTCAAGTGAGTATGTAGTGTTCGGTTACACCCGAACTTAGCCTTCCTTACTTGTTTTTATCTATTTTTTAATGGATTTGATATCGGAGTGTTATCGAATCGTTACCGGGGTGTTATCGGCGTATAATATATTTTTTATAGACAAGCTAACGGTTTTTTATTGGCGTACTATTAGTACGGTCCCTTAACCATAACAACGTCATCGACGTATCGTCGGTTAGGAATCAAGCATATACAGTTAAAAAGAGAAGAACTGATCATTTCAAGAGAAGCCCGCCAAGAAGAGCACATAATTGTATTTTGTATATAGAGTAGTCTCTGAACCATAAGTTCCGTGTAAGTTTCTCTCTCGTTATATAAATAGGTATCACAAAAAAAAAAATCGAATTAAAGTCACACCCACTTGTATAAAAAATATCAAAACTGGCTACTTGAATTCATTGCTAAGAACGTGAATATGTCGGAGTTATTTCGAGACTTTTTCGTGATCATTTGGGGATCCTTCCGGTATCATTCCTTGATGACTTTCGGGATCCAGTCAGGGTCATTTCAGGACTTTTTAGGGATCATTTGGGGATCCTTCAGGCATCATTTCTGGATAGTTTTCGGGATCCGTCCGGGATTCCGTGAGGATTATTTCGGGACTTTTTCGGGAGTATCACGGGATCATTTATGACTCTTCCGGTATAATTTCGGGATGGTTCTCGGGATCCCGTTAGGGTAATTTCGGGACTTTTCCGGGACTATTTCGGGATGATTATGGGCCCTTCCGGCATAATTTCTGGATAGTTTTCGGGATTTGTCCGGGATCCCGTCGGGATCATTTCGGGACTATTTTGATATCATTTTGGGACCCTTCAGGAATCATTTAAGGACTCTTCGAAACCGGTAGTTCAGCACACATGATTTTTTAAATTATGGGCTTTTATGGCCATGGATTTGCTACCGAAACAGCCCCAAAATGATCCCGAAATAATCCCGAAATATCTCCGACATATTCACATACTTAGCAATGAATTCAAGTAGCCAGTTTTGATATTTTTATATACAAGTGGGTCTGACTTTAATTCGATTTTAAAACTTTTTCCGGCGGCATGTACAAATACAAATATGAAGTTCGCTTACCAATTTGCAAAAATATTGCTCAAAGTATGTACGAGTTATCGCACTTGAAAGTCCAAAAAATCTTATTTGGAAAGTTGTTTGTGCCACGCCCATTGTCCAAAAAAATTATGTGGATCAACTACATGCAATATCAGTAATTTACATGCCAAATCCAAATAACGTGGCTTCTTTAGATACTCAAATATTGCATGTTCTGTGCAGAAATTTCTATATACAGAAAGAGGCGTGGCTACTGACCGATTACGACCATTTCTTTTTTTGGATAGCTTTCCTATCATAGCTGAATGCGGTTTACGAATTTTCACTCTAATAGTTGTATTGGAAAGAAATTTATTGCAAAAATCCACTGCAAGTTTACCATTTATACTACGAGATTTTCGATCTAGTTTGTTTATGATAAATTTCTAGTATTATTAACGGACATTTTTAAAAGTCCATAAGGTTTTAAATTTTACGAATCCAGGAGAATCGATTGGTACCAATTTTTTTTTTATTAATTCGGATAAGCCGTTTCTTTGTTGTGAAGCGGGACTTTTATTTCGGCCTTAAAAAATAAAAGTCTTGATTTAATTCGGGACTTCTATTTTTAAAAGTCCGAGTTTAACTAGTTCTATCGGACTTAAAAAATATAAATACAGATTTTACTTTTATATGTGGACTTTTATGGAAAAAGCTCGAAAAATAAAAAGGATGCATGATTCGACATGATATTGCTATAGGGATACCTGGGAACTCAAACATTTTCACCTAGGATAATTTTTTGACCAGGACTTTTTCAACTCCGAAAAAAAAAAAATTATTATTTTCCGTCCCTGTTTAAAACTATTTTTTTTTTTTATTTTATTTTTTTCAATTTATAAAAGCTTCACTGTACATATAAGTTTGTATATGTATTGTGATTTGCACTTCACTATAAACATTTTTGCACAGCCCTGATCGTTTGAATGTATTTGAATTATTTTAATGTTTTTTATGTAACTGTCAAAATAAGAAAACAAAAAATAAGACCAAATAACCGAATTACTTCAATACATTTCTGAGCTAAGAAAGTTTTCTCTTGCCTTACTCCGGCGCATTTGCACAATAGATCTGCACAAAGGTCGCAGTGTAGACCTATTAATAAAAATCCGGCGCATCCTTCACATATCCTGCTGTGCTATCAAGTTTGGTATTGAATATTTTGTGCTATATAAAACAGCCACGAATGAAAAAGTGAAATTTGAGTTTCAAGCAGACGCAATAAATGTCTTTGAATATTTCTCGGTACAAGCTGGGCATAATATACGGATGCGATGCGGCATGTGGCAAATGCTATGCGAGTAGGAGTTAAGGCGCGGGTTCAAGCGAGGCGCTGTAAAGTGTCGAAGATTATGTGTAGGTCTTACAACCTTAGACTAACAAAGTTGCTTCTATCACTAAAAAGAGAGGACTGTAGACTCATGACGGATATTCTGACTGGACACTGCTCTCTGGCGTCACATGCCTTCAAATAAGGCTTGGTCAGTGATAGCAGATGTAGGAAGTGCGAGTTGGAGGAGGAAATCATAGAGCACGTTCTGTGCTCGTGCTCTGCGCTTGCCAGACTAAGACTCCAGCTGTTAGGAGTGATGCAGCTGTCAGATCTAGAAGCAGCAAGTGGCTTGAGTCCTACGAAGCTTCCAGTATTTGCCAAGAGGACGGAGTTATTTTATAACATAGGTCCTGGTTTTTGATATGGTTTTTCAGTTTGGTCGATAAAAATAAACTTCTGGTAATGCTACGGACTCATTCAGTCTATGTGAGGTCTTCATGGACCGGCCAGTTCAACCCAACCTAACCTAGGTGTTAACGTACTCCCTTCCATGCATCAATTAAAGAGCAGAACAATCTTGGAGTGGAATGTACGTAACTACGAATATCTTAGCATTATTTAAAATTTAAGATACATTTTTTAAATTTGCATAGCTTTTTTCTTTATATTGCATTTGTATGTTTAGCAGAGGCGAACATATTTCTCACTTTAAATACAAGTCGTTGCATTAAGAACGTTTTATCTTGTAATCTCAACAAAGAAAACTCAACCCGCTTAAATATTGGAATTTTATGGTTTCAGCTGGAAAACGATACATTGCAACAAATCTGTGTATCGTGGAATAAAAGAAAGAAAAATCCATAAATGAGAAACGCTTTGTATCACACATGTATACATACCTACTCAAATCTATATACTGCATAAGCACTATTTTCTTAAGAGCGCCTGCATACCTTCACACATACATACACATTAGCACTTCAACGCGTATTGGGAAAATTCACACATTTGACTCGTTGCCGTCAAAGTTCACAACAGACAAAAGTTCAAGTGCCTATAAATACGAGGTTTTTCATTTGTGAAATATACCCACCAATTTAGTTGTTTTTCCTTGTTTTGATATATTTTCCTTTGTCGTATGTGAAGCATTGAGTTGCAAACGTAAATATATATGTACATACGTGCTTACGTTGATAATAGTTAAAGTTTCAGCAAAAGCATGAAAAATTATGAAATGCCTTTAAAGTATTTGTGAAACGTGGTGATAGTATAATAATGTAACGAATTTAGGGAAATTCCGCTTATTTGAAATCTTCTGCTAAGGTTCGAATCGCTATGGTGTTGATTAAATCGCTCCAATGTTCAGTATTGCAAACTAGTCTTTATTTAGATTAGTTTGGGAGTAGTACTTCACAATTATACTTCACAAACAATAGCGTATTTAAAACAAAACTGAATCATGCTAGCCCAGCTTGCGCTGCCTTTATACTCTCTGTTGCTTCGTTCGCATATTTCTCCTAAGGTCTAGACGTTTCACCTTCTAGAACTTTTGTATCTTCTGCTTGGTTACCATCTATGTACATTAGGGTGGTTACAAGGTACATGGTGAATTTTAATTTTTATTCTCTCTCGGGGCGCCCTCCTAAAATATGCCAATATATCAGCAAATGATTATTGCAAAGTTTCAGGGCAATCCGATAATGTTAACACGTGCCTCATTGAGGTCGATTTTTCTGAAAAAATTTTAGCGCTTCGTCAGTAAGGTTAGGTTTGGTTGAACTGGCCGGTCCATGAGGACCTCACATAGACTGAATAAGTCCGTAGTGCTACCAGAAGTTTGTTTTAACGACCAAACTGAAAACCCCTATCAAAAACCAGGACCTATGTTATAAAATAACTCCGTCCTATTGGAAAATACTAGAAGCGTCCTAGGACTTAAGCCACTTGCTGCTTCTAGATCTGACAGCTGTATCACTCCTAATAGCTGGAGACTTAGCCTGGCAAGTGCAGGGCAAGAGCACAGGACGTGCTCGATCGTTTCCTCCTCCAGCCCGCACTTCCTATATCTGCTATCACTGACCAAGCCTAATTTAAAAGCATGTGAGAGCAGAAGGCAGTGTCCATTCAGAATACCTGTCATGAGTCTACAGTCGTCTCCTTTTAATGATAGAAGCAACTTTGTGTTCTTAATTTTAATGCGGCCACCCTGGTCGGATAAATGCCAAATACTGCTAAAAATAAGCGTTTTATAAAAATATTATTCAGATCATAATTAATACAAATAAAATTTGCGAGTGAAGTTCCTGGCATAAACGGTTTCGCTTTTACTGACGAAACACTTAAATTTTATCTGGAAAATCGCTGTTTCTCCTAACTTTGACCTCAATGAGGCACGCGTTAACATTATCAGTTTGGCCTGAAACTTTGCAATAATTATTTTCTGATCTATTGGCATATATTAGGAGGGTGCCCCGAAAGATAGAACAGAAATAAAAATTCACCATATACCTTGTAACCACCCTAATATACATGTATATTTGTAGTTTATGTTTTCTACTGCCATATGCGTGGCGTGTGTATATGTGAGTAACTATTTCAGACGATGACTACATGTGTGCGTGTCAGACGAGATGTCTCTTCGTCGCCTTCTACATAGGAGTGCTTTATTGTTGTTGTGCATTTATTTAGTAGCAGATTAGTGATGCTAATATTCGTCACAATAAAATGAATATAAATAACAGATCTCCCTGAACAAGGTACAAAATGTACGGAAACGCGTATAAATGAAAATTTTGTTTTCACTAAACTAGCACCGGCAAAATAGCTATTATATAAAACCGAAAGAGAAGTGACACAATTTTACTCTGGTTATTTACCACAAAAAAGCCAGACTGGGCCTAAGAAGGCAACAAGAGTCTGCTCTTATATTCCAAGATTACAGTAAACCATTCTGGCGAAATAAAACTAATTAAATATTTTTTTTTTTTTTATTAAGAACCCATACGTCCGCCTTTGAGCAAAAATCTAATTTGGTTGTATTGTATGATCACTTAGATCTTGTGGAGGTGGCTCTTTAGACTCGAAGCATTTGTATACATGATCAGACTACGGCTCGAAAGCTGAAATGCAATTTTTTTTTACTAACCTAACGTTCCACACTGAAATAGACTTTCGATCCACGGGACAAGCGTGGAAGTCTTGGAACCCAGATGAAGGCAATCAAAATGGAAGTTAAAAATGCGCAAATGATCATCGATTAAGTCACTCCTAAGCATATCGCCTTAACATTTGCTCCAGCACACATTAAATTTTTAGTTCCCTAACCTTAATAGCCCTCAATAGTCTCCCATTCACGACCCAATCATTTGCGCCAACCTCCGCTTGAAAAAATTTGAGAAATATTCTTTCAAATCTTCTCTCCCAACTTCGATCAGTCTGTGAAGCAGTTCTCTGGTATACTGAAACTATTGTCCTCCTCTCGAGGGAATGAACATTTGGTAATCTATCCAGACAGGGTTAAATTCGTAGCTGCTTAAACTGCTGGAGTTCCCTAAATCTCAATTCACGAAACTAAATTAATCGTTGGGTTATTTGTGAGAGTCTTGACGAGAGACCACAGCTCCAGTCGAACGATGCCTTTCTAACTCTTGTTTCCATAACAAGTATTTAATACAGGCTTCCTGCCCACTATAATAATACAAACATCTTGATTATTTGAATCAGGCACTTTGCGTGACTCAAATTAAATATAGGTTAAGTTTGAGCTAAAGATCCTTTCTGGGAACTTCGCATCGTATCCTCACCAAACTCCTCATGATCTCCCGATATTGGGAATTCATATAAGAATTCATAAACAACATTATTACCTTTTGTAGGATGCAAATTAAGGGTAATGGTGAAGAACGTTGTTAACGCCAATTTCTGCAAGCAATCTGTTCTTGCATATAACTGTCAACCTTGACGTCTTTTATTGTACAAATATCAATGGGGCTAATATCATATAAGAAAAAAAAATAAATAAATAAATAAACTTTTATCTATTCCAAATATTTTTTTTGCTTTCCTGTAAAATTATTATAGGCGCTTATAACGTTTTTTGTGATCAACTCTCATGTGTTACGGAACTTATGTTATAAATGAAATAATAAAAAAAATAAGTTAAACGGTTTCATTGAAAACAATACTTACTTACTTAATTAATTGGCGCTTAATCGTCAACGCGACAAATTTCTATTGATTTTTAGAAATTTCACGGGCCCAACACTTTTATTTAATTGCCTATTCAACGCCCTAGATTGATGAGGAGTGCGATGACTAGTACCTAGGACCTACCTAATTATTTACTAGCTTTTAATATTATCATTACTTAATTACATTAAGTTTTCAATAAAACCGTTTAACTAAAATTTTTTTTAATTATTTTATTTTCAAGTTTTTAGTCCTTTTTGAATTGCCTATTATTTCTCATTCTATTTAGTTCATTTAATGACTCATTATGGCAAGGACTCTTCCCCGACAATTTGGTACAAACTAAGTGCTCAATACATAATTCTTCCAAAGCCTTTACTCGACTCGGAGCCATGTATCTATGCTTGTCCCTCCTCGAACCCCAAAGTATTTTGTCGTCACTTCTGTAGGGTTTATAATTTTACTGTATTTATTTAAACTTTGTTAAAATTTAAAAAATAGATTTAAGTTGTTTTTGAATTGTTGCATCAAACAAAGACAATTTTTGATTATTAATATTAATATTTTTTATATTGAAATAAATAGATTAAATTTTTTATAAAATCTAAAAAGGCAAATTAAAATTTATAAATAAGTACCCCACAACTTCTACCGGACTGTATGTAATATTTTTTCCAAATATGAGCCAAATCGGACCACAAATACGAATTTTTGGAATATACCGATTCTTGCGACACCTAGCCGCGAATTCTTTTCACAGGTCCATTTCTATTCATGTATGTATTATTATTTTATTATATTTGAATTCATGCGCCTCTTATCGGAGCTTTTTTCCTTATTATTGCATTGTCATCATTGTTGTAGCTTATCGGCCGGACAGCCTGTGAATTTAAGCTAAATAAAACTGTTTAAAAAGGTATAGAGGTGTCCGGAGCCAACTTTTTGGGCTCAAGGAGGCCCAATATTTGTTAAGCAATCAAATGGAGGGATGTTTCTGCATGCAGCTCCGCCACTAGTAAAATAAAAGAAAGATCAAATAAGAGATTCCATTCAAAGTTCAAGAACAGATAATAGATTGAATAGGTAGAGATTTCTCGCTGGTTCCAGCGATAGACCAGTTTCATTGTTAAGGTTTTGGCTCTTCCTTCATTGCATATTTCATCTAATATGACTTCCCGTCGGTCTTAGTGGTTGACACAAGTACTTCAAAGCTCTCCGTTCTTTTCTAATAGTTGAGTATGCCAATTCGAACTTAAGCTATGAAGCCACTATAACCTGCAAGCATTTAAGCTGAGCTACTGACATTTTTGCTCAAATCCAACTTGTTTAATATTTTAATTATTCATCAGATTACTAGAACCGCTGTCTAAGTACTGGAACAACTCTATCGTCGGCGTGCATACCACTTGTGAGCTTCGGCTATTGTTCCCGGATCGCCGCTTTTCAGCAGTTGAACCAATGCTCTACATATATTCGCTGTCATTGCTTTGTTTCTGATGATATTTTACTAGAAAGCGTCAGATGTCATGTTTCGGCGAACAAAAAAACAAATGGTAGTCTATACATAGCTTCAAAGTGGCAGTTGTGAAGGTAAACATTCTCGATAGCATATTAACCTTCCATCGTTGGTTATGACAAGCAACAATCTGCAATGTTTGCTTTATAATTCACACAAATGTCTAGGCCGCTTGCATATATCTAATTCCTGTACCTCATCCTTCATACAACTCTGTGTTGCTATTGTGCTTTTTGAAACCATCGTGCATTATAACGCTTTAAAATAGGCAACAGCAAAACAAACATGGGCGGCACAAGAGAGAAGCTTTTGACAACACAGCAAAAAGTATTCGTATGCACAAACATAACCACATAAGGACATGCATTTAAAGATTATACCGAGTTGCAAAAACAACATAAAAATAGAAAACAAAACCAGCTGGAGTGAAGTGTGAGAAAAAAGCTGAAACTAAGCCGTAGTCATTCAAAACAATATTGCCACCTACGCACAAGACCCATCACCGCCATCACCTATCAGCCAACGTAAATGTAGCTGTCATCATTTAACCATCAAGCAGCAACAGCAATCAAGCTTACAAGAATCAAATTGTGAAAATATGGAAAATATCAGAACGAAGGAAAAGAGAGCGTCGACATTTTAGAGTGCAAAAAAGTACGACTTTATTCACAAGTGACTACAATAATGTTTGTCACATTGAGTTTCGCGTTAGCACCTAAGTCTAAGTATAACGGTATGTCATGGTGTTGTCATTGTTGTCGCTTCGGTTGGCATTGGCCATGGCATAGTTATGTGTCATGAAATGTCCATAAAACTTGCGCTGTTCTAAGCGTTTATTGTGGTTCAGATTTTACTTCGTATTTCTCTTTGAGCTGTCATTTAATGTGTTTCTACTTAGACGGCTTACTTCAGAAAATTCGTGTAATACAATGGATGCAAGTTTCAACTCTTCGATGGTTGCGACTTTCGAGATAGATTCATCATCATTTATTAACGCTTAAAATTCTGACTCCTAATATAGAAAGCTTAATGGCTTTGCGCTTCCATACGTAAAGTAAGGAGAAGCTTTAACTTTATATTCAGTTTCAAACGGCTTGGAAAGGTACTTCCGAGTCTTCGCGAAGATATTGGTGTCGCCGAGCGTTATTTGGAAAAATCAGAAAAATTTTAAGGTAAGTCAAAGTTAGTTTAAAATCAAAAAGAGTTGGTGGGTATTGACTCTTTTGTTATGAATCTCCTCTAAAATTTGAAATATTTACATATTTCACAGAGCGTATTCTTACAAAATCTGAACCATCATAGTAACAATGACCTCTGGTCGTTCCCATAAAATCGAGTCGTTCCCAAAAACCAAATTAAGCCAACTGACTTCGCAGTGGTACTCACGGCAACAGCAACGAGATACGTCATCCTTTAATGAAGTTTGGGGACCAGCGAAATACTTGGAGGTGAGGTTAGATGGCAATCACACTTGCTTAAGAAGCTTGCTAAAGAAATGCGGTCTCAATTGAAAATATGGGTAAATTAATCGCAAACTCAAGCGGTTCAAAGTCATGCACAATAAAGTTGATTGCATAAGCTTCGAATTCCATGAAACACCAGAAGCATCGAATTGCCCTAGCCATGATCCAACGCAGAGTGGCGCTTCTGACTACATGCGGTCTCGGAAGTAGCTGTTCTGATCGTGGCGAAAACGATACGGATATATCTTATTACTAAAGAAAGAAAAGCCATCTACGACGGCTGATTGTAGGCGGGTAGATATACCGTTACCATACAGGTGCGAGAAAAATCTATCCAACGCTGACAACAGTGGCGGGCTGTATCAATATTTATTGATGCAGCGTGAACTCCCTCATTATAGTTTTTGTTATTCTAGGCTCATTACGCACTTTAGTATAGGTAGCGGCTACACGTTTAAAATAAATCATCTGGCCAATAGCATCTTCCATCCGAAATTTGATTACATAGAGCTTTTGCCAGAGGGTAGTGATGAAATTGGCAAGTTCCTCCTTCTTGAGAAATTTTTTAGTGACTCAACTTTCCTTACCTGCTCGGCTCCTTTGAGCTCCTGAAATTACCAAATTTGTTTGCTTATTCTTTTTATTGTATATATAACATTGGGCGTAGTTATTATCCGATTCGGTTCCGAAGTGAATTGGATAGCAAGGAATTTTTGCGATTTTTGTTGAAAAGTAGTTAGGATATTGCTGGATGAATCAGATCTTCACCAATTTCAACGATTACACATGTGCTCTCCAGCGAGTGGAAGGCATATATTATAACCGCGGCGTGTATGTCTGTCCTAAGGGTGACTCCAAATTTTTCAGTTTTGGTCTGACAGTTGCAATTAAAGTCCAGAAAATTACAAGACAAGTTCAGATATTTCAATTGAAGCTTTGAAAATTACAACTGAAATTCAGAAAATTACAATTGAAGTTCACAGTTCTCAATTTAACATCAGTTATAATTGTCTGAATTTCAATTGTAATTTTTTACAGTTCAATGGTAATTTTCTTAACTACAAAGATAAATTCTAAAGTTCAATTGTAATTTTTTGGACCTAAATTAAATACTCAAAGCTTTAATTGTAACTTTCTGAACTAAAACTCAAAAAGATATAGAATACACAAATAATGAAAGGGGTTGTGTAGCATAACACTTTCAAGTGGTTTCCAGTGGTTTATTGAGTTTCTTTACCAAACGAGGCTTTGACGACCCCAAGTTCCTCTAGGAGGGGTGGGGGCTGCATGGCCTAGAAGGTTCATTGTGGTCGAATTCAATGGTTTCCGAGATGCTCGGGCTTATGACTCAATGGTCCTTTCTTCGGGAATATACCGGACCCACGTCCGGCAAAGGACCATCAACATAGAGAGCACTCCCAAAAATTCCCAGAAAATGTGTTTATCGCTATATCAAGTACAACATCATTGCGCAGGCCGAAACAAATTTTAGCTTATTTTCGACCAACAACTTCTCGAAAAGTCTTCGGTTCTCTCAATCCGAATACCGAATCAGATTTTCCATTTTGTTTCTGTTTTTTGAGATTTTCTTACATAACGGCATGAAATTTACGTTTTTGGAGGCTCAATTTAGGGTCTTAAATTTGTCGGCCTGTGTCAGTATGGCTGAGGGAACAGCCATCAAGATTTACTTATATATATGACTTAAACTTGATTCTCCAATTTTCAAAATTTAAAATAGCAATAAAAATTTTACTGTTAACAAAACAGACTTGTATGGCATTCTTAGCAATTTCAAATGAATTTTTTTATTGCCTGCAGTAATCAAAACCTCAATAAAAGGCTTTGCTTTCAAATCCCATACGTTTTTTGTTTATTTATGTACGGAAATTCAATTCAGATAAAAATAAAAATTTGCAATAAAATTTGGTCCAAGCGAAGGTGCTAGATATATACCTACATTTACAAAGATATAAATAGACACACATACTTATGTTAGCAACGCAATATTTTCCTGTTTCTGTTTTTATACCTTTCATGAACATGAAATGGTATATTAACTTTGGTCCGATGTTTGTAACGTTGAGAAATATAGAAGATAGACTCACCATTAAGTATACCGAATTGATCAGGGCGACGAACTGAGTTGATATAGCCATGTCCGTCTGCCCGTCCGTCCGTCTGTCCGTCCGTCTGTCTGTTTGAACGCAAACTAGTCCCTCAAATTTTAAGATATCTCAATGAAATTTGGCACAAGGATGTATTTTTGTATTATATTAGAGATTTGTCAGATCCGGTAGGATCGGACCACTATAACATATATCTCCCATACAACCGATCGTTCAGATAAGACGATTTTGGTCATTCCTGCCGTAATTTAGTATAACGTGAAACTCGGTGATTTTTATTCTAATATATCATAGAAGATTTCATGAAAAATCATTTCGATCGGAGCTATATATAATATATATCCCATACAACCGATCGTTCAGATAAGGGAGTTTTTTGCCATTTTTTTATATTTACCTTAAAATTGTTTAGGTATGTACAACTGTTCACTATATTTTTCTTATCTTATACAGCGCATTATTTGGAGATTACGAATGGGATAAGATTATTGTTCAGCTACATTCATGAAAGGTATGAAGTCTTCGGCACAGCCGAAGACAGTCCCGTCCTTATATGTTTTTCTTTGAGTTTTCACATGAAAACTTCAACCTTTTACAAGTATTAGATTTGTCAGCATCGACTTAAGTGGCCATAAAACTGCTGAGAAAACATCTTTATTGCTGCGAGCAATGTAATAGGAAAAAAGGTTGCTTATAATTTGAGGGTTTTGGTGCCCTCATTCAAATAATAAGATCTTCAGTATTGAGACAATATTGCTTGTAAAATATGTTTATATCATTTTAGTCAGATAAGTACACCTTTAATAAAGGAAAGTTAAGTAAATGTGGTATGAATGTCTTTCTGACTCCTGTAATCTATCCACGGACACTGCATGAAAAAAAAAAAATGGTTACAAATATATCGAGACAGTCACTCTTGGGTCAGCTATGATATCAAGACTGTTAATGGGATGAGTTTAGCGTGTCAACATAGTATTTATCAGGAATTACTACCACGCAACTTATAGAGAAAAATGGGATTGCTGATTAGCTAATATGGCGCAGATTAGCCCTAGAACGAAATTGGTCGTAGTACCAGGGAACGTATATCTCAGCATGGGTTAAAAATAGGTACAAGTATTACTAGTTGGATTATAATACTATGATTCGTATCGCAACTGCGATATTTCACGAATGGAGAAATTTTTCCAACAATTAGTTGTGCGTTTGCCCAGCGAACTCTAGAAGCAGACTGCAAGTCTTCGGACCCCTTTCTAAATTTTTTCAGTAGCTTCCTAGAAAATAAAATGTCAATCAAGGAGATCTTAACTCATACATATATAAATTCCGCCATCTACATGGAAGATCTTGCGTTGACGCCCCGGAGAAAGCAACATCAAAATTTTAAAATAAAGTTTTTTCAATTAAAAGACACTTTTTTGAGATTTATCGAAAACATCGCTTGTATCTTTTCATTGTATCAGATTTTTACTCGGGTGCATTTCTTACTTCGTTTTACCAAAGAATGAATGGTATTCCATGAAAATTATATGCTTATTCCCGCGATTCCATGAACTAAAAAAAATGTTCACCCATACTTTTTCGACTCCAAAAAAAAAAAAAAAAAATTTAAATGGGTCCCTGGATTGTATGTGATTTTTTTGATTGAAAATATCATTATATAAGCTTCACTTGTATGTTCGTAAGTACGTAACAATTTCACATAAAATAAATATAAAATGTTACGTATACGCATCGGTACCCGTCTTTGCAGGTGGCTTCTAGCCTACGTAAGTAAAATTACATAAGTCCTTTCAAAAGTATTTTGTTGAAATTTCCAAACCAAAACTTTCTTGTTTTAAAAGCAGATTTTTTTTGTGTTGATTCTTGTATAATTTAGGTTCACCTTGATTGCCAACGCAGCTGAGCAGAGCTCACAGGGTATATTAATTTTGTTCGCACAACGGTACCCCGTAACGGCATAAACTAATCGAGATAGATATAGACTTATGTATCAAAGTGGTCTGGGCGAAAAAACTAAGTCATTTAGCCATGTCTGTCCGTCTGTCCGTAAACACGATAACTTGAGTAAATTTTGAGGTATCTTAATGAAATTTGGCGTGCAAGTTCCTGGGCACTCATCTCAGATATCGCTATTTAAAATGAACGAATTCGGATTACATCCACGCCCACTTTTTCGATATCGATAATTTCGAAAAACCGAAAAGTGCGATATTTCATTACCAAAGAAGGATAAAGTGATGCAACTTGGTAGATGGGTTGACCTTAAGACGCAGAATAGATAATTTGTAAAATTTTAAACCATGGTCTTTTAAAATATGGTAATTTAAAAGTTTTGCAAGCTGTTATTTGGCAGCTGAGTATGTAATGTTCGGTTACATCCGAACTGAGCCTTCCTTACTTGTTTTATACTTTCTTTTATTTTTGTCACCTATATTTATGTGAATTGATGTTTATTCCCAATTTCTTGTCGTCCTAAAAAACTGCGTCGTTTAACAGTAATCTGCGTAGATTATTTTGAAATCGGAATTTCGTATACAAATTTTGTACGTGCTTTGATTTTCAAATGCGGTGCACGAACAATACACAGCAACTCTGTTCTTATGATATTCTGCAGTTGATTTCATAAAAAACCAGAACCTTGTTCTTTTTTTTTTGTGAAAACATAATACTATGGGTGTAGCTATGTATGCTGTCAACATCGTAATAAGCGAACGCATTAAAACTATCATTGTAATTTAAACTTAGTTGGATAACTTCAGAAAAATTTACTTTTGCCACCGTTTTAACAGTGAGCTTTTATTCTTCTTCTGTACAGGTTCACGCACTTGTCTTTGCTTCTAGCATGCTGTAGAAACAGATTTCCATGTGCGCTGTCTGTTGGATTGGCATCTGTTCTCCAAATTTTCATTGGTCGCTTTAGTTGCTCAACTTTTATAACCGTCGACATAACACTTGAATTTCCTTCATTATTGTTATTTATTTTCCAATATTTTATGTCGCCTTCAACATGATGAAGGATCACAGCTTTTAATATGATTAATATGCGCTTGACGCGCAACTTTTTTTTTTTTTTTTTGTAGAAAGCATAAGTTCTTTATGTAGCCGCCAAGCACACATACATACTTCGGTTTATCTATATGCATTTATTTGTGTCTTAAATTTGTTGAATACAAAAATATTTGCACGTGATACCGAAAGCGCCAGCAAACATAGCCAACTCAGTGGAGATTCCAACAATCAGTGTGTTCTGTGAGGTTTTCAATTTGCTTAATCGTTGCATATGCCAAGGCGCTGATATTCATGCAAGTGCCAAATACAAGTAAACACACACACGAGGTCGCGAATAAAGCTGTTGTTTTTGGTGTCGGCAATGTTTTTAGTCGCTGAATGCGGTTTATAGCGGCGCTGCTTTGTCGACGAGTCTTTGTCTTTTTTTGTTACTCATTCCTAACAGCTATTTGGGCTTTTGTTCAGAATCTCTGTGACGCGTCACTTCCGACGTGCGCTTACATTCTAGCGTGCTCTGCCATCATTATAAGTGGTGTAATTTACAAAAGGCTTATACAAGTCTAAAAAGGAAGTAACATTAAAAAGAAGAAAAAAAGTAAGTAAGGATGTAAAAGTATAGGGGAAACGGCGCCTTATATACCCAAAAACAAAACCAACAAGCAAGGAAGGTTAAGTTCGGGTGTAACCGAACATTACCTACTCAGTTGATAGCTATGGTGACAACATAAGGGAAAATAACCATGTAGGAAAATGAACCGAGGGAAAACCTGGAATATGTTTGTATGACATGTGTATCAAATGAAAGGCATTAAAGAGTATTTTATGAGGGAGTGGGCCATAGTTCTATAGGTGGACGCCATTTAGGGATATAGCCATAAAGGTGGATCAGGGTTGACTCTAGAATGCGTTTGTACGATATGGGTATCAAATGAAAGGTGTTAATGAGTATTTTAAAAGGGAGTAATCCTTAGTTCCATAGGTGGACGCCGTTTCGAGATATCGCCACAAAGGTGGACCAGGGGTGACTCTAGAATGTGTTTGTACGATATGGGTATCAAATGATAGGTATTAATGAGGGTTTCAAAAGGGAGTGGTGGTTGTTTTATAGGTGGTCGCCTTTTCGAGATATCGCCATAAAGGTGGACCAGGGGTGACTCTAGAATGCGTTTGTACGATATGGGTATCAAATGAAAGGTGTTAATGAGTATTTTAAAAGGGAGTAATCCTTAGTTCCATAGGTGGACGCCGTTTCGAGATATCGCTATAAAGGTGGACCAGGGGTGACCCTAGAATTTGTTTGTTCAATATGGGCATCAAACGAATGGTGTTAATGAGTATTTTAAAAGGGAGTGGGCCTTAGTTCTATAGGTGGCTGCCGTTTCGAAATATCGCCAAAAAGGTGGACCAGGGGTGACTCTAGACTTTGTTTGTACGATATGGGTATCAAATTAAAGGTTTTAATGAGTAATTTAAAAGGGCTTGGGACTTAGTTCTATAGGTGGACGCCTTTTCGAGATATCGCCATAAAGGTGGACCAGGGGTGTTTCTAGAATAAGTTTGTACGATATGGGTATCAAATTAAAGGTATTAATGAGGGTTTTAAAAGGGAGTGGTGGTTGTTGTATAGGTGGTCGCCTTTTCGAGATATCGCCATAAAGATGGACCAGGGGTGACTCTAGAATGCGTTTGTACGATATGGGTATCAAATGAAAGGTGTTTATGAGTATTTTAAAAGGGAGTAATCCTTGGTTCCATAGGTGGACGCCGTTTCGAGATATCGCCATAAAGGTGGACCAGGGGTGACCCTAGTTTTTGTTTTTACAATATGGGTATCAAAAGAAAGGTGTTAATGAGTATTTTAAAAGGGAGTGGGCCTTATTTCTATAGGTGTACGCCTTTTCGAGGTATCGCAATAAAGGTGGACCAGGGGTGACTCTAGACTTTGTTTGTACGATATGGGTATCAAATTAAAGGTTTTAATGAGTAATTTAAAAGGGCGTGGGACTTAGTTCTATAGGTGGACGCCTTTTCGAGATATCGCCATAAAGGTGGACCAGGGGTGACTCTAGAATAAGTTTGTACGATATGGGTATCAAATTAAAGGTATTATTGAGAGTTTAAAAGTGAGTGGTGGTAGTTGTATATGTGAAGGCATTTTCCAGATATCGACCAAAATGTGGACCAGGGTGACCCAGAACATCATCTGTTGGATACCGCTAATTTATTTATATATGTAGTACCTGCCAAGATTTTAAGTGTTTTTTATTTCGCCCTGCAGAACTTTTTTAATTTTCTTCTACTTAATATGGTAGGTGTCACAACCATTTTATAAAGTTTTTTCTAAAGTTATATTTCGCGTCAATAAAACAATCCAATTACCTTACCATGTTTCATCCCTTTTTTCGTATTTGGTATAAAATTATGGCATTTTTTTCATTTTTCGTAATTTTCGATATCGAAAAAGTGGGCGTGGTCATAGTCGGATTTCGTTCATTTTTCATACCAAGATAAAGTGAGTTCAAGTAAGCACGTGAACTAAGTTCATTAAAGATATGCCGATTTTTGCTCAAGTTATCGTGTTAACGGCCATGCGGAAGGACAGACGGACGACTGTGTATAAAAACTGGGCGTGGCATCAACCGATTTCGCCCATTTTCACAGAAAACAGTTAGCGTTATAAAATCTATGCCCATACCAAATTTCAAAAGGATTGGTTAGTTTTTGTTCGAATTATGGCGTTAAAAGTATCCTAGACAAATTAAATGAAAAAGGGCGGAGCCACGCCCATTTTGAAATTTTCTTTTATTTTTGTATTTTGTTGCACCATATCATTACTGGAGTTGAATGTTGACATAATTTACTTATATACTGTAAAGATATTAAATTTTTTGTAAAAATTTTACTTTAAAAAAAATTTTTTTTTAAAAGTAGGCGTGGTCCTTCTCCGATTTTGCTAATTTTTATTGAGCGCACATATAGTAATAACAGTAACGTTCCCGCCAAAGTTCATCATGATATCTTCAACGACTGCCAAATTACAGCTTGCAAAACTTCTAAATTACCTTCTTTTAAAAGTGGGCGGTACCACGCCCATTGTCCAAAATTTTACTAATTTTCTATTCTGCGTCATAAGTTCAACTCATCTACCAAGTTTCGTCGCTTTATCTGTCTTTTGTAATGAATTATCGCACCTTTTCGGTTTTTCGAAATTTTCGATATCGAAAAAGTGGGCGTGGTTATAGTCCGATATCGTTCATTTTAAATAGCGATCTGAGATGAGTGCTCAGGAATCTACATACCAAATTTCATCAAGATACCTCAAAATTTACTCAAGTTATCGTGTTAACGGACGGACGGACGGACGGACGGACAGACATGGCTCAATCAAATTTTTTTTCGATCCTGATTATTTTGATATATGGAAGTCTATATCTATCTCGATTCCTTTATATATGTACAACCAACCGTTATCCAATCAAACTTAATATACTCTGTGAGCTCTGCTCAACTGAGTATAAAAAGATATTCGAATTAGAATTGAAATTCAGAGCTTTTGTTAAAATTTAAAGAGAAACCAAATGGGAACCGATTCAGGAGCCAAGCGCGTTACCGAAGCCCAAGAAAAATCCGAAGTTATAAATGAAACTCAAACCAGACTTGGAATTAAAACCGTGAAAGAACCCGAAATAGGGAACAAAACAGTAACTGAAAAAGGGAACGAAAGAGTAACTAAAAATGTAACTGAAAAAGAAACTGAAACAGTAATTAAAAATGTAACCGAAACAGTATTTGAACCAGTAACTGAAAATTTAACTGAAAAAGTTACGGAAAGAGTAACCGAAGCGGTAACCATTAAACGGTAACCGAAACACCAATCAAAACAGTAACCGAAATAGTAACCTTTAGTCGAACAGTGACCAAAGGAAGAGTGTAAAGGGTAAATGAAAGCCCAAACCACAACTGAAAGTTCCTAAAGAAAAAAAAAAAAAAAAAACTAAATCGGAACTGAAAAACAATAACCAACCACGCCCTGTAACCAAAACTAGGTCTGGACTGTTACAAGGGCTCAAAAAAAAAACGATAACGGCTATCGAAATATAAATTCATATCGCAAAGGTAACCGTTATCGAAACTATAGCCGAAAACTAGGTTGAAACGCAACACGAAAAGAAGCCCAATCGTAAACGCAAAGCTGAAAGGAACTTGGGAGTGTATCAAAAAACGAAATTATATTTCAAGCACAAACCGGGCTGAAATATTGACAGAAAGAAAAATTAGAACACAATACGAACAAGTAACGGTGTCTAAGTTCGGGTGTAACCGAACATTATACACTCTGCGTGAACTTTAATTGTACATTTCATTTCAGATAAATTACTTTACTATATAACACGTTGCCCGTTTGAAAAAAAAAGTCGCCCCATTTCCTCTTACAATAAAACTTCATAAGCGAAATAACATTGATTCAAAACTATTTTTTGCTAAGTTATAGCTTATTATTCTAGTCTACGACCCTTTCTAACTTGTTTTATATCTAAGTTGCCGTGGTCTTTAACCGATCTCCTTCATTTTTCTAGAAATATTTCCTGCTATAGGGAAAACTTTTGTACCCAATTTTATTACGATCCGTTAATTTTTCTTCGAGTTATGGCTCCCGAAACATAGAAAATTGCTCATTCATAAAAGGCATAAAAGGGGCGGTACCACGCCCATTTTTTTAAATTTGGAGGTTTTCCTACTTATTGTTATAAATCCACTTGGGAAATGAAATACCATTGATATAAAGATTTTTTTTGCAAAGATATAGCTTATTTTATTCGTCCACGATCCTTTTAAATATCTTTTATATAAAAGTGGGCGCGATCCTTAACCGATTTCGTTAATTTTTCTTCAAAGAATTCCCTATAGTAAAGGCAACCTCTCTGCCGAATTTTGTTACGATAGGTTTAAGGATTTTTGATTTATGGTTAATAATATTTGTAAAATTGATTTTATCACAAGTGGGCGGTGTCACGCCCATTTTAAAAAAATGTTTCCAAATTTTTATCAAGATTATCAGTATCAGTCCACACGTCAAATTTCAACATTCTAAGTGCATTATTTACTAAATGATCAGGTTTTTTGTGTTTTCCAAAATGGTATATATGTGGCACCCTGCACTATTTCATCTTCATACATACTAGCTTTTACTACATATGTTATTTTGTACACCTGTAATTGTTATTCATTTTCTCTCCACCATTCGTTTTGCAATACTTACTGGCGAACAAGTGCGCGCATATACCATAATGAAATAAAAATCATCAACATATTTTTTCAGTTACAATAGTTAATAAAATATTGATCTTTATTAACCGCGGTTTTTTACTTATAATTAAATAGTCGTTCTCGTAACTGGAAGCAATTTGGGGGTTTAAAATTAATAAACCAACCAAATATATATAAAAAGTGGGCGTGGTTATCATCCGATTTCGCTAATTTTCAATAGCAATCTATTCTGGGTCCAGGTAAGCTCGTCTACCAAATTTGGTGAAGATATCTCAATATTTACTCAAGTTATCGTGTTAACGGATAGACGGACGGACGGACGGACCGACGAATGGACGGACGGATATGGCTCAATCAAATTTCTTTCGATACTGGTGATTTTGATGTATGGAAGTCTATATCTATCTCGATTCCTTTATACCTGTACAACCAACCGTTATCAAAGCAAAGTTAGTATACTCTGTGTGCAAAGCACGCTGAGTATAAAAACAGGAAATAAGCATTAAATTTGTACCAAAATGTTGGCTATAACCAAAATGTGAATAAAAATTGGAGCCGCAATCGTATTTAAACTCTGCGGAACCAAAATAATATTCGAGTCTTAATAAAATTTAAATTGAACTTCTAAACGGAGTTTCAACCTTAACCAAAACCGGAACCCAAATTGAAATCAGCATTGAATCCCAATTTAGAACAGAACCATAAAAGTGAACCGAAGGAGAAACTGAAACCGAAACCACAACTGTAAACGAAATACAAATTGGAAACCGAAATCGTGAAAGATACCCAAATTGGGATAAAAACCAAAATTGAATCCAAAACGGAACCCAAACCGTAACTGAAACTCCAAATGGAATAACATGTGAAATCAAAATCGAACTAATACCAAAACCGCAAAAAAAACGTAAAATAGAAAAAAAAAAAAAAAATTCCAAGGAAAACAGAGCACGGAAAAAAGAGATGAGACAGAACTTGCAGAAATTTGACATTTTAACTGAAACCAGGCTAAGAAACGCAACCAAAATCCTATTTCGAAATGCACCAGGAACTAAAATAATATTTAAACCGAAGACAAAACCAAAAATAACGGCAGAATTGATATCAAAACTATAACCGGAATCCAAATCGTCAACCGGAATTGGAACAGTCACACGTAACTTGAGTCGGAAAGGTAACCAAATTGGAATAGGCACCGAATTCATTGTCGAAATTGAAAGCTTAAAAGAAACAAACTAAATTCACTTAGTTCTATTGGTAAATTGAGTTGTGTCGAGGGCAGAGGTAGATACTACCCCTTCACTAACGCTTACACGTGAATTTTGTGTAGTCATTTGAGTCCGAAACATGTACATACACAGTGGCGGAGAGTTGCTACTTAGCCTCCGGTTGCAGGTAAAAAGAGAAACGTCCCATCCTTGATGAAGTCGGTGGACGATGTAAAGCTTCCCGATATAATCGGGTAACGGTGAATCAGTAACTGCAAAGTCGTTGAATGGTGAGCTAATGTTATAACAATCGTTCGTTCGGTGAATGTCGAGCCTATGTTCAAAGTAGCCATAGCATCGGCGAAACCCGAATTTACTTAGAAGCTTTCATCTTGGAGAGGAAGGGGGGTATAATAAATAAACAAATGGCAATCGAAGCCAGTAACGTCAGTGGTTATCGTAAAAGGAGAGCTTTTTTCAGGATGGGGCAAGTCATATCTTTAAACAATATTTTGTATTACAGTCTTACTTTGCCAAAAACTTTCGAACGTTTTCTGTCTATTTATTTGTTATTATTAACTAAAATTTATTTAAATTGGCCTTTGAGCCTCTTACTGCAGGTGGAGGCTTTTTATGTATGTAAGTATCTCTTCAACCTTCTTATTGTATATCACAAAGGGATTTAGAGTCACGCCACCTAAATGAGAGGGACGCATTCGCAGAGAATGTGAACCGGCGTTTCATTCTCCAGCACAGAAAAGCGACAGATTTGTGTACCCGATGAACTTCACTTACTTAGGTGATATCTTAACAGTGTATCGTACCCAGTGAGAGATTGTAGGTCCTGCTTGCTAAGAATATTGGATTTGGGTTGCCTTTGCCCTGGGTTTTCAATCTTCTGTTGTCTGAATAAACCTAACCTATCCCAACGGCATCCCTTTCTCGAAGTGAAAGTGTTGTCGGAACTGTTTTGTTTCCCAGATTTATGGTTTCTCTAGTGCGTATCCAAAAACGGGTAAGGGCAAGGTGGTATCCCATAGATACCACCTCTAGTTTTTTCGTCATTTATACCTACCGCTAATTCGTAGGCGCTTTGTTACACAACTGCGTACTTGTTACGCTCAACGTTTTTGAGCAGCAGAGTTTCTCGTAGTCAACCCCATAATTCCTCTCAACTCCCTTAATACTGCCGCTGGCGTAATTAGATATGTGGGCAAGGGTGGCTTAGTTTTAGGTCTTAGTTTTATTTTATTAAACCAAGGAAAATTGTGTTATTTTGCTGTCTGATGTTTTCAGCCGACAGCAGATGGATGATTATTATAACTTTCGTCAGAGTGGGATTTCATATTCTTTAAAGATTACTCAATCGTTGGTCTTCAAAACCACATTTCGGGTCTGAGTCAATATTAAGATGTCATCGTTTTATGAACATTCGGATTCGAAGTGCCACACAAGGATGATGTGCGAGATACGTCAGCGTCAGAGGTCACCTCCAGTCGGTCATACTCAGTTTGCTGATGATCGATTAACATAGTGAAATCATGTGTAATGGGATGCGGCATTTTATGATAAGATATACGAACAATAGATAAGCACTGTTAGGTGGCCCAGAAGTTTGTAGCCAAATAAACTGGGTATAAAATATTTAGTGAAAAAATTGCATATTTGAAATACTTCTACCAACATATTCCATATGGAAGTCGATGTTTTTTTCCCCCTAAGTTTTCCTGATACTATGTGGAAAAATTATGGCTAATGCATTTTTACTTGGCGACGTCTTCATAAAACTTCCTGCCAAAACTGCCAGCCGTTGGTTTAATCATCAACACAGCGGGCGTTGGAATGCTGATTTAAGCGGCTTTTTTTTTTTGCTTACAAAGTTGCTTTTCACAAGTGTAAAGCATTTTTTTCTCCAACTTTTCCTTCCATACATTTTTTTTTTGCTTACATTCTTCTTTCACTAATCCTTGCCGTCTGCAGACATTTATTTATATACTTGTCTCCCGTGTGCCAAAATAATGATCTCTCACTCTTCCCTATTTCAAATCTCATTTTTATTTCCTGTCATTTTAATATCTTTTTTATGCCATGCATGTGCCTTGAATATTAAATTAAATCTTATGCCTTTGAATCGAGCAAAAGAGAATGAATTTACATATTTGTCTTATGCTTTTTTGTAAAGCAAGCGCATGCTGCTCGTATTAACGGCAAAGTTAAAATGTACTTAGTGTAGTGATTTCAAATCAACAAGCAAAAAATGGAGAGGAATACGGCCATG
This sequence comes from Eurosta solidaginis, assembly GCF_040869045.1. Classification (NCBI taxonomy): domain Eukaryota; kingdom Metazoa; phylum Arthropoda; class Insecta; order Diptera; family Tephritidae; genus Eurosta; species Eurosta solidaginis. The sequence continues at coordinate 272,962,369 of NC_090320.1, forward strand.
AGTTCATTGTGAGTGAAAAACACTTTATTTGAATCGTTTGACAAAAATTAATGCAATCAAATAAAAGTGTTTGCAATAAAAGTTTAAAATTTGTTTATTAGTTTATTATCATCTTTTCGTTGGCGTGGGGGCTTATCCAAACTCCACGGCATTCGACTATGGGGCTTATCGACTAAAGGAACCTGCACTACGCCGTTTCGCTTTAAAGGACGAAGGCGAGATGTCGGTGAGGACGAACTGCCAACCCATAAACACAGGACCGTGACTATTGAAAGATCTAAAATCCGGGCCTTCTGTATACCGGGCCGTATCGGAAAGTAATTATGCCCTTATCACAGAAAGGAGCGCTGCTGTGAACGAAAGTTTGGCAAAGGCCGGTCCACTGAAATAAAATAAAATAAATGTTTAAAAATTTTTTTTTTATTACTATGGAGTGGGCCCGATTTGTCTTTAGAAGTTAATATACCAAGTTTGGCATTTGACCGGAATATAAAGTCATTGATTCATAAGCTTATCACAATATTGATATACGTTTCATTAAATCTCACAGCTGATGAAATGAATGTGACTTAATCTCCTTCTGAAACTTACAGGCAGCGCCCGGCGTGATGTGGTGTAAGCTAGCTCCGGCTACCACACCGAAGGTCCTGCAATCAAGGCCCTGGAAAGGCAATATCAAAATCTTTAGCAAAAGGTATATTTATGTATAGCTTTCCATAGAAAATTCACCTGCTTGCAGATACCGTACGGAGTCGGCATAAAATATGTACGTTCCATTCGCCAATTTTAAGGAAGAATTATAAAGAAGCACGAAGCGAATTGGTAGAGATGTTCTTCCTAAGTCTCCTTGCGCCAATTATTTTTTTTTACGTTTCAGAAGACGCAAGCGGAGACAACTATGCCTCTAAACACGAGTCTGAGAGGACTCATTTGCATAATCCGTTATTCACAAAATAAATAAATAAAAATAATAATAAATAATAAATACATACGCTTACAAAGAATGGCCAAGAAAGAGGCGGCACGCCTCTGGCGGTGGAAATTGAAAAAGAAATTTATTCAGTCGCCGAAATTGCCGTCGTCAGAATTTATGATAAAAACCCTCTTTTATATTTTGGCGGATCTCATCGTTTCACTAACAAAGGTATGTCGTTAAGGAACTTAAGCAAATCACAAGCTCGAGACCATTTACTTTTTCTTATTTCTATAACTCCCGGAAACATAAGTCAGTCTACAATATTTGACATAGATACTGAAAATCATATGTCAAGTTTTCTATGTATTCTTCGGTTGTTGCCCTTATTAAGTGATCGACACCATTACCCCGAAGGAGTTTGGCGTGCCAGTCAGTCAGATGAAATTAGGGGGTCTTCGTAATACGTTTAGTAATAAACCTGTGTATACTCGGAACCAGTAATACCGCAAATGGAGGTATTTTGTACCTAAACTTCAGGTTGAGTATCTTTTTAAGTCGAAATTAGCCAAGGATCCATATCTGCAGATATTTTTCCATCTATTGGAGTTAATAAAGCTTCCTTGAAAAATTAGAGGAGGTATGTAGGCGCATCATCAGGCTATTAATGCTTAGCATAACGAGAGCTCTAGCTGCAGAACTTAACCGCACTGGAACAATATACTATAAAAGCGTGCAATTACTGGCATATGCTGATGACATTGATATCATCGGCCTAAACACCCGCGCTGTTAGTTCTGCTTACTCCAAGCTGGAAAAAGAAGCGGTAAAGAAGGGTTTGATGGTGAATGAGGACAAAACGAAGTACCTGCTGTCATCGAGCAAAGAGTCAGCGCATACGCGCCTTGGCAACCACGCTACTGTTGGCAGCCATAATTTCGAAATAGTAAAAGACTTCGTTTAATTGGGAACCAGCATCAACACTAGCAATAACATCAGCACTGAAATCCAGCGAAGAATCAATCTTGCCAATAAATGCTACTTTGGACTAGTTAGGCAATTGAAAAGTAAAGTCCTCTCTCGGCGAACGAAAATCGTACTCTACAAGTCACTTATCGTACCCGTCCTGCTATATGGGGCAGAAGCATGGACCATGACAACAGCAGATGAAGCGGCTTTGGGAGTGTTCGAGAGAAAAGTTCTTCGAAAGATTTATGGACCTCTACGCGTTGGCGATTGCGAGTACCGAAGAAGATTTAATGATGAGCTGTACGAGCTATACGCAGATATCAACATAGTCCAGCGAATTAAAGCACAGCGGCTGCGCTGGCTAGGCCATGTTATGCGAATGAAAGATGATGCTCCGGCCAAGAAAGTGTTTCTATCGGAACCCGCCTATGGAAGCAGAGGTAGAGGGCGGCCCCCACTCCGTTGGAAGGACCAGGTGGAAAACGGTTTAAACTCCCTTGGTGTGACCAATTGGCGCCGGTTGGCGGAGCGAAGGAGCGACTGGCGCGCCTTGTTGGACGGCCATAACCGTTTAGACGGTTAAGCGCCAATTAAGTAAGTAAGTAAGTAAGTAATAACGAGAGCTCTAAAAAACCCTGAAGTACTGCCAATCTGTACATTCCATCTGTTGAAATAGTTTCGAAGGACTCAGCGTTAACAAATGCAACGAGACTCAAGCCTCGGGTCAGGTTAAGCGCAGACCATGTGGCTATGGTAGTACAGTGTAACCAAATATTGGGCGTATAGACTTCCTTATTTGCTAGCTAATTTACTTTGATGGGTCTTCTAGAGCCGCAATAGAGGTGGAAGGTTGGCGCATGCTGCACAAATGGCACACGAGGCGAAACACGTTTACTCCGATAGTTCCAATGTAATGGAATAAGTAGGTTCTGCGGTGTACTGCACAGATCTGGAAATAAATAAATTCTGCAAGCTGCCCGATCACTGTAGCGGTTTTCACAAGAAAGTAGTAGCAATGACTAAAGCAGTAGAAACACTGGAGGAATAAGCTTAAGCTGCATCTGCGTCAACGCCTAAAAATTGGAATGTAAGAAATCCCTATGCAAAACCGGGAATAAGAGAAACATATCTATATTAGGTCCCTGCACATATGGAATAGAAGGATATGAAAAAATCGAAGAGCGAGCTAAAGGTTTGATCAGGATCTATATTTTGGCAAGCATGCAGCCGCAATTGTAACTAAAGTCCAGATCCGCAAAAAAATCCTCAACTCTCTTTCAGGCACCACTTGTGACAAAAATAGAAAAACGCTCATAACCACCAATCAAGCAACTGGCCAGCTGCTTTTATTTAGGGGATGTCTTTTAAGGTCCTCAGAAGAACACCTTCACAGTGGGGCGAGAGTTTGGAATGCTGAACAAACAGTTTCCACTGTATATCCAGAAAGCTATGCATCACAGCGCACATCTGACTTCAGATAACCCGACTCCAAGCAACTTAAGAAGTCTAAAACAAGCATGGTAACGCTCCCAAAGACATCCATATAAAGGCATCGGGCATAACCCGTTCTTAAAGATACGAGGATTGCTATTTATATTTTGAGCCTTAGCAACATTAATTGTTTGCCGGCGCCATCTGACGTTTTCAGTTGAAAGTTTGACGTTTTTAAGCATAACCTTCTTCAAAAAATTTTGACATTTGAGCACAACTTGTGTGGTTTACAGTAACTTAAATATTGTATCTCAGCGAGAAAATGAAATTAACTGGTGAAAATTCTCGTGCGATGATATTTTACGACTTTCGACGTGGATTATCAAGACAGTAATGCTTTGAACAACTTACTTCCACTTTTGGTGATAAAGCCCCATCCTTAGCCACTGTGAAACGCTGATACAACGAATTCCATCGTGGCCGCCGTTCGCTCAGGGACGAAAGATGTGAAGGTCGTCCAAAATCAGTTGTTGCGCAACAAAACATTGACGCTGTGCGCGAATTTATATTGAAAGATCGTCATACGACTTACCGTGAGATTGAGGCATCTCTGGGCATTAGTATGACGAGCATCAATAAGATATTGCATGAACATTTAGCTGTGAAAAAATTTGTTCGCGTTGGATCCCGCATAATTTGACAAACTCTCAATCCTCAATACCTCAATCGGAGTGGAAAAAGTGTTACGAAAATTTGTTTGAATGCGTGCAATAAAGCCATTTTCGATATTAAATTACTGTATTTTCATTACTACGGTCAAAAAATATATATATACTTCTTTATATAAAAATGATCTGGGCGAAAATGAAATTCATTTAGCCATGCCCGTCCGTCCGTCTGCCCGTAAACACGATAACTTGAGTAAATTTTGGCCTATCTTAATGAAATTTGGTATGTAAGTTCCTGGGCACTCATCTCAGATCGCTATTTAAAATGAACAAAATCGTATTATAACCACGCCCACTTTTTCGAGATCGAAAACTTCGAAAAACCGAAAAAGTGCGATAATTCGTTACCAAAGACGGATAAAGCGATGAAACTTGGTAGGTGGGTTGACCTTATGACGCAGAAATTTTGGACAATGGGCGTGGCACCCCCAACATTTAAAAGAAGGTAATTTAAAAGTTTTGTAAGCTGTAATTTGGCAGCTGAGTATGTAATGTTCAGTTACACCCGAACTTAGCCGTCCTTACTTTCTTTTAAACTATATTTATGTTATTTATTTGACTTTAACCATGTCCACTAATTAAGTAGTTAATGTGTTTTATGTATGCTACTCAAAAGATTGCCTTATTTTAATGCCAATGAAATCCACCTTTATATTTGAGAGTGCAAAAATTTCAAAGCGGCTTGCACGCGAAAGCAAAGCACAAAAGCTACTTGTTCGAAAAAAAAAAATAAAGAAAAATTATTGAGAATCTGCTAGTACTAATGATTATGTAATAAAATATAATAAGTTTTCAATCTGACAATTGCATTTGTGGTTGGAAGTGTTGTAGCAAAGATCATGTAGAACAGAGACAGCTAAACGCAAAACAGTAAATGCGGCCTTTGACTGTCATACTGCCACTTAGATATATTTTTTTGCACATATATACTTACCAAGCTATTATTATTATTATAATATACTCATAAATTGATTAGATTCGCACAGCTGCTAATTACATATGCAAAATGCATTTGCATATTGTCCAACGTTAAACACAACTACATGCACATTAGCAAATAATAATTTGGTACTCTTGAACAAATACTAAATCCAATATAAAATCATATTTACCGATTTCGTACAAAATTTGTTTGTATGTTTACGTTGTCCTTTCTTTTTTAGCGTGTTTGGCATTTTAAATTCATTTCAGCTTCGATGACTTTCGTTTACCTTTGCTTTTGCTTTGTTGCTATTTTTTTTTGCACTTAAATAAATTAAATTGTCAATGATTTGCAAACAACCGCAAAAAGTAAACAGCAAAATAAGCAAGTAAACAAATGTTTTGCAAAAGGTAATGAAAAAAAAAATTATATACATATATATTAGAGCGGGTCAATTTGTATGGATGGATTTTTTTGATCTTTTAATTAATATATTATCATTTTTAACAAATTTGTTATGGAACATTTTTATCTTTACAGCTAAAATAAGTTCAGAATATTTCCAACAACTTTCGTTCAGAAAGTTTTTCTTTTTTCGAATTCGTTTTAGTAGAAAAAAATTTAAAAAAAAACCTATATATACAAGTAATAACCAAGAAACCATAATTTTTGTAATTTTATGTAATTTATATAAAAAATTATTTTTTTTTACTTAGAATTGACCATTTTAACGTATTTTTCAAAATAAAAGTAATGTTATGTTATTTCATTTTAAAATATTTTTTGCTCTCCATTCGTGGTTGTTTTTCACGACTTTCTGCTGTAACAGAGATAACACCTTCACGTTTTTTTTTTTCTATAACACGTTTGGAAACAGATGTTAACAATTGTACATATCTTCCTGTTCCTTGTTTATGCATTGGAATATTAGGATCATCTAGTTTTGGCTCATCATAATCTAAGAATTGTACCAAGTGTTCGTATGGAATATTTCTTGTGAATGCCGGTTCAGATAGTAAATTATCGTCATTCAGATCAATCATATCAGTATAAGCTGAAGCATTAAAATTGATATTATATTTTTTGTAAACTCTGAATTTAGTTGGATCAAGTATTTTTTTTGGATAGTATAAAATTTGTTTGATAGCTCTATCAGGTATGGCTTTTCTATCATCAAATAACATTGTTAATAAAATGTTTTCTGGATGAGAGTAATATGAATTATTTTGGATTACACCATCTACAATATTAAGTAAATTACGTGGTAGGTATCGTGCTAACGAATAAACTTTGATAAAAGTACACTGCCTTATATAACAGAATTATAGTATTTTACATTAAAATACATTGGCGCATAAATTCTAATAATATAAACTGCTAGATTTTTCAAATTTTCGATTGGTGTATTAATTGTAGTATATGTAATGTACGACTGGTCCTGCTTTTATGTTAGCTAAATCAACTGAAATAATATCTTTTGAAATTGCTTTGGCCATTTCATATAAATATTTAATATCTCTAGATAATTCTCTTTCTTGTTCATCACTGACCATACAACGCATATTTTCCAATGCTATTTGTTCAAAATCACTTACAACCTGAAAAATAAATTTCTTAGATCAGCTAAAATTATTATAATTTTCCTATTTTGATTTGATTGCAAAAATATTATAAAATAATTTTAACAAATGCATACCTGAAATTTTTCACAGCCTTGAATGTATTTGAATATTTTCCCACTTGCTGCTCTTGGTCAACTCGTGACTGTTTTATCTAATGCTCTGAATAAATATAAATGACAAAATGGTAATTCTTTGAAATGAAGCAAGCATATAAACCAGTGCAGTGGTCTATTTAAATGCTTTTCAAAAAGTCTTATAGCACCATTTTCTATTCCAGTATTAGCTGGTTCTCCATCGCTGCATATGCCAATTAATTGATCTATTGACAGTTTTTTGCTATTGAAAAATTCATTTAATTTTTATATCTTTCATGAACATGAAATGGTATATTAACTTTGGTGCGATGTTTGCAACGTTGAGAAATATAGAAGCTAGACTCACCATTAAGTATACCGAATTGATCAGGCCGACGAACTGAGTTGATATAGCCATGTCTGTCTGTCTGTTTGAACGCAAACCAGTCCCTCAAATTTTGAGATATCTCAATGAAATTTGGCACAAGGATGTATTTTTGTATTATATTAGACATTTGTCGGATCCGGTAGGATTGAACCACTATAACATATATCTCCCATACAACCGATCGTTCATATAAGATGATTGTGAACATTCCTGCCGCAATTTAGAAAGTATAAACGTGAAACTCGGTGATATATATTTTAATATATCATAGAACATAGAAGAGTTTCTGAAAAAATCACTTTGATCGGAGCTATATATACTATATATCCCATACAACGGATCCTTCAGATATAAAGATTTTTAGCCATTTCTCCCTCAATTTCCAATATAAAAACGTTAAACTTGGCGATATTTATTCCAATATTTCATAGAAGATTTCTTGAAAAAATCACTTTGATCGGAGCTATATGTATATAGTATATACCTATCCCATACAACCGATCGTTCAGATAGAAAGATTTTTGGCCATTTCTCCCTTAGTTTCCAATATAAAAACGTGGAACTTGGTGATATATATTCTAATATATCACAGAAGATTTCCTGTAAAAATCATTTAGATCGGAGCTATATATAATATATATCCCATACAACCGATCGTTGAGATAAGGGGTTTTTTGCCATTCTTTATTTTATATTTATCTTAAAAATCGTTTAGGTATGTACATCTGTTCACTATATATTTCCAATATTATACATCCGATTATTTGGAGATTACGAACGGGATAAGATTATTGTTCAGCCCCATTCATGAAAGACATGAATTCTTCGGCACAGCCGAAGACAGTCCCGTCCTTACTTGTTTTATGATAGATTTGTGTGCGGATATCCTTGTCTTGAGTTTTGTTTTTGTAGTACCTTCCCGTCGCCATTGCAAGGAATCTTGTATACAATATCTGATTGTTCCTGTGTTGAAATTTTATCCTTTAGGTTACTGAAAATGTTCCGTAGTGTGTTGTCATAGGTGAAAGCTGCCCGCACGTTTTCTTTGTCATACATGTTCGAATATCTTATTCTTTCTGATAATCTCGGGCCATATATTGCAGACTTGTATATATTGACGTCTTTAGCTTCTTTATTAACGCCATCATTGGGTCGGGAACAATAATCGGTTAGCTCTGTGGGAAAGTTGTTGTTTTCCAAGATCTTTTTAATAATAATAATGTTTTTCTCATGGTAAATATTGTCGCTGATGGACAAAACTCGTTTGACAACATTGTTAGCAGTATTCAAAATAAGTCTTTTTTCATGTTGTGAGTAAAAATGTATGAGCCTCCCCGAGGCTGTTGGTTTTTGGTACCAATCTAAGGTTTAGAGATTATTCCTCCTGATGACTAAGGTATTCAAGAATGGTATTTTCCCGTCTTTTTCTATTTCCACTGTGCATTTTTATGGATCTGTGATATCCATTGAATGTATTTTAAGTACAAGGATAAAATATACGAGCAACGGTCAGGAATGTCAATAGGATCACAAGCTTCACCTGTAATAGCGGATATCGTGACGGAAGAATTGTTAACCAGATTTGAGACTGAATCGGTCAACAAACCACGATTACTAACAAAGTATGTGGACGACTTATTCGCTATAATAAGAACGGAAGATACGAATATAACGCTGAATACACTCAATGGATATCACATATCCATCACATTTACAGTGGAGATAGAAAAAGACGGGAATATACCATTCATGGATACATTAGTCATCAGGAGGAATAATTTCTTAACCATAGATTGGTACCAAAAACCAACAGCCTCGGGGAAGCTCATACATTTTTACTCACAACATGAAAAAAGACTTATTTTGAATACTGCTAATAATTTTGTCAGACGAGTTTCGTTCATCAGCGACAATATTTATAATGAGAGAAACATTACAATTATTAAAAAGATCTTGGAAAACAACAACTTTCCCACAGAGCTAACCAAGAAAATAATTCGCCATTATTGTTCCCGAACCAGTGATGGCGTTAATAAAGAAGCTAGAAACGTCAAGATATACAAGGCTGCAACATATGTCCCGTTAGCTTTAACGTATGACAACACCTTACGGAAAATTGTCATTAACCTAGGATAAAATTTCAACACAGGAAAAATCAGATTATCGCGAATTGTTCACATGTCTACCGCAACCTGATTTGGAACAACAAATATTCGTGACATTTTTTACCCATCCACACAAATATAAAGGCTTCTTCTTCGTTTTAAATATAATTGTAATGCTGAGATGACCACGCCTATACGTATTCGCCGTCTATTACTTTGTTGTTTTGAAAGTTTTTTGTTTACAATTACGGTTCTTTCAATTGTTTATACCTCTGTTTAGATTACCAATCGCTGTTTCATTTTATAATTGTTTTGTTAAAAGTTAGTCTTGCAAGTGCACCTTAAGATGTAAGTTGTGTTGATATGATATATGTATTGTAACGAATTTGCTGCAAATCCTCTTATTTGCAACCCTCTGCTAAGTTCGTATCGCTAAACTGTTGAATAAATAACTCCAATATTTAATAATGCAAAATGGCCTTTATTCAAGTACTTCACAATAACACTTGTACTTTGCAACGAATAGCTTACTTAATAACCAAACTGATTGACAGCTCAAATGAAGCTCTACTATTAAAAATAATACTGCTATAGCTCGCTAGATAGCGCCTAATCCAAATCTCAAATCAAACTGAGTTACTTCTTACTCGCCTGCCCGGCTTTTATAGTTTACGCTGCATACTTCTAGGCTCTTCGATTTCCAGAAGTTACTAGTTAGTTTCGGCTACAAAATCGCCAGCCACAACTACGTGCACAAATTATTGCTCTCTCTTGTGACAACTCAGATAAGATATATGCATGTGTTTGTGCATTGCCGCTCCGCTGCTCGTATACGTACATATGTGTAGACGTAATTATTTATTCGTTTATATAGATACATATTGATTGAATTATTGATGTGAATGTTTGTAGTTTACAGTCTCTCGCGCATATATAGGCGTATAAGTAAATTCATCTGTGTGTGACATCTTTCGGCTGCCTTATATATGTGTATACATGATTTGATTATTGACGTAATTACTGCTTATCGTGGCCTTGGCATCGCCTTAGTGATGGTATAACTTACTGATGTTAATATCCGTGACACTGCCCTCCACCTAAGTCTGATCGTCCCGATCAGACAAATCTCCCGATCTAAACGTTGCCAGCCTTTCCAAATGGACCACTTTCATTTTGGTTCGTGGTTTACCGATGGTTTGTATGCGGTACACTACATCGTTGATCCGTTTTACAACTTTTTATGGGCCTTCCCAATTACATTGCAATTTCGGGGACAAACCTTTTTTTCGTTGCGGGTTGTATAACAGCACCAAATCTCCTTCCTGAAAACCTTCTGAATTAATTGCTTTATCATATCTGGCTTTCATCTTGTCATTCATAATCTTTGTTCGTTGCCTCATCAGATCATGTATTTCTCTTAGCTCTTCTTCCAAATCACTAGTGGATTTCCTGACATTTCTCTCCGCATTGGCATCTATCCCAAACTTGAAATCAGCTGGCAGTCTAAGGTCATTGCCAAAAATTACTTTTGAAGGGGTTTGGCCCGTTGTCTCTTGCACTGCTGATCGGTAAGCCATCAAGAATAATGGTATGCGGGTATCCCATTCTTTATGGTACTTGTCCACTACTTTCCTTAAGTGCTCCTCCAATGTTCTATTGAATCGTTCTATCATACCATCGGATTGAGGATGCAATGCAGTTGTCCGTGTTTTTCGATTGCCCAATGACTTACACATTTCCTGGAACACAGCTGATTCGAAATTCCTGCCTTGGTCAGAATGTAACTCCATTGGTAAACAATACCTTGCAACCCAATTGTTTATAAACACTTCTGATACCGTTTCCGCTTCTTGATTTGGGATTGGGTATACCTCTGGCCATTTGCTGAAATAATCCATAACCACCAGTACATATTTGTTTCCGCCGTTGCTAGCAGGAAATGGACCGGCGACGTCGATAGCGATCCTTTCAAATGGCGCACCTGAGTTATATTGCTTCATCTGGCCATGACTTCGTGTTCTGGGCCCTTTCGCTCTGCTGCAAACCTCGCAATCCACTCAGTGACCGACTGACGGCAACCAACCCAATAGAATCTCTGTTTAACCTTCTCGAGCGTCTTAGTGATTCCAAGATGACCTCCGCTTGGACCATTATGCAGCTCGCTGAGCACATCAGGAATCCTCTTTCTGGGAACAACTATCAGTTTATTCTTGTATTTACCATCCTCACTCTCCCATACTCGATGAAGGCAACCGGATATCAATTCTAAACTGTTCCACTGTGCCCAATGTGACTTCGCAATGGGACTCTCTGCTGACATCTCTTCTCTGTTTGGTCTTTCATTTCGTTCAAGCCCTTGCATAACACGTGACAGATCTGCATCTTCTAGCTGGCACTTTCTTAGCTGTTCCTTGCCCATTCATCTGTACATGTTATAGTCATTAGCCGGACATCTATAATGTCTTCTTTAGCCTCGGCTTTTGAACAGTGCTTGCATTCCAAACTACATGGTCTTCGTGACATTGCATCGGCATTTCCATGGGTACTACCTTTTCGATGCTCAATGGAAAAGTCAAAGCTTTGTAGTCGCTCGATCCACCGTGCCAATTGTCCTTCTGGATTACGAAACTGCAGTAGCCATTTTAAAGCTGCGTGATCTGTCCTGACACGGAATCGCTGGCCGTAGAGGTATTTGTGAAAATGTTTAACGCACTCTACCAATGCCAACAGCTCTCTCCGCGTAACGCAGTAGTTCCTTTCTGGTTTTCCAATCGAACGGCTGTAATATGCAACTACCTTCTCCTGTCCATCGACCAGTTGTGATAAAACGCCTCCTATAGCATATCCACTCGCATCTGTATCTAGAATAAATGTTGCTCCTGGAATCGGATATGCTAACATTGGGGCAGTGCACAAACGCTCCTTCAATGTTTGGAAAGCCACTTCTTGCTCCTTCTTCCATTCAAAAGCTTTATTTTTTCTTGTAAGCTCATGGAGGCTATGGGCTACGCTGGAAAAATTTTGTACAAATCGGCGGTAATATGTGCACAGCCCAAGGAAACTTCTTAATTCATGTAGGTTCTGTGGTCTTGGCCAATCCTTTACAGCCTCTATCTTTTCGTTCGCAGTGCAGATGCCCTCTGTCGTTACCTTGTGACCCAAATAATTTACTTCCTTTTTAAACAGCGAACACTTTTTGGGACTTAACTTCAGACCAGCGCCAGCTATTCTTTGGAAAACTTCCTCCAAGTTCTTAAGATGTTCATCGAAATTCTTGCCCAATACGATGATGCCGTCCAGGAACACCAAGCATGCTTTCCAATGTAGACCCTTCAATACCTGATCCATGAGTCTCTCGAAAGTAGCTGGTGCATTACATAGTCCAAAGGGCATTACTGTAAATTGCCAAAGACCATCTCCGACGCTGAAGGCTGTTTTCATTTTGGCTTCCTCCTATACCTCCACTTGCCAGTAGCCGCTTTTCAAGTCCAGTGTGGAAAACCATTTAGTACCAGAGAGCAAGTCCAGAGTGTCGTCAATTCTTGGTAACGGGTAGCTATCCTTTTTCGTAACGTCATTCAACTTTCGGTAGTCCACGCAAAACCTCATTTTTCCATCCTTCTTCTTTACAAGTGCTACCGGTGAGCTGCATGTACTAGCTGATGGTTCGATGACGCCGCTGTCACTCATTTCTTGTATGATTTGACTCGCAGCTTCCCGCTTCGCCAGTGGAACACTACGTGGAGCTTGACGGATCGGCCTCGCATCTCCAGTGTCAATTTGGTGTTTCACAACATTGGTGCGGCCTGGTTTGGAACCATCCTGGTCAAATATGTTCGCGTATTTTATGAGCAGTTGTTTTGCCTTACTCTGATAGGCTTCCTCTATCCCATGCGTCCATGCGGTGATATCTTTGAAAGATCAGTATTACTAGATGCAACGTATTCCTGGAGCTGTTCACAGTTAATAACTATTTCGGCCTCTTGGCATCTTCCCAAAATAGCTCCTTTGGTCAAATTGAATGGTGACTTGAACTCATTGAGTACTCTTACCGGAATACGTCCATCTTGTTTTGTCATAGCCAGGGTTTTTCCTACAAGTATGTTCAGTGCTGATTTATTTGCTGCTTCGACAACCCACAATTTGTTGTCCCACAATCTCCATCAACCTTTGCCCAGATGACTGCTTTGGATTTTGGTGGTATTCGCTGACTCTCTTCCACCAGCACCCGTTTACTGCTGTAGCCTCTCTCGTAGCCGAAATTAAGTGGTACATCCATGTTCTTATATCGCATCGTCTTGCTTTGCATGTCGATCTTGATGCCCTGGTCGATTAAGAAGTCCACTCCAATTATGATTTCATCAACAATCTCTGCCACTATAAAATTGTGTACTACCGTGACGTTCCCAATTGCGACTTCACATGATACTTCTCCTAGAACCGTGCTGTCTTCTCCAGTGGCTGTACGCAATCTTGCTCCATGCAATGGTCTTATCTTCTTGTTGACTAAATCCGCTCGAATGATGGAATGAGATGCACCCGTATCTACAGTCAGTAAACGTTCCTTTCCATCCACATGTCCTCCGACAGTAAGATTGTTTGACCTTCTTCCAATTTGCGAGATAGAGATTATGGGGCATTCAATTGAGGGAGCCAGCTGTCGCCCCTCGCGGCTGACTCGCTTTAGTTTAACGATTGAGTGGATTTGGAGATTTGCTCGTCTCCTTCAGCTCTGCGTTTACGGCCACCCACATTGTTGGAACTATTGGAATTGCTACTGCAATGACGTGCAATGTGACCTGGGTTACCGCACTTGAAACATTTCATAACTCCGGCATTTTTCTGTTGTGATCCCTTCAGAGCTTCCAAAATTGTATCTACCCACTCCGGCCTTTCTACTTCCACACGATGAGCTTTGTATGCTGGTTTACTCAATAATGACGCCGTTTCCTGAGTCAATGCATGGGATACCGTTTCAGAAAATGTTTGCTTTGGGTTCGCGTATGTGGCTCGCTTCGTTTCGACGTCCCGTATGCCATTTATAAAGCTCTGAATCTTCACTCTTTCCGTGTATTCCACGGGTGCATCCGCATTTGCAAGATGAGCCAATCTTTCAATGTCCGAAGCAAACTCCTGCAAAGTCTCGTTAGCTTTTTGGTAGCGGTTTTGCAATTCTATTTGAAATATCTGTTTCCTGTGTTCGCTTCCGTATCGCCGTTCTACAGCAGCCATCAATGCGTCATAACTGTTCGGTTCGTACTCTGGAATAGTCTGTAAGATTTCGCAAGCTGGTCCTTTCAATGCTACGAAGAGTGCGGCAACTTTATCTTCCACATTCCAGTTGTTCACTGCTGCGGTCTTCTCAAACTGTAGCTTAAAGACCTGGAAAGGAACAGAACCGTCAAAGGATGGTGTTTTTACCTTTGGATTACTCGCTGAAACTGCTGGACGGTTTAATTGTAACTGCTGAATCCGATATTTCAAAGCATCCATCTCAGCTTCCATTTTATCTTGTCGTTCACTAAAACCCTCCAACTGCGATGATATGCGATCCTCTTGCGCTTTCAACTGCTGAGCCAACTGACATATCATATATGTCTTATGTTCTTCCAGTTGCGATGCCATATATGTCTTCTGTTCTTCCAGTTGAGATGACATTTGCGACGACATTTCTGAAATACGCGTTTCTTGTGCTTCGATCTTTGATGTTATTTCTGACGACATTTCTGCAATATGCGTCTTCTGCTCTTCCAGTTGTGATGACATTTGTGACGACATTGATGCTACTGTCGATGTTTGTGCAGATATTGCAGCCAATATCATGTTCAAGTCTGTGCTCGTAACTGTCTGCGATGTTTCGTTTTCCTCTTCAATTTTTGTTGTCTCCTCGCCATCAAGATGAAAGACATACTCTTCCACATCAATTCCTTCTGCTTCCATTGCCTCTCGTAGCCGTGCCTGAAGTTCGAGTTTAACGCCGCTTGTATTCAATCCACGGCTCTCCATCTCTTTCTTCAGTTGCTGGATCTTCAATTCACTGAACTTTGCCATGTCCTTGTTGTCTTCTGGAATTTATTCAACAATCCCACTTCTGACACCAATTGTAACGAATTTGCTGCAAATCCTCTTATTTGCAACCCTCTGCTAAGTTCGTATCGCTAAACTGTTGAATAAATAACTCCAATATGTAATAATGCAAAATGGCCTTTATTCAAGTACTTCACAATAACACTTGTACTTTGCAACGAATAGCTTACTTAATAACCAAACTGATTGACAGCTCAAATGAAGCTCTACTATTCAAAATAATATTGCTATAGCTCGCTAGATAGCGCCTAATCCAAATCTCAAATCAAACTGAATTACTTCTTACTCGCCTGCCCGGCTTTAATAGTTTACGCTGCATACTTCTAGGCTCTTCGATTTCCAGAAGTTACTAGTTAGTTTCGGCTACAAAATCGCCAGCCACAACTACGTGCACAAATTATTGCTCTCTCTTGTGACAACTCAGATAAGATATATGCATGTATTTGTGCATTGCCGCTCCGCTGCTCGTATACGTATATATGTCTAGACGTAATTATTTATTCGTTTATATAGATACATATTGATTGAATTATTGATGTGAATGTTTGTAGTTTACAGTCTCTCGCGCATACATAGGCGTATAAGTAAATTCATCTGTGTGTGACATCTTTCGGCTGCCTTATATATGTGTATACATGATTTGATTATTGACGTAATTACTGCTTATCGTGGCCTTGGCATCGCCTTAGTGATGGTATAACTTAGTGATGTTAATATCCGTGACAGTATGTTAATTTATGTTTTTAGGTACATATGTTTGTTATAAATACGTATTGTTTTTTGCAGTCCTGATGAGGACTTCAGCTTCTGCTTACTCCATACTGGAAAAAGAAGCGGTAAAGATGGCTTTGATGGTGAATGAGGACAAAACGAAGTACCTGGGGGCCTACTCTGTATTGCGATGCGAAAGAAAAAATACGCGAAATCGCAAAATCGGTACTCTGTATCTAGACATTCGCATGCATATTTCGACATTCGCATGCATATTTCGACATTCGCATGCATATTTCGACATTCGTATTCACATTTTGCCCATTCGCAATTTTTCTCCATTTTCGCATTGCTAGCACTCTGTATAGCGAAAGCGAATGTCAAACAGCATTGATTTTCGCATTTTTCTTGCTACAACTAATAGGCAGTCGCATTGTTCAAATATGTAAGTATTAATTGATGATTTTATAAGTTGATATCCTTATATTCATTGTATATTCTTTTAAAAATATATAGGGCAACTCCAAAGACTAAACAAACACAAAAGCAACAATTTGAAATCCTAGTGGACTTCATGGCAACACACCCAGATTTGGCCAAAGGGTTACTTAAAACGCCCAACACAAAGACAACGGCCAATAATTTATGGAAGAGTGTAACTTCCCAACTAAATGAAAGCCAACCAAAGCAACTCAATAAAAGTCCTAAACGAGATGAATAACAATTTGAAGAACATTTCCAAAAGCATGGGACTTATATTCAAAATAGAAAAAAAAGATAAATTTTGCCAAAGAACAATTTGTCCATAATCAAACGGAATAATAAAAAAGCGACATTGTTAGCGATGCGATAGCGCTACGTGTTCCAATTACCTTTCGCATCGCAATTTTATTTCAAATCGCAATGCCTTTCGCATCGCAATACAGAGTAGGCCCCCTGCTGTCAACGAGCAAAGAGTCAGCGCATATGCGCCTTGGCAACGACGCTACTGTTGGCAGCCATAATTTCGAAATAGTATAAGACTTCGTTTATTTGGGAACCAGCATCAACACCAGCAACATCAACACTGAAATCCAGTGAGGAATCAATCTTCCCAATAAATGCTACTTTGGACTAGGTAGGCAATTGAAAAGTAAAGTCCTCTCTCGGCGAACGAAAATCATACTCTACAAGTCACTTATCGTACCCGTCCTGCTATATGGGGCAGAAGCATGGACCATGACAACAGCAGATGAAGCGGCTTTAGGAGTGTTCGAGAGAAAAGTTCTTCGAAAGATTTATGGACCTCTATGCATTGGCGATGGCGAGTACCGAAGAAGATTTAATGATGAGCTGTACGAGCTATACGCAGACATCAACATAGTCCAGCGAATTAAAACGCAGCGCCTGCGCTGGCTAGGCCATGTTATGCGAATGAAAGATGATGCTCTGGCCAAGAAAGTGTTTCTATCGGAACCCGCCTATGGAAGCAGAGGTGGAGGGCGGCCCCCACTCCGTTGGAAGGACCAGGTGGAAAACGATTTAAACTCCCTTGGTGTGACCAATTGGCGCCGGTTGGCGGAGCGAAGGAGCGACTGGCGCGCCTTGTTGGACGGCCATAACCGTTTAGACGGTTAAGCACCAATTAAGTAAGTAAGTAAGATGATGACTTCAGACTGAGGTCGAAATATTGACATTAAATCAAATAAAAACAAAATAAATTTAATTTATTTAATCCTGCTTTGAGCTCAATAATAACAACAACATGATCACTTAAAAAAAATAAAATCTTAAAATGCCAAGACTAGATGGTAAATTCATATTCACTTGATAACCAAATGCAATAATATCGTGTCCAAGTATATGTGATAAAATGGATTCAGATGATGTAGAAGGATTTGGTTCTTCCATTTTAAATTTAAATACAAAAAGCTGTAAAGAATAAACCATTTTTCGTAAGAAATTTGTTAAAAATTATAATATAGTAGTTAAAAGTTCATTATAAGCTAATTTCTCATTATTTAAGCCTGATATCTCTACTAAAATTCAAAAACACTATGTATATTAATAAAGATTATTTAATGTACGTAAAATACATTTAAAATACATTTATTTTCCTATAATTCTATCAGAAGCTATGAGGATTTTTTGGCCAAATCCTACATTCATATGGCAAAATATATATTTTTCTTAGAATCATCTGTAGATTACGTTTTTGTTCTACTCCTGATGGGAAAAAAATTTGACCCGCTCTAATATTTACGTTTAAGTGTAAAAAGCTACATAAGAACGTTGGACGATGAAAAAGGCTAAAAGCAGAAGCGAACAAAACCAGCGCTACAACGTACAGTGTCATATAGAAAATGAGTCGACTAATAAAAGCGGAAGGAAATAATAAATCCAAGATAATCGATAACTTATCGATGTCAGATCGATAACTTTCTGATAACAAATCGATAATTTTCCGATAAAATTTCCATAAATGCTTGATAGCAAACACACTAACAAAAAATTGATAAAACGCCTGGTTTGGGTTTTAACTTATAGTCTTCTCTCTCCTCTCCTTTTCTTTTACATTTCAACGTTAAAATTAAAGCTGACTGGTAGTTCCCAGGTAAGAAAACTCATTTTTATTTGAATGAAGATCCGTTGCAATACCACATAAATCAATGCTTTAAGTACTTGGGGAATCGCTGAGTGGCGGTGCTGTAGCTTCGAATATAACTAATATCCAGAATTTGGAGCGAACCGAGATTGAAATTCTTTCGGCTGGATTTGGCAAAAGCTGTACACTCAATTATGAAGAGAGTCCATCTCATCTTTTTTCAAGTACGTGCAGCAGAAATGAGTTTTCCAGTAAGTTGAGAGACTGAAATTGAGAAATGAGGCATGAACTTGAATCTTTCTTTGTAAGGCAATAAAGACAGTTCCCTCCAGACTAATAATCACTAGATATAAATGAGCCTTATTGAGCGCAATGCTTATGACAGACCAAATATTATCCCCTTCCGGTAAAAAGAATTTTGATGTACGACAAAAGAATGTGGCTGTCAAGAGAATTTGACACTATCTGCACAAGAGCAGACTTCATATGGCTACCGGAACTTTGAAGTTCTATAATTAGTTTCAACGATAGTTTAACGATTTGGGTCAAGAAATTCAATTGTTCTAGTAATATAATATTTTGAGTTAATCGAAAACGAACTCAGTCACCACCAGTCCACCACAGATAGCACCCCAGTCGAGCGCAGAACTTTGATTGCTGCTTTTCTCTTCGAGGAGATATTAAATTCTCTAACCGCAGCAGCATTTAAAAACATCACATCAACCACGTTTTTATCGCTGCGACTTTCGCTTGAGATACACTGCAGTGATCGGATAACTAGCATCTGCGGCTGACATCGAGCCTTTGATATCGTACGTCTGATAAAAAAAACCCCGCCGTATACATTGCTCCCCAAACTCCATCCTTTCATGAATTATTTAACTGTTCTTTTGCACCTGATTCTTTAAGCAAATTTTTCTTCTGAAATAATAAAATAATTTGTCCTGACTTGAAAAATGTCCCAATATGTAAGAATACATATTAAAAAGCCTGATCAAGGCCCGAGCCGTGGCTGCCATTGCCGCAATATACACTGACAAAATGGTCAGCATCACATTCAAAGCCCAGGAGCGTATTTTTGTCAAATCTTGCCCATGCATCACTTTAAAATTTACCAGGATACAGAAACTTCTATAGTCGCTTACTGGGTCAGTGGAATTTTGTAAGTGTTTGTGTAAAGAGCCAGTTCCACTTAATCCGAAATTCGGATACTACTTACTTAACTGCCGCTTAGCCGTTTAAACGGTTTCGGTCATCCACCATTTTGCGGTCTCTTCTTCATTGGAGCACTGTCTTAGGGTGCATAGGAAATTTGGGAGGAGAAAATCTCAGGCGTCTTAGAGAGCGGCCTGATATAATTTTCAATACAATTCTTGACGGATTCAATTCTTGACGGTTCAGATGGATTTTTTTTATCGGTTTAACGATTTCAATTTTTAGGTCTACTATAGTGGCCCCTTTCAAAAACTCAGCCCCTGGTTAATGGAACATAAACACTGTTCTTTATTTTGGGTGATAGCATTGTGATCGAGAGAAATTTGTTCCAGCTCCTTAACGGAGTTTCCAGTTTGTGGCCCTTACATTTACAGATCATATTAGCACCCATAAGTTTTTCTTTGGGCATCTAATGATTTGTTCCATTAAATTACATTCTCCCATCAAGGGCTTCAATGCGGAAGACTTGTGGTAATCTTTTTCGTTGCCCTTTTGAAGTGATAAGCAGACGCCCTGCATGTTTTGGAGGTTTTAGACGTTTGTTGAGCCTTTGCCGAAACTTTTCGGAACGGATTTCGTATAGCCACGTTGAATATTTTAGGTCATCCAACTCCTTACTTCCGTGGGGAACTTTGCAAGGTCGACCGAGCCTCACATGCTAAATAAACAGGCCTTTATATTGGTGGGAGGGTTTGGAAATTGGGTTGAAAAGTTTGCGTCACACAGCACGTTTGATTTTGTTTCAGAATCAAATTCATATTTCATAAAGTTACCCTCGATATTGTGCGGTAAAAGTTTTGCCTTATCAACCTAGTTCCATAATGAGATCACCTTATTTCTTTAAAGCCTTAAAGAGATAGGCCATTGATGCTCAGGTCGCTGCACGATTATGAACTGCACTATAATCGTGAACCTCTTCCTCAAACCTCTGTAGATATTGCAGTGTCGAGAATTTCCTTTCATAATATTTTGGAGTCAAAATGACTTTGGTTGCTGTTTCCATAACCACTAACTTCAACTTAGGTTATTGGTCCCTTGTGCACAAGATTCGCCTGCTAGAGCAAGGAAAAACGGTGGCGTTGTGTAAATTGACGATTCGGCCACCACTCGAAGTCCAGCCTTGCGTCAGAGTAGTATTTTTTCTTTCAATAATGTTGCAGAAAATTGGAGCTAATTTCATAAACTTGGAAAAATTTATCTAGAAAACTATAAATTTCTCCATACCCAACATCAAAAAAAGGAAAATTTAAAGTTGGGTCATATTATGAATGCATTCGATGTGCACATCTTGGGCTCTAAATACATGCTTATTTCACCGTAATCTAAGGTGATTAATGCACATTTTGTTGTATGCAAAATTTTGTTTAACAAATGTATATTACACTACCACTGTGCGACGTGTAGCTTGAATCAAGCGCGATGTTGGCCAATGTGGCCAGTGCCAGTTGTTGTGGTTGTGGCGGTGGTGAGTTGGAAAAAATCACAGCATACGCGTATACATATGTACAGATTATTTGTGGACAGAATCATGTATGGTAATATATGTAAACTACTGGCAATATCTATATTTGTGCGTGCTCTAAACCTTAATTCCACTTAAATTCAATATGAATTTATCTAATTTAAGCTTAAGCAAAAACCAGTAAAAGCAATAACTTCAACACATGTCAACACAATTAAGGATAAAAATATGCTACCAACATAATAATAAAAATTCAACTCCCATCTTTATTAAACAATGTTGCTTCTGTCTTTAATATCCTTGCATATCTTCAATTCGTTTGCTTAGTAATTTTCTTCTTTTTTATGACGAATAACTTTGCCTCCCATTCTGTGCTATTGAAGTAGACGCTTATGATATTCCAATGTAAACAAATGTCTGCCAATAGTCAAATATCATAAAGTTAACAGGACAGACGAGAAAAAGCATATTTGGCCAAAACAAATAAAATTACAAATATGGTAATGTCTGGCGTATGAGCCAACCAACTCATACTCTAATACAAGACGAATCATTATACAACCATTCATATTTGCAAACCTTATAGTCTTGCATAAAAGCTCATTAGCATAAAACATGAATTTTTACAGTGTGTACATACTCCTTCCCTAAGAAGTGCCATAATTTTTACAGCTTTGGGTATTTTGGAGAATCTATGCATTTTACGGCCTTTTTACAAAGTTCTCGTGTTATTATACTTTTTGCGATTATTTTGCTGAAATTATGAAATATTTATAGAAGTGCTAGATATGGTGAAATATGTTACTCTTTAAGGATTATTAATAAAAAAAAATAACTATTTAGTTTTCCATTGAACAAAGAAATTCAGAAATATGATGATGTGATGTGAGGTGAATGTGATGTAATTAGTATATTACCTTTTTGTGTGGAATGAGTTAGTATATATGAGCAATATTATATTTTTCCCAAGCATATTTCCAATACTTTGATATAACAGTGAGTTGCTCAACATGATGTGATGTGATAAATTTATGTTTTGTATGCATGTTATGATGTAAATCATGTGATGTGCTGGCGCTCAGATGAGTTGATATTTCACAAGTTTCTGAAGTTCTTATTGATAAGTCAATGCAATATTGGATTCATGATGCTTTGATATACATAGATATATTTATAGATGTGATATGTTATAACTGATAAGTGCAGAAAACATAGGGTGCAATGTGTTCTTATGTGAGATTATATGCGTTATAACTTATTTTTTGAAAAAAAAGGCACCAATCATGTGCAGTAAGAGGTACAGTGTGTTGAGATAAATGATATATGATACAAATGATGGGCGGAGAATATACGAGTATACGGTATAAGGAATAACTTGCTGGGAGGTGCATTGTGGTGATATCGTTAGATTGTTAATGTGACACCCTTGGGTGATGAGATGTGAGGTAAACTCGATGTGTTTAAATGTAAATACACACGGCTCATGTTTTGATGTGGTGTGATGTTATTTGACGGGAAATATCATATGATGTATCGAAGAGTAACTCGATAATAACGAAAATTATAAATCGAAATTTAAAGATGTATAAATATATGTACATATGTTAAATAAGCTTACGCATATTAACTCGAATAATCTGTTGTGCTTCGTTAAGGTTTCTTATTGATTTTATTTGGGGAATAGTCCCAATTGGTGTACCACAATGCTCTTGTGTACTTGATTTAAGAGTACCACTAAATGTTGAGAGAAACGCTTTCCTACCTTAAATATGATGCTTTAAAGTGTATCTATCTTTCCTTTTTCAAAAGTTTATTCATTCAATTTTAATCCTGTGACTTAATTTTTGTAGATGTGATATTTGTAATTGATGTGATGTTCCGTAAATGGAAATACAGTATACAAAATGAAGTAATGTAGTTTGATAAGGAATATCACGCTGTTTCTGTCATTGATATGGTTTGATAAAATACTAGACGATGAGTTTAGGAGTGTTGTTGTTGTTAGTGTTGTAGCGATAAGGTTGCTCCCTGAAGGCTTTGGGGAGTGTTATCGATGTGATGGTCCTTTGCCGGATACAGATCCGGTACGCGCTGGTAACACATCACCATTATGTTGCTGGCCCGACCATCTCGGGAACGATTTATATGGCCACAATAAACCTTCAGGCCATCCCTCCCTCCCCACCCCCAAGTTCATGAGGAGCTTGGGGTCGCCAGAGCCTCGTCTGTTAGTGAAACAGGATTCGCCGCCGATAGGTGAGGTTGACAATTGGGTTTGGAGAAGTTATATATTGCGCTGGCAATCTGAAGGGTTGCGCTACACAGCCCCTTGAATCTGGTATTTTAGTTGCATTTTACGACAGCCATACCTACCGCGATTATGTTCTGACCCCCTGATCCGCTGAGGTAGTTTAGGAGTGTCATGATGTGATATGATGTAATTTACTGATTGGTCTCTGGGTAGAAAGTGATTTGATACAAACTCTTACCTACTTAACATGGTGACATTTTCTGAAATCGAATGCTGATTTGACGAGGTTCTGGTTCCCTTTTTTCAAAAATTAGTTATTAAATTTTGACCCTCTAATAATAATTTTCATAGTGGGATGAGATAAAACAAAATGATAATACGGTGTGCAAAGAGAAGATCAAGATTGATTAAGAAACACACGATGTGAGAGATATCTAACGATTTTCGTGTATTGCTGTAGAACTCTAATTAAATACCAATCGTAGGTTCGATGAGATGCGAGAAGATGTGATTTGGAAGTAATGATGGGAAATGATGTAAGTGATTCATAGGTTTCTTTGTGGAAGGTGTTGTGATAGAAACCGTTCAATAGCTTACTACAATTGTTACATTATTTGGGCTCAAAAGCGGATGCTCTTACTTGGTATATGTATAAGACGTTGAAGTCTTTGTTCCATTTTTTCATAAATCATCTCATTAAATTTTTCATCATTAACATGATGCGATTTATGAATATGCGATATTTCATAAATAGAGTACCTGATTGAATGAGAAAAAGTTAAAAAGGTGGTGTAGTACGCATAGGGAAGTAGTGAGATTTGATTAAGCACAATAAAATGATGTAAGTAATAGTGATGTGCGTGTAATATAGTCAAATTCAAATTGGCTGTGCTTTAGAATCATATGATATATTGTGAAGACGATCTGATTAAGAGTGTCATGATGTGATTTAATGTAACTTATTTACTGGTTTCTAGGTAGAATATTATGTGGTATAAAGAATTACTCATCTACTTTTATGTTGATATCTTTTGAAGTTAAATACGGTCTCTTTGATTTGCTATGTGATCTTGTGAAATTTTGTTTCCCTTTATAAAATCCTTAAATTTTATCTCTTCCAAGTGATGTGATATTTTATTAATGAAGGATAATGGATTTGATTAAGCAAAACACGATGTGAGTGAAAGGGATGTGCATGTGATGTGGTTGAATTTAAATAAGGTGTGCTTTACGATCATATGATATATTGTGAAGACAATATTATTTAATTGTCCTTAAGTGGTGCGATGGAATTTATTGACTAGGTTGAAAATAGTGGGCTAAGGGTCACATGTCACTACGTAGTTCGCGAATAACCTTATTTACACCGTGCATTAGTAACTAATTATGATTTGGGAATGTCGTTTTTTACTATGTAAATGAAGGCAGAATGGAAAATAGAAAATACAGTTGCGAATGAGAGGCACAGCGTGGACATCTTTTTTGTCCAGAAGTTTGCAATCTATTACTAGGTTAAACTGACATGATCTATGAAAACAGCCAGGTCTAATCAAAAGGCTGAGATTACGTTGAATGTGATGTGATATTCTAAGTTATCATTCCTTATCAAATCATATCATATTGGATAAAATTATATCATGTATATATCACATCATACACTGCCATATCATATACTCTTATCATATCACACTACGAATATTAAATCATGTCTTGTCGTACAATTGTTTATCTTATTTAATTGCTTTAAATTAAATTTTTAAAAAGATATGTTATCATTCCTGATACTATTGGCATTTGCTATACGTAGAAATTAGGAATTGCATTTCCTACAGCGCATCAATATATCCCATAGATATATCACATGATCCCAACCTAATGCAACATTTCGAAGAGTTCGATGAGTAAAACACTACTAAGATCTTACTTTCGTGGAGAAGTGCAGTCACCTCAGGGCTCACTATTTCATTTCAAATAGCATCAAAAGTAACAAACATCACGTCCTTTCACATCGTGATACAACTCATCACATCACACTATGCGTTGACACATAACTTTACCTCAAATTAAATTACAAACTTCATTCCAAAGTTTTACATCACGAAAGTTGCAAAATTCTTCATTTCGGTCCACTTTTTTTCATATAATATATGTATTTAATCAATATTATTCACATCGCATCACATGTAAAAATATCACACGGAGCTAAAATAAAATTAATATTTAATGCACCATTTTCACAGTCTTTTTTGCCATTATATTTATTATCATATATGTTTAAATTAAATTGTTAACAATGACAATATAATATCTCTATTATACATACTTACATTTAGTAAATTTTTGATTCTCTTTTAATTACAAATCCATTATAACGCCGTTATCTGATATGGCTTGAATTGTTTTATCTTTTGTTTTTTATTATTTAGTTAAAATATCATTTGCCAAATATTTGTTCACTAAATACGAAATAAAAAATAAACAATAATTGTGAGGCAGACGTAAAAAAAAATGAAACTAAATACAACAAACATGATTGTGATTAATAACATTTTAATGCAAATTTGAATATTTGAAAAAAAAAATAAAATAAATAAAAAATTAAAACATTTCTCTGCAGTTTAACATCTAATATTACAGTTAAAAAAAAATAATAAAAGCCATTATGGCTGATTTTTTATAACTAAAATAGATATTACTTAAATCTAAAGAAAAAAAATACCGTAAATATTTTTTTTTGGTTTATTCGATTATTGAATTTTGGTTATAATGGAAAGGTATACTGTGATAATTTTAAAACCGCCGACACTAATTAAAAAAACCGCTGCCACAACAATAACATCAACATAGGCACTCGATAAATAAAGTTTTACATGCAAATGTTTTGATGCAACAACAGAAAGATTTTTAACAAATATGAGATGCAATAGAGACCAAATGTTCACGAGAGTTGTGGGAAACTACCAGTTTCGTTAATTACATAACTGCCGAACTTTAACAGGCGGCGTTCAGTAAGACACGGTTAAGTTTGGTTTTAACTCGATAAAAGTGAAGTTCGGTGAGATATAGTGAAATGAGAATTTGAATTTCTGATGTTAGTGGTGAATAAAGGTCACTTTTATACACAGTATTTGCATTATTAAAAAATATTAAATTCGTCAACAAATAAAAGTTGATTTTATAGTTGATTCGCATGGTAGAAGGTGTTTGATAAAAAACAATAGGTATATTGGAAAAGAGCACACGCTAGTCTGCCTAGAGAAGGCTGAATTTCATGAGGTCACTCAAACCTCAAATACATAAAAAAAATATATTAAATGGAGTGCACAAATACACACATACATATACCTTGGAGTGACAGAAGGGCAGTAGGGTTCCATATCAAGAGAGTGTGTACCGCGAGAGCGAGACGGCCTAGCCTATCAGTATGCGAGGGATAAATTGATGAATTGCAAACAAGCCGAAAATAGTTTCTGGGCCACAGCAAGTAAAGGTACTTAGATTATTCCCACAGTATGGTGGGCGATCCAAATAATGTTTTCGAACATTCGAATCAAATAATAGTTTCAGCGGTAGTTGGGCTGATAACGGAGCATACCAGATTCATATCTAGTAAAAACTTCCCATAACACTATACTAAACCTGAGTGGTTTTTTCAGATACAACAACAACAAACTAACCACTCCCATGGCGGTATAGGCGATTTATAGTAGCCAAACTTTTGCCGTGATCAAGGACTATATAAAGCAGTGGATAGATTTGAACGGCATCAGCGTTTGGAACCTGCTGAGCTGCATTATGAAAGTGGATGGGACCAGTTGGGTGACTCAGTGATGAGGCAACGGGAACGTACAGGTAGCGGAGTCGAAGGCATACGACTACGCAATAATTGTAATGTTTATTTCCCTTTTTCTGTGGGTGCTCCTCTAAGGGTAGTTTGTGGTAATCTACAAAGATAAATCAAAAACTCGGTATAGTGCCAGATCATTCTTTGGGCACCCTTTAATATTTATATATTTGCATGCTTAAGATGCCAATTGAAAATATTCTTTTAACTACCGGCACTGCCGTAGACTGATTTAAGGGGTTTAAGCGCGCAATTAGTGGCTTCCCAAACCCTGTTTTGAGTACCACCTACGTGTGGTGAATTCTGTTACAAATATGCGTTTATTATATACATATTTGGTAGGTGAGTTAGTAGCGGACACAAGTTTCTCACGGAATTAGAAAGTGGGAGGCGAAATGGCCTAGAAGGTTTAATATTGTCGTATTAAAGCGTTGCCGAGATGGTCGGTCTTGTACTTTAATGGTGCTTCTTACGGGAAAGTACCGGATCTATAACCAGCAGAGGACCATCAACATCGACAACATTCCCCAAAATCTTCGGGGAATGTTCTTATCGCCACAACAACAGCAACGTACCGTTGTTTGGGCTAAGTGTAAATGCACTTTTAAGCCACAAAGATAGCTTCTGAAGTCATAAGGACAAAGAGATATTTTTCAAATAAACAGGCTGCCAGGAGGAAAACCAGTCTAAAAAGCATCCTCTCCATCATTCTTGGTAGAGCGGTCAAATTAACAGAAAAGACATCCCTTCCAACCACCCTACAAAAACTTCTGGATTTCTTTCCAATGCGGTAATTGGAGTTATATTGTTGTCTCTAATATTGTCTACAAATAAACTTCCTAGCCGCACTTTTGCAGTTAAACAATGCCCATACTGGATAACTACTATCCTATAGGAGGGCTCTACTATTGAGAGGCATATACAGGAGAATCACTTTAACTAAGGCATAATCACTAGCATAAATAAATTTTGTTCGAACTGGAGATGAAAATGGTCGTCAACGGGGCGCACCAGTTGATTCTTCGTTTGGTTAACTAACGCCAATTGATCGCACCAAGGGAATATAAATCGATTTGCACCCCTTCCAGCAGACTGGGGGCCACTCTCTTCCCCTGCTTTCATTTGCGGGATCCGATAAAAATTCTTTCTTAGCTGGACGGCGAATTTCAGTAGCAAACCGTAGCAGGTGCATTTGAATTCGCTGGACTATGTTGATGTCTGTTTAAAGCTAGTAAATTTTCTTCGTTACTCAACGTTGCCAACGCTTAGAGGTGCGTAAGTCTTTTGAAAAAAATCTAACCTCAGCACAAGTCGAATAAACTTTGAGCTGAGGTAGGGCCTTTATGGGAAATACTGTGGAGACGGCGTGCTTCGTCAAAAGTCCGAAATAGCTGCTATACCGGCATATATATATTTCGTTTTGTGTTTGATTTATAATTAGGAAAATTTGAAATAAAAGCAACAACAATTTAACAACTATACATTTGTTGCCAACTAATTTCAAAAAGCGTTCTTCAAAAATATACCAACCAACAAAAGTATAAAAAAAGCAAAACGTAAAACACCAGAAAGGGAATGTAAAAAAAATATTTTACTTCAAGGAGCAATATACAGACACTGTCTGAGAATAAAAGGAATTATCATACCAAAACAATTTAGGCACTTGAATGTTGTAATTTTGCTAATAGAGACTTGACTCAAGTGCTTGCGATAGCGGTTGCACGTGTGTAAGTGTATGTGAATATGTTTGTTATGCCGTTGCAAATTGCAATTGAGTTTGTATATGTAAATAGCATTATTTTCTGCCAAGTGCACATGCACTCACATACAAACACGTACATACATAAGTGGAAGTCAAGTAAATATCGGTACGAAATATCTTTTGGGCAATGTGCCCAAAAAGTCCTGAACGTAAACAAGTAATAACAGAGAAATAAGCTAAAAAAAAAGAGCAACCAAAGAAAACCGCCAACCATTACCGTCAGTCCAACTACCGACCAACAAAATATTCATCCAACCAAAACGGTCAACCAAGCAAATGACCAAACCATACAAATACAAATTAGTGTAATAAACCGTTTCATAAAATTTTTCGGTTAACAAATATATGTATTTGATGTTTATATACGTATGTATGTATGTTTATAGTACACTGCTAAACATTTATTTTCTATGGAATAAATAGACGTGATAAATACGCTTGAGGATAATACTCTAATTTTAACTGTATTAGGCATGTAAGGAATCACTGTAGGCGTTAAAATTGTTCGAGTGCCGAATATTTAGGAAAACTAATAGTAGCGAAAGCCAAAACACAATTTTAATTTCGGAGACAAATGGCTCCTCATTTACGGAACAACTCGTTTTTCGGTTTTCGATCTTAACTAAAAACAAGGAAGGAAGTTTGTCAAAAATGTTATATATATAAAAAGTGGGCGTGGTTTTCATCCGATTGTCAATAACAATCTATTCTGGGTCCAGATAAACTAGTGTACCAAATCTGGCGAAGATATCTCAATTCGTGTTGACGGACAGACGGACGGACGCACAGTGTTTCGTGTAGAACAAGCTAGCTGGACAAAAAAAAAGTTCTTATTCCAAGAAAAGTGTAATGAGAAATGAAAGAAAACGAAATGAAAATAACGGGTTTTTTGCTTTTTTTGATATTTTTGCTCATATATATTGAGTAATTGAAGTAAGAAGGCAGGAGTTGCCGTAAAATGCATTGATTAATTTGCAAAATTCTTGTTGAATATTAAGATTCATATTTCTTTTAAGTGAACACTTTTACATAATTTTTTTGATGGATTCTAAGCTCGAAGGTAAGTAAAATTTTTTAATAGTAATTCCTTCGCAATAAGAGTATTTTCAATATATTTAACATTCCGTTATTAAGAAGAAAAGGTATTTTTTCTCTATATTTTTAAATTTAGGAACAAAGAAGTTACATGCATCCGCCGACATCCGGGCTAAATTTTACATATGTTATAGTCGCAAGTATTCTCTAATAGTCGAAAGAAAAAACCATTGCGAATTCTTTGCACATCTATTTTAAATTTTTTTTTCCTGACTGGTACTATAAAATAATTTTGTAAAAATTGTAGTGCCAGGATAAATACTCAAATAAATACAAAATATGTATGTACATATGTACAGCCACTCACATAAATAAGTAGACACATCTTTTTGGATAATTCTTACAATTTTCGCTTTCGCAAATTTATTTTAACTAATTTCCCATAAGAAAATTTTTCACGATCTATAACAAAAACTAATTATAATTAAAAAAATTTACGAATTTCCATAAAAAATTTTAATTTTTTTTTCAGAATTTTTAGAATTTTTTAGAGTATTGAGATTTGTATTCCATTCAATTTAAGTACAATAAAGTAATATTCTTAAGTCCTTTAAATTTTTTTGGATCTATGTCACTTATTCACATGAGTTACTGTATATGAAATAAGGAAATGTATGCATATGAAGTAAAATTTTAGAAAAAAATAAAAAAAAGAACATATGGCTGAAAAAAATGACGTAGTTGTAATAAATTACTGCATATGAAACGGAAAATCTCATAAAATAATTTTGTCCAGCTAGCTTGTTCTACACGAAACACTGTGGGACGGGCGGATATGGCTTAATCATACATTTTCGACATTGATGATTCTAATATATGGAAGTCTATATCTATCTCGATTCCTTTATACCTATACAACCAACCGTTATCCAATCAAATTTACAATACGATGTGTACAAGTACAGCTGGGTATAAAAAGAAAGTTTAGGCTTGCTTGAACTGCCTGGCCCATGAGGACCTCACATAGACTAAATGAGTCCGTAGTGTTACCAGAAGTTTGTTTTAACGACCAAACTGAAAAACCCTATCAAAAACCAGGACCTATGTTATAAAATAACTCCGTACTCTTGGCAAATACCAGACGCTTTCTAGGAATTAAGCCACTTGCTGCTCCTAGATCTGACAGCTCCGTATGACACGAGCACAAAACGTGCTCGATCGTTTCCTCCTCCAACCCGCACTTCCTACATCTGTTATCACTGTCAAAGCCTAATTTAAAGGCATGTGACGCTAGAAGGCAGTGTCCACTCAGAATACCCTTCACGAGTACGCAGTCCTCGCATTTTAATGATAGAATCAATTTTGTTAGTCTAAGGTTTTGAAGCCTGCTTTTGAAATAACTGTACAGATAAATAAATATGTGCATGGCGCATATGTGCCATGTACAAGGCCAGGCGCTTGGGATAAGCTACTGTGGAAGCAGATTGATAAAAGAAATAGAAAAGGCAGCTGAAGGGCATTTGAAGAACCTCCGCCATTTACCATAGCGGGGTTAAAGCTAGCAGCAAGAAGCTTGAAAAATAATAAGACACCACGAACAGATGGTATAAGATGCATGTCTAAAGAACCGAATGTTCCCTGAAATATGGAAAAAGCAGCGCGTTACTTAATAAAGGCAACGGGAAACCAAATTCGCCATTAGCATATTCGCCTTTGTGCATGCTCGACACAGCCGGAACACTGTTTGAAAGACTCAAAAAACAACGTACTACAGACTCTGTTGAACAAAGCAGTAGGACTATCATTTAGCATCATGGCTACTGAAGATGTCCTAACAAGCGTTTAAGTAGCACAGTGGGGAAATGATAAATCAAAATAAGCTGTCATCCTTGCAGTCTTAGACGTAAGCAAGATTTAAAGCGACATGCTGGCCACCTTAGAACATCGATTCAAACTACCCTGCTACCTACAGCGCGTCATTCTATCTCAGTGATCGCGTTCTTATACATATATATGTGAAAAAGCACATGGATCAATTCTTGGTCCTAACCTTTCGAACGCCAATTACCATGATATTGGTTTTTTCTTAACTGGATACGCAGGCGACTTTGCTGCAGTTATTACAGCTCGTAGCACAGAGAAGGCATGCATAAAGCTCAATTTATATGCATAAAAGTGTGGCCAGACTTGCGTGGACTTCTGCTGGCAACAAAAGAAAGAGAGTTGATACTCCCTTTTAAAAAATATACTCCTGTAAGTTAACTTTCAAGCCTTCTTCGGAAATATAACATCAAACAAGGTAGTCAACAATCTAGAAGTAAGCTTAGACTCCCGAATAACATACAGGTTGATGGTAAACATCGAAATACCAACAAAACGCCAAAGGAAGCTGCTTATGGACACCACCCTATTCGCCTTACTATACGGCTTGAGCTGTTGCTAAACACACTTTGTAAGGAGAATCGTTACAAGCTTTGAACAGCTACACAAAGAACAACAGCTCTGAAAATGTCTCCGCTTATCGCACTGTATCACCTGTTCAAGTGAATAGCTGAAAAGTCCTTATCGACTTATTAGCGCTGGAAAGAAGAGAATTAGGGAAGAGATAACAGGTTTTGAAGCATGAAACATCCCAAGCTCTGGCGAGGTAAATTACTACGTTACACAAATGCCCAGCGAGCAGGAGTACATCAAAAAATATTTGCACAGGAAGCCGAAGATCCCAAATGCGATACCACGATGCAGACGAGGATTTGTCACTAATGCTACAGAAAAAAGTGAGTGGCCCAAAACAATGGCAAAGATGATCGTCAGTTTTTAGAAAGTTATATTATTACATCCTTTGCAATACAAACATGTGGAGTATTTATATTCTCCGCCTGCCAAATCTCAGCCAATTTCAGAATAAAGATGATCTTTTGAGAGTCAGAAATACTTCGATGGCATAACTAGATAACTAACCTTGCCTAGTGCCCTTTTTAACAATCTTATATTATTTTCACTTGAATATTTCAAGAGGTCAAGCATATTCCTCTGCTACTGCCAAATATCACATACCAAGATATTTTTCTCTCACTGTACAAATAAATGCAATTGTTTCGTAGTAGAAAATTTTAGCGTGCCGCAGACAAATAGACAGACCACCAGGCAGACAGACAATCGACCAACCAGGTTCGGTGATAATTTTCATTGTGTCCTTATGCCTGCTTTTTTGAACCGTATGCACATTTTGTGTCGGCTTAATAGTTTTGTTTTGCTTTGTGGTTGCCAATGAAAAGAGAAATGTTGGCCAAAAATAACGTATAACATATCAAGACGTACATACAAATTACACAAGTATATATATATATATAAAAGTAGAAATTTGTGAAGAGCCACAAACCTATATCACTGTCTCATTTGAGTGGATATAGTTAAACATTTGAATAGCGGCAATGATAGAGCGCTTAATTTCTATAATATAAAATGTTATATAAGTATTGGTATGTACTTAAATATGTGTGTACTTAAAACAGAAATGGGTAGAAGGAACTGGAAGTTAAACGGTAATTTATCGCAACAACGACAAAGACAAAGATGAGGGTATTAGTGCTCCCTATGCGTGGCTAGTAATGGATAATTTGATAGTTGTGTGGTCTCTATGCTGTAAGCCGTCTGAGCGATAAAAACACACTCCAAATTAATACTAACGAAAAAGGGATGAAAATGAAATAAAATTAAGGCAAAATACTTTGGTGTCCCAATTGATGCTTAGATAGCAGCAGCAGTAGTAACCAGTACTCCTTTGTCACTTGGACACATCAAGTTGCTTACAACCATAAACAACAAGTAAAGGTGTCTAAGTTCGGATGTAACAGAACATTATATACTCTGCGTGAGCTTCAATTGTACATTTCATTTCAGATAAATTACTTTACTATATAACACGTGGCACCGCCCGCTTAAAAAAAAATGTCTCCCCATTTCCTGTTATAATAAAACTTGATAAGTGAAATATCATGATCTAAAACTATTTTTTGTTAAGTTATGGCTTATTATTCTAGTCTACGACCCTTTTAAACTTGTGGTCTGTAACCGATCCCGTCCACTTTTACTAGAAATATTTTCTGCTATAAGGAAATTATATGTACCCAATTTCTTTACGATATGTTAATTTTTCTTCGAGTTATGGCTCCCGAAACATAGAAAATTGCCACGTCATAAAAGGGGCGGTGCCACACCCATTTTTTCAAATTTTAATTAAAATTATGTTGATACAAAGCTCTTTTTCGCTAAGATATAACTTATTATTTTCGTCCCCGAACCTTTTAAAAATCTTTTATATAAAAGTGGGCTTGGTCTTTAACCGATCAAGTCCTTTTTTCATAGAAATATTTCCTGCTATAGGAAAAATTTGTGTACCAAAGTTTATTACGATCCGTTAATTTTTCTTCGAGTTATGGCTCCCGAAACATAGAAAATTGCTAGGTCATAAAAGGGGCGGTGCCGCACCCATTTTTTCAAATTTTAATTAAAATTATATTGATACAGAGCTCTTTTTCGCTAAGATATAGTTTATTATTTTCGTCTACGACCCGTCTGAAAATCTTTCGTATAAAAGTGGGCGTGGTATTTAACCGATCTCGTCCATTTTTTCTAGAAATATTTCCTGCTATAGGAAAAATTTGTGTACCAAATTTTATTACGATCCGTTAATTTTTCTTCGAGTTATGGCTCCCGAAATATAGAAAATTGCTTAATCATGAAAGGGGCGGTGCCACGCCCATTTATTAAAATTTGAAGTTTTTCCTATTTATTGTTATAAATGCACTTGGGAAATGAAATACCATTGATAAGCTCTATTGTGCAAAGATATAGCTTATTTTATTCGTCCACGACCCTTTCAAAAATCTTTTATATAAAAGTGGGCGTGGGCCTTAACAGATTTCGTGAATTTTTCTTCCAAGCGTTCCTTATAGTAAAGGCAAACTCTCTGCCGAACTTTGTTACGATAGGTTTAACGATTTTTGATTTATGATTAATAACATTTGTAAAATTGATTTTATCACAAGTGGGCGGTACCATGCCCATTTTAAAAACATTTTTAAAATTCTTATCAAGATGTTTTATTTACTGAATAATCAGGTTTTTTGTGTTTTCCAAAATGTTATATATATAAAAAGTGGGCGTGCTCATCATCCGATTTCGCCCATTTTCAATACCAATCTATTCTGGGTACAGATAAGCTCGTGTACCAAATTTGGCGAAGATATCTCAATATTTACTTAAGTTATCGTGTCAATGGACAGACGGACGGACGGGCATGGCTCAATCAAATTTTTTTCGATACTATGTATACCTGAACAACCAACCGTTACCCAATCAAAATTAATATACTCTGTGTGCAAAGCACTATGAGTATAAAAATGTCACTTAAATTATATTATTCTGACGTTGGATTCACTGACGTCGACGTCTAGAGGTCGAGCACTTGATAAAGAGCATGTGGTTATGGCGGTCATATTGCCAAAACAGCAACTCAGCAGACTCTGGTTGTCGCATTTGTCTTACTACGGATGCGAATGATAATTTTTTCTCGTTTTTACTGTCTTTTCGCGTATGAGCGCCATGGCGTATACGTAACATACTCAGTCCTCTTTATTTTTCATTCACTTAATTCGTATTTGCTTTGATCGCAATGCATTTGGCAGGCAACCTCAAGTAACTTACTTGTAGCAACGCCGTTGATAACATCAGCAGCGTCGACTGTGTCGACTACGGCGACGACATGTCACGCTGTGTTGATTGCTCTGATGTGGTGGCTGCCTGCCAGCCAGCCGCACAGTCGGTGGTGCTTGCTTTGAGTGTAGATAATTTATGAGATAAAGGAATAAATAATTTTTGGGGTTTTAGCGGTTTATTTTGATGGAGGGTATTTTTATGGCGAGGGATTTAAGTTATTGGAGATATACGAATTTTATTTTATTTTAATTAAAAAAAAAATTAGAAAAAAACTGCAATGTGACAACCTCTACTTAATTAAAAAAATGAAAAATTATATGCCCCTTGTTAGTTTCCAAATATTCGAAAGATCTTTTACCATAGGTCGGGCATGCGGTGACTAGGCTACACGCATGAAGGCGGTAAAAACATTTTGTTGTTTTAAATTACACCGATTTAAGGTCGTGAGAGGGGTAGGATAAGCTAAGTGGAAGGGGGTTTGAAAAAGAGGGAAATGCTGAAAGAGACAAAGAAAGAGAGGATAGAGATGAGCGGGCAAAGCGAGAGAGCGGGAACGTATGGTGGAAGGAAGGAAGAGAATGAGGGGTTAGGAGAGAGTAACGAAAAGTAGACGGTGAGTGAGAGCAAAAGGATAATTAAGATAAAACGGATGAGGAAGGAGAAGAGATATTCGTTAAGGGTAAAAAGAATAGGAATATAAATTGGAATGGAAATAGGAATAGGAATAGGAGATTAAAAAGGAATAGGAATCGTAATTGGAATAGGAATACGAAACGAAGAAATAAAAATAGGAATAAGAAAAGGAATAGGAATAGGAACAGCAATAGGAATAGAAATAGGATTAGAAGTAGCAATAAGAGTAGGAATAGGGGTAGGAGACGTAATAGGAATAAGAATAGGAATATGAAAAGGAATAGGAATGGAAATAGGAATCGGAATAGAAATAGGAAGGGAGTGAGAGCAAAAGGAAAATTAAGGGAAAAAGGATGAGGAAGAAGAAGAGACTTATGTTAAGTGTAATAGGAATAGAATTTAAAAGAGGCAAATGAAAAGGAATAGGAACAGGAAAAGTTATGGAAATAGGAATCGTAATGGAAATAGGAAAAGAAATAGGAATAGGAATAGAAATGCCAGGGAGACAGTAGAACACTTTATGTGTAAATGCCCGGCTCTAACTAGAGCCCGGCTAAGGTTCCTTGGAGCCCCGTTTCTAGAAGACCTCAGAGGGTTATCTGTGATACCAATCCCGGATATTCTTAATTTTACCAACAACTCTGGCTGATTATAATACATTGACCGTAACATTCCGTAGGTTTAAAGACGAGTTACATGGCATCAAAGCGGCTTTAAATAGCTACTTGGGCGACCAGGGTCGCAGCCATTTCACGTACCTACCTACCTACCAAGGAATGGAACTGGAATAAGAATAAGAATAGCAATAGAAATTGGAAAAGTAATTGTGATAAGAATAAATAATAATAATTTGTAATTTGGTGGCATACCTCCAAAAAGCTTAAGGCTGAGCTTCTGTTCCAATTTATGGTGTGGTACTTTTTAATTTTTTCTAGGATTTAGCGATACGGGACTTTCAACGTTTTGTGCTGACTCCGAAGTCCATCTGCTAAGGCTGATGAATTTTGGCAAAAGCTTTGAGGCGTAAATTTGTAGTGCTTAGAAAACTACGAGCGAAGGGCGCTCGCGCCATAAAATTTTTTTTTAATTATTTGAAACTGGTTGCCCTGTCACTTCAGTCACTGATTTTAGGATGGGTAGGCCAACATGTTATCTCTACGCCACGGGTGCTTCTTCAAAGCTTTTATCCAACAGAGTGCAGCTCGTGTAGGTTGTAAAAATGATAAGGATAGAGGCTGAAGCTATTGTGGTCCGTAGAAACCTGTCATAAGTGTGTACGAGTTTATAGATACAGTTCCCATTTTTGTTTGCGTCCCTCATATGTTATAGCTCAAACAACTTCAACGAGTTTTAAAACTTCTCAACATTGAAGCCATCAAAGTATATATGACAAAACTAACGCCTTATGAAGCATGTCTTTCGCCATCACAGGTGAATAATATAATAGAAAGCCTGTAAGGCTGTATAGGAGAACCCCAAACAATGTCTGCCAATACCACGGCCTCAGCGGCTTAGAATCTTAAAATATCCCTGCGTTAGGCACGCCTGTCATCAAAGTGGGTGTAGGTTCGACGTAGTCGTATCATTTACTTCTGGATGATCGGGTTTCGTTTAAGCACAGAAGACGCACGTTCCTGCGTAACATACTGATACTCGTATTTTTAGTAGAATTCATATCTTTCGGTAGATTTATTACTTTGGTGTTTATTTTACCATTTATATAAACAAATTTTTTTACTTAAATAATAAAAATATTGCAACATCCTAGTCAAGAAATTAATTACGTTTGAATGAAGAAACTCGAATTTCTCAATTTAATCACCAAAGGGACTATAAGTGAGTCATTTAACTTGAAAAGGATATTTAATTGTTTTACTAAAAACGAGATTGGCATGAGGAACTTTGTTCACAGACTTTTCCATTACAAACTTTGCTATTTCACACTACACTGACTCTGAGTTGAACTCAAGTGAGGTCATTCTCTTGACAAAAGTCAGAAAACCAAATTGTCAAGAAGCAGCATGAATAAAAGCGAAATAAATGAAAAATCAGTATACAAATCCAAAAAGTATTGTCGCCGTTACAAAAAATTTTTGATTTCTGCTATTTAACTGTTGACTAGCATAAAATGACGTTGGCATATTTGAAAAATCAGTTAAGCACTTAAGTAGTCAAGTAGCCGTACCACATTGCCATTGCCAGACCAACTGTCATTGACATTGTTGTTGCCATTTGCCGCTTGTCGCTTGCAATTGTCAAAGGTGAAGCGCTCAGCCAAGCCAGACGACTGAATATTTTAGTATCAACTATGAAAGAGCAGAAGATTTAAGTAGTAAACAGAAATTGTGTGTGTTGGCAGTCATCAGGAGAAATGCAACAAGCAAATTTAAAGCAGAAAAGCAAGAAATATTTTCTATACACAATTTCTACAAGCAACTACGAACCCCCCCAGACATTTAAAGCAATTCAACTTTCAACATTCCAAGTTCATGGCTCAGCTGCTGCTTTTGTTGTGGAGTTAAGAATACAACTAAAACTAGATTTAAGGTAAACAACAATGGGTATGTGCCAAGCCAAGTAAGGGCAGAATATGCAACAAGCATGCGAAGAGATTTATAAGGGTAGTTGGAGGGAAGTGTGCTGGAGTGGTGCGCAGGTGTCGAAATGTTGAAGCACTGAAATGTAGAAATTTACAGAATTGTAATGCGATTTCGTTGGCATAAAATATGTATTTGTTCTATTACATACTACTTATGTTTGTGTGCGTGTGTGCACATCAAATGATTTTGCATATCGGCTGCTTCCATACATATCTCTCAACACAAAATGTTACGTATACTACCTGTTGTACTAAGAGATGTGCCCGGAAGTAATGGATATCGTTTTTATACTCAGTTGAGCAGAGCTCACAGAGTATACTAAGTTTGATTGGATAACCGTTGGTTGTACAGGTATAAAGGAATCGAGATAGATATAGACTTCCATATATAAAAATCATCAGGATCGAAGAAACAAAAATTTGATTGAGCCATGTCCGTCCGTCCGTCCGTTAACACGATAACTTGAGTAAATTTTGAGGTATCTTGATGAAATTTGGTATGTAGGTTCCTGAGCACTCATCTCAGATCGCTATTTAAAATGAGCGATATCGGACTATAACCACGCCCACTTTTTCGATATCGAAAATTTCGATAAACCGAAAAAGTGCAATAATTCATTACCAAAGACAGATAAAGCGATGAAACTTGGTAGGTGAGTTCAACTTATGACGAAGAATAGAAAATTAGTAAAATTTTGGACAACGGGCGTGGCACCGCCCACTTTTAAAAGAAGGTAATTTAAAATTTTGCAAGCTGTAATTTGGCAGTCGTTGAAGATATCATGATGAAATTTGGCAGGAACGTTACTCCTATTACTATAAGTAGGTTTAGTAAAAATTAGCAAAATCGGAGAAGGACCACGCCCACTTCAAAAAAAAAAATTTTTTTTTTAAGTATAATTTTAACAAAAAATTTAATATCTTTACAGTATATAAGTAAATTATGTCAACATTCAACTCTAGTAATGATATGGTGCAACAAAATACAAAAAATAAAGAAAATTTCAAAATTGGCGTGGCTCCGCTCTTTTTCATTGAGTTTGTTTAGGATACTTTTAATGCCATAAGTCGAACAAAAATTTCCCAATCCTTTTGAAATTTGGTAGCGGCATAGACTTTATGACGTTAACTGTTTTCTGTGAAAATGGGCCAAATCGGTTGAAGCCACGACCACTTTTTATACACAGTCGTCCGTCTGTCCTTCCGCATGGCCGTTAACACGATAACTTGAGCAAAAATCGACATATCTTTACTGAACTTAGTTCACGTACTTATCTGAACTCACTTTATCTTGGTGTAAAAAATGAACGAAATCCGACTATGACCACGCCTACTTTTTCGATATCGAAAATTACGAAAAATGAAAAAAATGCCATAATTCTATACCAAATATGAAAAAAGGGATGAAACATGGTAATTGGATTGGCTTACTGACGCAAAAGTTAACTTTGGAAAAAATTTTGTAAAATGGGTGTGACACCTGCCATATTAAGTAGAAGAATATGAGAAAGTTCTGCAGGGCGAAATCAAAAGCGCTTGGAATCTTGGCAGGAATACTGTTCGTGGTATTACATATATAAATAAATTAGTGGTACCCGAAGATGATGGTCTGGGTCACCCTGGTCCACATTTTGGTCGATATCTCGAAAACGCCTTCACATATAAAACTACCACCTCTCCCTTTTAAAACCATCATTAATACCTTTAATTTGATACCCATATCGTACAAACATCTTATAGAGTCACCCCTGGTCCACCCTTATGGCGATATCTCGAAAAGGCGTCCACCTGTAGAACTATGGCCCATTCCCTTTTAAAATAGTCATTATCACCTTTCGTTTGATACCCATATTGTACAAACGCATTCTAGAGTCACCCCTGGTCCACCCTTATGGCGATATCCCGAAAAGGCGTCCACCTATAGAACTAAGGCCCACTCCCTTTTAAAGTACTCATCAA
The DNA here is from genome assembly GCF_040869045.1 of Eurosta solidaginis. NCBI lineage: Eukaryota > Metazoa > Arthropoda > Insecta > Diptera > Tephritidae > Eurosta > Eurosta solidaginis. Next base: position 273,003,384 of record NC_090320.1, read on the forward strand.
CACCTTTCATTTGATACCCATATCGTACAAACCAATTCTAGAGTCACCCCTGGTCCACGTTTGTGGCGATATCTCGAAAAGGCGTCCGCCTATAGAACTAAGGCCCACTCCCTTTTAAAGTACTCATCAACACCTTTCATTTGATAATAATATCGTACAAACAAATTCTAGAGTCAGCCCTGTCCACTTTTATGGCGATATCCCTAAATGGCGTCCACCTATAGAACTAAGGCCCACTCCCTTTTAAAGTACTCATCAACACCTTTCGTTTGATACCCATATCGTACAAACACATTATAGAGTCACCCCTGGTCCACCCTTATGGCGATATCTCGAAAAGGCGTCCACCTGTAGAACTATGGCCTATTCCCTTTTAAAATAGTCATTATCACCTTTCGTTTGATACCCATATTGTACATACGCATTCTAGAGTCACCCCTGGTCCACCCTTATGGCGATATCCCGAAAAGGCGTCCACCTATAGAACTAAGGCCCACTCCCTTTTAAATAATCATTAACACCTTTCAATTGATAATAATATCGTACAAACAAATTCTAGAGTCAGCCCTGTCCACTTTTATGGCGATATCCCTAAATGGCGTCCACCTATAGAACTAAGGCCCACTCCCTTTTAAAGTACTCATCAACACCTTTCGTTTGATACCCATATCGTACAAACACATTATAGAGTCACCCCTGGTCCACCCTTATGGCGATATCTCGAAAAGGCGTCCACCTGTAGAACTATGGCCTATTCCCTTTTAAAATAGTCATTATCACCTTTCGTTTGATACCCATATTGTACATACGCATTCTAGAGTCACCCCTGGTCCACGTTTGTGGCGATATCCCTAAATGGCGTCCATCTATAGAACTATGGCCCACTACCTCTTAAAATACTCTTTAATACCTTCCATTTGATACACATGTCATACAAACACATTCTAGGGTTACCTTAGGTTCATTTTCCTACATGGGGATTTTCCCTTATTTTGTTTCCATAGCTCTCAACTGAGTATGTAATGTTCGGTTACACCCGAAATTAGCCTTCCTTACATGTTTTCTTTTCTTTTTCTTTTGAAAGTTTAGGTGGAATATGAAAACTTTTGTTTTTTTCAGCATTCGGAAATCAGAATCAAAAAACAAAATTGTTTAAATTATGCACAATTCAATTAAATGTATTATACAGTTGAGCTACAGATAGCCACACTTCTTAATAAAGAGAAAAGAAAACTGGAAGCGCGAACTTAAAGGCATACATTCCCAAGTTAGAACAGGGGGTATATAACTTGTATCTATAACTCGTGTTTCTTGCCAGTAAATGCTACTTTGGACTAGATAGGCAATTGAAAAGTAAATTCCTCTCTCGGCGAACGAAAATCACACTCTAAAAGTCACTTATCGTACCCATCCTGCTATATGGGGCAGAAGCATGGACCAATACAACAGCAGATGAAGCGGCTTTGGGAGTGTTCGAGAGAAAAGTTCTTCGAAAGACTTATGGACCTCTAAGCGTATAGAGTACCGAAGAAGATTTCATGATGAGCTGTACGAGCTATACGCAGACATAAACATAGTCCAGCGAATTAAAACGCAGCGGCTGCGCTGACTAGGCCATGTTATGCGAATGAAAGATGATGCTCCGGCCAAGAAAGTGTTTCTATCGGAACCCGCCTATGGAAGCAGAGGTAGAGGGCGGCCCCCACCCCGTTGGAAGGACCAGGTGGAAAACGATTTAAACTCCCTTGGTGTGACCACTTGGTGCCGGTTGGCGGAGCGAAGGAGCGACTGGCGCGCCTTGTTTGACGGCCGTAACCGTTTAGACGGTTAAGCCCACTTAAGTAAGTAAGTATTACTCGTGTTTTTATCTTGCCATAGATTTTTGTAGTCTTGACGAAAAAGTCTATTTGGGACATTAAACGCGCTTTTTTAATCTTATTTTTAAGTATCTTAAACTGGGGACCGAAACGAAATCACCCCACTTAAAATGTAAGGAAAATAAAATAAAAACTCTGCATGATTTCGGTCTGTTCGATCCTCTGAGTCGACTTTGTCTTCAGGTTTATCTGGTACTAAAACACAGAAAACAGATTAGCTCTTGCTTGAACTTTATCCAACGGTGGTTTTTGGCACTCCATATTGTACACTGTTAGTGTAAGTTTTCTGGGATTTTGTCTAATTTCAATGATCCCTTTTAAAGGATACGTTTAGAAGTTTCATGGAATAAGGAGATAGAAAATATATATTTTAAGGAATTTTATTTGGAACTTAGTAATTTAATAAATTACTCGTTCAGCTTCTTAATATTGGAAACATCAAGAGAACTCTAACTCAATTTTCTATTGCTTCATTGCCGCTAAGGCTGTAGTTCGGGCAACCGCATCTTCAAGACCCTAGATTTTTCCGACCTAAAGTGGCCCAAAAACAAGCAACCAGTATGTCCGAGGAGACCATAATGGATAGATAAGAGCTTAACCCGTTACCGCATCCAGGTCGAAGTTAAGGTAGAGTGACGCGCGTCTTCCTATAGAGAATAATTTCCTTTACTGCGAGTTCAGGGTATTTATCTTTAATAACGGAGTCCACAGGAAGTTCCTGAGATAAAAGTCCGACGCCTTTTTGTGAGAATCACTGAAGAACTATTTGTGTTTTTATTCTACATACAGCTGTGTTCTAAGATGCTGTATATCTTCATAATGCGGAGATGACTCTAAAGCCCTTTGAAGATGGAGCCTCTTCTATCAGATTTCAAATGGGATGCCGAGGTTTCTGGGTATTCAACAGGAACTGCTTGTTCAGCAGAGAAACTTTTAAGCTTGGCGACCATATCGGGGACGCGTAGCATGCAAGTAGCCGGCCAATTGCTTTGTAAGTGTTAATGAGCGTATCTTTGTCTTTACCCCAAGTGCTTTCGGCAAACGATTTAAGGATTTTACTACGGCTTTGGATTTTAGGTCCAATTGTGATTGCATGCTCGCTAAGGGGTCATGATCCAATATGGTCGACATAAAACTTTTTCATGTTGTAAATACAGTCGCCGATGATTTTAGTATTGAAACTGTCAGGGACCTGTAGCCATTATCGTCCAGTTATCAGCGTAGGATACAATATTGACTCCTTCTGGTGGCAAAGGGAGCTTCAATATGTAGAAGTTACCTCGGGCGAGTTTATAGACCTGAATATGCACAAGTTACCTATAACAGCAAATCCAAATTGCGGTGGTACAATCTTACTCTACTTGTCCTGATATATGACGAGGTGACACTTATGTTGCCAGTATTAGAAGAAGGTGCTTGTATTATAGAGAATTTATCTTTTAGACCAACGAGGTCTAATGGTGTAAGAATTGTTGTTAATATGATTCCTTAAGTAATCAGTACCACCCCTCCATACCTGCACGTGTAAAATATACACAAATTACGATTATTCGCTATTTCTATGGCTTTTTCTATGTAAATCTTAACATTTCCATCCCCTGAACCCACATCATATTAACAAGATTCAATACAGGTTGAGAAGACGAGAATAAATTCCCAAAATACTTTATACCGTTGCAATGTTGTCTGGTTGTGCCATGTACTACACATATTTTATCACGCCAGGATTTTGAAATTTCACTTGACATATTCACTTCGCTCATAAAACCAAACTGACAAATCCAAAGACTGCAAGTAAGATATATTTAAAACTCCACATTTTAAAAAATAAACAACAACAAGATATCTTCTGGGACTCATGCCACAAACAAAATTTCCCCAACAAACAAACAACATGAAAGCACTTAAGCAGTTAAACAAAAAAAAAAAAACAAAAATGAAAAAAAAAAAAACTGGTGAAATGGTCCCAAAACCATTTCACTTCTCTAATTAGAAAATGTACGCGACAAATGAAATGGGATGTGGCAATCACACATAATGACGCTAGTCAGTAAATGGTGAAAGTGAGTGGCACATGGGACATTTACCGCTAAGTGGGTTGTTTGTTGCGAGTTTGTACATGGAGATATGGGCACAGCAGTGCCGTTAAAACTTATGTCACTGCTATTGTTGTTCTTGTGATTTTAACGTACCTGCTGTGAAGCACCACTGAGGTAGCTCAAACTGCCACCACTTCTCTCAATGCATTGTTTTAGTTGCGCTTTTACTTTGTTTAATTTCAGTAGCAGCACTACTGAGGGATCACCAGTTAAATGTACAACCGCTTCCCCTACACGATACTTGCCCTTCTTCTTAAGTTTAGCATGGTACGCGTTTAATATATAATATTTCTGTTGATTCTTCACTCCTATGATATTTAAAGTTGCTCGCTGGTTACAACATATTTTGCGCTCCTGTTGCGTTGTCTTACTTGCGTACTTAATTGGCGCTTAACCGTTTAAACGGTTGCGTTGTCAGTTCGACGAATATTGCATGTTTATTTTAAGTCGGGTGTTGTTAATGTTACAGTATTGGACAACTAGGAATTTCTGTGCTTTTAGCCACTGTTGTTGTAACAGTTGTATGTACCCTTAGCTGCTGCTTTCATTTTCTTGCCTCATTGCTGAACGCTATAGCGTTTGCATTTCACAATCCCTTTTGGGAACTCAAATTAAATTGGTCGGTTTTTGCGTTTGCTTTGCCCATTTCGTTGTTCGAATGGCTTTTTCTACATTTGCTACCTTTACCAGCAACACTTCCTCTTTTGTCACAGCTCTCAATAGCTATTGCGTTTCCCAACTCATTTTCTGCCTGTACAGCTATGCTTATTCTTGCTATTGTGGCTTAAGGTGGTCTTATTGTAGCATGTTTTGGATACCATGCGTTCTAATTTCTGGCTAAAAGCCTGGAAAATCCCCTTGGCTACTTCTACTGTTAGCTTCGCAGATGCTGCATGAATTTCGGTCTTTGTCCATTACTATACTTTAAGCCAATGCTTGACCTTGTTATACCCAATAGCGCTAGTGAACAGCTGCACATTTTGGTGAATATTCAGGTTATAAAGGAAGTTCGGTTTTGGTATAATTACTGCGCGGTTTTGAAGAATTGTGATTGACCCACTAATAGACTGACACTGTTATACTATTTAATAGAATCGGACACTGAAAACTTTCGAGTACATCTACAATGGAAATTGTGATGGGGTGATAAATTTTAGAGGCCATGTTGTTAATTGTCACGGTTCATTCTGATAGTAAATGTACTATCACGTCCTATGTGTAGATTGCTTTGGTTATCAAGATATATAGAACATAAATCGGCATCTAAAGAGAGCGTTCTAGTGCCTCAAGCATACAACAATAGGGTTCAAAATTAAGAGCGGTGTTGATGGTGGGGTCCAGAAGAAGGGGGATACTTCAAAATGCACGAACTGTCGTGGAATCAGCCTTCTTAATATCGCATATAAGGTCCTTTCAAGTGTATTGTACGAAAGATTGAAGCCCACCGTGAACCGGCTGATTGATCTTGGGAGTATTCGAGAGAAAAGTTATTCGAAAGATTTATGGACATCTAAGCGTTGGCGATGGCGAGTACCGAAGAAGATTAAATGATGAGCTGTACGAAATATACGCAGACATAAACATAGTCCAGCGCATTAAAACGCAGCGGCTGCGCTGGCTAGGCGATGTTATGCGAATGAAAGATGATGCTCCGAATGCGTGTGTTTCTATCGGAACCCGCCTATGGAAGCAGAGGTAGAGGGCAGCCCCCACTCCGTTGGGAGGACCAGGTGAAAAACGATTTAAACTCCCTTGGTGTTACCAATTGGCGCTGGTTGGCGGAGCGAAGGAGCGACTGGTGCGCCTTGTTGGACGGCCACAATCGTTTAGACGGGTAAGTGCCAATTAAGTAAGTAAGTAAGTTGATAGTGGGGTTTTCTCCGAACACCTAGAAGTCTTACTCCCAATCCGTTTTCCAAACTCAGTAAGAATCTTTCAAGCAGAGTTATTAGGAAAAGAGAAAGCCTGTTACTTCCAGGTGGAGAACACCATAAGTCCGTCATTAACGGTAAAAGGGCGCTGCGAAATGCAGCAAACTTAACGAGCATTACTCTAACATGCCGGGTACCGGATCAAGCGAATAAAGACGGCAACGAAAAAGTGGAACAAAAGCGGTGCATCGTTAGATATCACTATTTGCATAAATTAAAAGTGATGTTATTACCCAATTTGGGATCACTTAAAGAATTTTGTCGGACAACAAAAATAAAAAAACTGGTGATTTACTAAAATTGTTCAGGAAATAAATATTTAGGATGGCAGCCACAATCACAAGACACCGGTCCAAACGCAGAATGAATAGCATTAACCTTCAACGAATTGTGGAAGAGGTGCAGCCAAGAAGGTTGTAAGGAAACGTTCACACATTTCTTCTGCAAGCGTCCATCCTTTGCAAATATCAGATACCGAACTCTTCGTGCTGTACGTTTTAAGAGAGGTATTAAAATGCTTCAAATGACATCAACGGGTATATTGAACTAAGAATGGTTTGAGTAAAAATAAGCTCAGTGTAAAATAGGTTAATATATATGATAACTAATCATCTTCTACTGCTACCGCGACGCGTTGCTTTGGAAGATTTTATATTTTCTGCTGTGTCTAGCGCGTATAGTAGGCGGTGAGAAGGATGGAGTGTTGAGGCTTCCGTTTTCCTTCGAAGTGAGAACGAGTACTACCGTTTTAAATCTTGTGGGATTTTTTTTTTTTCAAGATATTTGTTGTGCATTTGCAACAAACGCTCTAAATATCAATATCAATAACAGTTATTTGCAGCTCAATTAATTTCAGCCGCCTTGGGAATTTTCTGGGTTTCATTCTACGAAGGGGTGTCTTAAGCTATTGCGGTCTTCTTGGGTAACGCGCTCCTGTTTCTGATATTGTCCTCGTCCATCAGCTACTTCGGTGTGCTTCTAAACTACCAGCACATAAATTCTATTTATTATAACCTTTTTCAATTCTTTCACCTTTTTTAGTGCCTCCGGTGTACCGTGAATGTATTTCATTCTTTCCATTCTATGCATCTCTTCGGCGCATTAAAAAATGGACATCCAATGCATGGCCTTCAATATCTTGCAGTCGTGTTAGTTGCAATTACGATAAAGCCGACGTTGGTTGCATTGGCAAAACTCTTGGTAACATCCTTGATTGCCTATCGGCCGAGGGGTCTCTACTTGAACTCTTTAGGAAACTTTTTTGCAAAATAATAACAGTCGCAGCGGAGTTTGCAAGGGCCACAGTCGAGAGAAAGGTATGCAGGGTGGAAAAAAAAAAATTCATTGTTGTCAGAGGTAAATTGTTGTACTTTCTAATAGGGAAGTATCTGTGAACTATGTTGTACAAGAAAATGTCGTAGATAGTATAGAGGAAAAAAGGCCCGGTCGCCTTTTACTGCTGCAGGGAGCCACCGGTAATTGCTTGAGACTCCCACCAAAGTTAGTACAATGGATTTTTTTTAAAGGTAGTCCAGCCGATCTTGCTCTATGGGTTAAAGCTCCTGTATGATGCCCTAAACACGGTAAATATCACTAAAATGTTAGTGCCAGTACAATATACGACGCTGGTGTGTATCAGTGGTACATTTAGAACAACACCTACTTTGGCATTGAATTTTATGCTGAACATATATCCGCCGAATTTTGCGGGAAAGATGGCTACGCCCTAGCCTATGATCAGGTTTTGTGAAATGGTCTACGAACTTTCTCATCTAGAACATTCCGGCCTTTTAGCATTCATTTAAGACACAGCAGACTATTGTGTGCCAACAACTGCCCCTGTACAAGCTTCAGAACAGCAACCCCCTCGAAAAAATGGCGACGGAAGAATAAATATGAGCTAACTAACTGGTGATCTGGTGCACGGATGCGGCGAAGTTGGACAGGAAGTTTGAAGGGGGTGTTTTCGGTCAAAAGTTCGATGTATGCCACTATTTTTGATCGCCTGATCACTGCAGCGTCTTCCAAGCGGAGGTTTCTGCAACTAAGGACGAACTGGATAGGATGTTGTCAACGAATTAGTTCCCCTATCAGCTGTAGCTAATGCCACTATTATATTATGTGATTTCAGAACAAACTGTTAACCAAGTGAACTATTCATGGCGGCGTGTCTTAAATATTTAATAGAATTTTTTCAGTATTGTCGTGTTTAGCAAACCTTTGATCACACCATGAACTCATTCAGAATATGTAAGTTCGTCCTCCTCCAACTTCCTCTTCCAGTTCAACGCAACCTAACTTTTTTGCTCGCATCAATATTTAACACAAAATGCATTAAAATAATTTTACTTACAACATCAACCTGCTACGGGGTATTTCCCAACTAAGTTTTTTTACGTACTTCATACTTCGTTGGATTTCCTGTGGCCTTGGCTGTATGTGTGCATATTTTTGTTGAAATTAAAATGCTTGTTTTCGCTTTATGCAAATTATTCGTAATTTTAGCTCAGCGCACGTTAACAAATAAAATACAATAACAAATTAAAACAAATATTTGCTGAAGTGAAAAAGGCAGTCCCCGTCTACTTACACCAGTACATTCTGGCGTTATTGTTATACTCAGTTCAGCAGAGCTCACAAAGTATAATAACTTTGATTGGATAACGGTTGGTTGTACAGGTATAAAGGAATCGAGATAGATATAGACTTCCATACATCAAAATCATCAGTATCGAAAAAAAATTTGATTGAGCCATGTTCGTCCGTCCGTCCGTCGGTCCGTTAACACGATAACTTGAGTAAATTTTGAGGTATCTTGATGAAATTTGGTATGTAGGTTCCTGGGCGCTCATCTCAGATCGGTATTTAAAATGAACGATATCGGACAATAACCACGCCCACTTTTTCGATATCGAAAATTTCGAAAAATCGAAAAAGTGCGATAATTCATTACCAAACCATTATGACGCAGAATAGAAAACTAGTAAAATTTTGGACAATGGGCGTGGCACCGCCCACTTTTATATGAAGATAATATAAAAGTTTTGCAAGCTGTAATTTGGCAGTCGTTGAAGATATCATTATGAATTTTCGCAGAAACATTACTCTTATTACTATATGTATGCTTAATAAAAATTAGCAAAATCGGAGAATGACCACGCCCACTTAAAAAAAATAAGTTTTAAAGTCAAATTTTAACAAAAAATTTAATATCTTTACAGTATATAAGTAAATTATGTCAACATTCAACTCCAGTAATGATATGGTGCAACAAAATACAAAAATAAAAGAAAATTTCAAAATGGGCGTGGTTACGCCCTTTTTCATTTAATTTACCGATGATACTTTTAATGCCATAAGTAGAACAAAAATTTACCAATCCTTCATAAATTTGGTAGGGGTCTAGATTCTAGGACGACAACTGTTTTCTGTGAGAAAGGGCGAAATCGGTTGAAGCCACGCCCAGTTTTTATACACAGTCGACGGTCTGTCCTTCCGCTCTGCCGTCAATACGATAACTTGAGCACAAATCGATATATCTTCACTAAACACAGTTCACGTACTTATCTGAAATCACTTTATCTTGGTATAAAAAATGGCCGAAATCCGACCATGACCACGCCAACTTTTTTGATTTCGAAAATTACGAAAAATTAAAAAAATTCCATAATTCTATACTAAATATGAAAAAAGGGATGAAACATGGTTTATTGACGCAAAATATAACTTTAGAAAAAAACTTTGTAAAATGGGTGTGACACCTGCCATATTAAGTAAAAGAAAATGAAAAAGTTCTGCAGGGAGAAATCAAAAGCCCTTGGAATCTTGGCAGGAATACTGTTCGGGGTATTACATATATAAATAAATTAGCAGTACCCGAAAGGTGAAGTTCTGGGTCACCCTGGTCCACATTTTGGTCGATATCTCGAAAACGCCTTCACATATACATCTTTAAAACCCTCATTAATACCTTTAATTTGATACCCATATCCTACAATCACATTATAGAGTCGTCCCTGGGCCACCTTTATGACGATATCTGGAAAAGGCGTCCACCTATATAAAAAAGGTCCACTCCGTTTTAAAATACTCATTATCACCTTTCGTTTGATACCCATATCATACAAACGAATTCTAGATTCACCCCTGGTCCACCTTTATGGCGATATCTCGAAAAGGCGCCCACCTATACAACTAAGGCACACTCCCTTTTAGAATACTCATTAACACCTTTCGTTTGATACGCGTATTGTACAAACAAATTCTAGAGTCTCCCTGGCTCACTTTTATGGCGATATCTCGAAAAGGCGTCCACCTATAGAACTAAGGTCCACTCCCTTTTAAAATACTCATTATCACCTTTCCTTTGTTACCTATATCATACAAACGAATTCTAGAGTCACCCCTGGTCCACCTTTATGGCGATATCTGGAAAAGGCGTCCACCTATATAACAAAGGTCCACTCCGTTTTAAAATACTCATTATCACCTTTCGTTTGATACCCATATCGTACAAATAAATTCTAGAGTCAACCCTGGTCCACCTTTATGGCGATATCTCGAAAAGGCGTCCACCTATAGAACTAAGGCCCACTCCCTTTTGAAATACTCATTAACACCTTTCATTTGATACACATGTCATACAAACACATTCCAGGGTTACCCTAGGTTCATTTTCCTACATGGTGATTTTCCCTTATTTTGTCTCCATAGCTCTCAACCGAGTATGTAATGTGCGGTTACACCCGAACTTAGCCTTCCTTACTTGTTGTTGGTGTTAAAATCTATGCTCATATATTGGTTAAATGGCGACTGCAATTGCTCCGTTTATTGTCTGGCTTTTGATGGCTTTGGTGTTTGTTGTTGTGGCTGTCTTGTTAGTGTGGGAATAATGGCTTGTGGCTTTGTGTTTATTGCCGCTCAACTGCGCTGCTTATTTATTTTGTATATTTTTTGAATTTGTAAAATGTTATTATTTTTGGTACATTTTGTATTGTTGAAGACACCATTGCTCCCCTTATAATCATTTTTTTGGTCTCTTGAGAATTACGAGATATTAAAATGTTTTCACAAATACTTAACTGTCTTTTCTCTGTCAATTTAAATTAAAATCAAATAAAGTCGAAAATTTCAATATGTTTCCTCATTAACACACTTATATTAGCTTCATTTGCATGTATGTTTGTTTGTAACTCTCTAGGCTAGGCGCACAAAAGAGAGTTAGACCCATCTAGCGGAAATTATTGAAGACTCGCGGCGGAGGTTTAATAACTCGCTATAAAACGAGTTGTGCTTAAAAGCGGGTACACGAACCTCTGTACTACGGTGCTGTGAACATCAGCTATCATCCGGTGGCAAAATCCTGAGCCAGATAAATAATTTTGCATGTAAATGCAACAACAACGATTTGAGCCAGATAAATCCTGATAGAAATCTGGTTCAATTTGTAAGCCAGATAATTTGTTAATTACTTCTTTTTTGGTTGGCAATGCGGCCTTTAATATACCAACTTTTTCAAAAATAGATGTCGCTGCTTAGCCTTTCGCCGTATGAGTTAAATGAAAAACAGCGGCGACATCTGCCTATCACATTTCACGTGTGCGAAAATTTCACGACATCTGCTTCTCAAGTCTCTCAATGATCCAGAGCATTCCCGTGAGAAGTGAGCGTGAGCCGGAGCTGTAAGACTTACTGAAAAACGGCAATCAAATATCTAAGTGGATTGTGGATACTAAAATGGCACAGTATTTGCGTGTTTTTTAGTTTTTTTAAACTATATTTATATTATTTTAACATTACATTGCCATTAAAGTACACAAATTATATTTAGTAGTATATAAGACTAGCCGAACCCTCATATCAAGTATCAACAGAAATCAGCTGTTCTATCAATCAAACATCTATAAACTTACATGCGCTTGTGCTGCCATCTTACGAATGTTATCAGCTGCCGGTAATGCAGTGTTAGTTTTAATCAAATATTCACAATAGTGCCATAGCACAAATAGATTTATATGCGTGCTCACAATCGTTTATTTTTAACAAATCATTTTAATAAAATATAGCTAATCAAAAGCACTACGACCAATAATGCGCAAAGCTCGCTTATAGCACGAATCTCCATCTTTACAACCAAAACTCTATTTATAGATTTGGATTCCAAATAAGAGCGAAAAAGGGACCTGTACATAAAAACAGCAATTAGAAATAATATATAAGATATGTATATAAAAACTTGGTAAAATAATTTTTTTCAGAGCTCACTATCTATAAGAGACTACATGATGGTCTGACGACGGCACCGTGTTTACAATTGACCACAATTGAATTTGGGAATAAAGAAAATTCTTGATATGGGCGAGATAGAAAATCTACTCACTAAGCTTTTCGAACAGTGCGTTTGAAAGTAATATCATTTAATCTGGATGAACTTGAAATCTACTAAAGCCTCTTCTTCTTAATCCAGTTGTCGTCGTGCAAAACATAGTTTAATTAAACATGTTTTAATTAATTTTTGCCCACAAATTATCTTAATGTTTGGCCTTTAATCACTGCAATGTAGATATGTGGGGTTTATATATATCTTGGAATATATTAGGGTGGCGCAATTTATATAGAGCGTGAATTTTTGGTATCGTTTCAACAGATATTAATGAAAATTCTGCATAGTTAACGAATAAATTTCGAAACAATTTCTGAAACAGAACTTTCCGGAAGCGAAATATTGTGAAATATTTCTAAAAATATTCCGAAACTGTCTAACAATTAACCCGAAAGTAGTTTCGATTTAGTCCCCAATTTAACAATGGATCCCGAAAATAGTTTGGAAACAGTTCCGCATTGGCCCAAAATAAATTCACAAATGGTTCGGAAACAATCTTACAATTATCCAGAAACTTTTTCGATTTTACGGATTCTCCCAAGCCGTTCCTCATCACATATCGGCCCTAATGGCTAAGCTTCCTTATACTCTAACTTCATTCTCATTCTATGGTTATTTGCATTGAATTAGTTTCTTGTTTTTTTTTTTTTTATAATTTGAGTTCCGTGCCTTTTAGAAAGGATCACTTTTAGCACTTATCCAGCCATATATCCATATTTGGCGATAACTGACGCTTATTGGGAGCACTAAGGAAAGTCAAGTCATCCTCCACCAGCCTCCTTAAACTTAGTGGAGTTATCCCCTTCCTCTGCTTCAAAACGACGGTATCGATTGAAATACTTTATTGACCACAACGTCTTCGTCCATTCGCATATTATGATCTAAGCATCGACCTTTTTATTTGCTGAACTAACTTCTTATCTAGTCTTTAATATAGCTCATCATTATACCTCCTTGGATATTCGTCGTCGGCGTAAGGGACAAGAATCTTCCGCAAAATTATACTCTCGAATACTCAAAGAGCCGCTTCATCTCTACTCAACACTGTCCATGATTCCCAGCTATACACCAGGACAAGTGTGATGAGCGACTTGAAGAGAGCGATTTTTGTTCGCCGAGAGAGGATTTTACTTTTCAATTGCCTACTTAGTTCAAAATAGCACTTGCTGGCAAGAGTATTCTTCGTTTCATGTCTAAGCTGACATCATACTCGTTGCGAATGCTGATTGCCAGATAGACAAGGTCCTCTACAGTCTAGAATTTACATCCGTTAACAGTGCCAAACCGCAAATGTGTCGACTCTTTCTTGAATGACAGCAAGTATTTCGTCTTGTCCCTATCTCCCACAAGACTTACTTTTTAGCCTCTTTATCTAGTCTAGAGAAGGGAGAACTAACAGCACGTTCATTAAGGTCAATGAACGGCTAGAATAGTTTACTTCTGCTGCCAGAATTATCTTCTAAAGCATTAGGTTTAATAAATGGCACAAAAGGTAGTCGCCTTGGCTGAAGCAACGTGTGGTTAAAATGGCTCGGAGTGGTACTCGTCGATCCAATTCAGCATGGGCTTAAACAATTTTAAAGGAATTTAAATTCGAACATATGAGAATACAAGCAACTTCTTTTCATGATATCAAAGGCTTTCAAGTCCAGAAAAATATGGCGAGTGTCTAGATCGCCTCGGATTGGGCATATCGCACTTAAACACCAATATGGAGCCACGCATTCATCCGACCATATTTTACAAAGGAGTTGATGGATGCACTTTACCAACTCTTCGCCACTTTTTCTGAAGAGCTTTCCGTAATCGGTGCTTGGCGTATTGCGGACGTCTTCTCCACCGATAGCGTGCAATGAGAGGAAGTGTTCCCTTGACAACTAATGCATACTCTATACATCAGTTACCTGATCACTGTTATCATTTCGGGTATTACAGTAATCAAGCATAAGAGTATCACCAACCATGGTGAATAACGAGAGAGAAAAATTAATCGGTTCGGTCATATCATCAGGTCGAGGATTGCATTCAGTGAGTCAGTGTGAAAGACGAGTTGAATAATCATCAGCTGTCTCCTCCGTGATCAGCTTTGAGACAGCAAACTTTCCTTGTGTACGTACCTTGGCTGTCACAAGGTAGTAGTCTAAGCCGATATTTAAACCTCGAATAGGGCGTACGTACAGGACACTGTAACTATGACTGCCGTTGAACACAACGTGATTGATTTGGTTTCGTGTTCTTCTATCAGGAGGCAGCCAAGTACCTTGGCATATCTTTTGATTCTGGCACCTGATACAGCAAATAACCATGTTTTGAGACGAGGCGAAGTCTACCAGCCCCAATACGTTAGGGAATGTTACATCGTGCAGGCTAAATTGTCCGACTGTGGGCCCAAAGATCCTTTCCCTGCTTATCCCATGTTAATGTCGCCCAGCATGAATTATTATCATGGCGGAGGCAGTAATCGAATATCTCTTCTATTTTCTCATAGAGTGATTCCTTATCCTTTTTGTACGCATTGTCTATTGATGCGTAAGCGCATACACACCAGGAAATGAAAAATTTTGCCTTGAGGCGGGTTTCGGCGAAGCGCTTTCATAGTCTTGAAATACCACCAAAAATCCAACACCTGTGCTTCGGATTGCGCTTTTTTTATATGGCCACTGTAGTACACTTCGCAAGACCTTATCGGCCTTTTGCCTTGTCCTGCCCATCGTGCCTCCTCTATCGCAACGATATCGGCATTTGCCTTGAAGAGCACATCAATCAACTAAGATAGCTGGGCATCGGTACATCCTCCTGAAAGAGTTCGGACATTCAAGGTACATGTCCACTAATCAAGGCCTTTTAAATCGTAGTTCATTAAAAGTTTGTGGTGGTTGTTCTTTCTCAATGGTTGTTGCTTGGTTTCATTAGAAAGCGTTTTTACGTGGCATAAACGTATATTCTTAGTCTCCATAACCCGCGGAGGTACGATATCTCAAACAAAATTGACCCACCCTGATTTATAAATGGCATATACAATTACATTCGTGCAAGTTATATTTAGAAAATAAAAACCTGTTCCAAGCAAATTCCTTATCAACATTTGCCGAAATAACAAAACTATCAAGATACGAGTCTAATGTCATTTTAATGAGAGAAAACCCGCTTACGCAAGCAGACAAGGCATGCCAGTGCTGCTGAAGAAGTATGAAATCACATTTAACATACGCACATATTTACATACTTACAAGCATTCAACGCAGCGATGAAACATAAAACTAAGGGGCAATAAAAATGGGCAGCAATCAAATGTAACAACAACAAAATGAAGGAAGCACGAAAGTAAACGACTGACCAACTAGCAAAACAGCATGGAATTAGACGAAAATCTGAAAGTATGGACTCCTATATAAGTAAATAAAGGCATTTTATCTAATTACTGGTTTCTGATGTTTACACATGCTCTCATGTTTGTTTGTATGTACAAACATTTAGATATGTAGATTCTTGTTTGCTCATAATCACTTAGCATTCTGCTGGCAAAAGCGGCGGAAGTAATTAAGCATGTAGAGTATGAATGTACGTACTACCACAATGACAATACATTAGACTGGATCGATTTATTAACCGATATCGCGCCATCGATTTTTCGATAGGTTTTGGGCTCAGGAAAAAAAGTTCCACTACGCATACCCAAAAAAATAATGCCTGCGAATTTTTTTTTTTTTTGTTTTTTGTTTGTTTTTTGATTTTTAAGGTTTTTTTCATGACCTACTAAACATTTTTTTTTATGTATATCCTGTCCGACCCAAAAATGTCCGCTAAAACCTTTGGCGATAACAGTTTTTTGAAAAAAAAAAAAAGATATATTTTTTAGTAGGTCATGAAAAAACCTTAAAAATAAAAAAAAAACAAAAAAAAAAAAAAAAAATTCGCAGGCTCGAAAATTATTTTCTTGGGTATGCTTAGTGGAACTTTTTTTCCTGAACCCAAATCCTATGGCGCAATATCGGTTAACTTTCGTCCATACAAATCGACCCAGGTTAACAATATTTACATGCAATAAAAGAGAGACAATGATATGTGCTCCTACATATTGCGTCAGTAGATTATTACTTCCGAATAGTCAACATTTTGGCTAAGCGAACAAAAGTTGAGGCAGCGATTTTCCTTTCCTTTATTTCGCGATGTGCGAAAACCCAAGGAAAATATTAAACGGAACTACAACATTTGACTTTACGTCCGACTCCAATCAAATCCTGTCGGTTTTTAACCGCGTAAGTCTAAGTCATAGTGAGAGCAGGCAGACCGCTCTAAGATAGTTCGGTCCGAGGCATCAATATACCGACCTTTTTTCGCAAAGCCGCCTTAAAGGAATTATAATCCAACGTGATAACCGGATGTCATGAGGGGGCGTCGAGTCTAAGATAGTTCGGTCCGAGGCATCAATTTACCGACCTTTTTTCGCAAAGCCACCTTAAAGGAATTATAATCCAACGTGATAAAGCCGGATATCATGAGGGGGCGTCGAGTCTCGCTGGCGTCCATTCTAGTGGTGCTCAACTATGCTCGGCTGAAAACTTTGATGAGTTGTAATAAAATGTGTAGGTCCGCCTACATATGGAATTGATAATTTGGTGCACTGTGCTCAACTCTGGTATAAAAAGACGAGCGTAACAAATGTTTCTGTGGTGAATGTGTATGCTCTGTCTTCACTATATTTCGCACATGCCGGCCGCCGTGGATGGTAGCGTGCTCCGCCTACCACACCTGGGTTCACGCCCGGGGCAAAGCAACATCAAAATTTTCGAAAGCCTTGTTTCTTTCAATTAGAGGAAAATTTTCTAAGCGGGGTCGCCCCTCGGCAGCGTTGGTCAAGCACTCTTAGTGTATTTCTGTCATGAAAAGCACTCAGTGAAAACTCATCTGCCTTGCAGATGCCCATTCGGTGTCGGCATAAAAAAACGAGTTGGTCTTGTTCCGCATATTTGTAGAAAAAATTAAAAAGGAGCGCGACGCAAATTGGAATCTCATTGGAGGTTATCGCGCCTTACATTTTTTATTTTAATACATTTATTTTAAACCGTTCTACTTGAACAATTGTAAGGCGCTCAACGAGTGCTGAAATCAAGAACGAAGAACCAATTCTTAAGCCAAATATAAGAAAGGCAGTTAGTTTACGACTCACACAATGGTACTTCTTGCCGCCATAACCCGATATTGCGTACATTCGTAGCTATGAATACAAACTTTCAAAAACTTAATTTTTAGATATTTCAGAAATCGGTGAGTTAGTTTCTATTTTAGGGGTTTACTTTGTAGGCCCAACTTTAAGAATTTTTAAAGGAAGTTTAGCTCAATGCCTTCAGTGGTGTTCGCTATTACCATTTTGAAACATCAGTGCAATGTGCCCAAACGAGCTTAACTCCGTATGTTAGCTATTGAGTTGCTCGTCTGTTCCTTACGCAGAATCAACTGCATAGATCCACATGAAATATATTAGAGGTGTATGAAGACCAATCAGTTGAGGACTTCTAAAGCAGTTTGTAAAATTAACCTACTTCTCAAATTGGCATTTAATCGCTTAAGCAACTTCGGCCGTCCAACATAGCCCGTTATTTCTTTCTCCATATCACTATATGGGGCGAATGGGAAAAAAACAAGGAAACCCATCGCGCTCCATTTGGTCCTTTCAACCCACGGACTTGGGTTATGTCTCTTCCTGTGGTGGCCGAAATGGGTGCCACTAAGAAGCCTCATGGGCTAAAGCTTAATTTTTCATTCGCCCAACATAGCCTTGCAATTTTTAACTTCGGTTTTTTCCTTATCTGCATCGCTTGGCTCACTTTGTCATTGTTAATATTATTCGCTCGTACTGTACAATGCTTTTCGAGGAAATATGCACTTCCATAGTTTCTTGCTTCATCTCACTTGCTGTGGGTCAGCAAATTGTCTACCGAACAGGAAATTGTTATCCTTTGATTTTGTTCTGCTGATAAATTTTTTTATTACTCAAGCGTAAGCCAAAGCACATACATTGTTATTGCTGTTATTTGTTTTCTTACAATTTGCTCTGACTAGCTCTTGTTATGATGCTGCATTAAAGTGACCCTTGTACTAGCACCTCCTCCTGCCGCATTCTTATTTGCGCTCATCCCCTCACTTTGTATATTTGATATAAAAATATGGATTTAGTCGTATTACACTTTATGACATCAAATTTGTTGGCAATTCGTATGAGTTGCAGAAAACTGTTCACTTCCTTATCAATTGGTTTATTGTTGCTTGTTGCTTTGCTTGTTTACTTTTCTATGTTCAGCGTTTTCATTGTTGCTTTGATAGTACTCTTATACGAATACATGTATATATGTATCGTGGCCACCGTGGTGTGATGGTAGTGTGCTCCGCCTACCACACCGTATGCCCTGGGTTCACACCCCGGGCAAACCAACATCAAAATTTTCGAAATAAAGTTTTTCAATTAGAAGAAAATTTTTCTAAGCGGGATCGCCCCTCGGCAGTGTTTGGCAAGCGCTCCAGGTGTATGTCTGCCATGAAAAGCTCTCAGTGAAAATACATCTGCCTTGCAGATGCCGTTCGGAGTCGGCATAAAACATATAGGTCCCGTCCGGCCAATTTGTAGGGAAAATCAAGAGGAGCGCGACGCAAATTGGAAGAGAAGCTCGGCCTTAGATCTCTTCGGAGGTTATCACGCCTTCTATTTATTTATTTTTTTTTTTATTATGTGTGTATGTCATATGTAATCAAGTTTATGGCGAGTTATATCAAGAATTAGTTTGATATCATAAAATCTTAAATGTCGTATTGGTGAAAGTCATAAAAATATGATTTTTTTTATTGTTCTACTGCTACTTTCCTTTTACTCTGTCCAATTTGTTTGAGCGAAATTTTTTTTGCCAATAAAATGCGTAAAGGTCAAATAATTTTATCCTTTTGAGGGGAAAGGAAGAGGAAGATCATAAAATATTTCTCCATATAAAATGTTTGCAATATAAATGTATGTCACTCAAGTCTTTCAGCTGATTTTGCAGAGTGTGTAAGTTGCAATATGTTGAGAATAACGGTTCTATCACTTGTTCTAAATTCAACATTTTTATTGGGTAATCGACCATTTGCTGACAATATATATTTCCTTTACCCAACGCGTACTTTCATATACATATTGGACTAAGTTCGTCCAAATACGATATAAAAAATTTGCAAGGGTCCGCCCTTAAATTTTAAGATAGTGACGAGAGGGTCTCGGAAAAATTAAAAAAATTATGACGTAAAAAAAAAAAAAAACATACTCCGCAATCTTCCCAGCGTAGGCTTCTAATTTAAGAGCGAACGTCTGACATTTTTTTTCTTCCAAGGTAATTTATGCATGCATATAAGAGCATTCATTCATTCACTTCAGTGAGTTGCAGTAAACTTGAATGACTTTATGAAATTATTTTAGTATATAGTTATGACTGTGAATGTGAGTAACTGCGACGCAAAGTGTTAAGGCGTCATACATAATCTGGCCCTATAGCTGGAATAGTCTACTTATACACATGCAAACAATGTTTTTATTAAGTCTCTTTTGCCACATTTGTTCGACTTTTGTATTGAATGTTTTGTGTGTATTCCAGAACTATTTAAAATATTTTTAAAATTTTCGTACTTTGCAATAACAAATCTATAATGCTAATGTGGTTGTGTGTCATAAATATATTGCTGATTTTTAGATAGTTAAAACTTTACTTATTTACTTACTTAATTGGCGCTTAACCGTCTTAACGGTTATGGCCGTCCAACAAGGGGCGCCAATCGCTCCTTCGACCCTTCAACCGGCGCCAATTGGTCACAAAAAGGGAGTTTAAATCGTTTTCCACCTGGTCCTTCCAACGGAGTGGGAGCCGCCCTCTGCCTCTGCTTCCATAGGCGGGTTCCATTAGAAAACTTTCTTGGCCGGTGCATCTTCTTTCATTCGCATAACATGGCCTAGCCAACGCAGCCGCTGCGTTTTAATTCGCTGGACTATGTTGATGTCTGCGCATAGCTCATACAGCTCATCATTAAATCTTCGGTACTCGCCACCGCCAATGCGTAGAGGTCCACAAATCTTTCGAAGAACTTTTCTCTCGAACACTCCCAAAGCCGCTTCATCTGCTGTTGTACGATAAGTGACTTATAGAGTATGATTTTCGTTCGCCGAGAGAGGACTTTACTTTTCAATTGCCTACCTAGTCCAAAGTAGCATTTATTGGCAAGATTGATTCTTCGCTTGATTTCAGTACTGATGTTGTTGCTGGTGTTGATGCTGGTTCCCAAATAAACGAAGTCTTTTACTATTTCAAAATTATGGCTGCCAACAGTACCGTGGATGCCAAGACGCGTATGCGCTGACTCAGCAAGCGGCTCGCTATATAAATGTGCAAGTAATATTCTCACCTCCGCTGGGCGGATTGTGCGCTGGGCTTGGGACCCGCCACGTAAATCCATACTCCATACTCCATACACCAACAAGCCTCGGATAAAAGTTAAAACTTTAAGCAACTTTTATTAAAAAGTAGGCGTGGTCGTTAGCTAATCTTCCTTCCATCTAAATATAGTATAAGATATATAATTCTCCAAGTTGCAAAGTATTATTAACTGCTTACAAAATTTTAAATTTTCTTCCTCTAAATATGGGAGATTCTATGCCCATTTTCCAGAATTTTACCAATTTTTAGTTTTCGGCAAAAGTCAACTAATTTGTTTTGTAAATTTTTTTTTTTTTATTACGAATTTGGCCCATTTCGTGCAATTTGGATATTGATTGTAAAGTGGGCGTGGTCGCTAACTGATTTTGTTAATTTTTATAGGGCGAATGTATAATAGTCTTCAACTAAAATATTCTCTACTTGTTCCTCTTACTCTGCTTTTATAGGTTGGCATTGGTGAGAATATTTTCGGAGCTCGGGCATTTCCTTTATCATCTTTATGGTACTATTTTTTTCTTTTTGCTTGACACGGTTTACCATAAAACTGTTTCGGCTTCTAACCGGTGCCAATCCATAAAGCTTATATCAAATATTTTCACAACCAACTTTTCTAATGTTGTCTGCATATAGATATTTATAGGGAGAGGGAACTCTAGAACTTGAGGACTTACATAGCAGATCGAAAGTGACATTTGATAAAGAGGAATGGAGTCATCTTGAATCTTTTTTAATGCGGTTTGTCTTATATTTGCTACGCTGTAATATTTTGTTGGATGTTATACTTACCAGGTCTAAAGTCGCTGTAATGAGATTTAAGCCATACGTGTACACTGGATCTTAGCAACATATGATTGTAAGAAGGCTGATTCTTCATAACATTTTGATTCCTTGAAGATTGAGCAAGGAACAATTAATTATTAATATTACTTATTTGCCAGCGGAGGTGGAAGTTCGGTCTAGCCTAACAGTTAAGTTTCCTACCAAACTGTTTAACGGACGACCGAAAATGTGTAGCCAGAATAGCAAGGTTGTGCTGAAATAAAAAATGTTTTCCAAAATAGCCAATCGTTTTACGGTAGATTAGCACCCTGTTGTCAGCCTTACTTATTGCAAAGGGTATCGAACTATTTCTTTTTGCGGATAGATGGTAAAATTATCTCATCTAATGTGGATTTGCTTTTCTAGGCTTCTTAGCAACCTCATTACTCCTACGATGATATAACAACATGCCGTTCATATTAAGTTACTTTGGAATATATGATGAAATATGCTTTGCAGTTTAGCATCGGGAATACATCCTCTGTTGTTTCGCCACCGCGGTGGTCGTATATGCTCTTTTCCATAAACATACGGAACTGTGTTACGTAAAAGTACACTTCGCAGCGCGTTCGAGACACTTCATGCCGGGGATGCACCGATATGTCCAGCTACCCTTTGTGTAGTGATACCATTTAAGCTGCCATTATTGCATTGTGATTTCACGTGTTCTGTAGTGCGTCTTTTCTTTTTGGATATCATAGCTGCTTCATTTACTAGCAAACCCCAGCGGGTTAGGGGGCTTAGAATATACCCACGGCCTGTCGTAAAAGGCAACTAAACTACCAAATTGATTCAAGGGGTTGCCAGCGCAACCCCATTTTCAACCTCACCTACCCGTGGCGAATCCTGTTTGTTTGACAGCCGAGGTTCTGGCAAACCTAAGTTCCTTATGGATCTAGGGGGTGGGAGGGCGGTATGGCCTAGAAGGTTTCATGTGGTCATACCAAATCGTTCCCGAGATGGTCGGCCTAGTACCTAATGGTGCTTTTTACCGGAACGTACCGGATCTGCATCCGGCTAAGGACCATCAACATCAATAGCACTCTCCAAGTTCTTCAGCGAGTATCCTTATCGCTACAACAAAAAGAAAATCAGCCATAAGCAGCATATCTGTGTCGCTGCAGAGGGATATCCAAGAAGTTAATTTGATGTTTTTGGACAAACACAAATTTTCAAAATTATGTATTTGTATTTCACATCTCGTTAACCTTTTAGCCCACATATTGTTAACTTTATTATATCACTGTATTATACTCACTCTATTATAAAGTGCCAACCAACACATTGTTCATGTCAACAAGTTAAAACCCATTAACCACTTTTTACTATCAGAAAGCGATATCCGTTATTTCTGCTAATAATCTGGCTATAAACTTTTCAGTAGCCAAAGCAAATTTATCGATAACATAGGTTTCTATAACAAACATAATAAAGAGTTGAAATAATTAAGTTTCTATGTATGTATATGAAAGAGAAATAAATAATGACAGCTTTTAAGAATTAAGTTGCTACAACACTGAAGATATGCTGCCGCTGCTGATTAACCCTCAATAAAATAATGTCGCTTTTGTGTAACAAAAGTTGGAGTTTTGTTATTTAAAGCGATTGTAATTGAAACAGGATGAGAGGAAAGTTTTTCTTCGAAAATTTATGAACCTCTACGCGTTGATGATGGCGAGTACCGAAGAAGATTTAACAATGAGCTGTACGAGCTATACGCATACATCAACATAGTCCAGCGAATGAAAACGCAGCGGCTGCGCTGGGTAGGCCATGTTATGCGAATGAAAGATGACGCTCCGGCTAAGAAAGTGTTTCTATCGGAACCCGCCTATGGAAGCAAAGGAAGAGGGCCGCCTTCACTCCGCTGGAATGAGCAGGTGGAAAACGATTAAAAATCCCTTGGCGTGACCAATTGGCGCCGGTTGGCGGAGCGAAGGAATGACTGGCACGATATGTGGGATGGTTATAACGACGATTAAGGGTCAATTAATTAAGTAAGTAAGTAGTTGAAACGGGGAGCGTGAAGCTTTCTTTAAAAACTAATACATTCTTCTATTAGATTGTGAGCACACAAAGAAATCTATTGTACTAAGGCACTATTGTGAATATTTGATTAGAACTAACACTGCATTGCCGGCAGTTGCTCACATATGGCAGATGGCAGCACAAGCGCATATAAGTTTAAAGATATTGTATTGATAACCGGCATTTGCTAACATTCGCCAGATGGCAGCGCAAGCGCGTGTAAGTTAATGGATGTGTGATTGATAGAACAGCTGATTTTTGTTGATATTTGATATGAGTGTTTTATATTTGTTGCAGAAAATGCGCACGGGTCCGGCTCGTATGATAATTTATTTATTATATTAAAATTCGATGATGGGTGGAAGTAGCTCACTTGAAGTCTTTTATGGACAGTTGTGCTGCGACATTAATTAACAGAAATTAGCAATAATATTTATTTATTTAACCAACTTTACTTCCCCATTAGAAAAACATCGATCCCCGAAATACATCTCTACCGAGATATTAACACATTGTCCTTGTAAAAGCTGGACAATTAATCATGAAGTGACTCCACCTCGTCGTCCTCGATGCAACTGAAATAATAAGAATTTTCCAAAATGCTGAGCTGCACTGCATGGATTTATATAAGGCAGTGCCCTGTCAACCCACCAATCACTCTAAAGAGATGGTTCTTGTAAAACCCTAGTAATCACGTTAAGCGTAAGTTATATATAACCGGCAAGAAGGATGTCGAGACTTGGCAAGAGTTAGCTGCGGCCCAGAGTTAGCAGAGCTTACCCAAGGTTTATCTTTTAGGAAGTTGACTCCAAGTGGAGAACGGTGTCCAAAGTTTCTACTGGCCTCCACCTCCTATTTGCCCATACCAGTTTGAGTTGGAGACCCAAATGACAGTTACCAGAGATGTCGTTATACACTGCCACCCAAATAATTTTTCCGAGTAGATGTTAAACTCCCTAGCACATGAAACGCTGGATACCATCCTGTGCACAGCCTACTTTACAGCAGCGACTTTTACTTGAAAGACGATGCATAAGTCGGGCAGCATAAATTTTTGGCTAAATTTAAGCTACTTTGCCAGTATGCGCACCGTGTATCTTCTCATTTAGCTTTCACCCATCCGTAAACAAGCTCACTAAACTCATGCACCAAACATATTTCCCACTCCACTCATCCCTCATGGTTAAAAGTTATGAAGCTAAAAACAGGGGAAATGCCTATTTTCAGTTTAGGAACTGAATGGAGGGCTGGCTCCATAGATTTGCCAATACAGTATGCATGTTGCGATGCCAATGATCGGTATTGAGGAATCCTACTTAGTATGCATAGATCGATCAGGCACTCCTGTACACTTAAAAGAAACGAGGTCAGTCTGATCAGTCTGAAATCCTCAGAAAACATATGAAACAATGAAGCTAATTTTGACCATACCTATAGACTTGAAAACATAGCTTGACTCCAAGAGGTTATCGTAGATGAGAGCCAGACAGCTCCAAGTAATCCTTAGAGGCATCTACTGTTTCAAGGATTAAGCTACCAAACCCAGCTCAAAAGAGAATCTCAGAAGCGATGGATATTTTATTATTTGTAAAAACTTGCTCGTTTTATCAAAATTGTCCTTTAAAAACTTTGTATCAAAGGACTTCGAAAAAAATGCGAGTATCAAAATGTTTATTATTCTAGTCAAACAGAAAAATATATTTTGTAGAAAGTAACGGTTTAATAAGAATGGCGCAGCAGACTGTAGTAATCGATTGAGAGACTTTATTCAAAGCATTAAACATCGATTGCCAGAAAGACCTTCAATAGACGAAACGCGCATGCTGTCCTCGATAGAAATGTATCTACACATACACGTGTATGTGTTTGTAGCTGTCTTAGTCTGAAGGCGACAGCCTAAACGAATTGAAAATTGATTCTTTTATAGGCCATTAGTTTTGCTGACGATGCAGACGATGTACGTTGCCATAATGATGATGATGATGATGGCGATGATGGCCGTGCTGTTTCTGGCATATGGGGTTGGATACGGTTAATGATGATTACACACCTACGGCAGTCTTGTTGATGTTGCTATCTTAGCGATTTTGTTAGTGTTCTTGCATCAATGCTTTTCTGATACGTTGCTAGTGCTGTAGATGTCAAAACTATCGTAGTCTGCAACAGAAATAAGTAAATAAAAGTGAATAAAATAAATGACAGAACAGCATAAAAATCAACAATGTTCGCACTCTTCATTGGAATAAACGCTATGACTATGAAGAAGCGGACTCAGAAACAGAGATAAGTCTAACGGGTAAAGAAGATACAAAAAAAGGTAGTGAATGGATAATACTGAATTCAGATCCAGTAGTATAGCAGCTGGAAGAATGCGAATATTACAGACAAAGAAAATGATTAACAATAAATAATTATTTCATGTTCAATGCTTAGGGTTGTCAAGGAGGTACGGCGTCTGGCTAGTAAAAAGCAATAAGTAAGAGGGTCATAAGGTTATGGATGAACGCATCAACGCCTACGTAACAATTTGTGTTATATGAATAGTGGCCGGCAGTGGAAATACAAAGAGTTTAAGCGAAACGTATAAGGTAGGGTTTGGTTGAATTTTTAATACACCACTTTGATGGAGTTAAAGTGAAATATGAGCCGAAAAGTATATAACTATTTATGGGCTACTTGCGTTTTCCCCAGCAAATTAAAAGAGGATAAAACTTTGAGAAATTATTGACTCGCGCGACTATAAAAGTATGATAAACAAGTAAGGAAGGTTAAGTTCGGGTGTAACCGAACATTACATACTCAGTTGAGAGATATGGTGACAACATAAGGGAAAATAACCTTGTAGGAAAATGAACCGAGGGAAACCCTGGAATGTGTTTGTATGACATGTGTATCAAATGAAAAGCATTAAAGAGTATTTTATGAAGGAGTGGGCCATAGTTCTATAGGTGGACGCCATTTAGGGATATCGCCATAAAAGTGGATCAGGGTTGACTCTAGAATTTGTTTGTACAATATGGATATCAAATGAAAGGTCTTAAAGAGTATTTTATGAGGGAGTGGGCCATAGTTCTATAGGTGAACGCTATTTAGGGATATAGCCATAAAGGTGGATCAGGGTTGACTCTAGAATGCGTTTGTACGATATGGGTATCAAATGAAAGATGTTAATGAGTATTTTAAAAGGGATATATCCTTAGTTCCATAGGTGGACGCCGTTTCGAGATACCGCCATAAAGGTGGACCAGGGGTGACCCTAGAATTTGTTTGAACAATATGGGTATCAAAAGAAAGGTGTTAATGAGTATTTTAAAAGGGAGTAATCCTTAGTTCCATAGGTGGACGCCGTTTCGAGATATCGCCATAAAGGTGGACCAGGGGCGACCCCAGAATTTGTTTGTACGATATGGGTATCAAATTAAAGGTATTAAGGAGGGTTTTAAAAGGGAGTGGTGGTAGTTGTATAGGTGGTCGCCTTTTCGGGATATCGCCATAAAGGTGGACCAGGGGTGACTCTAGAATGCGTTTGTACGATTTGGGCATCAAATGAAAGGTGCTAATGAGTATTTTAAAACGGAGTAATCCTTAGTTCCATAGGTGGACGCCGTTTCGAGATATCGCCATAAAGGTGGACCAGAGGTGACCCTAGAATTTGATGTACAATATGGGTATCAAAAGAAAGGTGTTAATGAGTATTTTAAAAGGGAGTAATCCTTAGTTCCATAGGTGGACGCCGTTTCGAGATATCGCCATAAAGGTGGACCAGGGGCGACCCTAGAATTTGTTTGTATAATATGGGTATCAAAAGAAAGGTGTTGATGAGTATTTTAAAAGGGAGTGATGCTTAGTTCCATAGGTGGACGCCGTTTCGAGATATCGCCATAAAGGTGGACCAGAGGTGACCCTAGAATTTGTTTGTACAATATGGGTATCAAAAGAAAGGTGTTAATGAGTACTTTAAAAGGGAGTAATCCTTAGTTCCATAGGTGGACGCCGTTTCGAGATATCGCCATAAAGGTGGACCAGGGGCGACCCTAGAATTTTTTTTGTATAATATGGGTATCAAAAGAAAGGTGTTAATGAGTATTTTAAAAGGGAGTGATGCTTAGTTCCATAGGTGGACGCCGTTTCGAGATATCGCCATAAAGGTGGACCAGGGGCGACCCTAGAATTTGTTTGTACAATATGGGTATCAAAAGAAAGGTGTTAATGAGTATTTTAAAAGGGAGTAATCCTTAGTTCCATAGGTGGACGCCGTTTCGAGATATCGCCATAAAGGTGGACCAGAGGTGACCCTAGAATTTGTTTGTACAATATGGGTATCAAAAGAAAGGTGTTAATGAGTATTTTAAAACGGAGTAATCCTTAGTTCCATAGGTGGACGCCGTTTCGAGATATCGCCATAAAGGTGGACCAGAGGTGACCCTAGAATTTGTTTGTACAATATGGGTATCAAAAGAAAGGTGTTAATGAGTATTTTAAAAGGGAGTAATCCTTAGTTCCATAGGTGGGCGCCGTTTCGAGATATCGCCATAAAGGTGGACCAGAGGTGACCCTAGAATTTGTTTGTACAATATGGGTATCAAAAGAAAGGTGTTAATGAGTATTTTAAAAGGGAGTAATCCTTAGTTCCATAGGTGGACGCCGTTTCGAGATATCGCCATAAAGGTGGACCAGGGGCGACCCTAGAATTTGTTTGTACAATATGGGTATCAAACGAAAGATGTTAATGAGTATTTTAAAAGGGAGTAATCCTTAGTTCCATAGGTGGACGCCGTTTCGAGATATCGC
This sequence comes from Eurosta solidaginis, assembly GCF_040869045.1. Lineage (NCBI taxonomy): Eukaryota > Metazoa > Arthropoda > Insecta > Diptera > Tephritidae > Eurosta > Eurosta solidaginis. The sequence goes on from NC_090320.1 coordinate 273,031,764, forward strand.
CATAAAGGTGGACCAGGGGCGACCCTAGAATTTGTTTGTACGATATGGGTATCAAATTAAAGGTATTAAGGAGGGTTTTAAAAGGGAGTGGTGGTAGTTGTATAGGTGGTCGCCTTTTCGGGATATAGCCATAAAGGTGGACCAGGGGTGACTCTAGAATGCGTTTGTACGATATGGGTATCAAATGAAAGATGTTAATGAGTATTTTAAAAGGGATATATCCTTAGTTCCATAGGTGGACGCCGTTTCGAGATACCGCCATAAAGGTGGACCAGGGGTGACCCTAGAATTTGTTTGTACAATATGGGTATCAAAAGAAAGGTGTTAATGAGTATTTTAAAAGGGAGTAATCCTTAGTTCCATAGGTGGACGCCGTTTCGTGATATCGCCATAAAGGTGGACCAGGGGCGACCCTAGAATTTGTTTGTACGATATGGGTATCAAATTAAAGGTATTAAGGAGGGTTTTAAAAGGGAGTGGTGGTAGTTGTGTAGGTGGTCGCCTTTTCGGGATATAGCCTTAAAGGTGGATCAGGGTTGACTCTAGAATGCGTTTGTACGATATGGGTATCAAATGAAAGATGTTAATGAGTATTTTAAAAGGGTTATATCCTTAGTTCCATAGGTGGACGCCGTTTCGAGATACCGCCATAAAGGTGGACCAGAGGTGACCCTAGAATTTGTTTGTACAATATGGGTATCAAAAGAAAGGTGTTAATGAGTATTTTAAAAGGGAGTAATCCTTAGTTCCATAGGTGGACGCCGTTTCGAGATATCGCCATAAAGGTGGACCAGGGGCGACCCTAGAATTTGTTTGTACGATATGGGTATCAAATTAAAGGTATTAAGGAGGGTTTTAAAAGGGAGTGGTGGTAGTTGTATAGGTGGTCGCCTTTTCGGGATATAGCCATAAAGGTGGATCAGGGTTGACTCTAGAATGCGTTTGTACGATATGGGTATCAAATGAAAGATGTTAATGAGTATTTTAAAAGGGATATATCCTTAGTTCCATAGGTGGACGCCGTTTCGAGATACCGCCATAAAGGTGGACCAGGGGTGACCCTAGAATTTGTTTGTACAATATGGGTATCAAAAGAAAGGTGTTAATGAGTATTTTAAAAGGGAGTAATCCTTAGTTCCATAGGTGGACGCCGTTTCGAGATATCGCCATAAAGGTGGACCAGAGGTGACCCTAGAATTTGTTTGTACAATATGGGTATCAAAAGAAAGGTGTTAATGAGTATTTTAAAAGGGAGTAATCCTTAGTTCCATAGGTGGACGCCGTTTCGAGATATCGCCATAAAGGTGGACCAGAGGTGACCCTAGAATTTGTTTGTACAATATGGGTATCAAAAGAAAGGTGTTAATGAGTATTTTAAAACGGAGTAATCCTTAGTTCCATAGGTGGACGCCGTTTCGAGATATCGCCATAAAGGTGGACCAGAGGTGACCCTAGAATTTGTTTGTACAATATGGGTATCAAAAGAAAGGTGTTAATGAGTATTTTAAAAGGGAGTAATCCTTAGTTCCATAGGTGGACGCCGTTTCGAGATATCGCCATAAAGGTGGACCAGAGGTGACCCTAGAATTTGTTTGTACAATATGGGTATCAAAAGAAAGGTGTTAATGAGTATTTTAAAAGGAAGTAATCCTTAGTTCCATAGGTGGACGCCGTTTCGAGATATCGCCATAAAGGTGGACCAGGGGCGACCCTAGAATTTGTTTGTACAATATGGGTATCAAAAGAAAGGTGTTAATGAGTATTTTAAAAGGGAGTAATCATTAGTTCCATAGGTGGACGCCGTTTCGTGATATCGCCATAAAGGTGGACCAGGGGCGACCCTAGAATTTGTTTGTACGATATGGGTATCAAATTAAAGGTATTAAGGAGGGTTTTAAAAGGGAGTGGTGGTAGTTGTATAGGTGGTCGCCTTTTCGGGATATAGCCATAAAGGTGGACCAGGGGTGACTCTAGAATGCGTTTGTACGATATGGGTATCAAATTAAAGGTATTAAGGAGGGTTTTAAAAGGGAGTGGTGGTAGTTGTATAGGTGGTCGCCTTTGCGGGATATCGCCATAAAGGTGGACCAGGGGTGACTCTAGAATGCGTTTGTACGATTTGGGTATCAAATGAAAGGTGCTAATGAGTATTTTAAAACGGAGTAATCCTTAGTTCCATAGGTGGACGCCGCTTCGAGATATCGCCATAAAGGTGGACCAGGTGTGACCCTAGAATGCTTTTGTACAATATGGGTATCAAACGAAAGATGTTAATGAGTATTTTAAAACGGAGTAATCCTTAGTTCCATAGGTGGACGCCGTTTCGAGATATCGCCATAAAGGTGGACCAGCTGTGACCCTATAATGCTTTTGTACAATATGGGTATCAAACGAAAGATGTTAATGAGTATTTTAAAAGGGAGTAATCCTTAGTTCCATAGGTGGACGCCGTTTCGAGATATCGCCATAAAGGTGGACCAGGGGTGACCCTAGAATTTGTTTGTATAATATGGGTATCAAAAGAAAGGTGTTAATGAGTATTTTAAAAGGGAGTGATGCTTAGTTCCACAGGTGGACGCCGTTTCGAGATATCGCCATAAAGGTGGACCAGGTGTGACCCTAGAATGCTTTTGTACAATATGGGTATCAAACGAAAGATGTTAATGAGTATTTTAAAAGGGAGTAATCCTTAGTTCCATAGGTGGACGCCGTTTCGAGATATCGCCATAAGGGTGGACCAGGGGTGACCCTAGAATTTGTTTGTATAATATGGGTATCAAAAGAAAGGTGTTAATGAGTATTTTAAAAGGGAGTGATGCTTAGTTCCAGAGGTGGAAACCGTTTCGAGATATCGCCATAAAGGTGTACCAGGTGTGACCCTAGAATTTGTTTGTACGATATGGGTATCAAATTAAAGGTATTAATGAGGGGTTTAAAAAGGAGAGGTGGTAGTTGTACAGGTGGTCGCCTTTTCGAGATATCGCCATAAAGGTGGACCAGGGGTGACTCTAGAATGCGTTTGTACGATATGGGTATCAAATGAAAGGTGTTAATGAGTATTTTAAAAGGGAGTAATCCTTAGTTCCATAGGTGGACGCCGTTTCGAGATATCGCCACATAGGTGGACCAGGGGATACCCTAGAATTTGTTTGTACAATATGGGCATCAAAAGAAAGGTGTTAATGAGTATTTTAAAAGGGAGTGGGCCTTAGTTCTATAGGTGGACGCCGTTTCGAAATATCGCCATAAAGGTGGACCAGGGGTGACTTTAGAATGTGTTTGTACGATATGGGTATCAAATTAAAGGTATTAATGAGGGTTTTAAAAGGGAGTGGTGGTTGTTGTATAGGTGGTCGCCTTTTCGAGATATCGCTATAAAGGTGGACCAGGGGTGACTCTAGAATGCGTTTGTACGATATGGGTATTAAATGAAAGGTGTTAAAGAGTATTTTATGAGGGAGTGGGCCATAGTTCTATAGGTGGACGCCATTTAGGGATATAGCCATAAAGGTGGATCAGGGTTGACTCTAGAATGCGTTTGTACGATATGGGTATCAAATGAAAGGTGTTAATGAGTATTTTAAAAGGGAGTAATCCTTAGTTCCATAGGTGGACGCCGTTTCGAGATACCGCCATAAAGGTGGACCAGGGGTGACCATAGAATTTGTTTGTACAATATAGGTATTAAAAGAAAGGTGTTAATGAGTATTTTAAAAGGGAGTAATCCTTAATTCCATAGGTGGACGCCGTTTCGAGATATCGCCATAAAGGTAGACCAGGGGTGACCCTAGAATTTGTTTGTACAATATGGGTATCAAAAGAAAGGTGTTAATGAGTATTTTAAAAGGGATTGGGCCTTAGTTCTATAGGTGGACGCCGTTTCGAAATACCGCCGTAAAGGTGGACCAGGGGTGACTCTAGAATGTGTTTGTACGATATGGGTATCAAATTAAAGGTATTAATGAGGGTTTTAAAAGGGAGTGGTGGTAGTTGTATATGTGAAGGCTTTTTCCAGATCGCGACCAAAATGTGGACCAGGGTGACCCAGAACATCATCTGTTGGATACCGCTAATTTATTTATATATGTAATACCTGCCAAGATTTTAAGGGTTTTTTATTTCGCCCTGCGGAAATTTTTTATTTTCTTCTACTTAATATGATAAGTGTCAACCATTTTATAAAGTTTTTTCTAAAGTTATATTTCGTGTCAATAAACCAATCCAATTACCTCACCATGTTTCATCCCTTTTTTCGTATTTGGTATAGAATTATGGCATTTTTTCCATTTTTCGTAATTTTCGATATCGAAAAAGTTGGCGTGGTCATTGTCGGATTTCGTTCATTTTTCATACCAAAATAAAGTGAGTTCAAGTAAGTATGTGAACTAAGCTCATTAAAGATATGTCGATTTTGCTGAAGTTATCGTGTTAACGGCCATGCGGAAGGACAGACGAACGACAGTGTATAAAAACTGGGCGTGGCATCAACCGATTTCGCCCGTTTTCACAGAAAACAGTTAACATCATAAAATCTATGCCCCTACCAAATTTCAAAAGGATTGGTTAATTTTTGTTCGACTTATGGCGTTAAAAGTATCCTAGACGAATTAAATGAAAAAGGGCGGAGCCACGCCAATTTTGAAATTTTCTTTTATTTTTGTATTTTGTTGCACCATGTCATTACTGGAGTTGAATGTTGACATAATTTACTTATATACTGTAAAGATGTTAAATTTTTTGTTAAAATTTTACTTTAAAAAAAAAATTTTTTAAATGTGGGCGTGGTCCTTCTCCGATTTTGCTAATTTTTATTAGGCGTACATATAGTAATAGGAGTAACGTCCCTGCCAAATTTCATCATGATATCTTCAATGACTGACAAATTACAGCTTGCAAAAATTTTAAATTACCTTCTTTTAAAAGTGGGCGGTGCCACGCCCATTGTCCAAAATTTTACTTATTTTCTATTCTGCGTCATAAGTTCAACTCATCTACCCAGTTTCGTCGCTTTATCTGTCTTTGGTAATGAATATCGCACTTTTTCGGTTTTACGAAATTTTCGATATCGAAAAAGTGGGCGTGGTTATAGTCCGATATCGTTGATTTTAAATAGAGATCTGAGATGAGTGCTCAGGAACCTACATACCAAATTTCATCAAGTTACCTCAAAATTTACTCAAGTTATCGTGTTAACGGGCGGACATGGCTCAATCAAATTTTTTTTCGATCCTGATTATTTTGATATATGGAAGTCTATATCTATCTCGATTCCTTTATATATGTACAACCAACCGTTATCCAATCAAACTTAATATACTCTGTGAGCTCTGCTCAACTGAGTATAAAAAGTTGCGTAATTTTGTTCGGCGTGGTTGATTTGATCCATGGTTAAATGGGACTTTTCGTGTAAGTGTGAGCGAAAAGGGATGCATGCTTTTAGGCGCAAATGGAATCATGAATGTTGTAGTACAGTAAAATGTCCAAAAAATTAAAGCAATAAAATTTTTCAACTTTTAAATCATTTTTCAAATTACATATTTGATGTATATTGGAACGATTTTCCATCATCCCTTGTCAAATTTGGTTTCGAGACAAACCGGTTTCGGCGTTGAGCCATCATCAGTGTCAATTTTCGTTCGAAACCAAATTTGACAAGGGATGTCGGAAAATCGTTTCAATATACATCATTTATCCACCCTGTCGGAAAATCAACAAAACAAAATAAGTCAATTACATATTTAGGTGAATCATTCGTATTTAATACAGTATACATTTCTTAAAAGAAACCATATAAAATAAAATAAAAAATTGCAATATGTAAATGTTTCTTTCTCTTCAGTTTCTCTTAAACAAACAAAATGATTGAATATTCAACTGTTATAAGCCGAAGGTGAGCTCATGGATTCTTAAATATTAAGTAAAAATAAAGTAAAATAAAATAAAATGAAATAAAATAAAATAAAGTAGAATAAAATAAAATAAAATAAAATAAAATAAAATTAAATAAAATCAAAACAAATCAAACAAAATATAAAAATACCAAAAACAAAAAACATAAGACAAAATAATGTAAAATAAATTATAATGAAATAAAAGAGAATGGAATGTAATGAGATGAAATGAAACGATATAAAATGAAGTGAAATGTAATGATATTAAATCAGATGAAATGAAATAAAAATAAATTAATTAAATTAAAATGAATGAAACAAAATAGCACGTTATGAAATCCAATCTGTTGAAATTTGGAAAAAAACCTACCTCGATATTGCTGTTAAATATACATATAAATAAAAACCTTTCAACAACTAATCTCTGTGACTTCCGACAATATAAAAATAAGTTTAATGAAATGAAGCGATATGAAATGAAATTAAATGAAACAAATTGAAATGAAATCAGATGAAAAGGCTAACAACGTTTGAATGAAATGAAACTGAATAAAATCAAATGAAATTAAACGAAATGAAACTAGATGAAACAAAGAGAAATTAAATGAAATGAAATGGAGTGAAATGAAACAAAACAAAATGAAATAAAATATTAAATAAAACAACTAAGCACAGCTACGGGCTCCTCGCAAAAATACATTCCTATATCTGGCACGATTGAACATGCCAAATCCCAAGGCATTTAGTATTTTATATTTTGTTAGGATTTGGCCATGTAGATATGATTTGTTCACATCTATAAGCGTTTTTCTCCTCTTATGGAATTTGAGGTGAAAATGAAAACAAGTTTTTAGCTTTGGTTTCCAGGGTAATAATTTCCAAAAAAAAAAAACACGTTTTTTTGTATTGAAATCAATACTTACATTAAGTAATAATAATACTAAAAGCTAGAAAATAATTAAGTAGGTCCTAGGTAATAATCATCACACACCTCATTAACCTAGGGCGTTTATCAGACAATTAAATAAAAGCGATGGGCGCGTAAAATTAAAAATTATTAAAATATAATTAAATATATATTAATAATAAATTAATAATAATTTGTTTAATTAATTTTCTTTTTCAAATTTTTAGTCTTTATTTAATTGCCTATTATTTCTCATTCTATTTAGTTCATGTAGTGATCATTATTAAAAAGACTCTTTCCTGACAATTTGTTAAAATCTAAGTCCTCAATACATAATCCTTCCAAAGATTATACTCGACTCAGCGCCACGTATGCTTGTCCCTCCTCGAACTCCAAAGTATTTTGATGTCACTTCTACCGCACTGTATGTAATACTTGTTCAAAATATGAGCCAAATCGGACCACAAATACGAGTATTTTTAACGTCTCGATCCTTGCCGAACCTAGGGAGATTTTTTCTCTCTATTTCAGTGTGTAATATGTGTTCCAAATATGAGCCAAATCGGACCACAAATAGGATTTTTTTAATATCTCGATCCTTGCGCCACCTGGCGGCGATTTTTTTTTTTATCAATAGTCGCTTTCTGCTCATGTATGTATCATGTGTTCCAAATATGAGTCAAATCGGTTTTTTTATAACTCAAATAACAAATCCTCATGCGCCACCTATGGCAGTTTTATTTCTAATTATGCATTGTCATCGGGTTCTGGACTATATTCCAAGTTTCAAGCTTATAGCTTATCGAGAAGTTGCTTAAATTTTAATTACAAAATTTGTAAACAACGACAGGACGGCCGCTACGCAGAGTCAAGCTAAAAAAAACTGTTTAAAAATAGTATAATGCTTTATTTTAAAGTTAAAATTTCCATTTAAAAGTTTCGACGATAACAAATTTATTGCCAGATTTCTTAACAGTAGCAATCGAACAAATAATTGTTTTTAGGGTAGCCCTTCTGACTACATCGAAAACTAAATTCAAATCTTCCGTTTTCTTTCTTCCTCCTACACGTTTTGATGCTTCCGCAACTTGTTCAGCGAATCAAGCTTGTATTTAAAAACAAGGCAACTAGTTAACAAGCTTTTAACTCTTACATCTGAATTGTTAAGTACAACGGGATAGTTAAGTTTTGGGCTAGGCTCCTTTAAGGGTTACTTCTCAATCTACAGATCCGCGAACGAAGAAGCAAACAATGGGGTAAATTTACTTCATCGCTAAAGTTTGAAAAGTTAAGCTGGGAATTCAGTGGGCATGCTAAAAATATTTAGTTTCAAAAAAGGGTATTAAACCGGCATAGCAAGAGTGGCCTTATCCAAGAGGTGTATACCGGTTATGACGTTTAAATTGTGGTAGAAGTTTGATACCGGATGCACTTGGCAACTTCAAAACAAGACGAAAAAAAGAATGTATATCAGAAGACTGAAAGTACAACAAGTGTACAAAAGATTAACATGCATGTCTCCAAATTTCTAAGTTTTGACTTATACAGCTCCCTTTCAATTAATATGTTTAAAATGTATTTAAAATTACATGTACTTCAAATTTGAATAGCCAGCGCTGCAAAATTTATTTTCGTTTGCAGTTTTCAACTGTTATGTGCCAGGTTGCAAATGTCGAAATGCAATTTTTCATGTTGTAATTAGAACAGCTGTTTGATATCTGCTATTAGGAATGTATGCGTGCTTAATGTTAGATGGTCAGATAATTGCATAAACCCTGTAAAGAACTAAGTTATGGACAACAAAACAGTAGCCTAATATAGGATGATATGATATAAGAAATACCGAGTCGACTCCAATTGGACAGTGACTCGTCAAACCTCAAATCAATTCTGACAGATCAGCCTTCAATAACCCTGCTTGATATTCGCTTCTGGCCTAAGGGACCTAACTACCCTGCAAGAGGTGATATCTGCCAGCGTTTGCTTAGTTAACCAGGAAACATCTATAGATGAGCCGGTCTCAGGTGGTTAGGCATACTCCTTATTCCCTATATCCATCATTCAATCTATGCGCGCTTGGGAGCACGCGAAACAGGTACATTGGCATGTCCCGGGATAACGGGACAAAGATTATATTAATATTAAAATAATTATATGCAAAGCAAATGGGTTCAGGCATTGCCATACTACCCGCGATCGTAGCACATTTGAACTGAAGCTCTTAATAGGAGCTTGGCTATAGGAGAATATTAAGAATTTCCTAACCTTATTAGTAACAGAGGCCGCTGTGGTGTGATGACAGCGTGCTCCGCTATCATACCGAAGATCTTGGGTTTAATTACTGGGCAACGAAACATTAAAAACTTAGAAATAAGAATTATCAAATAGGAAAACATTTCTAAGCAATTGAAAGAAGACCTCGGCCTAAATTCTCTTTGGAGTTATATCGCGCCTTGCATTTTTTGATAGTATTTTACACCATCCCATCCACCGCATTCTTTTTCGTGCCACCCTCTACTTGGAAGACGCTGTATTGATCAAGCAGCTTAAACTTGGCGCTTACATCGAAATTTTAACAGAAAATTGACTCCACCAACCTTCGCGACTAACTTCGACTCACCCGTGAACCAGCTAACCAGTAAGCTATTCTATACTAATTCCATTACTTGGAATACCTTAACTGCAGAGCCGATAGCTAATGTAACGAATCCTGATTAGTGACCGGGCCGCAGACGCATTGCCCGCATTTTCCACCGAATGTGACTGCATTTCAGGATATGTATTATTGTAAGAGCGCAGCTGTTAACAACTAGCGCTGTAGGTTTCTCAGACACAAATATTTTGATAATAGTCGCCGTTCTAAATACATCCCATCAGACCACTACCCCACTTAGCAAAATCGGCGTTACTCCAATTTCATAAAGCCAGTTACTCCACAGAAAACACGTTTACTAGCACAATCCAGAGTAAAGAAGATAGACCATCTCTACAACATTTTCCTCGGTTTTGGACACTACCTCTTTGCTTTGATAGTTCTGTTGCACAGAAGATTGCTATTGGATTTACCCAGAGCCCAAGGCAGAATATTGTTAGACGGTTCCTAAATCTAAAGAAAAGCAAGTAAAAACTCTAAGCTCTAAACTATTTTGCGTTAAAACTCATTTTAGGCAGAATATGAAATAAGGAAATAAAGTTTTCCCTCTATTTACAAAAAGTGGGAAACATTTGCAAAAAGCTGTTTGGGTTACTGTACTGGTGTAAGTTTAAAAGGCTGCTCAGCCGAAATGTAATATTACAGTATACGCTGTGGATGTTTAAACTTAAATATGTACATTGAATTCATGTGTACATTATTTTCATACAACTACTGTAACACATACATATAAAATGGATTTCAGTTGGACTGTGTTGAATTTTCATTTTACTGTTCCATTTGATTTGTAAAGGCTACGCAATAACAAAATGAATGTTATTTGTGATTTGGTATTTTCTATGCAGCATATGTTGCCACATGCCACATGCCACATACCACATACCGCCACATGGTGAGGTCACTAACATACACACACAATACTCATAAGTACTAAAATAAAGATACATAAAACGGAGTGAGGAAGTCATTCATTTCCCTTGTTTTGTGCACTTGGCCGGAGGGGAAGTAAAATATTCTATTTGCAACAAATTCGCAAATGAACGTGCCACAGTAAATATGGATGCACTTACCACGTAAAAAGGATGAAGGGCAGTCGGATTTTGATACTTAAATTTAAATTAAATGAAATGGCAATGCATTTTAGGTTAATTGTAATCTAAAACGAAGGTGAACGTAGTGCGGATGGATGGGCGGTGTAAGTTAGCGATGAGGATTTGACATGCAAGAATTGAATGTATAAGCAAATTCTAAATAGTGAGGAACTCTGATCTAGTGGAACGAGTAGCATTTGAAACATTTTCACCATTTACCTTTACACAGCATTTTGCATAAATTGTGGTTGAGAGTTATCGTGGATTAATTTTAAACAGGGACCGCACAACATTTTGACATTGTTTATATAGATCAACCCCGATTGCAGGATCTGTAGGACTACACTAAGTTAATTCTATTGCAAGCGCCGTTATGCCAGGGAGGATAAATAGGATATAAAACTATGACTTTCTCTGCTCATGCTACATCAAGAGAGGATTATGTATGTTACGATTCTCCAAAAACAAATAAGTAAGACACTAAGTCCCACTTTTTCTTAATAGGTCATTGGAAACCCAACTGTCTAAGCTGAGATGTTGAATTTCTAAGAGATAACTTCTTCTTTATAGTTTATATCGAAGGATGTTATGGATTAAAGCTAGTTCAGGTTTGCTGTGTGGTGTCGTTATCATTGAACAAAATATGGATTAGGACTATGTGTACGCTAGTCATCAATCAATTGCGTACGCGGTTCGAAAGAGGACCAGACAAACTAACAGAGTATGCAAATTACGTTTGATACACCAGCGGCAGATATCTACCAAGAATTAGCTCTCTGATGGACCAGGCACTTCGCGATGTACATGTCTATGCATCTGGAGTCGGGTAATCCGCAAGCGTGGAAATATCTATCTTATATTATTTATTGGGTATATAAGGTCTTTATTGGATTAAGCCTAAGCTTGGATGGGTAACCCTTCAATAAAAAAAACACCAAAAAATATCTATACTAGTTATTAAGTCGTCGTGTAAACTCCATGTGGAAAAGAGAGCAGGGAAAACCCTCCTTGGAATTGTATATATGCAAAAGGATGATAGGATGAAAAAAGCGCTACAGAGGGCTATGGGGCTTATATTATACCAGCGGCAGGTATGCTTGTCGTAAGAGGTGACTTAAATGCCAAATCGATTCGAGAGATTTTGTACCGCAACTATTTCAAGGGGTTGCCAGCGCATTTTAAAGCTTCCCAACCCAATTGCCAACCTCGCTTATACGTAATAAATCCTGTTTCTATGGCAGCCGAGGCTCTGGCGACTCCACAATCCTCATAGGGGAAGATTTCATGTGGTCATACTAAATTGTACCCGAGATGTTCGGGCTAGTACGTTAATGGTGCTTGTGACTGTAATGTACCGGATCTATATCCGGCAAAGTACCATCAACAATGATAACACACGCAAAAACCTTTAGGGAGTATCCTTTTCGGTACAACAACAAGGGCCTATCGCCCAAAATCTCACATTGGGTATTTACGTAAATTTTCAAGCTCATACTTTCCTATGGCTCTACTTTGGTGCATAGGCATACAAAGGAGCCTTGAAAATTACTCGGACAGTAGCACTGCATGCTATTATGCACATTTAACATGCCGACCTAATGGCTGAAAATTGGCGCTAGCAACTGCAGCTTAAGTGCAGGTCGTAATGTGTAGCGCCTTTAAATATAGAGCTAATGACCTACATGGTCTATACCAAAGCTACGAAAGAGATGTTGGAGCCGCAATTGAGCCCACGGGTAATCGCAAGAGTGCAGAAATGGCAGAATATATTTAATTGGTCCTTGTACACGGATGGTTCTATATTAACGGTAGCCAGGTCTGATATTTACTGTGTCGATCCGGAAAATAAATAGATCCTACAAGCTACTAGATGACTGCGGTATCTTTTCGGTTCTGGCGAAAGATTGCTTAAGCTGGAGTTGTGTCAATATTGCCATTTTTGTCAATACTGTTTGATAGTTAGGCGGCGATAGAAGTAGAAATATCACACAGTACTTCATCAAGAAATATGCTGGAATGCTAAGCAGCATAAGAGACCGGACCATATATACATACTGGGTTACCGCTTATAAAGTGATAGAAGGTAACGTAATGATCGCTAATTTGACAAAGAAAGGTTGTTGCACTTTCGAAGCATCGACGGTAGGCATCCCAATCCGTTTGCGAAAAATCAAAAGGAGACAAGAGTTGCATATGATCTATCAAGCAAGACAGTGTAGACATAAGCTCGGAGCTTCAATATTTCTAAGTTCGTGTGCAAATCATACGACGTTAGACTGACTAACACACTTTGGTTATTTTTCTTATGACAGAAGACTTTACGCCTTCGACGGGCATACTAACTGGACGCCGTATTCTATCGTCACATGGTTAAAAGTTAGGTCTCGGCACTAACAGCAGATGTAGGAAGTGCGAGCTGCATAAAAAATGGTTGAGCACGTTCTTTGTTCGTGTCCTGCGCTCGCGAGTTCAGGGCTTCAGCTACTAGGGGCGGCAGAGTTGCCAGATCTGAAGACAACAATTAAGCTGTGTCTTAAAAATCCTTTAGCATTTTCCGAGAGGTTCGAGTTATTATGTAGCATTAGTTCTGTTACCTAATTGGAGTTTCAAACAAATTATGGTGATACTGTGGACTCGTTCAGTCTATGTGAGATGCTCACGGATCGACAAGTTTAGCTTTACCTAATTGAGAGCGAATTTAAAAACCATAGATATTAAGCATTTTTATTCAAAATAATAAAACTAAAAATTTAAAGAATTTTTTTTTTAAACATAATCATTACGATGCCTGGTTTTGCTTGTATGTTCAGCATAAATTGCTGTTTGGCATTATGCATGAGATTTAAAACGTTGATATTTACAATATTTGCTTGCTTGCTTACTGCTTTACATTGAAATATTACTTAATTATTGTGAAACAGCAATGGGCACTGGCATACTGGACGAAGTTGCGGCACCTCACCACAGAATGAGTAAAAATTTTGTAAGTGCGCTGCTGTTTAGAATTTGTATTGGTGGTTGGTTTTGGCTGTTGATGTATTACTCCCACATTCATTATATTGACTAAATAGTTTGTTTGGTTGTGGTGCTCAATTTAGATGATAAAATCCATGGAATTATCCAAAATGACGTAGGCGCTGTGGCGACGTTTTAATGGCCAAATTGTTGTGGCTGCAATTAAATTTTAGATGAGCTGATGTTAGAGTGAACAAAAAAACGAATGAATGAATAAATTAAGAAATGAACAGCATAATTTTGTTGAATAAATGTGTAAGTGCGTAACTAAGTGAAATCAAATGTATCAAATAAAAATTTAATGAAATGTAATAATTGCAAGTTTTTGCGTTAATACAAAATTAATGGCGTGGTAGATGGTAAATGTGCAAGTATATGGAATTAAATGCTTGAAAGGGTAATTATTTTAAACTTTATATTATTGCCTTACGTATTTTGCATAAATACAAATTTACATATTTTGCAACACGAAGTGTTATAATATTGTAACGAATTTAGAGCAATACCGCTTATTTCCAACCTTCTATTAGCGTTCGAATCACTAAACTGTTGAATAAATAACTCCACTATTCAATAATGCAAAATGGCCTTTATTAAAGTACTTCACAATTACAGTTATACTTCGCAACTGATAGCTTGCTTAAATCGACCTTTTTGATTGCTCAGATTGCGCTCTTTTATACTCTTCGATTTCCTCGTTCCATATTTCTATGCGTTTCCAGAATTTACTTAGTTACCATCTATGAAATTGTAACTACAGATTCACGTATATAGCTTCTCATATGCGTGTGTATATGTGAGTGATACTTGCACAAATAATTGCCTACTTTGGGGAGTATCTCAGATATATGCATGTGTTTGTGCGTTGCTCTCCGCTGCTTGTATGGACATATTTGTAGACATAATGATTGACTTGTTGATGTGCATACAAGTCACTGCTTAGTATTGGCTTAGAGATGATAGTATCCCTTAGCGTTGCTAATATTCGTCACAATATATTATATTTTCATAACGTAGTAAACTTACTACAGCCATACATTTTTTTATATTTTGACAATATCACCCTGCGGCCAATCCGCACGAAGAAACTACAGCAAAAGTTATTGCAATGTAGCCCTGATTTGAAGCTGAAAATAGTTCCAAAACAGTCCAGCAAATAATCTTAAAACGTTTCTAAAATTATTACGCACACAATTGCGAAATAATAAGGAGATAAACCCGCAGTGATCCATGGAAGGTTTTGAAATGATCTCGAAGTAGTCCGAAATAATTTAGAAAACAAGCACAAAACAAACAGTTGACAGTGTCGAAATTATGTTGAAATAGTGAAACAATGACCATATAAATAGTTGCAAAATGGACCCGAAATTTTCCAAGGCTAGGTTAGGTTAGAGTGGCTACCGGGGCGAGCACCAGTGCACTTGGCCCAAAAAGATCCCTTTGTGATACCACCTGGATCTCTCCCCTACTCAATCCAATAGGTCGATTCAGCAAATGTCAGGAATTTCTTAGGTTCTAACTTAGTCAGACCAAAGAAGGGAGATCCCAGATATTTGCTCCTCTTGCGCCAAAGCGCAGGATAATGGCACACAAAATGCTTGATTGTTTCTATCTCCTCTTCGTCTTTGCAGCTCCTGCAGTAATAATTATAGGGAGCATCCAGCCGTAATGCATGCTTCCCGATTGCTATGTGGCCGGTTATATGTCGAACCACCACAAATTTCTCAGGTGAAATTGTCCAAAAAAATATGCGAAAATATTCTGATATAATTTCGAAATGATAGATACCATAGTTCTGAAATTATCAAAAATAGTCAAAAAAGGTCCGTAGATAATACAAAAAATTCCGGATATAGTGCCAAAATAGTACTGTAATTGTTTTAAAAACTTTCAGCTTTCCAAAATTTTTTTAGAGTGAAATCTTAAAGAAGCATGAACTATATAATATTCGTGTTTGGGTGCTTGATTACCGAGTTATCGGGATCTCTGGATGTTTACTTTTTTGACTCGCTATACATAGCTTCTCCAACCCAATTGTCAACCTCACCTACCCGCGGCGAATCCTGTTTCATTAAGAGACGAGGCTCTGGCGCCCCTAAGCTCCTCATTGAATTAGAGGGAGGGGAGGGAGGGATGGCCTTGAAGGTTTAATGTGGCCATATAAATCGTTCCCGAGATGGTCGGGCTAGTACCTTAATGGTGCTTTGTTACCGGAACGCACCGGATCTATATCAGGCAAAGGACCATCACCATCGATAACACTCTCCAAAGCCTTCGGGGAGTGTCTTTATCGTTAATACAACAACAACAACATCAGATCGTACTGAACTGGTCCCTTAACGTCACAAAATCATGTTAAAGATATCTCTGAAAAGGTCCCTAAGATAATCCCGAAATGGTCTTGAAATAATCCTAAAATAATATAGCAGTACTTCGGTACACAGCCCGCTCTTATTTGGGAGCCAAATCAATAAATAAAGTTTTATTTGTAAAGATGAAAATTCGTGCTATTAGCTAGCTTTGGGCATTATTGGTCATAGTGCTTTTATTTAGCTATATTTTATTCAAATAATTTGTTAAAAATAAACGATTGTGAGCACACAAAGAAATATACTTGTACTATGACACTCTTATGGATATTTGATTAGATCTAATACTGCATTACCGGCAGTTGCTAACATTCGCCAGGCGGCAGCGTAAGCGCATGTGAATTTTTATCGATAGATGAACAGCTGATTTCTGTTGATATTTCATATGAGACTTTTGTATTTTGTTGCGCAATATGCGCACGGGTCCGTCTAGTATGTACTTAAAATCATAAAAGCTAAAAAAATATATGGGGTATTTCATCCCATTTCGACCAATTTTGAACCCGACCCCTTTAGAATTGGCTGAAAGTTTTTCTTCTTTTTCTAGTTTACGAAAGACGTTTTTCAGAATTTTTTTCAAATTTTTTCATCCAACTCAAAAAAAGTTATGAATTTTAAAAAAACAGCGTTTTTGTTTTCAAAATGCTATAACTTTTTCAAAAATTGACCGTTTGGGATTTTTTTTTTTAAATTTGTTTTTTTACTTTTCGGGAAAAATACAAACAAATTTTTAAAGTTTTTTTTTTTTAATTCTTCAGTTTTTCGAGATTTTTCGAATTGCGCATTTTTTTTTTTCTCATAAAAAACTTCAATCAATTCTGCAATCATCCCCACTATTCCCGGAGTGGGCCGATTTTTTTTATATTTTTTTATTTAATTGAAAAATTTTATTTATATAACAAAAAAAATGATTTTTAAGTATTCTTTTCATTCATCCTGGTTATTTTAATCGTAGATTACCATAATATATAAAGAAAAAAACTTTAAACATTTTTTTGTATTTGTTCCGAAAAGTACATTTAAAATAAATTAAAAAAAAAAAATGATCCCAAACGGTCAATTTTTGAAAAATTTATAGCATTTTGAAAACAAGAACGGTGTTTTTTTTTAAATTCATAACTTTTTTTGAGTTGGATGAAAAAATTTGAAAAAATTCTGAAAAACTTCTTTCGTAAGCTAGAAAAAGAAGAACAACTTTCAGCCAATTCTAAAGGGGTCGGGTTCAAAATTGGTCGAAAGGGGATGGAATACCCCATATATAAATAACTGTTCCCAAGTGGAGAAGGAGCCCATCTAATTTTTTCAAAAAAATTTAGTCAGTAGATCTTTCCGTACAATCTCTGTGCCAAGTTTTATCCAAGCCCATTTAGCCCTTCCGGCTTGATACGCTTAATAACAACAATAAAATATACATTATTTAATTATCTGTGGTTCTATAAGTAGCACAAAGCATACAAAATGGACCTAGTAACAACATGCGTAACTTTGGTACAAGAAAACATACAAATTAGGTACTGTTCAAAGCATAAATCTATGCAAATATATGAAAATGTGTGTGGCTCTAAGAGAACAAAAGCACGGGAAAAAAGCTTTGAAGAGATTGACAAGCACGCCCTGATATCACGTTGTTCCAATATTCTCAAATTATTAAATAAATTCTTTTATATCTGCCAGTACACTGCCACAGTCCAGCAAAGATCGAATTGAAGTGCTGTTCTTGAGTAACACTTTTCGTCAGTAATAGCCTACACTTTGTAAGGTTAAGTTGGGGGAGACCTAATAGAAGCAAGACATGTGCTTACGTGTTTATTTGGCTTGGCAGTTTGGTGCGATTTCCTTAGAATTTGGTGCAGGGTTGGCCCTTTGGCCAAGTTAATATTCGTGAAACTTTTCATTCCAGGAAGTGGGTCGGTGGCTGGCCTATTATAAACAATTTTATTCACGGTACGAATTGCTTGATAAGCTTATTATTTGAGAAACTTTACTTTCAGGAAGTTGACCACAGATGATCTGATAAAGGTGATCCAAAAAATCGTATTCATTGTGCGATTTCCTTGACTATCTTATTGAATAGGCTTGAACTTACTTACTTACTTAATTGGCGCTTAACCGGTTAATCGGTTATGGCTGTACAACAAGGCGCGCCAGTCGCTCCTTCTCTCTGCCAAGCGGCGCCAATTGGTCCGACCAAGGGAGTTTAAATCGTTTTCCACCTGGTCCTTCCAGCGGAGTGGGGGCCGCCCTTTACCTCTGCTTCCATAGGCGGGTTCCGATAGAAACACTTTCTTGGCCGGAGCGTCATCTTTCATTCGCAGGTTTGAGCTGGCCGATCAATACCTGTGTTATGAAATAACTCCGTATTCCTGGAAAATACTAGAAGCTTTGTAGGACCTATGCCACTTGCTGCTCGTAGATCTGACAGCTGTATCACAAAACGTGCTGGATTGTTTCGTCCTTCAATCCGCGCTTGGTACTCTGACTAGTTTAATATTTGAGAACCATTTTGAAAAGTTTACCATGATCCCAGCTTTTGTAAGAAACCTTAGTTATGGTGCGATTGATTTGAAATTTATTAATTAGGCATCCTTTCAAATAGATTAATCTCATATTTAAATCCGACTTCAACTTGCTAACTTAATAACTAAAGATCTTATGACCCAATTTTTTTAAATTTTAGCTGAATAGGATTTGTATAGTTTTTTAAATAGTCCTTAAGTGGACTTTAGTTCCAATTAACCCAAATCTAAGATATATATCAAAATAATGCCTAGGGTGATCGCAGAATGTTCTTTTAGAATAGTGGTATCAAATATTATGTGCTTATAAGGGTTTCAACAAGGGTTGGCGGCTAAAAAGAACAACGAGAGTAAAAATGGGGGTTAACCGAAAAGTCTTAGGCAGAAAAAGGGAAATAAGAGAAAGCAGTTTAAATTGGAGAGCGGGAGAAATATAATAGAAATAGAAAACAAATTAGGGTGAAGGAGAGGAATATAAGCGGGAGTGAGGAATGGGGATAAAAATCGAGAAAACGCTATGAAGGAAACTAGGGCGAGGTTGAGGAAGAGGAAAGAAAGTGGATGTAGGAGAAAAAGGGAGAAGATACGGTGGAGAGACAGATATCAAACATGAAGGGGAGGGAGGGAGTTAAGAAGATACAATATTTTTTTTCAGAAGCTGGAATTTCACGAATGCTTGTGTTTTATGAGAGAATCGATACATTGTAGGACACTGCTACAACAACAGCAACATGCACCGCAGGGAGGATATTGTTCTGCGGGAGACCATCTTAAATATCTATCTATATCTTATATATAAAAATGATTGCGAATTTGAAAATTTTACTTGCTTCGTTTTCGTAAAGTTTTGTAGAGGCTTATGAAAAAAGAGACTTAAAACGCTCCGTGAGATAATATAATTTTGGCATAAAAATTCTATACCTGAACTGCAACAAGACTGAAGGCTTCGGACAGCTTGAGTACAGGCCCTATGTCCATAGCAGAATTGTACCATCTACTAAAGGATATAGGGACTATATGGTCCCGCACCAGAGCTTCGAAGGATATATTGGCGCCATAGAGACGGAGGGTCGTCGCAAAGGTCGATGGTTACAAATTAACGGGACGGGTCGGGTCTGCTATTTACTGCACCGATCCAGGTGGCAATAATCTCACATATCACTTCATCAAGAAGTATAAGAGAAGCAATAGAGAGACCTCGCTCAGGCCGGACCATATATATTTACATGGTTTCCTGCCATGAAGGGATAGAAGGTAACGAAAAAGCCGATGAGTTGGCAAAGGATGGTGCGGCACTCGATGAATCGACGATAGGTGTCCCAATCCGTTTGAGAGAAATCAAAAGGAGATAAGAGTTGCATATGATCCATTAAGCAGGAAATGCGTGTTGCTGCGACTTAAGAACATTTGTAAACCCAACGACGTTAGACTGAAAAAGTTGCTTATATCTCTAAAGAGCTGCAGTTTAGCATGTTCTGTGTTGATGGACAGCATAATTGCCAGGTCTAGGCTCCAGCTACCATTAGCAGCAGAGTCGCCAGATCTCGAGTCAGCTGTTAGACTAGTTCCAAAAAAACTTTAAGTATTCGCCAAGAAGACGGAATTATTTATAACAAAAGTGCTGCTATCTATTTGTGGTTTTTAAAGTGTGGTCGTCAAACATATTCTGTTAAATCTATGGACACATTCATTCTTCATTGATCGGCAAGTTCAACCCAACCTAAACTATAGGTGAATGGGGTAGCGGTATTGTGGGAGGGAGTATATGTGAAAGTGTGTGTATGAGTTGGAATGAGGAGGTAGATAAATTGAATAAGGGAGGGAGATAAATTGAATGAGGGGTGGACAAGAATAATAAGAAGAAATGGAATATAAAGCAAAAGAGAATGGATTAGAAGTTGAAAATGGTAGACTCACTGTTCAACTGTAGACAAACGAATTTTTGGACAGAACAAAGTCTACTAGATATTCTAGTGTTCGTATATGTGTATAGGTATTGAATAACTCTATTTAACATTTTAAGGTTGTTTTCTAAGCATTACTTACCTTTCTGTTTTGAAAACGCTTGGGAGAATATCAAATAATTATGAAAACGTGGTACAACTAAGGAGCGTGAAAAATTTAAAAATCGGTTGTTAGCTAAGGAAAAGCTTCAGTGCCAATTCTTACAAGCTGTTGTAAAAAATAATTTCTATATTTTATTCAGCATAATTTTTTTATTTTATTTCAGATAGTTGCTTATTATACATAATTTATTATTAATTATGTTTTGTTATTTACTCTTTACAAATAAAATTAACAGCCTTATTATTAGCATTCGTACATGCATATGTATGTATTTATGTAGGTATGTATCTTAAATAATTTTCTTTTCTATTTGCCCAAAATGGTGGAGTGGTTTTAGGGTGAGGAGACTTCTTTTAAATTACAAATTACATAATTATAGTTGTGTATGACACTACTTTTGCAATGGTTTTTTTTTTTTTTTTTTTTATAAACTTTCTGCTTGCGTGCGCTGTCACTTTGTTTATATTTAATACATATTTACTTGGTTTATTGTTTTGGTTGCATGATTGATTTGTTGCAACATGTCGTGATCAACAATTTACTCTACATAGGACTAGCATTATAAAGAGGGGTGTTAATTTGCCTTCCTACAATATTATACTTATATACTACTTTACATATATATGTATAAGTAAGTATGAAATATGCAGGCATGCGCCAATGTTGATTTATCACCTTTAATGGGGTGGCGCTGTTTGGTTAGGTGGGGTGAATGTTGTATTATTCATTTGCCGAAAGTTGATTTAATTTATTAAAAAATGATTAATGCCTGCATTGTTGCTTCGTTGACGTCGTATTTTCTAATTAATGTTTTTTTTTTTCGTTTATATATTTAATTACTATTAATAATGAAAATAATAACCTTTTTTTAATTATATTTTGTTCATATTTCTACATTAGTACTTATATATATTTTTATTTTAATATTGTTGCTTTTAAATAGTTTTACAATGAACTGCTCAATTTAGTGATGTTAGTAAATGCCATATGTTTGGTAGTATTTTTTTGACTTTTTTCTATATTTTATACGCGAAATTTCCTCAAGCCTTCTCTATATTCCTAGTGATTTGATTTATTTACAAATTAAGTTTTTAATTTTTCATATTATTATTTTTCATAATATTTTTCTCTTTTGTTAGATAGGCATATATTAAACAGATGAGACTTTTATTAGCTATATACAAAATATATTTCGTTATAGTATTCACAGTTCATAGTGGTTATGTTAAATTGCTTAGTATTGAAAAAAGCTAGTAAAATCAAGCAAATTACTTGTCAATTCAACCGAAAATCTGCAAACTTTGCACAAATTGTTGATTCTGTATTGGTTGTTTCAACAATCAAATCAACAAACAAATGTTTCATCATACGTGAGCCATAGCCTAGTTAAATATAAAAATAACATATTTCTGTCAAAATTAAAATAAAACGCCGTTGATATTACTGTGATTTTCGTGGCACCATGGTTATATGAACAACGCAGTGAGCGCCGTGAACGTATTTGATGCATTTGATTAATATTAACAGCGGTTTGCAAGTGAATTTATCAATAAAATCACTTCTTTTTTCAGATTTTTACCATTAAGATTTACTGAGTGTCTGTAATTTTGACAGAATATTTATTACTTAAGATCAATAGTTTTTTTCCTCTGTTGAAACGGCTAAACAAATTAGCTCTCTTGACCAAAAACTTGGTTGAATTTAATAAAATGCTATGAATAAATCCCAAAAGTCTGTTACATCAAGAAAAACAAATCCGATTTTTTTATTTTACAAGCATCTTTTCGTTTGGTGAGACTAATCACTTCGTATGTTTCGAGGGCATATAAGAGCGCTCATGAAAAGTTTACTGCAGTTGTTTTGGTAAGTACCAGATTTTCTTAGGCATGAATAAGGCCTGAATAAAGCCGACGTATTTCAGAATATATAAAAATGTTTCCTTTCTCAATGCGTACCTCAATGCAGACTTCTAAGTGCAGTGATAAGTTGAAATTGAGCTTCCAGCGAAGCATGTAGGGGAAATAAGAGCACTGTATTAAAATATTCCACTTATTGATTCAGACTTGAATAGAGATCTAATTTGGCATAGCACAGCCTTTAGATTACCACATAAGGAAACGATAAGCAGTGCATTGATATAACACTTACATTCAGGTCTTATTCGTCAAGCTAAATGGAAAACTGTAGTAAGTTGTACTATTAAACAAACCATTTACGGACATATGTAGACCTGAATTGAATCAGTACCGGCACGTCAGCCTTTTCATCAAGTGGTTTGCTTTTTTTTTATTATTTTTTGAGCTTGTGCCCGTACCCAGTATGTACCGTGTCTGAAATTTAAACAAAATAACAAGTTTTTAAAAAATTTTCTACTGCATTAGACCTTTAAAGTCTTTTGAGAATAATTAATGCAGTTCAGAGTTTTGTGCGTTTGATGTTGGAAACGTGGCTATAGCAAATATAAGCCACGGATCGTGAACAAATTATTTCATTCTGAATGTTTTCTTTGCACATTTGCCTTCACTTAGTTTTGAATTGCGAGTTTCTGATGTGCTATTCAATATTTATTTAACTATAGTATTTGATGTTGCGCATTTGCAATGATGTAGCAAATGCAAAGTTATGTATTTTGTTAGTGTATTGTTAAACTATTTTCCCAAGTTTGCAATGCGATGATGTTAGATCATTTGCATAGAATCCTGAACTCCCTTATTGTTTTCAAACGAACATGACATTGCGTCTAGCTGAAAAGTTACGAGCACATTAAGAGCCGAACGCGCTATTTAACGCAATCACAGGCCATCGGCATCCGCTCGCGCACATCAGACGACGAAGTATGAAAACAATCTTTATACAAAACTAATAAAGAGCAAGCCGAGCGACAACAGCAGATGAGTATCAAATTTTACTAATTTCATTTGATCAACGAGCAAAGAAGCAAAGACGTATGCACGCATATTTGTTTACACTCAGAAATATTAAGTAAAAATAATAAAAAAAAAAAAAATTGTTTTTAACATTAAGCAATAAGGATAACATATTTAGCAGGCGTGGCTCTGGCGACTCCAAATTCCTCGAGAAACTAGGGGGTGGGGTGCGATATGGCCATGAAAGTTTAATGCTGTCATATTTATCGTTTCCGTGAATGTCAGACTAATACCTAAATTGTGCTAGTTATCGGAACGTGTCGCATCTATATCCGGCAAATGTCCATCAAAACTTCGTGTCTTTAAAGTTAATACTACAACAACAGGATAGCAATATGTATGAAGTTAGCGCGAATAAGTATTTCACAAGCCGACGGCTTCTTTTTAAAAATGAAGAAGGTTGACGCGGAATTGTTGATAAGCACAATTTGACCAACACATATCGTTTTGTGTGTCATAGACCAAAACTTTATCATCTTTCGTTCTTTCTTTTTAGAGGTCATGTGTCAAACTAGTACATTTACATTAGACTGTGTAGAGATAAAAAGTTGCGAAACTCCATCCCTAAATTTGAAGCTTATGTCCGGGAAACATTTTTTAAAACATCTGTTATCTTTGCAAATATAGCCGAAGTTGCTTTTTTTGTAACTTGGCTATTGAGCTAGCGAGATTTTATGCTTTTTGGAGAATTCGTTAATGGTTTCTCAATGTTTTTATTGCACAGGAGCTAAATTTGAAGCTAGATTTTCCAAATCGGTTCAAATTTTAGAGATGTTTGTATATGAAATCGATAAAAACGCCTTTGTAAATTGAAACAGAACTATACTTTCTCGAAGGTTTTGACGTGGTGAAGACGAATCTGGAGTCAAAAATAGTCCTGACACTTAAAGTTGTTGAGATATTCGAAACAAACAAATTTTTAGGTGCATTTAAAGTCATGTCATTTTAGGCTTTTATTTAAGATCGATATTCAAACTAAAAGTACCACTGCTACTCTCTGAAATCCTTTTTAAGTATTTAGACACTTTCTTTTACTTCTGAGAAATTATCAATTGAATTTTAGGCCCAAAAACGTTCGGACTTTTGCGTCATTCTGACGCTTGCGTTGCGTCAACAGTTGACTTTGACCACACACAACTTTGTCGCTATTCTTGGTTTCCAATGAAGCGTGATCCAGATACGGATAGAAATTTAACATGCAAATACAACAAAAAATTAATCCATATGCATCACACTGTTGTTGCAATTGCATATTAAAACTCTATCCGTATCTGGATCACGCTTCATTGGAACGCGTGGTGTGTTTCTAATACACAGCCGACGCAACGGTCACGTCAACGTACCGCAAAATTAATTCAAAAGCTTACGTTATTCTGGCGTTGTAAATTTATTTCGTTGCAGCTCTCCAATTTTGCTTAAAATAATTTTGTTTTTAAACGGTTTTATTTAGCTTGACTAGAGAGAGGCTAGGCTGGCAGGCTGGTTGGCTGGCTGGCACGAATTTTGTAATTGAAATTTAGGTAACTTCCCGATAAGGTACAAGCTTGAAACACACCCAACGCTTTTATTTAATTTTCTGATCAACGCCCTTGATTGATGAGGAGAGTGATGACTAGTACCTAGGACCTACCTAATTTTTTCCAAACATTTTTTTTTTTAAATTATTTTTTAATAAATTTTATTCAATTGGTAAAAATAACTTTTTTCTTAAACTAAAAAAATTGTTAGATATTTATTTATTTTTGGATGATGCGAAATCAAAATTTGAGCTTTCCTTTAAAGTTCATTGTGGCACGAAAACTTTCAACGTTCCTTCTTTCAAAATGAGCCAGCGCCAAAACGACGCAAAATTCGAATGTGTTCCTGCCTTTACTGCGCTGTGCCGTGCGCCATAAGAATACCGTCAAACCATATTTAGTAACTATTGCCGCTGCTCTTACCTTCACAATCAGGTCTCATGAACAAGTACGTACAGGGTAAGTAACTACAAATTCTCTAACGGTATTTGCTCTTTCTTTAATAGCAAAACCCACAAAGCTTAAGCGAGAGACGGAAATACATACGTCTTACACTTTATCGCTTGCACCGTGGCTACTAAAATATTTTGTTTCAACTGCAGATGCGCTATGCTGCTGAGATTGCTCCGATTGAGTTTGTGTGTGAGAGGGTGTGGATGTATTGGAGTTTATATTTGGGTGTGTAAATTTATTATTATATTGGGCGGCGGGTATATTACTATAATTACAAGTACCGTCTTCTCTTGGGTTGTTTTTTTGTGGCGAAACGCTACTCTTTTGTGGTGAAGCGCTATATGGATTCAAACAACTCTCAAAGCTCTTCTGAGAAGCATTACCAGCAACATTACTGTTATTACTCATACTACAACTACTGTTATTCTTATTAGAATTATTTGTGCTGCTAGCATTTAACAAACTATTATTATGACTTGCTGTTTGTTGCAATGACTGCTGTGATGACTTATCACCTGATGATAATGAATGTTGTTGTTGTTGTTGTTGCTGCTGTTGCTGCTTGAAGGATTGATATTCATCCGAGGATACGGCTGACCATGAACCATCTTTCGCTTTTACATATAAATGTTGTTTACTTGGTTGCTTGCTACCAAATGTGTGATTGTTATAATTTTGGTTATGTTGGTGGGTTGATGATAAATTGCTGTAGGGTGAATGTGCTGGCGTGTGTTGTGCTTGTGATTGTGATGACTGCAGCTCGGACGCTTTAGAAACGCTGGAAGCCCAATCTTTGAGCAATTGATTCGTTGATGTGCTGAGCACTGGACCAAAACCATCGCTAGAGGAAACTTCGTTGTGGTCTTTAGTATTTGTGGCACTTTTCTCTCCACCAATGCCAGTGAGAAAGTCAAAATGGGTAGTTGTATTAGAGCTTGCAGCGCTTAATGTAAGCGTATTATCACCAATATGATTGATGAGCAGTTGTGATTTATTATTGGTGGCGCCAGCATTACTCGCATTACCATAAAGATTGCCAAAATTTATATTATTCTCACTTTTAAATATTTTCGGATGCCGCTGACGACGTAAAGTTCCAGCGCCGCCGCCGCTCAACATTTGCGCGGCCATTGTGGTGTTGGCAAAAGCGCCGAGACCTTGACGTAACGCATTGCTAGCAGCTAACAACTGCTGCTGCTGTTGTTGTAAGTGTCGTTGTTTACCGCTTGCAGCTGCCGCGCCGGTGTTATTATCACCTACCGCGCCTGCATTGAATGGATTGAGGCGAGGCATAAGCACATTTGTGGTTACACCAACGCTTTCACTACCCGCTGAGCTGGATGCGGTTGCCGCCGATGAAGTAGATGAACCATTTGTGGGCGTGGGTGAGATACGGCTAAGGTTACTCATGAGATCTAGCTTATTTTCGGTAATATTAATTTTTTGTTGGCTACCAGCACAGCTGTCACCATAAAGACTTTTGGCGCTGGACTCTGCATTTGAGTAAGTGATTTTTTTGCTACTTACACTCTTTGCTGGCGAGGCGCTCAATACTGCAGTCGATGCTGTGGAGGCGGTCATTTTGTCATTGAAAGGATTTGCACCAGCCAAATCGATAAGACCCGCATAATGTGCGCTAGGTGGCGCAGAGTACATGCCAGCGGCGCGATAGTCATCGTGTTTATTATTTCCATTGTTATTGTTAGTGTTGCTGTTGTTGATTTGGCGTGTTGACTTTGCACTGTTGGGGCCGGTGCTCATACCCAGTGGTAGTGGTGCCGTTTTCCTCATTGTAGCATAACGATTCTGATAGAGTTTGGCATTTGCTACCAAATTTGTTGTTGCATATGCTCCACAGCTATCATATAAAGCATTGGCATTGTTGATGTTAACATTGTTGCCATTAGCGTGGTTGCTGCTTACCCCTCCACCGCCGGATTTTTGTTGCAATGTCGTATGTGCATTTCCGTTTGGCGTTACGTGCCCCAATGGGCCATTTGGCGTTTTAAATGTTGAACATGCAACCTCAGCATAATCAGGCATATTGAGCGGTGTAAGTCTGTGAAAAGAGAATAAAAAAAGAAAAAGATGGTGATTGTCGTTAGTTAGGTGCTGCGGTTGGCGAGTGCGTAAATGTGTGTGCCTTTCCAATTTTTGTAATGTTGTTTTTTGAAAAAAAATTACAAAATTGATATTATTTCAACACTAGTATCAGCCAGCCCAGTACCTACTCATATTTTGTTTACTTCATCAAAAATTTAATTCATTTCAAAAATATGAATTCTTCGCCTCGTTTTTTTCTTTACTATTTATGTAAATAATGTACTCTGTATGGCTGCAGCCTATGCTTAAATAATAAATACATCAAGCCTTGTATTGTATTTGTTGGCCCTTTCATTGTTTAATCGACTAAACTGAGATTTTATAACAATTAGTATGCAGAAGTTGGGTAAAGGGATAGTGACCCGGTGAATCCCTTTAATACTTTTTTTACACACGCTACTACAATTCACTAACACTAACAAAGTCCGCGCATGCGCAGAACATACATTTGCACAGTTTCAGCAAATAATGATTGACAGAAAATTTGCACATTAGGAAGATAGGAAGGTATTGATATAGAAGTGTTATATATATGATTTTAAAGCATAAATTGCTTCTAACGAATTTTAAAGCTAAGTTACGTTGTACGGTTATTTTCACTAAAATGTGAAGCAGTCCTTAAAAATAATAAAATACTATTACTCAGGTACAAATAACTCGAATGAAATATTTCCTTTCGTTCTACATCACAAAGAAAAGAGGTTGGCTTCTTTCTAATATAACCAAATTAAAGAAACATAAACTTTGTGAAAAAACAGCTTGGGTGTTTGTCCACTGTGAACCAAACGTTCTAGCACGAGTTTAGCGAGAGAAAAATCTAGCATTTGCAGGGATTTTTTTTCGCAGATCATTTTATGGATGACTCTGCGAGGGGATAAGTCGCCTAGTATTACTTCCACTCTTCTTCGTTGCTGTGCGAAGTGATCGCATTCGAAAAAGGTGTGGCGTACATCGTCTATGAGCCCACAGTATAAGCAATTCGGATTTTCAACCTTGCCCAACCTATGGAGGTATTTCCGGAAGTAGCCGTGGCCACTTAAAAACTGTGTCAGGTAGAAATCGACCTCTCCATGTGGGAGCATACGTAAATAATATGCAGGCATACTTAATATACCTATATGTGTGTAAGGAGAGATAAAATGGAAGTAAGAGAAAGGAGGTGAGAGAGAAAAGGTAATAGTAGGGGCAAAATAAAGCCTGTCGGGTCTGCTAGTAATGTAAATTAATACCAGAGCCCTGTGATTATCTCTACCTACTTAATGTTAATAACAAAAGTTGTGATAACACTGAAAGGGAAACAATAGTAGTTGTTTCAACATTTTATCTATATTTATTTCAACGTGGGATTAAGGAATCCGAAGTAGTTCTAAGAAACACGGCGTGTGTTTGTTTTAATTGTCTAATTTCTGACTAATATATATTATCTCTCTTTAAATATCCAAAAAAAAAGGTAATCCCAAACACTCCGTGGTCGGTTATATTTGGTAAATCTTAGCCTAGGAAGTTTAATGTTGTCATATTAATCATTCCCGATATGGTCGGGCTAGCACCTTTATGGTGCTTTGTTACCGAAACCTACCGGATCTGTATCCGGCAAAGGACCATCAACATCGGTAACACTCCCCAAAACGTTCGGTTCGTTAATGTCACAACAACAACATCATAAGATAACAGGTTATATAGCAGACAAAATTTTAGTTTATTATAACAATTACACAACTAACGGAAGTTGGTGAGATTTACGGATACGCGGAAAGTATTTAGATGTATTTGAAAAAAATTCTTTCAACTTCATTATCTTCACTTCATGCCTTAGCGTTTGGCCGTTTTTTAACAAGTCCCGCCAGCTGTACTTGTTTCACGAAAGCTGGCGTCGATTGAGAGCACCAAGGAGGACCAGATCTTCCACCCCTTCCCTTCCAACTCTGTGGATGTCTCCCATTCCCCTAATTTTAAGATGTGGGGTAGATTGAAATACCTGCTTCTCCGGAGCCTCTTCGTTCATAGGCATGCCACGTCCATGCTCGCAAAGCCGTTGGCATCACGAAGAGAACCATAAATCTTCCGGAGAACTAAAATTCAGACAAAGCAGCATACTTCTTTTGGCGATATAAAGAATGTTTTGTGACGGTTTTCTTATCGCGAGTATCCTCGAAGATCTACCGCATCGTGTAGATCTTGTCGATAGTAAATTTACCAAGCCTAAAGCCACACTGGAAAGGGCCAATCAGTTCGTTGACTTTGTTCTTCGTGCACAAGCACCTGCCTAAAATAATGGACGAACGCAGCGATATATGATTTTGTCGACTATTGGGTATAGTAAATTTGTAAAGCATTCGTTCCCTATACAACAATACGGTTATGGCTTGCATATGTCACACTGCCCAAATTGGTGTAAGTTTATGTAACTCCATCACATCCGTAAACATATTGCAACATTACGTTGCATGTTGAATTTGTGGGTAGCAACTTGAATTGGTTTTTTGCATGTTCTAGCGATGTTTTGAATATATTTTCCTTCTGATTTTTCATCAACGGTTCCAGACAGCGAGCCAATGTTACTTTGGTATTATTTTTACTATTATATGTCGCATACAACTGGGATTTTGTTGCCGGAAATTGTTGTTGTTTTTTAGCAAAATGATTGAGTATTTATGTTTTGGTCCTAACATGAAGGGTCAGACATACGAGTGCTTACATACATAAATAAATAGAAACAAAAATACACACAGACAGGTTACATGTAACGGTGTTTTACTACTTCTCGTGTGTGGTATGAGGAGCCACCGTTGCTCGTTAGCAACACCGAACATGCACGATTGGTGAGCGATTTAACTGTGACGATGGCGCGCAAAAATTTGTGTTTCACATGAGAACGGAAATGGAAAATGACCGTTCGTGGAGTTCAAACCAAAATAAATCGCGTTAAATGAAGACATTAAAAAAATAAATAAATCCTTCCTAATTGAATTTCTAAATAATATACTTATGCCTTTAAAAATTGATAAGCACTTTATGAGTATGTTGCGTTAATTAAAAGTGAATATTTGCATATTTGTGTATACTTAACCATTTAAGGCTTATTTTAAAAATCTCACCATTTTTAAAATTTTTATTCACTTTCTTGTGCGTATTTGCTGCAATTTTGAAGCTAAGTAATATCTTAGTTACTTTCCGTTGAGCTTAAAGGCTTCAGCATTGCTAAGAACTTCGTGGAGTTTCATTTGAAAAATATTCAGGTTAAAATCAAACAAAAGAAATTTTACTAGAAACAAAAAATATTGGTAAAATCGATACTACAAATTGTTATAATATTGTTACGAATATTAGCAACACTAAGGGGTACTGTCATCTCTAAGCCGATGCTAAGAGTGACTTGTATGCACATCCATAAATCAATCATTATGTATCTACATAAACGAATCAATCATTATGTCTACACATATGTACGTACACGCAGCGGAGAAGAGATGCACAGACGCATGCAGATATCTTATCGGAAATGCTCCCAAAAGTATGCAGTTGTAATTGTGGAAGCGTGGCTCACAAATACACGCGCATATGAGAAGCTATACACGTGCATCTGTAATTATATGGCAGTAACTAAGTAAATTCTGGAAGCGCCTAGAAGATGCAATGAGGAAGTCGCAGAGTATAAAAGCACCGACAGTAGAGGCGCGAGAGTCAATTTTGATTAAGCACGCTATCTGTCGAGCAACAGTGGAGTTATTTGTTGTGAATTACTTTAATAAAGACCATTTTGCATTACTGAATAGTGGCGTTATTTATTCAACAGTTTAGTGATTCGAACTTAGCAGAAGGTTGCAAATAAGACGATTTGCAGTAAATTCGTTACAATATTATCGGACTATTATCGATGGCGGCCACCGTGGTGTGATGGTAGCGTCCCCCGCCATCCACACCGAAGATCCTGGGTTCAATTACCGGGAAAAGCATCATCAAAATTTTAGAAACAAATTTTTCAATTAGAAGAAAATTTTTTTAAGCGGTGTTGCTCCTCTGCAATGTTTGGCAAGCACTCTGAGTGTATTGCAGCCGTGAAAACCTCTAAGTGAAAACTCATCGGCCTTGCAGATGCCGTTCGGAGTCGACATAAAACAAGTAGGTTCTGTCCCGCCAATTTGTAGGAAAAATTAAAAGGAGCACGACGCAAATTAGAAAAGAAACTCGGCCTTAAATCTCTTCGGAGGTTATAGCGCCTTACATTTATTTATTATTTTTTATAATCGATACCGAATTACTATCGTCTAGTTATCGGTTTGTTACAGCTGAGTCATGGAACCAGAAGTTTCGTCGATGTTATATTTAATCGGTGTCTGTTACAAAACAATCGACGACTCGCTGTTGACGTCCATGTTGTAAATAAGGTCGCGGAAGATTTAGTCGGTGATAATGCCAGGTTTCGCGAGGCGAAAAAACTGGAGAGATCAGGGAGGTAGCCGTTTATTTTATTGCATAGCTCATCGATCTGTGGGCCTGGGCCTGTGGCCATTACTGTGCAGTCATCGGCGTAGGAAACGATTGTGACTCCTTCCGGTGGTGAAGGTAGTTTAGATATGTAGAAATTAAACAAAAGTGGGGATAGGACACCACCCTGTGGCACCCCTTGTTTAATTCTCCTTGGCTTTGATGTTTCGTTTCTAAATAGCACCGATGCCTGCCGACCACCCAGATAATTTGCGGTCCACCTTTTAAGACATGGGGGAAGGGTAGACCCTTCCAGGTCTTGCAGTAACGAGCCGTGGTTGACCGTATCAAAAGCTTTTGATAGGTCTAGCGCTACGAGTACTGTTCTATGGTGGGGGTTTTGATTTAAACCGCAATTTATCTGGGTACTAATGGCATTTAGCGCGGAGGTAGTGCTATGGAGTTTTCTGAAGCCATGCTGATGGGAGGCTAGTTGCAAATTTGCTTGGAAATAAGGGAGCAAAATGGCTTCGAGCGTCTTTGCTACTGGCGATAGGAGAGATATCGGACGATACGACTCTCCTATGTTAGCTGGTTTACCAGGCTTTAGTAGCGGGACCACCTTGGCCATTCTCCATTTCTCGGGTATGACAAAGGTGGAAAGAGACAGGTTGAAGACCTGCGCTAAATATTTGAAACCCTCTTTCCCTAGGCTTTTAAGCATCGGCATGGCTATGCCGTCTGGGCCCACTGCTTTGGATGGTTTAGCGCGACCAATGGCGTCCTCAACCTCTTTAGCGGTGATGGTGATTGGTGACGCGCTGAATTTGTGTTTATGTGCGTGTCTGTTGGCCCTCCGTCTAACTTTGTCGACCGTGGAATGCATTATATATTGTCGGCAGAAAGCGCTCGCGCATTTTTTCGCATCCGACAGCACTTTGTCGCCAAAGGCGATGGAAACTTTGTCTTTGTGCTTAGTCGGATTCGATAGGGACTTTACGGTGGACCAAAGTTTACCCACACCGGTAGAGAGGTTACAACCTCTTAGGTGCTCCTCCCATTTCGCCCGCTTGTGTTCATCCACAAGCAATCTGATGCGTTGGTTTATATCCCTTATTTGGGGGTCGCCTGGATCAAGCTGCCTTATAAGGTCCCGTTCTCTCGCTAAGTTTGCGGCCTCCGCCGGGAAGTGGGGCCGGATTTCGGGAATTCTCCCGGCGGGAATGAAACGTGCCGAGGCGGATTCAATGACCTTGCGAAAGGCACGCTCCCCTTGGCGGGCATCAGTCGGGATAGGGAGGGCAGCAAAGAGGTTGTCTGTAAAGGATTTATATTCTCCCCACTTTCCTTTTTTGAAGTTTATGAAAGTGCGTTTTTCGGTGACGATGAAGTCGGCGGTACGCTCGAGCGAAATAAGTATGGGCAGGTGGTCGGATGGCAATGTTACCATCGGCTGCCAGTTGACGCAATTTACGAGTTCTGCGCTCACGATTGATATATCCGGCGAACTGTGACAGCTTCCTACCATACGTGTGGGGGCGTCTCCGTTTATTGTGCAGAACGTCGTTTCTTCTATTTGATCCGCCAACATCTCGCCCCTACTGTCCGCCCGCAAATTTGAATGCCATAGATCATGATGGGCATTGAAGTCGCCTAAAATAATGCGATTGTTTCAAGTGAGTAAGGCTCTAATATTAGGGTGGTATCCACCGGGGCAACAGGTGGCAGGGGGGATGTAGATGTTGATGATTTCTAGGTTTGCATCGCCTGACCGGACAGATAGGCCTTGACGTTCTAAGACGTTGTCCCTGCGGTCGATGCCAGGATCAAATATGTGATATTGCACAGAGTGGTGTATTATAAACGCGAGGCCGCCTCCATTTCCGCTCTCGCGATCTTTTCTGTGGACATAATACCCAGAGCAGGACTGCAATGCAGATCGTGCTGTGAGTTTAGTCTCTTGAATCGCAGCAATGCGGATGTTGTGCCGCTTCATGAAATTGACTATCTCCGTAATCTTCCCAGTTAGTCCATTACAGTTTAACTGCAGAATTCTGAAGTGCATGAGGGGAGACGTCGCCACTCTGGGGGTAAGTGACGGGTGACTACGCCTGGGTTCAGGAAGGCCAGGACGCAATTGCTGTTGTGGCCCTGGGACTGGGCGTCCTTGGGCAAGCATTGGGGTACCCAGATGATTTGGGTTTGCGACCTGGCAACATGGCGCGATGAAACCCGCCGAGGGGTTGCCGTCGCGGAGACCAGAACATCTAGGAAAGTGGCACCACCCGAGGCAGGAGCTGCATTGGGCGGATGTCGCAAACATATATATTCTGTGCTGGCAAACGGTGCAAACGGAGGTAGGGACTAAGAGTCTGTTTCCCTGACCTACACGATTGCTGCCGGAAAAGAGGGGGGGAGAAGACGGGGGCAGGGGCTGTTGCTCAGCATTGCTTCCGACTCTACTACGAAGATTGTAGTTATGAGTGGTAGCAGCTGTTTGAGTTGTTGGCGCCGTAAGGCGCGAGCAGCAGCGGGTACTTGTTGTGGCTTGCTGAGCAGCGGGGCTGCTGGAAGGTAATGGGGGGGCGCTTAGACGTAGACTACGGGACGCCCTTGGGCGTGAACAGCAAGGAGCCACAAAAGATTTATAAAAGTTACGTGGACGTCGGGTTTTGGAATCAAGCCCAGAACAACCTGTCCGATGCAACCATCCCTTACACGAGACACACTGAACAGAGTATGACCGTCCTAAAAAGATTCTTTTCCACGTCGATGGCTCTACGCTACCGACTGTCCTACACCCCAAAATCTTGGGTGTGACGTTTGATCAGGATCTACATTTTGGTGAGCACGCAGCCGCAATTGTTCCGAGAATTCAGAGCCGTAACAAAATCCTCAAATCCCTTGCTGGCAGTACCTGGGGAAAAGATAAAGAAACGCTCATGACTACATACAAAGCAATTAGCCAGCCGATTACGTGCTACGCGTCACCCATATGGTCGCCAAGCCTAAAAATTACCCACTGGAAGAAGCTACAGGCCTGCCAAAATACTGCTCTCAGAATTGCAACGGGCTGTCTTCTTATGTCCCCAGAACACCATCTACATAATGAGGCGAGAATACTCCCCATCAGGGAAAGAAACGAGATGCTGACCAAACAGTTCCTGTTGAATACCCAGAAACCTGGGCATCCCAACAGACATCTGATTGACGAGCCAGCACCGCCTAGGGGCTTAAGGAGTCATCTCCGTAAGCATTTTGAGGAAATACGGCATCTGAGAACACAGCCGTATGAAGCGAAAAAACACAAGCAGGTCCTTGGTGTACTCCACATACAGGCGTCGGACCTTTATGCCGGGAATTGCCCGGTGAACCCAGTACTCAAAGTAAAGTATCCAAAACTTGCGGAAGAGGAACGCATACTCCCCAGGGAAACGCGTGTCACTCTGGCTCAACTTCGTTCTGGATACTGTAACAGGTTAAACTCTTACATATCCAGAATCAACCCCGACATACAAAATGTATGCCCCGCTTGCAATGTGTCCCCACATGACACCAACCATCTCTTTAATTGTAATGTGGAACCAACGCCTCTAACACCCCTTTCCCTATGGTCCACCCCTGTTGAAACAGCAAGTTTCCTTGGACTCCCGTTAGAGGATATTGATGACAGTTTGTGATCGGTCGCGTCTGTTAGGTGGGGCGAAGCACTGCTACAACAACAACAACAACTCGCTGTTGACAAACAATACGCCAATATGTAATTGTTAACACTCTGATAAGAAATCGAAAATTTTCTATAAAAAATTCTGAATTTCCTATTAAAAATCGACAATTTTTAGATAACAACTCGAAAAATTATGGACAGTAAGTCGATAACTTTTCGATAATGAATCGAACATTTTTTGAAAAAAAATCGATAACTCGCCGTTATTGCAATGATAGCACGAAACGATACAGAGCGCAAATGGATAAACTTTCGATAAGGAATATATAAAACGCCGATAACAAGTTGGTAATACATCAAAAAAATTTATAAATTTTCCATAACGAATCGATAACTTTTCGATAAACCATCGATATCAATGACTTTTCGATAAATGGCTGGTAAATTTTTGATAGTAAATCAATAATATTTTGATAACAAAGTGATGAATTTTTGATAACAAATCGATAATTTCTCGACTGCTCTTAAACATTTTCATAAATAATCGATTAGTTTTTGACACAAAATCAAATATCTTTCACTTAATCAAGGAATCAAAAGCTTAAATTGAGCTAAGAAGGGAGTTGATACCAACTTTTGTCCACACTTGATCTAAACACGACCATCCACTTTTGACAACCCTGTTGGTTACATTGGTTGCCAACTACTTTGGCATGTCCGCAGACTGGATTTGAATAAACTTAGTTTATGCCTCTCTCATCGGCACAACATTAGGTTTTCCACAACTACCGCATCTATTGCGCCGGGCAAGCGGATTATTTTTTTAGCAATTTCTGTTATCGCGGAAATCAGTACACCAGTCGTTGACATCCGATTTTGTATTTGCTACCTCAGAGCAGCAGTAGCAACGAACAATATACTCTGCTTTTGCTACGGCTCTGAACATAAAAAGAGCACAGAGCAGAAGCCTTGCATGAAAACGTGATATTATTTTTCAGACACTGCAACGTCGTTTTTAAGAGCGAAGCAAATAGCAGAATAAAAAGAGCGAATAATATGTAGCGGAGCTATTTACTCCGTTAAGCGTTCTTGGTTATTTCGAAGTCATTTCGTGGTCATATCCAGAAGGTTCATTCATTGTAACATCGGGATCATATCGTGATGCATTCAGGGACTACTTCGGTGTAATTTCAGGGTCGTTTCGATATAATTTTACGGCTATGTATTTCAAGGTCATTTTCGGGTCACTTAGAAATGGTCTTAGGGCCTATTTCGTGATCACTTTTGGAATATTCGGAGTCATTTGAAGGTCCTTCGGGGCTGATTTGGGCAGGATTTATGGCAATATTTTGGGCTCCTTCTCGTAGTAATTTCGAGACTAGTTTGGTGTCATTGCGTGATTAAATTGGAGAATATTTTTGTGTCCATGATTCTGTTTGTTTGTTAATTTTTTTCCGGTATGAACTTTTCCTGATTTTGTTACTTTTTTGTAGTATTTCCGTTAGTACGACGGCTTTTCTAGGGGATACACATATTATTACATGGATTTTATAAATACTTTAAGCTTTAACTTTAAGTGTTTAGAGTTAAGAAAATTCAGCGGCATTAAACTTTCGAGTTCATATAAAAGGTAGCATCTCGTAGCAATAAATGTTATTTTCAATATTCAATTAAGCATTTTAATTTGAACTTCAACATTTAATTTTAAAAATAAAGGTAAAACATTAGCGCAGGATCGATAATAAACCAAACGTTAATGCACTGCAATGGCTGAAGTGCATTTTTTAATGGGAAACAATAAAATAAAAAATAAAACAAGCATTTGATTCAAAAAAAGGTATGGCAATGTGAAGCCAGACAGACAGGAGTTAAAGTGCAAAATTAAAAAATAAAATAAAAAATCCAATGTTAATGACTTTGATGGCAATAAATTTTACTGCAACTCACACATTTTAAATGTAAGACGGATATAATGAAATTTCCTAGTGAAAATATTTTTCATGCACAGGAAATGAAATCTAATACGATTGGCAAGAAAATTTAAGGGGTCGAGAAGCGAGATTGGATGGACGACTAATAAAGGGAGTAACGCACAGTAAATCGGTAGGTGAAAGTGAAAAAGTGAAGAAATGCTTTTGCAACAAACCAAACAAATGCGTTAAACGGCAACAAAAACAACACCAAAAGAGGTAGATAATAACAACAAGCAAAAAGGAAAATAAATGCTAATGCTTGTAATATTAAATTTTCAGTAACATTTGAATGAAGAGAAACGCAATTGGGGGGAAGGTGCTTCTAAGGGAGTGGGGAAGCTGTTAGGTAAAAGGGAATAACTGTATGGACTTCAGGGCTCGATAAAACGTCGATAACAAATTGATAATACATCAATAAAAAATTTATAAATTTTCCAAATCGATAGCTTTTCGATAAAACATCGATATTGATGACTTTTCGATAAATGGCTGGTAAATTTATCATAGTAAATCTATAATATTTTGAAAACAAATTGATAACTTTTTGATAACAAATCGATAACTTCTCGACTACTTTTTAATATTTGCATAAATAATCGATTACCGTTTGATATATAATTGAAAACTCGTCGATAACCTTTGTCATCGCTAGTAACTATAACAGCAAGCAAAAAGGGAAATAAATGCTAACGCTTTTAATATTAAATTTTCAGTAACATTTGAAAGAAGAGAAACATAATTGGAGGAGGGTGCGTCTAAGGGAATGGGTAAGAAGTTAGGCAAAGAGGAATAACTGTATGGACTTCAGAGCAAAAACTGAATTACTTCATTTTATTGAGACTGAAAAAGTTGGGTTGGATTGGCCTAAAAACAATCTGCTTGGCAACCGGTAAAATAGCAACGTTAAGACTATAGAACGCCGTACAGTGGAGCACTGAAGATATTTTTCTGAAAAAACATTAAAAAATTTAAAATAAACAGCCTCCGAGGAGATTTAGAACGAGCTTCTTTTCCGATTCGCATCGTGTTAACTTTAGTTTTTGCTACATATTGGCGATACGAGCAAGTCTCTCTCGATATTTTCCGATGGATAAAGAGGGATGGATAAATGCGCCCTAATATTTAAGAAACAAATTGTATTGTTATCTTAAAATTTTTTATTTGAGATTATTTATTAAAAAGAATTGTACAGGAATAAATGTTTGAAGTCAAATAAATCAAAAACTTATTGGCACGGTATAAGGCAGGTTAGGTTGAACTAGACCTTATAGAATACGGAAAGACGAAGAGGTATCAGGACTTACATATGTATGTTATAAAACAACACTGTCCTGAATATGAATATGAATATGCATATGACAGGGAAATCGAATATGAATATGAATATGAATATGAATAAGAATATGAATATAAATATGAATATGAATATGAATATGAATATGAATATGAGTATGAATAAGAATATGAATATGAATATGAATACTAGTATGAATATGATCATGAATATAAATACGAATATCAATATGAATATGAATACGGATATGAATATGAATATGAATACAAATATGAATATGAATATGAAATGAATATTAATATTAATATGAATATGATTATGAATATGAATACGAATATGAATATTGTGGCGAATGTAAGCAATTTGGATGCGCCACTGTGTATTTGAATTACTTATTCGACAGTCGAGAGATTCGAAAGTAAACATAAGCTGCAAAATAATGAGGAGTTTTCCAAAATTCGCTACAATATGAATATAAATATGCACATTAATATTAATATGGCTATTAATATTATAACCAATTTATAATATACATATATTTGTAGTTTATGCATTTCTCATAATCATATGCGTGTGTATGTGTAGCAACTTGCGGCTACAAGTGTGTGCGCGTAATATCTCTTCGTGCCTTATTTATATGGGTGTAAATGATGATTGATGTGTTTATGTACACAGTGTTGTTCGCTTCAATGTTTTTGTGTTGGGAGTTTATTACTAGTGATGGTAATATTCGTCACAATATGAATATGAATATGAATACGAATATGAATATGAATATGAATATGAATATGAATATGAATATGAATATGAATAAGAATATGAATATGAATATCAATATGAATATGAATATGAATATGAATATGAATATGAATATGTATATGAATATGAATATGAATATGAATATGTATATGAATATGAATATTAATATGAATATGAATATGAATATGAATATGAATATGATTATGAATATGAATATGAATATGAATATGAATATGTATATGAATATGAATATGAATATGAATATGAATATGAATATGAATATGAATATGAATATGAATATGAATCTGCATATGAATATGAATATGAATATGAATATGATTATGAATATGAATATGAATATGAATGTGAATGTGAACATGAATGTGAATATGAATATGAATATGAATATGTATATGAATATCAATATGAATATGTATATGAATATGAATATGAATATGAATATGAATATGAATATGAATATGTATATGAATATGAATATGAATATGAATATGAATATGTATATGAATATGAATATGAATATGAATATGTATATGAATATGAATATGAATATGAATATGAATATGAATATGAATATGAATATGTATATGAATATGAATATGAATCTGAATATGAATATGAATATGAATATGAATATGATTATGAATATGAATATGAATATGAATGTGAATATGAACATGAATGTGAATATGAATATTAATATGAATATGAATATGAATCTGAATATGAATATGAATATGAATATGAATATAAATATGAATATGAATATGAATATGAATATGAATATAAATATCAATATGAACATGAATATGAATTTGAATAGGAATAGGAATATGTACATCAATATGAATATGAATATGAATATGAATATGAATATGAATATGAATATGTATATGAATATGAATATGAATATGTATATGAATATGAATATGAATATGAATATGAATATGAATATGAATATGAATATGAATATGAATATGAATAAGAATATGAATATCGTATAGTTTCGGTGAGATCATTCTTGCATTGTCTGGCTATTAAAGGCGTCCCCCTATCCTTGTACGATAAAAAATATGTTTACAATCGATTCAGATGTGATAAGTGAAAAGGGTGACATGAGTGGTTTGAGTACCGGTGTCTGGAAAAATTGTTTGACATTTAAATAAATGTGTCTAATATAATTTGTTTTCCTTAGGCGCAGAATAATATGGGTCAATTATTGAAATGCGGTTTTGGATCATCCTTTATTATAGAACATATAGTTTGTATTAGGTGACAACCTTTTCGTATTATTCTCCTTTCCCTTTTTCTTTTCCTTTTTTTTCAGTTATAAGCTTAAGCTGTTCTTAATTAATTTACTTCTACTCATTGTATCTTTCTCCCGATGTCTGATTGTGCTTATATAAACTCAACATTACAAGCCACTTTCGTAAACGAAGATGATACTCGTAAGTCATCGAAGTATCCGCATATGATATTTTTCATGGCTTGATGAAATATTTTAAAATTCTTTCTGCTTTTGAGAGCGATTTCTTCAAAATTCTTCACTGTATATCCTCATATGACTCGATTAATACAGCCACATTGACTTTTTTAATCCACCACCAATTGAGTGTAGAAAGTTGCAGAGAAGTACTGAAATTTGTTTTTCAAAATATTGCTCTTTTTTAATTACTTGTGCTGTTACTTTTGCCAGCATACCTTTTGGTGCTCTTATATCTGTTGATTTTATATTCCTTTTTGTATAGCTGACAAAGCTTTTGGACTTAAAACACGTCACTGGTCGTCCCATCCCATTGTTAATTTTATTTGTTTTTTATTATTATTTTTTTTTTTTTCAACCAAGGCTCTGAAAAGCCGAATTCCGCTATGTGTATACCTTTTTTTAATCCGCCCTTTTTTGATTTTCATTTACTTTTGGGGTACCTTTTCGAATGCACTCAAGTGTAAGACTTTAGTAGCTAAGCAGTGTCTTCATACTGTGTTTACAGATGATTGAAAACTGCGTAGATTGTTTCCAATTATACAATTTTCTTGCAAGGGAATGTTTATCCCTTTTCAAATATTGTTTCCTGCTGAAGTGGTGGTTATAAAATTTTGAGTACTTAATTAAGATCTAAATAGCAATAAGTAGTAACAAATTTAAAGATTTTGTGATTAATGATTGCATATTGTAGATGCAAGGAAGAGAAAAGCTTCTTTTCATGTTAAACTGTAATCGCGATTCTGAGACACACATAAGGACAGGTGTGATAAGCGACTTGTAGATGGTGATTTTGTTTCGTCGCGAGCCTATTCAGTCCAAAGTAACAATTGTTGACTAGAGTTATTCACCATTTTGACTTTATGCTGACATTTTTATTGCACATTTATTGCCATGTTTCAGTTTCGAATATATGCCCGTCACTAGTGACATGACTGCCAAAGCGCTAGTAGTTGTACGCTCATCTCGCACACCCAAATCAAACCAGCGATAACTCATAAAATCTAAATATTAAGAAAACTCGAAAAACTGAATTGGAAAGCATGGATGTACTCTTAACCTCGAAATTTAAGATATTTGGGTTAGCTCCTTTTGATCTAGGTGTGTCATCACAGCTCTGCTTCTACGGCTATAGCTACAGTCATCACATTCTACTTCTATAGCTATCTTCCGCAGCATTATTTTAAAGAAATTGCACGAAAAGGAGTTACCTTGTTTGAAGTCTCATTTAGTTTCGAATGTCTCGGCGAGGTTCTTCGCAATCCTTACAGAGCTGGTGATATTGTCAACGTAATTTGGCAAAGCTTTATAAATTTTTGCAGGGAACTTTATTTCAGACAAAGCAGAGCTCCCCTCCGTCCAGTTGAAAGTTGCCTTGAAGTCGATAAAAAGATTGTGGGTGTCAATTATTTTATAGCTATCCTTCTCAGGAATCTGGCGCATCAAGAATATCTGATCGATAGTAGGTAGGTAGTAGTAGGTTTACAAGCTCTAAAGGGTTACTGATAAGGTTGAATAAGTTCATTAACTTTAGAATTCATTCATTCGCTCAGTAGGAGAAAACGTTAGTCCGGAAAATTGTGTCATGTTCGGGCGGTTTATATTCCATGGGGGACTATTTTCAATTCCTTACGCATAGCTGGATCTGTGAGTGTTTAAACGACACTTTTGATAGCTTCAACCGACTGATTTCTCACACTTCTGCCCGCCATCCTCTATATAGAATACGCTGGGGGTAATTTTCAAGATTTCCTGGCTCGCCATCAATTGGATATCAGGTAGCTAATTCGAAAATAGGAAACTAGCTACGCTAGCGCACGTTACATCATTATACTTAGCGCAGGGCTAAAATATGCATCTCTCGAAACGTGTTTCGCCTCTTCTTTATGGTTATTAAAGACGATTTATCGGTTTGTTATCCATTTGAGTAATATAGGACTGTTCTTAGCTAGGTATCGACAAGGTATAAACAAGTTATTGATTTGTTATAGCAGAGTTATTACCTCATCGATGAGTTGTCAGTTTGGAGTCGGGTTTTTATCAAAAATTTATCGGGTTATTATAGAAAATTATCGATTAACTAAAAAATATCGATTTGCTATCGATTTGATTTTGGACTGAAACTGATTTGTTTTCAGCGTGTTATTGAAAACTTCTTGAAGTACAACACACTTGCACGACCCTATCACGGTCGCTACTGAATCCTGTACTCGCGGGGAGCAGGAAAAGCAATTGTTATCTGTATATTCTGTGAGACAGTATAGATACTTGTATACAGGTCTAATCACCTAGCCTTGGATTTCGGGCTCCTAGTAGCAGAGCCGCAAGGAATGTGATTACACCGAGCTTGCGATGGAGTTCACTTTTGAGGAAGTTGACAATAAAGCATTCTCTTTGTATTTATCCGGTCTCTCCGTTTGAAAGTTGGCGTTAAGTTCACTCTTGGAGGGTCTGCTGCCAAGTTCTGAACACCCTCTATACCTGCTGAAAGCTATTTATAAATTTTTCAATTGGTTTTTTGCGTAAGTTCAAAGAAAAGGTTTATCATACCTGACGAATAAGTGCTTGACAAAGCAGATGCCTATCGGTTGTGGATAACAAATGAAATGTTTCAAATTGATTTAGGCTATGCTTAACGGTAGCATATGATTTTGTGTAAATGTGATTATATTATTATATAATGGTTTCCCAAGGGTCAGAACCTGATGCAACAATAAATTTGTGTTTGGAATAGAATGGTAACGCAATTCAAGTCGCTGCCTTGTAATCGGATGCCATTATCTATAAAATGGTAAAGGGTTTCGATAGACTTAGTATCTTACCAAGGTAAGACCTTGTGATTTTACATACGATTACAGGCTTATTTGTGCCAACGATCGTGCGTTGAATAGTCTGTTGGGCTGCTGATCGTGCAATTTTATCCTTTGTGTGTTAAACACTGTGAAGTTGAGCCATATGTGGCCGGTACTCACGTTAAGCATACAATAGCCGAGTTTTTTTACATGCGTACACATCTACATTTGCGGGTAAAAAAAAAAAAACGATCATCATCACTTAGATAATGTTAAGCAGATCGACCTGGCGGCAATTATTGAAGATACGTGGCAGTTGCTAAACAAATCTGTTGGTTATATAGTAAAACCTATAGCTGTATCGGTTGCGATGAATCGTGGACACACACTTTTAGGTCATAGAGGTGGAGAATAGGGTAGAGATAAAATGGAGAGGCACATTTCAGTTGCAACCGAGTACAATGCTTTTTGAAATTTAGCAGTACCAATTTTCTGCTCAAAAATTTCAAAAGTGTAGATAAAGTTATGCACTTAGCAGTTCATATACAGTTTAAGTGCATATGTATATAAGTGTAAAAAACTAAACATAGCTAGTATCAGTTGTAACATCACTAGTAATAACTTACAAACCATTATATATTAAATAACATTCAGTAAAAGTAGTAGTTTTTTTAATACTAAACAGATCTACAAGCGGGAATCATTTATACAATTATTTATTACCATCGATAACATACAATTTTATTATGGCATAAATAACATCTTGTTTTTAATGGTATTTTTAGAGAAG
This sequence comes from Eurosta solidaginis, assembly GCF_040869045.1. Lineage (NCBI taxonomy): Eukaryota > Metazoa > Arthropoda > Insecta > Diptera > Tephritidae > Eurosta > Eurosta solidaginis. Next base: position 273,076,477 of record NC_090320.1, read on the forward strand.
CAAACTCTCCCTTTCGTTTTACTGCCCTTTTAAGTTTTCTTTATTTAGCTAATGTTTACTTAAGCAACTTCATGACTCTTAAAATAAGCTAAGCTAAGCACTTAAAACTATATGTTTTCAAAGTTCAATAACTTAACTAAGTAGTAATAGTAAGTAGAAATCACAATCACAGTAAAACTATGAAGATAGCTTAAACCGAAAAGCAATGAAATTAAATTTTATGACTTGTGAAGGAAACTTTGAGAAACGCTTATCAGCTGCAACTAACTGCGGAAGTTGTGTGCTTGTTAGTTAAGTAAATAAAACTAACAAACTAAAAGTAAACTGAGTTGCAGCGAAAGCATTAGAAACATACCACAAAACGCTTACATTCATACCACATGAAATCACATAAAACCACAAACTCAAATTAGAACATTGTAAATGAGTAAGAATGGAGCATTTCCCTTTCCAATTAACTAAATTCCTTAACTTTGGCATTAACTAATTTGCAACACGCAAATTTTCTATTCGCATATGCCAGAGCGCCTAAATGTAGGCTACGCGATTTTCGTTTGTTACCACTAAACAATAGATAACTAATGGTGGGACTGAGCAGAGGTAGCGTCCTACTGAGTTATTTTTAATAGCAATTTATTTGCTGTTTAACGTCTTTCCTTCCATACTTTTAGCTTCTACGTTTGTTGTGTGTGTGCGTGTGTCTGTATCCACGTAAACTGTTTTATTTAGTACTTTGTATCGAAATTACCTTAATAACAACATTATATCGAAGTATGTAAGTATGCGTAATGTTACTTACCGTTCATAGTCAGGCAATGGCAATGTTTGTTGTCCTGTGACTTGTGCGTAATCCGGAAGTTGGTCCTTTGTCGTGCAGGCATTAGCCTGTCGCCATACCCCGCCGGTCGGATCTATCCAAACACCGCTTGCATTTAGTGGTAGAGTAGGGAATTTGCGAACAGCACCGATGGCGTGATTTCCTGTAATAATGAGAAGAAGAAAAAAAAAAAGAAATTGATTAGAAGGAAGAGAAGCACTTCGTTGTCTTTTATATTGTACAGTGTCTATCATATATATAAAATGATCTGTAGGCACCAAAGTAACGATTGAGTAAGTCAACATGAAAAAAACTAGCGATAACTTCGATAAAGAGTGAGAGAATCCAAAAGAGATATAAAAGAGAAGGATAGTAATTTTAATGCGTCAAGGCCACGAGTACTTCCTCGTCACGAGTTTATTGTGATTGGCTATTATATGTAAAGAGAAAGTCTCAGGGAGTTGATATAAACTTAATCAGAACGATAAGAGAAATATTCATGGAGCTGACATACACGAAATTAGAACAGAAAAGTCGGAGAAAAACTCAGGAAGTTGACATAAGCTAAATAAGGAAAGTCGGAGACAACTCATACAATTTATATAAACCTCATCAGAATGACAAAGTCGGAGAATTAGAATATTGGTAAAGGCAGGTATAAAATGGAGACAAGAAGGTGACGGAAAAGGAAGCGGGTAAGGCGGAAATAAAAAAAAAATAGTGAATGGAGGTTGAGGTTGCAAAGACTACCATGGAGGCACACATAGACCTAGGACGCGAGGACGTCCGTTGTTGCGAAAGACGGAAATACAAAATTTAACGAATAAATTCTAGAAAAAGGTAAAGTTACAAAAAGGCGTAAGAAACGATGATGAGTTGGAACTGACCGGTCTTTAAGAGTTTGAATAGGAAAAATGTGTCCGCAGTGTTCAAGTGAGTTGGAAAACGATATGATCCATGGTGATTTAGATCAGGTTGATAATAGCCATCATCACGATAAACAGAAAAGCAAGCTCGAGTAAGAGATGGAAAGGAAAGCGAGGACGCAGACAAAGCCAAATATGAAGGGGTGAAGCGTTAAATCTCTTTTCAGATTCAGTCACTGTTATAGCTACTGTTGCCGGAACAATTGTAGGTGCGGATACAGTTACTAACATCAAGGTTTAACCTCCAACGGGTTAGGAGTCTTAGTCCCCGCCAGGTATGCCTATTGTAAGGGGCGGCTAAAATACCCAATTGATTTACTTGGAACGAGGGGGTTGGAGGCGGAACGACCAAGCAGGTTCAATGTGCTCATACTAAGTCGTTTCAGTTGGATAGGTTTGTACTTAAATGGTGCTTCTTACCGGAACGTACCAGATTTATATCCGGCAAAGGACCATCAACATCAATAACACACCTCAAAATCCTAGGGTGTTTTGGTTGTTGTAATGTTTGTGGGTATGGTTATGGTTGTGATTATGGTTGTAGTTACGGTTGTGGCTATGGATTTGATTACAGTTATGGTTAAGGTTATGTTTAAGGTTATAGTTACGGTTATAGGTACGGTTATGGTTACGGTATAGCTTGTGGCTGCGGAAATTGTTACGGTTAAACTTGTGGTTATAGTTACGGTTGAGTCTGCGGTTATGATTACAGTTATGGTTACGGTTACGGTTATGGTTACTGCTATGGCTATGGTAGTAGTAACGGTTGTTGTTGCGGTTTTGGTTAAAGTTATGATTACGGTTATATATTTGGCACAGCGTCGATTTCTAGAAGTATACTTCTTATGTGACATTAAAAAAATTTCGAAACATAACTCATTACTACTGTATGCTGATCAAGGGTTATAGTAGGAGCTTAAGCAACTTAAACTAACACCACACGCAAACTACTGCATTTAAATCGTTGAATGCAGTGTAGCACATTCCAATCGGCTCATGCAGATTTTGTGTAAAGGTTGTAGAGATTTCAAAAAAAAAAAAAAAAATCTGCAACTTGCGTGTTTAACATATTTTTAGGAATTTCCACAATTTTTACTTCGGGGCGTTATATGGGCGAAAGCATAACATAAATATTCCTTGTATTTTTTATATTTAAGTGTTTGCAGTTCTTTATGCTGTGCTAGTTTTGTATATTATATAGCTTTTGTTAGCAAATTATTTTTGTTCAGATAACTAATGAGCAGTTTTGAATCATATTTATACCTTTCAGAACATGAAATGGTATATTAACTTTGGTCCGATGTTTGTAATGTTGAAAAATATAGAAGATAGACTCACCAATAAGTACACCGAATTGATCAGGGCGACGAAATGAGTTGACATAGCCTTGTCCGTCTGTCCGTCCGTCTGTCTGTTTGAACGCAAACTAGTATCTCAAATTTTGAGATATCTCAATGAAATTTGGCACAAGGATGTATTTTTGTATTATATTATACATTTGTTAGATCCGGTAGGATCGGACCACTATAACATATATCTCCCATACAACCGATCGTTCAGATAAGACGATTTTGGTCATTCCTGCCATAATTTAGTATAACGTGAAACTCGGTGATTTTTATTCTAATATATCATAGAAGATTTCCTGTAAAAATCATTTCGATCAGTATATATATAATATATATTCCATACAAACGATCGTTCAGATAAGGGGGTTTTTTGCTATTTTTTTATTTTATATTTATCTTAAAAATCCTTTAGGTATGTACATCTCTTCACTATATATTTCTTATCTTATACAGCGCATTATTTGGAGATTACGAATGGGATAAGATTATTGTTCAGCCCCACTCATGAAAGGTATGAAGTTTTCGGCACAGCCGAAGACAGTCCGTCCTTACTTGATTTTTGTTGGTTGTATGGTGTCCCTAATCAGTCAGCTAATTTAGCAAAATTACTTCATATATTTGCATGTTTTGTTGATGCATTATCATTATTTATGCTATCGTTGTTACTATTATTTTATATAAATAACGCGTTTATTACGTGTCTGGAAAACATTTTTCAAGAGTTTTATTTATCGATTACTTTAGTTTTCCTATAATCATGCAATTTCATATCTGTTGTTGTATTATTATTTTTTGTTTTTTTTTTTTTTTGTTTTTTTGAATGAGTGCTTACGCTATGCGTTATGCATATGTTATGCATGAAATCAGGATATTTTGTTTGTTTTTAACAGAAACAGTTCAGACATGCTCTTTTTGTATTAAAATTGATCGCATTATGGTAAATTTAACATAGCTTTTTTTTGTTAAGAGAACACATGTGTTTAGTCGTTTCAACAGAAGAAGAACTTTTTTCTGTTAAAATAATTGATATGATTGGTCATTTCAACAGCGAATATTATGCAATTGCATCAGCTATATTTAGGAACAAATTAAGGCTCACAGAGCTGTATATTGGAACGATTTTCCGTCATCCCTTGCCAAATTTGATCTCGAGACAAACCGGTTTCGGCGTTGTGCCATCATCAGTGTGGATTTTCGTTCGTCTCACAGAGCTGTCATATCAATAGCCTTCACTGTTATTCTAATGTTGATGGACAGCTGTTGTTTTAACAGGCTCCGTTGATATTCTTAGTCTATTAGTAGTAATTGTTAATTTAACAGAGCAATAACTTACGTATGATGCAATTTTGTTTTTGTTGATTTGACTATGGAACTTGTCAGAAATAAAAGGAAATGGACAAACATTTCGTACACTTTATGCTGGACTTTGCAGCTTTTGTTAGAATTGGGCGTAAAGCGTTTCGACCTCATTGAACTAGGGGGTGGGGCGGGATGGCGTAGAAGGTTTAATGTGGTCATATAAATCGTTCCCGAGTTGGTCGGGCTAGTAACTTAATGGTACTTTGTTATCGGAACGTACCCGGTCTATATCCGGCAAAGGACCATCAACATCAATAACACTTCCAAAAACCTTCGGGGAGTGTCTTTGTCATTAATACAACAACAACAACAACCTCGGCTTACTAGTATCTACACAGGACTTATCCAGGGTCGAAATCGAGTTATGATATAGGGTACCGACCTTTATGTTGTCCAAATAAGCTTTCCTTGCCTGGTGGCTAACATTCAACCTAACCGCGCCCTCCCCTTTTTCAAACAAAGTAAAGACAGTAAATCCTTCCAGGTTATTGGTAATATGTGTATGAAATTTCGTCCATGTTATGGATGTACAATGACACAAAACTGAGCTAGGAGGGTTGTACCCCTAAATCAAAATAATTTAATTGATTCGATTGAACAGTTTTATAAATTCTTGTACATGATGATTGATCTTCTCTTAATGACATGAATTACACCCAAGTGTGGATGAGCATAACTTAAACTTGACCACTTAAGCGTCAAATACACGACACGAACATTTCCGCGAACATTCCGCAATCTTGTTCGCAGCTTTGGCCATACACCATACGAACTTTTGGCCGAACATTAGTTCTCTTTCAGACAGCGATGAATATGGACAACAATTGTGCTGCAGCAATATTGCTCGCTGTGACAATTAAGCGTAAAAAAAAGAGAGAAGATCGCAAAAAAAGAATTTGGTGCAAAAAATGGTTTAAAAAACGAGCAGTTCTTGGACAAAGTGAGCTTATTAAAGAACTGGAATTCACGTCACAAAATGATTTTAAAAATTACGTTCGTATGAGCAAGGCACCATTTGACCAACTTTTACAAAAAATTTTGCCACTCATAGCGAAACGGGATACAATAATGAGAGAAGCGATTCCCCTCATCACCGCCTTGCTTTAACTTTGCGCTTTCTAGCTAGTGGCAATAGCTTTGAAGGCTTAAAATTTTTGACAGCAATTGCGCCCGCAAACTAATTATTTTTTTATAACTGTATCCTTTGTGGCATCAGGATCTACTTCTTTTAATTTTTCGATTAAAGTCGCATAATCATTATTCTTTTTAATTCCATTACAATAATCTTTGCTTTTTACTTGCCACAATGATGGCAAAGATTTATACATTTCAATAAATTCATTCAGAAATTTTTTATTGTCCATTTTACTTTTCCGCGCACGTCTGTTCCGTTCAGAAATTACTACGATTATGAGCTATTTCGCCATACACGCACGAACAGTTCGCGCAAATGTTCGCCAAAAATTAAAATATTTTGATTTTTGGCGAACATTTGCGCGAACTGGTAAACACCACCATACACGACAGAAAAGGTCGCAGAAACATGACATAACGGGAATGTTCGCGGAAATGTTCGTGTCGTGTATTTGGCGCTTTACCTATTTACAATACACAAACATACTAAGAGGGCTAACTTACTGAAAATTGCAAAATCAAAAAGCTTCCTGAATGAGTGGGAATATATACTTAGATATTTCAGTATACGTACTTACATATACATACATACATAGATCAAACTTACCATGCAAACTGCCCAACGAAGTTTGTTTAATGAATTGGTAGCGTTTGAAGAGCACCAAAGCGCCAAAAAGAAACACAATTAACGCTATAATTGAACCAAGTAATATGATGAACCAAGTTTGTGTTAGAAAATCGTCAGCAATGTCACGATTGATGGGATATCTATGGAAGAGACAGAGAGAAAACGAATTGTTAGAAATTTATGCATGAGCCATAATGTAAGGAAAATGAGAAAATGGAAATTGATGTACTGATGTGGAATGGATGAATGAATGAAAACAAGCGACAACGCATGCCAGACAGCCAACAAGCGCAAGCAAAAAACAAGAACAGCAGCAGCAAGAACAACAACAAAACAACAAACGAAAAACAACAGCAACATTTTCGTTTTAATCAGGCGCAAATTTGCATAGGAAACAAGTGAAATTACTCTCGATTTACGTATGCGCCGTTATGATGTGCATATGTGTATGTACGTGTACACATGTTGTTGATGATATCTTCTTGCCTTCGGTTATGTACATTTGTTGTTTTTGTTGTAGCTGTTGCTGGGATGTTGTGATTACGTTGACTGTGTTGTGTCGATGAACGAACGTCACCACACCTCAAGGCTGTGTAAGGCTGTATCGGGTTTTGTGGACGTATGGCTAGTTGGTGGTAATTTAAACAACAAAAAATAGCAATGTACCGACAATAACTGGAAGTTGCAAAAACAAAAATAATAACATTACCCACACAAGCTATAACAGCATAAAAAGGGATGGAATTTCGTTGTAAATAGTCTATTGCTACTGGCGCTTTTTTGGCCTATGAAATAGGTATGCAGTTTTATGTAATCAAATAGCAGCGCCTAGTATGTACTACTTTGGTCATTTTTATTGACAGAGATGGAGCATTACACACCGTTTATCGGGAAGTTATAAACGGGTCTGTACTGCATTTTGGGTTGCAGGATTGGCAACTTTTAAAAACAAGAAGAATTATCCCACCAGCAGTGTCCCCAAGTAGATATTTTGTCCTTTTTAATGCGGAACGTTGGGTTGAATGCAGTATTATTTGAGCTAGAGATTACTTATTTAGTTTTCGTTTACACCGATAACTTAGATCTAACAGAAGAGCATCTTATTAATTCTTTGAAAGAACTCGTCCCGTATAGCCGGTCTCAAAGTGGAGGGATAAGAAAGCTTTATTAAGTGGTCAGCTTTTTCTCTACAACTGCCTTGATCGACTGTTTGCCGGAGCTCCACACAACAAATTAATTCGATTCTTTCCTACGCCGATGAATGTACGATAATGACAAAAGCTCTTTTTATTGATGAGCTCTGTTTTAAATATTTGAGTTAACTTTTGTAATGTTCTTCATTTCCATAACCATGCAGCCGAAAATGTACCTAAAGTTCAGATCCGTAACAAAATCGTCAAACCCTTTGCTGGCAGCACTTCAAGCAGAGACAAAAAACACTGACAGCTACAACATATAAAACAATTGGTGAGCGGTTTGTATGCTATGCATTTCCCACATGGGCGCCGAACTTGCAACAGGAGAAAGCAAACCTCCCTGGTAGACGCGCGTCAATCTGGCACAACTGCGATATGGATACTGTTATCGGTTAGTCTCTTGATTTTCTAGGAGTGACACCGACATATGCAATAAATGGCTAACGTAGACCAAAGCAGCGACCATCTCAAAAAATCGCGATGCTCAGAAAACGGGAAACACTTTAAAGTAATCCGTCCAGAATTCACCCTGCCAAAAATCCTGCGATTAGTCCCTAAGGAGAGCGGTTTGCGATAACCTGTTTTTTCCACTTAGGGGTATAATTGATCCCCTCTAGTCCCTTTTGGGTATATTTGGCATCAGTCAGTCAGCTTGAAATTTATGTAGCCAAGTGAAAAAAAAAACAACACCGAAATAATAAAATATAAAGTTTAAATGTGATTGAATAGAATTATTTAAGAAAAATGCGGAGCTCTATAAAAATAAAAAATAAATGTAAGGAGCGATAACCTCCGAAGAGATTTAAGGCCGAGCTTCTCTTCCAATTTGCGTCGTGCTCCTCTCGCTTTTCCCTACAAATTGGCCGGACGGGACCTACATGTTTTATGCCGACTCCGAACGGCATTTGCAAGGCAGATGAGTTTTCACTGAGAGCTTTTCATGGCAGAAATACACCCGGAGCGCTTGCCAAACACTGCCGAGGGGCGATCCCGCTTAGAAAAATTTTCTTCTAATTGAAAAACCTTATTTCTAAAATTTTGATGTTGCTTTGCCTGGGGTGTGAACCCAGGGCATACGGTGTGGTAGGCGGAGCACGCTACCATCACACCACGGAGCTCTATACCAAACCTAAAATACTAGAACTATATCTCCAATTATCGTAATATTTGTTTTATTTTTATTATCCTACAACATTAATACGAAAAAAAAAATCAAGAATATTGTATTAGAGTTTAAAAAAATAAAAAATCCGTAAAAACAAAGAAGATCTGTCCGACAGTACCCTCAGGTATACAAAGAGGACGCGACGTATAGTACCCGTAAGCATAAGGGAATAACGGAGAGTGGAAAAAGGATCTGTCCGACAATAACCGAGGGGTACAAAGAGGGCGTGTCGAACAGTACTCAAAGGAGTACAAAGGGGAAGTGTCGAACAGCACAAAAAGGATCTGTTTGACAGTACACGTAAGGGTATAAAGAAAACCAGTCCGACACTACCCGTTCAGGCATAATTGGACTCGCCATAAGACATGCTCAAACAAAAGCGACACTCTAACCCATATAAAGAGATCAGAACTAGACTAATCGTATTTTTTACAGGGCAACGACCATTTTTATTCAAACTGCCATACACACACTTCATACGAATATGACGCATATTTACAGCGTTTTTACACATATTTATGAATGTGGCTGTGAGCGAGCGTGTAAAATGAGGTACTTACATACATTCAAATCATATTACACATACATGCGTGACCTACCTAGTATAACCGGTGTCCAGCGATTGTGTGCGTGGATCCATGCGCAATATAGTCGGCTTGCTGAATGGACCCACACCCATCTTTGTAGCAGCCGCAACGGAAATGTAATACGTAACACCGCTGCTAAGGTTGGCTAGCAGTAAAGTCGGTGAGCCGGCATCGATGGTCATATTTTTGAAAATACGTGTTGTATTATGTGAATCCAAGCCCTTCACCAGCACATTGTAGTTGGTTAAAATGCCTGAAATGAAAACGGAGAGCAAAAAATGAGAAGCAAGTTAAGTAAAAAAAAAGAACAAGTAAATATCAGACGAATTCAAATCCAAAAATAAGACAAGAAATCGAAATGAAAATGCAAAATTGAAATGGAAATTTTCTAGAATTCTGGTCAATATTGTCAAAGCTCATAAAGTTTCCGGAATACCAATGTATTTGTGGTTTACAATTCACAAACGGTAAGAAGTTTATGTATGAGATAGGAATTTGTTGTTTCATGTGCAAAATAATATTTTCTCAAACTGTTTTTCGTTGACCTTCTTCATGTTTATATATTAATGGATACTTGTGGGTGTGTGTTTGTGTGTTTAAAGGCATTTAATACGCACCATTACGTGTTTTGTTTGGAGAAGGCGGCTGCCATTTGAGAAACACCGATGTGCGATTGAATTGTATTGCCTCCATGCCATGTGGTGGTGACTCGGGCACTGCAAATGAAATTATCGTTTTATTAAAAAATGCATACAGGTGCGTTTTAATGTATAAATATATGCCTACATGTATATATTAGGGCGGGTCGATTTAAAAATCGCTAATTGCTCTATGAAAATCATATTCTAGGGATCAAAATAAGAAACTTTGCCGAAGGAACCATACCTCTAAAACGAATTCTGATGTCCCCCAATTTGGGTCGAACTTTTGGGTAGGGGCAAATTTTTAAAAATCCCACTTTGACCCATTTAGAGTGCTCCAATCCAGTCCAAATGTATGACCGACCCCCACTAACTTTGGAGGCCCGACCCTCCGATGCCAGTGGCGCATCCATACAAACATTTTAAAAAATTGCCCGTTTTGCACTTTACATGAAAAAATCAGCTAAATGGATATGTGGTATTAAGGCCAACTAACCTTATGGCCGTTGACCTTATGTCACCAAACCATCACATTAATGCATTTTCATCGAGCCTTGATAGGTGTGCAAAGCTGCAATCAAACTTATCGCCATTCAAAGTGGTGATAAGACCAATTGACCTTATGGCCGTTGACCTTATGTCACCACACCATCACATTAATGCATTGTCATCAGTCCTTGATACGTATGCAAATTTTCGAATTAATCAGACTTCTAGAAACCGGTGAAAATTAAGCTCAAAAATTCCTTTACATACAGGCGAAGCTAATAAAAGTGTGCTAAAAATGAATGTAATTTAGTAATAGAAAAGAAATTTAAAAAAATTATTAGAAATTAGCGTTTTTACAACCCTTTTAAAACCAAGACATCACTGTGATGCATTTGCATATCGTAAACATAGTTGTGTGGGTTTTTTATTCAACCGTTTTAAAAAATGAAGGTATCACTGCGACACAATTGTAGATCGTAAAATTGCTTGTGCTGTTTTTTTTTAAGCCACCACAAGACACAGCAGGTAGAATTGAAATTACCATTTCATTCTTATTACCTCGTCTCGTAGACCATATATGACGCAACAGTTTTTGTGAATGCATTAAGTCGTTGTGAAGAACTCAAAGTGTGAAGTGCTAATTTCAGATAAAAAATATTTCAAAAAAAATAATAAGTGAAGTGACCATTCCAAATCAAAAAGTTTACAATGAATCCACCATCCGCTACACCGCAAGATGAAGCAAATACATCAACAACTATCGAAAACCCAATGAGTCATATACCCAAGCATGATGTTCCAGTCTTACGTAACCAATCAATTCAGAATTGGGTTCTCTCAAAATAACAGGATGAGGTTCTTTTACCATCCTAGTATGATACTTCTCATCAATTTTATCTATCGTTTCTTCTCTTGATTTGCTCTTGATACTTGTCAAGCAATTTATTAAATACACTTTTTTTCAGCATTATTTCCATACCAAGTTTTTCCCAAATTCCAATCAACTTATCTTGTACTTGAATAGTGAATGATTTATGGGAAAACTTTTTTGTTCTGTTTTAGCTTAAGTAAAAATAATATCTCAAGATATCCAGGTGGGTTGGTAAATTAAGATCAGTTAAATCAGTAGACACACCAAAAACAGTAACATCATCCTTGGGTATATGATTCATTGGGTTTTCGATAGTTGTTGATGTAGTTGCTTCATCTTGCGGTGTAGCGGATGGTGGATTCATTGTAAACTTTTTGATTTGGAATGGTCACTTCACTTATTATTTTTTTTTAAATATTTTTTTATCTGAAATTAGCACTTCACAATTTGAATTCTTCACAACGACTTAATGCATTCACAAAAACTGTTGCGTTATATATGGTCTACGAGACGAGGTAATAAGAATGAAATGGTAATTTCAATTCTACCAGCTGTGTCTTGTGGTGGCTTAAAAAAACAACACAAGCAATTTTACGATCTGCAATTGTGTCACAGTGCTACCTTCATTTTTTAAAACGGTTGAATAAAAAACCCACACAACTATGTTTACGACATGCAAATGCATCACAGTGATGCCTTGGTTTTAAAGGGGTTGTAAAAACACTAATTTCTAATAAGTTTTTTTAATTTCTTTTCTATTACTAAGTTTTCATTTTTAGCACGCTTTTATTAGCTTGGCCTGAATGTAAAGGAATCTTTGAGCTTAATTTTCACCGGTTTCTAGAAGTCTGATTAATTTGTAACTTTGCATACGTATCAAGGACCGATGACAATGCATTAATATGATGGTGTGGTGACATAAGGTCAACGGCCATAAGGTCAATTGGCCTTATCACCACTTTGAATGGCGATAAGTTTGATTGCAACTTTGCACACCTATCAAGGCTCGATGACAATACATTAATGTGATGGTGTGGTGACATAAAGTCAACGGCATAGCCATTTAGCTGATTTTTTCATGTAAAGTGCAAAGCCGGCGATTTTTTGAAATGTTTGTATGGTGAACCCCCAGAGGGGTGTTCCAGGGGATGTGCTACTGACATCGGTGGGTCGGACCTCCAAAGTTAGTGGGGGTCGGTCATACATTTGGACTCGATTGGAGCACTCTAAATGGGTCAAAGTGGGATTTTTCAAAATTTGCCCCTACCCAAAAGTTCGACCCAATTTGGGGGACATCAGAATTTGTTTTAGAGGTATGGTTCCTTCGCCAAAGTTTCTTATTTTGATCCCTAGAATATGATTTTCATAGAGCAATGGGCGATTTTTTTGCCTCCCCACAAATCGACCCGGCCTAGTATATCTATAATAAATCTTATAAAATAAAGTCGCTAAATGCCATGTATGCACATAATTTCACACAGAATACTCCGATTTTAAAACGGTTTGTTGCATTTGAAAGCTTAGCTACGTGAAATGGTACAGTTAATATCATTTGAAGCTATATATTATAGGGGCGTGGCAAATTGCCAAAATGTATTAAAAAATCATAAAATTTTTGTTTATACAGCTATAACTCATAAACGGATGGATGGATTTAAAAAATTCTACTTTTCAGTAAAACTTTGAAATATTTACCTTCGATCTGCATCAAAAAAAAATACTTGCTCCTTTCTTGTATCAGCCAAATTGTTTAAACAAAAGTAACACTTTTACCAAAAAATTCGTGTGTGTGAATGTTCGGTGTTAACTGTTCGCGCTAATTGCTTTTGAGTTAGGTATGATGCGACACATACGTACATATGTACATAGCATTCGCTGCGTTATTTAAATTCGGGCGTAGGTTTATAGACATGTATGAATGTACATATGTATATATTTTCATATCATATCAGCTTGACATAGGTATGTACATACATATTTATGTAACATAAATGGTTAAGAATGCATACATCTATTGAAAAATAATCTTTCGTTAAAAATATTAAACATTTCCTCAAAATTCTTCAAAAAAGTTTTATTTTTTGGTGTTTTTGCACGTATCACTATCACTACATATTATAAAACAAAGTCGCTTTTTCTGTCCCATGTCCCTTTGAATGCTTTAACCTTTAAAACTACGCAACGGATTTTCATGCGCTTGTTTTTAATAGATAGAGTGATTGAAGTTTGTAGATTGTATAATAACATCCATTAAATAGTAGAGAAATACTGTTATTTTTGAAGTTTCTAATGTGATGTTTATATGTACGTATATAAGAGAAAATGGTGTTAGTTACACTATTTATAACTCAAGAACGGACGAACAGATTTGACTGAAAATTGGTGGAGGGGTAGCTTAGAACCAGGAGACGGACATAGGATACTTTTTATCCTGTTCTGGATAGGGTCTTGAGATCACAACGTGGACCTGGGTAATCCTGGGATATGTTTGTAAAATGTGGGCATCAAATAAAAGCTGTTTATGGGTACTTTGATACGGGGTATTTTTCGTACCCGTGGGTGACTAGGGTCTGGAGATATAGGCCAAAATGTGGACCGGGGTACCCCTAGAATGTGTTTCTAGAATATGGATAACAAATGAAAGCTGTTGATGAGTGCTTTAGTATAGGGTAGTATTCATACCTATTGGTGACTAGGGTCTCGAGATTGAGGCCAAAACGTGGACCATGATACCCCTAGAAAGTGTTTATAGAAGAAGGATAACAAATGAAAGCTGTTGATGAGTGCTTTAGTACAGGGTAATTTTCATATCTGTTTGTGACTAGGGTCTTGAGATATAGGCCAAAACGTGGACCAGGGTAACAATAGGATGTGTTTTTACATTATGGGTATCAAATTGAAGCTATTGATGTGTGCTTTAGTACAGAGTAATTTATACCGCTGGGTGACTAGGGTCTCGAGATATAGGTCAAAACGTGGACCCGGATACCCCTAGAATGTGTGTAATATGGATATCAAATGAAAGCTGTTGCTCAGAGCTTTAAAGTAATTTTCATTGTGATATTCGATTTAGTCGCATCAACCTGGCAAAACTGATAAATATGCATGCGAAGCCGAAAAAAAGCATGAATTGATAATACCCACATACCTATTTACATACGTCCTATTCGATTTGTCTGAAATTTGGCATATAAATTTGCCTTTATTAGTATTTACGATCCTTTTTTCGGGGAAGTAGACCAGAGACGGGCTGGGAGTGCGATTAGGACTAGGATTGGGACTAAGACTCGGAGTGGGACTGGAACTCGGAATGGGACTGGAACAAAATACATGCCCCCCTGGGGGACTGGAAATAAGGGATGAAGAAGAATTGGAAAAACTTGAGAGAAGAGAAAAGGGGGAGGGGGAAGGAGAAGGAGACTGAGAAAGAGATAGAGTGAGATGAAGATAGAGATAGATGAAGCGAAAAAGACGGAGGGAGGATTGAATAAAATGATTAAGAAGAAGTGAAGAGGGGAGGGCAGAGTTGGAGAGAAAAAGCTTATTAAAATGTATGCAGGTAGACCAAATTTAGGGCAGAATAACGTGTGACGGGTCTGCTAGTACATATATATATAGCTATTTGATAAACTCTGTGTTCTTTATTACTAAGTAGCAGCAATCTTATGCGGAGCACATATGTACTAATGGGTGTTGTGCTGTTCTAGATTGTGTTATGGTGGGTGATGCTTTTATGAAGCCGAGGCAAAAAAGACTAACTTGAATTGGAAAAAACTTGTATAAACTAAGCAATAACTTTTTGAATGTACCAACAAATTCGAAGCTAGTAAATTGCACAAAGGAAGCGCTAGACTCATGCGGACTCTGGTTGGCAGCAGAAAAAAACATAGTTGATAACCTAAAGTTAGTTTTGAAATCTTCACCGAAAACATAACATCAAAACAGGTATTCAAATATTTAGAAAAAAGGTTAGACTCCTGACTTGCGCTATGGGCAGTGATTCAAAATACAACTGAGAAGGCAACACAACAGGTAATGTTGCTTACCACGCTGATGGCATTTATCGGAGGACCGAAATCAAAAGGAATCCGCTGATGAACATCATCCTTTCCGCGATACTGTACGGCTTCAACGAAAAATACTTCGTAAGGAGAATCCTTGTCAGCTTATAACCGTTTTACATCGAATTGGAGCTCTTAGGCTGGGTTTCCGCTCATCGCACTGTATCAGAACTAGCCCTACAAGTGGCTAACGATACAATCTCAACTGTCCTAGTAGCCTTGAAAAGAAGAAGGTTATGGAAAACAAAAAAACGAACGGAGCAAGCGCGCATGAAGGTCGCAAGCACAGAGGGGAAGAAATACACTTTGTGGCAAGAACGGTGGGATAATGAACAACGAAGCAGATGGACAACGAAACTGAAGATTTTGAAGCATTAAACTCAGGAAGCTTTGACGAGATAAATTACTATGTTGCCCAAATTTTCTTCGGACATGGATAGAAAAGAAGGCAGAGGGTCGTTGGATAAAAGGCCGAATATCCTAGTGCGCTATTGGCGATACAGTTTAGGACGCTGGTGAATACACTCGGACACTCGTTAGGGAATATTTATGACACTGTGTTAATAGCCGCATATATTGGATGGTACGAAGAACTGGTACAACAACAACAGGCTGAACACATTTTCTTCATATTACTTACATACTTAATTAGCGCCTAACCGTTTAAACGGTTATGGCTGTCCAACAAGGCGCACCAGTCGGTCCGTCTCTCTGCCAACCGGCTCCAATTTGTCAAAGCAAAGGAGTTTAAATCGTTTTCCACCTGGTCCTTCCAACGGAGTGGGGGCCGCCCTCTACCTCTGCTTCCATAGGCGGGTTCCGATAGAAACACTCTCTTGGCCGGAGCATTATCTTTCATTCGCATAAAATGGCCTAGCCAGCGCAGCTGCTGCGTTTTAATCCGCTGTACTATGTTGATGTCTACGTAGAGCTCGTACAGACCATCGATAAATTTTTTTCGGTACTCGCCATTATTTATTGGCAAGAGTGATTCTTCGCTGGATTTCAGAGCTGATGTTGTTGCTAGTGTTGATGATGGTTCCCCAATAAGCGAAGTCTTTTACTATTTCGAAATTATGGCTACCAACAGTAGCTTGGTTGCCACGGCGCATATGCGCTGACTCTTTGGTCGATGACGGCACGTACTTCGGTTTTTCCTCATTCACCATCAAACCCATCTTTACCGCTTCTTTTTCAAGTTTGGTGTAAGCAGAACTAACGGCGCGGGTGTTTAGGCCGATGATATCAATGTCATCAGCATATGCCAGTAATTGCACGAATTTGCAAGAATTTTCTTCAAATGCTCCCAATGAAACCAAAAGCGACAAATCCTCGAGGAAAATGTCGGCCAAATCCCTGTTGATAATGCTACAGCAAAAACGCTGAGCGGCCGATCCTTTGGGGCCAACAAATCGTAGAAACCACACTCAGAGCACAAAAGCCAGACTTGCACGCAGGAACAACAGAAGGCTATTAAAAAGATAAATATAAAAATTTGACCTGTCTTTGCCCGGTATTTTTAATCCAATGTATTCTGACCCACTTTGTTTCCCAGTTACTTATGGTTTCCCTACTCTGTGCCCTTGTGAGTCCATATATGCAACAGCTCTGAACCACAACATGCTACAATAGTAGCCTGCTTGGCTAGGTAGTCTGCCTGTTCATTACCGTCATATCCCTGATGCCCGGGAACCTTATTTTTGGCTCCCAGATCAATTAGGACTCAAATGCACACATTCCGCTAGCTAAGAAGAAGTTGTGTAGGACAGCAAAGCACGCAATGCTGCCTGGCTTTCTGAGATGATGAAAGTGCTTCTCGGGGATAAGCATCTCCGTAGACATTGTCTACTGCAAACTTCTATTTCATGATTTTCTGGCTGAAGAATAGCGGGGTGGCGTCCCTTCGCTATCGATTTCTTGATGTTCGACCTATAGATACCAGCTCCCGCCATCAAATTTTCATTCATACGTGAACCAGACCTCTGAGTAGTGGCCAGTATATGAATTCCCGGTTTCACAAAGAGTTCTGTCCACAACGGACACCTTGCAATTTCATGGGTTTCTAAGCGTAACGGCCTTTGTATCACGGATATGCAATATGTATGCATTTGCTTATTACTTTAGCATTCCCTTTCATGTTTCCGATCTTTAGCTCGGAAATATTTTGAAGTCTTAGTGCAGCGAGTGTTGCCTTTTTCTTCGTTGGAATAGGGATGTGAGGTATTCCCATATTCTTCAGGAACCATAGACCATCGACCAGGTGCATTCCATGGTTCCTGAAGATGACTTCAGAATGAAGTCGAAATATCGATATAAATAAAAATTGACAAATATATGTTTACATATAATTATTTTGTGGTTTAAATTCTATATATTTGATTTGGCTTAGAGCTGGACTATTTTTTAAATAATAAAAATTAGTCGAATAATTTTTTAAAATATTTCTTGACCCCAAGTCTCTTTAGACTGGAAAAAGAGGCTCAAGGATCCAATTTGATATCGTAAGTAAGGAAAATGCCGTTACTCCCTTATATTAATTGGAACTTCAGAATGTAAACGAATGAATTTATTTTCCTACTGGGTCCACATATTTGACGAAATTTAAATGAAAATTGTCGTACAGGGCAATGTCATTTCTGGCGATAAATCACTCATTTAAAGCTGCTACGAACAAGGGGCAATAATAGGATTCAATAGGGAATATTTTGGGACTAAGCATAGGTGCGGGTGTGCTATGCGAGTAGTATCTATATGTGTAGAGTGTTGGCTATTTTATTGTTTGCGCTTTTTGTTTTGTTTTATGAATGTGAAAATGTAGAGTCTAAGCAAGTAGCAAGCACATAAAGCTCTTAAATGAACAAAACTTTTGTATGTATGTGTGTTTGTCTATGTGACTGTGTGTGTACTCTCCTCATATGACCGCTGCCATCAATGCAATCGTGCGACATTTCTAAAGCTCATTGAATTTCGTTTCCCATACATACTCTATACGTTTTTCTCTTCTCGCTCCAATTTCACTACTTACCATCCTCCAAGGTGCGCACACGTTTCGAATTTGATGGTTTGCCTATGATGCTCTTGTAAAATGGCACAAGAAAAAACTCATATACACTCGCCTTCTCCAAACCATTTACAGTACATGCCGTCGCACCGCTACCCGCATTCAATATAGTCATCATTTTGTATTCGGCTGAATGTAATTCACGCGCATAAATATAGAAACCTTCTATATACTGACCACTGTCTATGTCCCAGGCGAGACGTACTGTTGTCGAATCGGTGGCATTTGCTTCGAGCAGCTCGACTATGTCATTTGTCTGTAGCACAGCTTCCGCTTCATTGAGTAGTAATTCTGAAGTTGGCGCATCGCCTACAGAACGAGCGCTACCACCACCACCACCCACGCGAGCACCCGAACCCGCACCAACTAATTTACCCGCTGTAATTGGCTCCGAAATAGGGCTGGGTGGTGAAAAGCCATGCACATTTTCAGCGCGCACAATAAACATATACGCCGCACCGCTACTAAGGCCTTCAACCGTAAAAATGGGTTCACTCAAGCGCGCTGCAATTGGTATCCAAGTCTTACTCTTATTTGTCGAATACATTTCAACTGTGTAGCCAAGTAGTGGAGACGCGCCTGCTTTCTCGCTTGTCGGCCAAACAATTGTGAGCGCATTAGCGGATGCATTTAGTACTGTAGGTTGCCCTGGAGCTATGGGACATTTTGCTTGTTCTGGCGCACGATAGAATTTAATATTCGGATTTGTTGGTACTTCAATACGTAGATAGCCACTCCATGTTGATTTGCCAGTGCGACTGCTCGCCACACACGTATACAAACCCTGATCCTCTTTACGATCCAAATCGGAAATTATCAAATCGCCGGCAGCTGTAATGTTCACCTTGGCATTTGGATGCACCGGTATGCCATCACGATACCAAGATATTGTAGGATTAGGTAAACCAATAGCTTTACATTGCAGCATAGCCAACGATTTAACTGGCAGTGTTTGATTGACTGGACCGGCAATTATGATGGGTGGCGGTCGATCTTCTTGTGAGTCGAGTGTTAGTTGCGCGCGTGTTGTTATTGTAGCAACTTCGTTCATTGCATTACACACCACAATCAAATCACGATCGGTGCGTTGAGAATTTGTCAGCGTCAATATCGTATGTCCCTCTTCGGTCATAATGCTTTGGAAGCGATCTAAAGGCGGCGCACCCGGAAATATAATAGTACGATTATTTTTGATTGTCCAAAAGAGTGTGGGACGTGGATTCCCGCTGGCACGACACTCAAATGATGTATCTGCACCCAGTTCAACAGATTTGCTTAACGGACGTTGTATAAACTTGGGTGGTGCTATAAAGGCGTACGGGTTACAAGGCACGTTACGGTACGGTATGAATGGTTGTGCAGCATTGGATTATTTGGAATATACGAATAAATTGGCGTAAGTATATCTCAAGTGCAAAGGTTAACTAATGTCGCTAGCATCTAAAATGTTTAAGGGTTTATGTTAAAATGAGAAAATTTTACTTACCATAAACTGTAAGCGTGCCCATTGCTGAAATTGCACCAACAACATTATCTGCTTCACAGCTATATTCACCTTCGTCAGCCACGGTTACACGTTCCAGACGCAGACTACGATCTTCTAGAACACTCACGCGATCTATGGAACGGAAGAATGAAATAAGACGAGCATAAAATTTAAATCTTGCGTAAGAGTGTACATAGTTGGGCTAAGTAAAAAATCAACAGATTTTGAGTTTCACAGAAGTTTTCTGTTTAACCGAAATAATTGGGATCTTTTAATGTCGTTTAGTTTTACGCCGAAGTGTTGGATATATCCGGAACATTTTTGGGATTTATTCGGAAATGTTTCGTAAAAAAAACAAACTAGGCTAAACCTGGGTTTAGCATAACTTCGCTAAATATATAAAAATTAGACTGAAAATGGCCCAATACCGAAATTGTCTCCATACTAAGTTTGACAAAAATAGCGGAAAAAAGTTCCGATGTAGATCAATTATCCACTCTGTAGGAAAATCAACACAACAAAACTGGTTTCTAATTAGTTCGGGACGATCTCGTGGTATTTATGGGATATCTTGAACTATTTCGATCTCATTTGTGACCAATAGGCGACCTTTACACAACTGTTTCCAAAATATTTTTGAACTCATTTCTAGCTCCTTCTGAATAATTTTCAAACAATTTCGAAAACCTTTGGCGGATTTTCGGTATAATCTTCAATTACTTTGATGATTTTTCGGGAATACTTTGATAGGGTACTGAAAAGGTTATGAAAATAATCCCTAATTAATTCAGAAATACCCCAGAAATTATTCCGATTTAGTGCCGAAAACAATCCCAAAACGTTTCGGAAGCGCTCCTGCATTAGTGATTGGTCGATCCCGAAATCTCATCTGAAATGTTAAGAAAACTGTTTCGAAATAGTCCACAATGTAGGGATCACTTCAAGAAGAATTAAAGATCAAATTTTGGTACTATTTGTGGGGATCACTTCGAAATATTCCGAAGTGAATTCTGAATTGGTTCAGAAGAGCCTAGAAATGAGTCTAACATTGTACAGAAAACAGTACCGAAAATATTTTGACTAACAAAATGATTACAAATATTATCCCGAAATGTTTCAGAAACTTAAAAAATACGTCAACAATAATTGCGAAAATAATAACGAAATGTACAGGAAGGGATCCCGGAATAGTTCCAAAAGGTTCGAATATTATCTTTAAATATTCCGGAAAAAAGTCCCAAGAATGCATCTAGGAGGTCTCTTTCATTCTGCTTCGACAAATCGCTGGACAGTCGCATAGTTGGTGTTCCAAAGCTTTGTCCGACTTTGGAAGCTTGTTGCTGCACCAAACGTATTGTATTCCCAGCGCGCTCGTTTTTTATGTACACCTTTAGTTCAGTACCTTTTAAGTACCCCAACTAATCTGAATATATTGTGCGATAGCGACGTGCTATTAGAAACTATATAGGGCGGCAATCACTTCCATGTATTTATGAATTCGATAACTCAGTCAGAGAGACTTGTTTCTTGATTAGTGCCAGAGGCGCAAACACCCTCTTGATTTCTGCGATATAAAAGCCGATCCACGCTTTACTTATTCATTAATTATTTTCTTTCCCTACACGACCATATCATAAAAACGCTATGTCGACTCTCTAGTAGCTATTCCAAATTTGAAGTTGTGATTATTTCGTATGATCATTGCTTCAATTGACCTTGATTGGTCATAAGATCAATTGAAGTTATGGTAGTTGACTTTATGCCATCTTTCTTATAGAAATTTTAGGTATACTATAATAAATTGCGAACTTTTCCTGGTATGGACATACAATTTAGCATTATATAATTTCAGGAGTTCTACTGATGAAACTTTTCTTAAATTTCAAGACCACTTTTATATCAATTTTCAAATCAATAAGATTCGAACTGCCAAATTACTCTTCTCTTAATACAAACAAATCGCAACATATTTCTGCAAAATTGCATTTCAACTTACCCAATGGCATATTTCCGCCGGATGCTGTGCGCAACCATAAAACATCTGGCATTGGATCACCGCCAACACGGCAAGGGAATGTTACTGATGAGCCTTCCAGCACTGTTTGGTCATGTGGGCCACGTATGATAAATGGTTTCACTGAAACGAAGTAAAAAAAAAAAGTTTAAAAATAACAAACATAAACAGTGCCAAGAACAGAAATTCTAGCAAAAACAGTGAAAGAAAAAGCAATCTCTATAAAACAACGGCTTTGGGAAAAGCAAATATGTACGTGGCAAACGAAACTAGTGCAATTCTTTCATAAATTTACGTTGTGATCATAAAAATGGAATTTGTGTACTTGTGGTCAATACACATGCAGGTACGAACCACTAACAATGCCATATGGATATGACACCTTGGTGTGTACGAACTAAGTTGGCTGTGTAGCTGCCATCTGTCAGTTGACAAGTCAATTTTGTTGCCATACAGTTGTTCAAATTTCTAACAAATATAACGACACGAACACCAACACTTACGGATGTTTGCACGTGACGTTTTGAAAAAATATACAAACTTACTTGAAGATACAGGCCATTGGCGTATGCATTGGGAGAGCATGAGGGACGCCTACACCGTCTTCAACTCGACAATGGGTTATACAATAATTGAGATATGGAATTTTTAAACCGGTTAAATTAAAACTCAAAGTACTCTTAATCTTCAAGGAGCAAAATTAATCTCGATTTTTCGAAAGCCAAACACGACATTTCAATGGGCAATAATTAATCAATGATTTGTTGAAACTCCAATAACGAAAAAAAGGCTATAAAATACAAGAACCTCACCATCCTTCAAAATATGCTGCTCTAATAATTTTCAAAAAATTTCGCTTAGCAGACGTTCACATTGATGACCGCATATGGACCTATGGAGACTTAGAATTTTTTATCGAATATGCCTCCGCTGGATCGAAGGTTGTTGAAATATATCTATGCATAGCAAATTTCACCAGCAAAATAATAAAATTTCCTACACCCACCTAGAAATATGTATTTTTAGCAGGAAACTTTTGTAAATAACACTTCTTTTCCAATAAAATCAACGGATGTTCTTTAAGCTAATTAGATGGACGCAATATCTTACTATCTACCAATGTTTCGGACCCTAGATCTAGAGAAAAACTAGTGTGTTTCATAATGACTTATCAGAAAGAGGTTAAGACCTAAATCAATGTTGATTCCAATCTATACAGATAGCTCAAAAATGTAAACGGGAACTGGACTAGAATCAAAGCTTCTGTAACTAAAGCAGTTATATTGTTTCCAGGTCCCACGTAGTACCTTGCAGTTGAGTTATTTGGGAGACTGCTATAGGAGAGTTCAGCACAAATAAGGAAAACAATACAACCATCTATGTCGCCAGCGAGATTGTATGTTGGGCATTACAATTAGAAACGTGAATTAATTTGAGATTGTGAGGAGGTGGCGTTTTCAAAATGCCTCAACCTCTCCGGAGGTCTTTGGACACAGAAGTATCGAGATTTATGAAATTCCTGATAAGAGAGACGAGAAATGAAAATAGTCGACCGACTAGAACTGCGAACTAGGAAAATCGTACGGTTGCGGCTCCGATTGAAACTCCTCTTCCAGATTTGATTAACAAATTTAAAACTCGCTCCGGTTTCAGTGACGTTTCCTGCGTCAGTACAGGGTTCGGTTCAGGCTTGATTTTAGTTACGTTCTTTCTGGCTTTGAATTTGGCGCAATTACAGAACTGCTTCGGGGTTCAGTTACATTTCCGGTTTTGGTTTCGTTTTCGGAGTTGCTTCCAGTTTCAACATTACTTTGAGCTTGTATGTAGTTTGATTACTGGTTGATTTAAGATCCTCTCTCGTTTCCGGTTCCGTAATTATATCTTTCATGAACATGAAATGGTATATTAACTTGGGTCCGATGTTTGTAACGTTGAGAAATATAGAAGATAGACTCACCATTAAGTATACCGAATTGATCAGGGCGACGAACTGAGTTGATATAGCCATGTCCGTCTGTCCGTCCGTAAGTCCGTCCGTCTGTCTGTTTGAACGCAAACTAGTCTCTCAAATTTTGAGATATCTCAATAAAATTTGGCACAAGGATGTATCTTTGTATTATATTAGACATTTGTGGGATCAGGTAGGATCGGACTACTACAACATATATCTCCCATACAACCGGTCGTTCAGATAAGACGATTTTGGTCATTCCTGCTGCAGTTTAGAAAGTATAAAGGCGGCCACCGTGGTGTGATGGTAGCGTGCTCCGCCTACCACACGTGGGCAAAGCAACATCAAAATTTTAGAAATAAGGTTTTTCAATTAGAAGAAAATTTTTCTAAGCGGGGTCGCCCCTCGGCAGTGTTTGGCAAGCGCTCCGGGTGTATTTCTGCCATGAAAAGCTCTCAGTGAAAACTCATCTGCCTTGCAATGCCGTTTGGAGTCGGCATAAAACATGTAGGTCCCGTCCGGCCAATTTGTAGGGAAAAGCAAGAGGAGCACGACGCAAATTGGAAGAGAAGCTCGGCCTTAGATCTCTTCGGAGGTTATCGCGTCTTACATTTATTATTTTTTTAAACGTGAAACTCGGTGATATATATTCTAATATATCAGAGAAGATATCCTGAAAAAATCACTTTGATCGGAGCTGTATACAGTTATATCCCATACAACCGATCATTCAGTAGAAAGATTTTTGGCAATTTCTCCCTTAAGTTCCAACATAAAAACGTTAAACTGGGTGATATTCATTCTAATATACCATAGAAGATTTCATGCAAAAAATCACTTTGTCCGGAGGTATATGTATATAGTAAATACCTATCCCATACAACCGATCGTTCAGCTAGAAAGATGTTTGGCCATTTTTCCCTTAGTTTCCAATATAAAAACGTGAAACTTGGTGATATATATTCTAATATATCATAGAAGATTTCCAGTAAAAATCATTTCGATCGGAGCTATATATAATATATATCCTATACAACCGATCGTTCAGATAAGGGGGTTTTTTGCCATTTTTTATATTTATATTAAAAAAGTTTAGGTATGTACATCTGTTCACTATATATTTCTTATCTTATACAGCGCATTAATTGGAGATTAAGAATGGGATAAGATTATTGTTCAGCCCCATACATGAAAGGTATGATTTTTTCGGCACAGCCGAAGACAGTCCCGTCCTTACTTGTTTTTTTTTTGGTTTTGGTTTTGAATCCTAATCAAGATTGGGATCAAAACCAAAACTAAAATTGCGACCAAAGCCAAACGAGTCTCTATTTCTATTTCGGTTTTGATAAGGATTTTCGGTTAAGTTCCGGTCTCGAATCAAGTTTCAGTTCCGTATCAGTTTTAATTTAGGTCTTAATTCTGGTTTTGATTTCCGCCCTTGATTCAGGTTGCAGTTTTGTTTTGAGTTGCGCAATTCCCGTTAGGGTTATGTTGGTTCTCGCTTTCGGTTTTAGTTATGGTCGCGATGCTGGCTTGTTTAAGACTTCTATTTCCATTGCAGTTAAGGATTTGCGTTCGGTATTTATTCCAGTTTTGATTTCGGCTCTGACCTATAACTCTCTATTACAATTTCGGATCCGTTGTCTTTCTCTATTCTGGTATTGGGTTTTGGTTTCGCGCTCGATTCCAGTTAAGGTTTCGGTTCCGTTACCGGTCTTTATTCCGATTTAGTTTCCTGAACCTTTTTCTATTCCGGTATCGGGCTTGGTTTCGCCATCGATTCCAGATGAGGTTTCGGTTCCGTTACCGGTCTCAAATCCGCTCAATCTTTGGAGTTTGTTTTCAGTTTAGATACTGGGTATGGTGTCGGCTTCAATATAGATAAATATTTGCATGTATTTACCCTCTCTTTCACCACTGATCACAGCTTTTCTATAGATACACGTTTCTCTTCCACCTCATTCTAATACTTAAACTTACCGTGCACTTTAAGCGTTGCCAGTGTTGATTCTCGTACACCCACAGGATTCTTGGCAATGCATTGATATTGACCCTCGTCGCTTTGACGTGCATCCTGTATAGCCAAATTGCCACCATCAACAATGCGCATACGTTTCGTACTATCCAAATCCAATTTCTGGCCACCTTTTTTCCATGTCACCGTCGGTTCGGGTATGCCGCGTGGTGCGGAACATTCCAGCAGCGCCGTGTCACCTTGTGCTATGCGTGTATTTTGCGGTTCCAGACGGAATTCATCGCGTAGCACTAAAACCGAAGAAGAAAAAGGAAAGTTAGGAAATATTATGGAAATTTTTGATATGAGTTAAATGGTTTTTTGCACTTAGTGTATGAAATGTGAGTGTATGTATGTGAGACTATCAAGAAATACCAGGAGATTGTTTAAAATAAAAGGACCAACACTCTCAGAATTTTTTGGTAGGTAAGCGTTTGTGTGTGAGTTAGTTGAAGATATGATGCACATGTGTGTGTTTCATACAATAAACCAATTCTTATTTAGCGCTGGTAGCTCGAAAGGAATCGTACCGGCAGATCACTTGTAAGGTATCAGGACCGATATTATGTATGTTTTTTTTTTCGGACGTTGTGGCAGCACACTGCCCTCAAGTGGCCAGATAAAACCAGGCTAATCCCGTTATTATTTTTTTTTATTAATACATAATATTTAATTTTTATTCCAATTTTATTTATGTTTGTAATTTATAATTTTTAATTTTTATTGTTACCGAGTCTTTGAGAGGTAGTGGCTTCTTAAGCGTCGAGTTCTAAAACTGCTCAGCTACAGAGAAACTCCTCAGCTGAGAAATATAGATATACAAAATACAATAGATAAAAGTGTAGATATGATTTTTTAGTTATTAAAAGAAGACAGAACCGTTTTTTTTGTATAGCAAGCAGCGAGTCCGTGTACAACTGACGTTTTGTAGTTTCGGATTTGTTCGAAGTCTGGGGACTAATTGAACTAGGGCTTCCCCAATACTTAGTTCAAGGAACCTTCTTTAAGTTTTCTAGCTGTGTCGTGCATAATGTGCGGTATGGGAATGGCTAGTTTGGGCCTCTTCAAATAATACCAGATAACGCTGCGTTCGCGTTTTTGAAACCAATGCGTTCCTTGGCTGTATGTTGTACGTATCCAGCAGTAATGCAATATCTATGGAATCTTCTACCAGACGTAGGTAGGTATTGTAGATTTTGGAACAAAATTATAGAACTATTTTGGTAATGTATCTCTAAAATTGGTTAGTATGATTTTAAGATCACTTGGAATAAATGTTTTATAAATATTTCAAGATCCCTTTGGGCTTCATTCTACATATATTTTCGTGCTTATTTTGGGAACATTTTGGAATTATTTCAGGATCATTGGTGAGGCTTATGATAAACTAGCACTGCGCTGCTGCCCATGGTGCCATCTCTGAATTC
Source organism: Eurosta solidaginis (assembly GCF_040869045.1). Lineage (NCBI taxonomy): Eukaryota > Metazoa > Arthropoda > Insecta > Diptera > Tephritidae > Eurosta > Eurosta solidaginis. Next base: position 273,103,653 of record NC_090320.1, read on the forward strand.
GGTATAGTAATATCTCGTCTACCAATGATTAAAGTCTATTTTACGATGGCTAGATTTATTTAAGAAATCAGTATTTATTCAAAAGATACACTTTATTCGTTTACAGGCATTGTTTAATACTTCCGCTACTCTTCTTTCTCAAAACTCAACCTTTATCCTTTTTCTTATTTGTATCTTTTCACGTAGCTACCACTCTTCCTACCTCTGTATCTTTACCGCCTAACCGATTGCCACCACCTCCGTCCACCTTTACCTGTGTCTCTCCCGTCCCTGTAAAAGTTCCTTTTCCTATCCTGGAATAGTTAAAAGATTGTGTTAGAAACTTCAATGTATTTCACGGCAGTGGCCGTGCGTGGTGTTAGCGTGTTCCTCCTACCACACCGAGGGTTCTAAGTTCAACTCCCTTGCAGAGTAACATCAAAAATTTGGCACTCGAAAGTGATTGGGCAAACACTCCGAGTGTATCTCTGTTATGAAAACTTCATAGGTTCCGTTCCGCCAATTTGTACAGAAAATCAAAAACGAACACAAATCAAATTAGAAGAAAAGCTCGCCCAATCTCCTGGGGGTAAATCACGTCAAGTATTTTTTTAGGTGTTCTTAAATTTTCAAAATTTTCGGATGATTTGCTTTAGCTTTTCTTTCATAAGGACCTTCTCCTGATAATTCAAAGCAAACGCAATCGGCTTATATATTTTGTCAAAATTATGTGAAATTGGATTAGAAAGAAAAAGAAATTGAAGAGGTTTTGTAGCGCAACTAATTCAAGAGGTTGTCAACACATTTTAAAGCTTATTTAACCCAATTTTCTATTCAATCCATTTAGCAGGCAAAGCTCTGGTGACCCCAAGTTCCTCAAGGAGGAGCTTGAAAGACATAAAAGGTTCAACGTGGTCGCATCAAATCTTTGCCACAATGGTCGGGCTAGTAATATAACGGACTTTCAATATCGATAAAGCTTCCCAAAATCTTCGAGCAGTTACAACTTTCTTGAGTGCAGAGTTTTGATGACTGTAGAATGGTCGTTTTCAATGCTTATTTTCGAAAAATAACTATCTTACATCTTTGTGATTCGATATTTATTCGACATTTCTTATTGCTATTGAACAGTATGCGGCCACCGTAGTGGGTTCACGCCGCTTGGGTGCACGCCCCGGGCAAAGTAACATCAAACAATTTAAAAATAAGTTCTTTCAATCAGAAGAAAATTTTTCTAAGCGGGATCACCTCTCGGCAGTGTTTGGCAAATATTTCAAGTGTATTTCTGCCATAAAAAGCTCTCAGATAGATGAGCTTTCTGCCTTGCAGATACCATTCGGGGTCGGTATAAGACAAGTAGGCCCGTCCCGCCAATTTGTTGGAAAAATTTAAAAAAGGAGCACGTGGCAAGAGAAGCTCGGCCTAAAATCTCTTCAGAGATTATCACGCCTTACATTTTTTTATTTATTTAACAGTAAAACTGTTCAGTACTTTACACATACATACACTATTTTTTCTTATCAAAACTATTTCTCTTTATACCATTTTAACAGTGCTTCGCCAAATTTTGTATGAGAATGGGCAAGGCGATGTTACTGGCATGCATAATCTTGAATTAGAGGCATCTATATGAAGAATTTCATTGTGCCGCGGCCTTCAGCGACTGACATTCAGTAAAGCTATAGTTAATCAGTTTTTGCTTGTACTTTAAGCCGTAAACATCTCATGTGTTAATTCTATGCTAAAATTTTGCTCTCGATTTTTTTTACACACAGAAACTACTTCTAACAAGTAAGGAAGGCCAAGTTCGGGTGTAACCGAACATTACATACTCAGCTGCCAAATTACAGCATTAAAAACTTTTAAATTACCTACTTTTAAAAGTGGGCTATGCCACGCCCACTGTCCAAAATTTTACTAATTTTCTATTCTGCATCATAAGGTCAACCCACCTACCAAGTTTCATCGCTTTATCCGTCTTTGGTAATGAATAATCGCACCTTTTCGGTTTTTCGAAATTTTCGATATCGAAAAAGTGGACGTGGTATTAGTCTGATTTCGTTCATTTTAAATAGCAATCTGAGATGAGTGCCCAGGAACTTACATACCAAATTTTATTAAGATACCTCAAAAATTACTCATGCTATCGTGTTTACGGACAGACGGACGGACGGACATGGCTAAATGAATTTCTTTTTTCGCCCATATCATTTTTATATATAGAGGTGTATATCTATCTCGATTAGTTTATGCTGTTACGGGGTACCGTTATGGGAACAAAATTAATACCCGTATAATGTGTGAGCTCTGCTCAGCTGAGTATAAAAATGTTGCCTTTGTGTTTGAACCTCTGCTAGCTTTGTGCAACACTGGTGTATACGGTTGTACTAAGTATGCTTATATTAAGCTTTTTATATCTATGCCAACACAGTTTTCTGAATGTTTGGGGTTTATATCCTTCGATTACTTCATAACAATTTTCAAGAATTTAACTTACAGGTATGCAAAGTTATAAGCCTTTTCTATTTTTAGGCTATAATTTTTTTTTTATTTCTTCGTTCAACGGGATAACTTTTATATTGACATTCTAAGTCAGGCTTGAGAAATTTGCCAACAGACTTAAAAAAAATGTGACTTTTCTTAAACTCAAATTTTTATAAACCATTTTTTATATAACAAAAACAATTGTACAAGCATTATGATCATGTCTTTCTAATTAAATACAGATAATAATATTGAGTGAACAGCGGAAGTACTTATTATAAAAGCAATGCTATAAACCCAATGTTACTAAGCTCTTGGAGCGCGCCTATAATTATTCCACACAATTAGGATGAAAAAGCATGTAGAATATGTACATACCTAAATAGCGAATAAAGATTTAGCAAAAAAAGGCAATACTTAGAGACCAATTGCAAGCAGCGGGGCATTCATATGACTGAGTGGATAAACGCATCTGACTTTACAGTAGTATGAAATATGAATGCGAGTGTAGAAGTTACGTGGGTACCTGTCAATGGAAGACCACCGTGGGGTTGGGTGTATCTTAAACACTAATCAATATCCGTTGATCGGCGGCCCAATAAGTTGGTACCAATCGGCTGAATTGGATGTTCAAATCAACCAGCCTCGGTATGGCCGCGGAGGACTATTTAATCCCGATATTCCATTTCGGGTTAATGTCACTCGGTGGCACGGCAACTCCACCGAGATTTCCGTGCTTGTCTCAGTATCCCCCTTTCATTGATTTTGTTATCCCAATATCTGATTAATGTATTAATCAACATGAGATATGTGTTTTGTCGCAATTTAGGAAATGTGACCAACCTTTTCTGCCCAGCCGTGCCACAACAATGCATGATACATTGTTGACGACAAACTGTTTTGCTTAAATACTGCTTAAGGCCGCACTACGTTGACGTACGCTATGAGCCATATTGCGCATCATTTTTGTTCCATTTTCACTCCAATTATCTAACTAATTTCCGCTCCAATTTTCACTCCAATTACACTCCAATTTTGCACCATTTTAAATGCCATCCACAATTGAGGGCTGTGGTCAACCTTTTCCGAGTACCTGCCGCGAAACCTCTGGTTCGACACCTCTTAAGACCATACTACGTTGACGAACACTATGCACCACCTTGCGTTTCATTTTTGCTTCAATTTCAACTCAGATATCACAATCAATCTTCGTTTCAATTTCCGCTCAAATATGCACTCCAGCATCACTCAATTTACGCCCCGTGTTTCATGCACAATTTAGGGCTGTGGTCAACCTTTTCCGCTCAGAGACCTGTAGAACCGAGTACTTGCCCCAGCAACACCTTCGAAAAGCAGTTCGCCCACTGCTGTCATCCGACATACTACGTCAAACCTTGCCACAGTTTTGGATGTGGCGTCCGTTCTGCGAACGCCTCCTTTCGCAATGCATTCTAAGGCAGCTTCAAACATCTCGAACTGGTCCACTCGTACAATTATTGATTGTTTTCAGCTGACGATGGGCATACGTTTCTCCATTGCGCACCGTATTTGCTCCGATTGTCACAATGGATGTGACCAACAATATCGCCTGCCCCTAAGGGTCAGCTTTCAATGAAATAAGGTTTATTGAGACAAGCAAGAGACAGAACTCCCTTGAGTTTTGCGTCCCCAAGGGAAAACTATGTCTACTCAGAGCTAGTCGTAAAGTGAGACCTGAACACAAGCATCATGTGATGCAGTGCACCAGATCACAACTGGCTTATCCTCCTCCCTCGCAGTGACTGTTTTTAAAGACAATGCTTAGGATTCCGCAGGCTATACGCCGCGTCCACTCTGCTCCCTTTCGAGTAAAGTCACCTTACTCATGGATTGGTTAGCCATGGTATTATGGTCGCCTCTTACGACCGATATACCTACCGTGGGCGTTTCCTACCCCTAACCCACAGGGGGAATAAAGTATGAATGTTGGAGATTTCGAGATCAATACTCAGCTCCCGAGAAGCTAGCTGATGAAGAAGTGCAATTCAGAAACATGTCCTAGTAACCGTCGCCGTTTGTTAACTTTGTAGTTTTTCTCTAATATTAATAACAAAAACAATTGCAAAAATCAATATGAGCATGACTTGCCAATTAAATACAGATAGTACTATTTTTTATATATTTTCTGAAAATGAATAAAAAAAAAACAATAACATTAAAAGAAATTAACAACAGGTCCGAGTCGCACTCAGTAAATAATTTTGTTTAATGTAAATTAATAATTATTGAAAACAGACATGACACCTTTACTTCACGTTTTTATAGAGCACTAATCGACTCCCAGTACTTTAGGCATAAAGAAAGCCTTATACATGCATCCTTCGCTGTCCTTTTATACCGATTTCGAGTGAAAGTATAATTATTTAGCGCTATATTTCTTCAAAGGAATTTCGTCCAATTTGCGAGGAGTATACTTAGGAGAAAGTGCGATATTAATTGAAGCTCACATATTGTTATTTCGAAATGTCCTGAAGGGGCGCCTTACATATCTCCTATTGCTTGTTTGGAAGGAATGCAAAATTATTACAAAAACTGTTCCAGTTAAGTAAGAGGTAGCTTACTCTTCAGCCTAGAATATATTATGGCGTTTATGAGCAGTTTGGACACATCACTATACCGCTAGTAAATTAATGCCGCACAACTACAAGAGCAATGTTAGCAGATGAGACATAAGATATATACGCACGTTCGTGTGTGCAGCGAAGAGAGTATACAACGTTATATACACATATACACAGTAAAAAAGAGCGCAGCTGACATTACTCACACATATATAATAAAGACAAAAGCGAATATGAGTTGCATGAGGTGAATAAAAGTAAATAAGCAACTAACAAGCAGGCTGTTTGCAAAAAGTTTAGACCGTTTGAGAAATAAGCAAACGAGGCAACTGAGAGCTTAAGGCGGTTTGATTTTACCACGTTGTAAGTGAAGTAAGCGAATAATTTGAGTTGTGAAGGTCTACTATCGTAGTTGTGCTCTAAACAAAGATTATTTTTCAACAGAAAATTTGTGTTAATTTGCTTAACAGAGAGCTAGGAACAGCCGAGAATTCTTAAGATTCATAACAATGTTTTGAGTTTCAAAAGTGAGGATAAAAAACAGTTGGCTTTAATCGGAAGTAATTTGACTGACTCGAAGTTATCCACCACTAGGAACTTCAAGAAAACTCAAAAAGTAGTTTCAGACTCTAAGTGTTAGGACTTAAAAAACATTTATTAATAATTTAATTAATATTACGGAGATTTTTGCACTCAAATTAATGTTTATACCGAAAGAAAAATTCTTACTTATTTTACAGAAATTTACCTTAATTCATAGAAATTTTTTTAAAAACTGTTTTCCGTTTTTTAGGTTAGCGTTAGTGTTTGTCATGCTCCGCCAACTTCTTTGTTGCATCCAATTACGTTAATTACAAGTTGTCAAAAGTTCGCTTAAATAAATTTGAAGTTTTGTTGTTTTTGAAATCAGCGTATATGTGATTACGTGCATACTCTGACTATTCGAATTTTCAGCAATATTTGCACATGGTGTGGCATGTATCTCTCGTATTTAATAATCCTTCCTCTTAAAATTTTTTACATTGTGCTTCAGAATTTGAGCAAGAAGTTTGCATAATATTAATTAGCGTTTAGTTGTTTTTGTTTTCAAAAGAATATAACTACGGAAAAACGTCGGATATATGAATGTACACTAGGATGGTTCTTATAAAATAAATTTTGGTCCAGATTTTAAACGGTTAACTAGTGTGGCAGGGGAGACAAAGTTAACATTGCTCTATAAAGACTTAAAAACTAAAATTTTATTTTTTGGGTTTTAACACAGAAAGTCGATATAACTCCAGTTCGCGATGTCATATATAAATTTCAGTAACGATTAGATAGGGTGAAGACGTGTTGCACAGAGACTCAGGCTTCAATTACCCTATGAAGACTTGATATACTAAAATCTGAATCTTAACCACTCCAACCAATCTAACTACACCCCTAAATTGCTTCTTATAGGGACTTAAATTAAGATGTGTTATCGCCAACTAGAGTACTATAAGTTTTGAGTGTTAAAAATTAAAAAAAAAAAAATAGAACATTGTATTTTTTGAGGCTCCATAGAGCAATCTTAACTTTGAACCCACTGCAGGGATGAACTTTTACGGTTTCCAAACTGAATCAAAAATTATGCCTCATATTTTTGATCTAGGTGTAATCGTCTGAAGGTGTGAAACTGAAAAATATCGATTACTTGATTTATGAGGACCATCCTGTATTATACATATTTTTCTCAAATTTTCATCTAAACACGCTCAAAATGCACTGCGGAAATGTGATATATGTAATCGAGCATTCCGCGGTTGGGACGGGATAACACATACGTGAATTATCATTTTTCTACCTTACTGAATGACAAATTATCATTTTTCTACCTTAATGAAAGACAAATTATATTTTTTTAAGGCAAATTATTTGGTGCGTTAATATTGGATAGATTAGGTAAGGTTGAACTGGCTGGTCCACGATGATCTCACATAGCCTGAATGAGTTCATAGTGCTACCTGAAAACCCCTATCAGAAAAAAGGACTTATGTTATAAAAGACCTTTCCCTTGGCAAATATTAGAAGCTTTCTCGGACCTATGCTACTTCCTGTCTCTAAGTCTGATAGCTGTGCCCAGGGCCGAATTAACCCTCAACGGGGCCAAAGGCAACCTTCTATTTGGGGGTCCTTTTTCACGCCCGTTCCCTTCTTTTAAAAAATACAAAAAATACATACTTTTATCTTTCATAAAAATTTGATTGTCACAATGTAATAAGATCAATAAAATTACTATCTACATTTTAAACATATCGTTTTCTATAACTGTTTTCGGCAAATTCATCAATTATATAATCAATATTGATTTTGTTCAATAAATCTGACTCAATGCAAAGTATACCTAACACCTCGAGTCGCTCTTGTCGCATTGTAGCTCTTTCAGCAGCTTTGATTATTTTTAATTGCGAGGAGGATCGTTCGGCAGAACAATATGTGCTCATTAATGTTAAAAAAATCGGAAGAGCTATTTCTGTGCTAGGAAATACATCAGCTAATTTATCTTCCTTTAGAATCTTATGACAAGAATAAATGACTATGAGTTTATTGTGCATCAGTGTATCTTGAATTCACGTAACTTTGGAATTGCTTCATTTCAATAAAAAATTCTTCCAAATCTCTAGAATAAAAACGAACTGAGTTATTTATAGCTTCGAGGAAGTCTCCATCACTTAGAGAAAAGTTGATGAGAAATGCAAATCTCTCTGAAACTTCCAAACACACTTCTGCACGTCGCACGGTGGGGTATTTGATCAATCTAGCTGGCCAAAATTAAAACAGCAGTTATTTCTGTTCAAAAAGTGATTGTCTCACTTCATTGTTATGAAAGGAAATATTTGACAGTAAATTCACGGTGTTCCGCGCAGAATTACTGTGGATTGGCACCCCGGTTTCGGATGGGTCCGTAGTCATTTTTTAGGCATTACGTGGGATATGTCAATATGGATATCAAACGAAAAGTATTTTACTCCGCATTTCTGTTGACATTTTTAATAAGGGTTGCCGCTTAGGGTTGCCATCTCACCTTCTTTTTTATATTTCTTTGTATATCCACTACCATCTCGGAAACCGCATAACCGATTTGAATAAAATTTCGTACATCGATATAGTATTACATTTTAATACTTTTCGCCTAGGTGTTGCTACTGAGGATATTTTCACAAGGTTGCCACCTTTTTCCAATAATGGTATCAGTCTCTTACAAAATTGATCACCACTCAAAAAAGCGCGGGCATGCGCAGCCGTTTTTGTTATTAAACTTTGAAACAAACACAGGCTTATATATTGCCAAAACATTACTTACATGATATGCCATGAACAAAAGATATATCCTTTTATTTGAAAGTTTTTTAAATAATTTATTATTGAGAAGTAGTAGTATTACAAATAGAATAACTCAGTTAAAACATGCGGTATAAAAAATCTAATATATGAATTAAAAACACATTTACCTCTCCTAAAAAACTGTTACTAGATTTGATTAAGGCTAAACAAGTAAACAAGTATTTAGGTTAGAAGGCTATACTGTTTTTTAGTCCAAAAATACATCGAATTGCACACAATTTCTATACAAATTTAGATGTGCGCGGGTAGCTCCGTTGATGTTGCAGATGGGTTTTGGGGTATGTATACTATTCAGTGGACATTTAGGAACGCCAGAGAGTATATTTAAAAAAGTTTAATATTTTGAAAAATCGACTTTTGGCCACCGTTCGTCGTTTGATTTCACTGTGTATGTTGTCGATGATTTCAAGGAAATCTTTTGTCCTAAAACCATCGCGAAGCGAAAATTCTATTTCTGGACTTCTGGAGCATTTCCGTCATTAGGTTGGTTTTTCCTACGACGAGTACGTTTTACGATTTCTGTATAACCTACACCAGGTTATAATTGTTTTGTTTTTTCCTCGAAATCATTGAACTTTTCACGGAACGAAACTAAACTATCTTCTTACAATCCATGCAAAAAACCACACGTTTGCAAATCTGCTTTTTCACTTTGCTATGACTTACTCACTGAACGCATAGCAGTCAAAATAGAGTTCCATAAAATCAACATAAAACCAAATTCGAATTTTTGCATTTTATTCGCGATACACGTCGCTTCATTTCGAGTATCAGTATTTTATGATTCATCATCAGCAATGATTTCTAGAGCCTCTAATATGATATCAACTGAATCGTAAACTGCATTCGTCGCATTCGAATGTGATTTCGAGCTTGTAGTTGACAATGTCTTCAAAGTTTTCTAATTGTTTATTTTATTTTTTAATTCGCCCCAACGATAGCTCAAAGCGGAAAAAATTATATAATGTCTGCATAATGGCGAAAAATTCTACTGCATAAAAACAGTACTTCACAGCATGTTCTCCAACTAAATTAAGGGAATGCGCGTAACAGGGAACATAGATCGCATTCTCATTCAAACCCAATATTCTTGCTTGCACACCTTTATACTTCCCGGACGTGTTTAATGCGTTGTCATATTATTGTCCTCTCCAATTTTGGATATTTAAACCACGGTCTTCAGTAAGAAACTTTAAAGTTTGATTAGCTAGACTTTCACCAGTATGACCTTCCAACTGAAGAAAAGTTATAAACAAAGGAAACACCACTGTGCTAATCGAAAAAGAGAAATATATATCCAAAACCGAGGATCTCATAGAGGAAATGAAATGTCGTAGAATGAGAGAGGATCCCACAGATGAATACCAAAAACAAATCAAAGTTGCTATAAAAAATGCAACAAATATAGTAGATTCTAACATGGCACATAGATTGGTCCAAATGAACCCTTCGGCTCCTCCACTGGTTGCGCTACCAAAAATCCACAAGCCGGACACGCCAATGAGGCCCATCATTAATTTTAAATCGGCACCATGTTACAAACTGTCCAAATATTTAAAAACGATATTGATAGACACTCTGGAGCTAAGGAACGAATATGCAATAACTAACACAACAGAACTAATAGAGAGACTCGAGACCGTAGAGCTAACAAGAAACAGCAAATTGGTATCTTTTGACATAAAAGATCTATACCCATCTATACCACTATCGGAGACTTTGGACATAGTTAGCTCAACAATAGTTCGTAACACAAAAAACAAAGTAAAAAGTGTGCAAATCACAAATACGCTAAGAACCACTTTACGTCAAAACTATTTTAAATTCAACAATAAAATATATAGACAAACAAACGGTCTTGGAATGGGAAGCCCCACATCAGCAATTCTTATGGAGGTGTTCATGCAAAATCTGGAAGAAAAGTACATACAGGAGCTGAAGTCCAAATTAGGCGTGTCATTTTATGCTAGATACGTGGATGACATAATATGCGTTTTAACTACTAATAACGAAGAGCTCGTACTGGAGTACCTCAACAAACAGCACGGCAATATAAAATTTACAATGGAAACCGAAAAAGACGGAGGAATCAACTATCTAGACCTCACGATAAATATTGATAAAGAAGCCAAAAGATTTAACTATGACATATACAGAAAGTCAACGGCCACCGACACAATAATACACAATACCTCAAATCACCCTCAAGATCATAAAAATGCAGCATTAAGGCACTTGGTACATAGACTTGAAATAACACGTCTTACACAAGAGGCATATAAGAGAGAACTTGAGGTCATATATAATATCGCTGCAAACAACGGATATAAAAAAGCACTAGTAGATAAGCTCAGAAGGACAAATGGAGAACCAAAAAGAAATAATGAAAAAGAAAATAATAGCTGGACGACTATGACATATACTGGAAAAGCAACATATAAATTGGCAAATTTCTTTAAAAAATACAACATTAACACAGCATTCAAAACATCGAACAATCTAGGGCGAAAACTAAGAACTAACATTAACTCAGAGGATCCGTTTAGCAGCCACGGCGTATACAAGCTTACCTGCGGATGTCAGCATAGTTACATAGGACAAACAGGACGGCAAATAAGAACGAGGTTCAGAGAACATATTAGAGATCACAACAAAAAATACGGAATCCAAACATTATACCCGAGTCTAACTTCGCGAATCACATGGTCGAGAATGAATGTTCCCCAGCAAACATCAATAAAACAGTTAGGGTTCTTCACATACAAGAAAAGGGCCGACGTCTCAACGTACTCGAAAACATGGAAATCTACAAACAGAAAACATTCGACGGTAGAATAATAAACGAACAGATAAACACCATTTCTGACACAATATTCGAGCCTTTAAAACTTGTTTACAGGAAACAACTTAATCACACAGGTACAACAGACAAACGCACAACAACAAATAAAAACAAAACAATTAACACACCAAAACAAAAAACCGACAAAGAAGGTCAAACGACTAAAATCACAGATTTCTACCTACCCCAGTTAGCCACACAAATCGATTAGTAAACCACCCTCGGTTCTGAACGAACACACAGCACATACACATAACTAAATATACACAAGCATCAATTTGACAATACCTGCTCATATACCTACGAACTATAAATACAGGACAAATGACAACAACAGATCAGAACGAAAATCGACACTGATGATGGCACAACGCCGAAACCGGTTTGTCTCAAAACCAAATTTGACAAGGGATGACGGAAAATCGTTCCAATATACATAAAAAGTTATAAACCTTTTTTATTATTCAATATACTCTCCTTTCACTTCGATACATTTCTTTGACCGCTCATACAATTTGTCAAATGAGTCGAAAATATCCTTTTTAGGAACCTGGTCTAGTTTGTCGGTCGTCGCCTTTTGAATGCGGTCAATTGAGTTTTATTTATTTGAGTAAAATTTATTTTCAGTTCCGATTATATTTTTCTTTCACTCTATAGAATTTTTTGTTTGTAAGATTGGCGGCCACAGGCAACTGCCTATTCTGCCTACCTGCTAATTCGGCCCTGGCTGTGCCTCTCCTTAAAGATGGTGTCTTAGTGCAGTGCAATGGCACAAAATGTGCTCCATCATTACTTTCCCCAGGCCACACTTCCAACATCTGCTGTCCCTGACAAGGCCGAATTTATAAGCATGTGGGATCAGAAGACAGTGTCTAGTCAGAATACCCATCAGTCACCACTTTTCGATGATAAGAGTAACTTTGTTAGTCTAAGGTTAAAAGGCCTACACATGACCTTCGACACTTTGCAGCCTGGCCCTATGTTCCACGCCTTTACTGCTTAATCGATCATGTGTAGCTCTCACATTCTCTTAATATCACACAATCTGATTGGGATATCTGTGGTAAAAGCTTCGAGAGATGCTCCTGGTTTAGCTAACTCATTCGCTTTTGCATTTCCCTATCTAAATTTTTTTCAGGGTTGTTGCTTACACTCTAACACATTTTACGATGTTATGCTATGAGAAATTATAGCTCTAATTGTTGCTTAGCTGTCAATATAAAAATTGACGCGGCTGCAGTTTAAACTATTTTCTTCAGTGCTTCTACTACCTTGTGTGATCTGTCAGCTTGTGGGGTTTCATTATTCCTAGATCTGTAGTACAGAAGCAATATAATGCAGACCCTACTCTTTCCATTATTTTGGAACAAAAGGTATACACGTGTATCGTAGAGCACAGGGTATTCTGTCCGTACACTATTTGATGGCACTCATAGAAGAGCAGGTAGAGCACAAGGTATTCTCTTCGTATACTATTTGATGGAACTGCTTTATTCTGGCGTTATGATTTGCGCTCAAGCTGCCCGAGGCATTTATTCACGTTGTAGTTGTTAACGCCATGTTCTTCGCCACCAGGCTTATAGGGGAAATGATCACATTGATAAATAATGCAGCCAAGCATTGATAGCTTACATACCCTCCTAATTGTTTATAATCCCCATAAGAGAGAGAGAGAGAAAGAGTGATAGACCGCACGTACGCCCAAGCATTCTGTTACATGCATAAATTACCGTGAGGCTATTTTCACACTCTCTGATGGGAAATATGCATCGAGAAGCCATCCAAAGTACTCTTCATTACTACGGGATCATTCCCGCCACAGCGGGTTAGGGGGCTTGGAATATACCCGCCGTAAGTATGCCTGTCGTAAGAGGCGACTAAAATATCAAATTGATTCAAGGGGTTGTGCAGCGGAACACTCCCAAGGGGTTACCGGCGCAATATATAGCTTCTCCAACCCAATTGTCAACCTGACCTACCCGTAGCGAATCCTGTTTCTTTAACAGCCAATGCTCTGGCAACCCCGAACTCCTGACGGATCTAGGGAATGGGAGGGCGGAATCTCCTAGAACGTTTCATGTGGTCATACCAAATAGTTCCCGAGATGTTCCGGCTAGCACCTTTATGGTGCTTGTTATCGGAACGTACCGGATCTGCATCCGGCAAAGGACGGTCAACATTCATAACATTCCCCAAGGCATTCGGGCAGTGTCCTTATCGCTACAACAACAAAAACACCGTGATCATTCCCCGTTCTCTTTTTTATTAGTCCCTGGTTACTTACTCGCCTCGAGAGGAATTTTCTCAACCACGCTGTTTCGCTGGTACACTCGATGTCCGTGCAACATTTTTTTATGAGACTCCCTTCGCTCTGTGGATTTCTCGGTTCTAGATCTTCAGCAGATCCCTGTGCTTGCAGGTTTAGCCTTCTGCTACCTTTGCCAGCTTGAGAATTTCTTTTACCTGACCTCTAATATGACTTGCTCTACCATGGTGGTATTACTTTTACCCTGAATCTTTTGAAGGAACAAGCTCTGTTGTACGCAATAATAAGCAATAAGCGTCTTTGATCGTTATTGGATTTATCCAATTCCTCTGTAATGACACCTCCTTTTGGGTTGTCCCAGTTATGTTTCATAATTTTCCTGGAATTTGCGGCAGTCCGTTGACCTAGGGCCTCTAAAGACCTCTTAATTATCTACCCTCTTCAGGGGGATGCTGAGGACTATAAATGAACTCTTTTGAAATAACTTAGTATTCTCTAAGTCCCTCTTCTTCATTTTTCTTTTTAAATCAAATTAATTGAAGCCAAAAATTGTTGCAAAAAAAAAAGCAAAAGCCATGAAAAAGCTACAAAATCATTCCACAGCTTTGTTTCATTTTAAATTATTTCGTTTGGTTTGATTTTGTGAAAAGCAACAAATGACCAAAGATTTAGTGCTCTGAATGAAATAAAATTTCAAAAGATTTTCTGTCATTACTTTTACTTTGGCATCTTTCAATTTGTTTCTGTTCGCTATGCTATTTTGTGGGTGTGTGTTTTATTTTGCCGCCCTTCATTCACATGCATTGCACATTGATGCTTCCTTTTTATACCCAGCTGTACCTCTACATAGGGTATTATAACTTTGATTGGATAACGGTTGGTTGTACAGGTATAAATGAATCGAGATAGATATAGACTTCAAAATCATCAGTATTGAAAAAAAACTTGATTGAGCCATGTCCGTTCGTCCTTCCGTCTGTCCGTTAACACGATAACTTGAGTAGATATTGAGATATCTTCACCAGTTTTGGCACACGAGCTTACCTGGACCCAGAATAGATTGGTATTGAAAATGAGCGAAATCGGACGATAACCATGCCCACTTTTTATATATATAACATTTTGGAAAACACAAAAAACCTGATTACTTAGTAAATAATACACCTTGAATATTAAAATTTGACGTGTGGACTGATATTGAGACTCTTGATAAAAATTTGAAAATTTTTGTTTGAAATGGGGTTGGCACCGTCCATTTGTGATAAAATCAATTTTACAAATATTATTAATCATAAATCAAAAATCGTTAAACATATCGTAACAAAATTCGGCAGAGAGGTTGCCTTTACTATAAGGAATGCTTTGAAGAAAAATTAACGAAATCGGTTAAGGACCACGCCAACTTTTGTATTAAAGATATTTAAAAGGAGGACGAATAAAATAAGCTATACCTTTGCGAACAAGATTTCCCAAGTGGATTTATAACAATAAATAGGGAAAACATCAAATTTTAAAAAATGGGCTTGGCACCGCCCCTTTTATGTTTCGGGAGCTATAACTCGAAAAAAATTTAGTTCAGAATAGAACCATATGTATATGTATTATTGTGCAGCCTTGTAACACTATTCAGCACACAAAACAAACAACAACAGCATTTCATGTGTACTGATGGGTATGTAATGTTCGGTTTCACCTGAACTTAGACTTCCTTACTTGTGCTTTCTAAGTTTTATTTCCCTAACCGTTTGCTTTCTTTACTTTTGGCAATGTTGCCATGACTTTTGTTGGTGTTCGTTTGTAAATTACAAAACAAGCGTCTGCAAACTTTCCTATGATGTTCTATAAATGTACATATGTATGTATGTATTTCCGTTACTTTGTGTTAAATGGTCGAAAAGGAATTGAAAGTCAGAAAGTGTCACTAATTACGTATGTCAAATAGCCAAAGCAGCGAATTGTGTATAAATAAGTAAAAAATATCTCACAAATAATTCAGTTTCGAAGAAAATCTGTAATTTTTTTTAACGTTAATGAATGTGACTGTGAAATTATTTTTTAAGAAGATAAGACTTTACTTACTTTTTAATTGGCACTCAACTACTTAAATGGACTGCGGTGTTGGTGCGGGGTTCTTCTCCGAACAGCTACAAGTCACACCATCAATCCGTCTTCCATACTAAGCTAGTATATTTCATGCAGAGCTATAAGGAATCGAGAAGGCATGTTGCTTTTGTAAACGGCCGAGAGCTACGCATATTCTCAGGCAGCCAAGCAGCGCTCATGGCGTTGAATTCACATCTTACGCCCTTCAAGGCCATCTACAACTGTAGGAAAGTGCTGCGCTATGCAGAAAACTCAGCGACCGTTACTCTCACATGGGTACCAGGTGAAAACGCAGATGAATTTGAATAAGACGGTGCATTGTTAGGTATCAATGAGGTAGTCATTGTGCAGCGGCCACTTTAATCCATAAAGAGTGACATTCTTATCAATATCAAGAAAATTGCTTTTCAAAATTGGTATACTCAACGGACTAATGTATTTGGCCGGACAACCAATAAAAGAAAAGAAACACAGGTTTTCCTAAAATTATCTAAAAAATTAATACTTAGGATGCCAGTTACAATAACAAGACACTGACCATTTGAGTCACATGCATAAATAATTGGAGTCTCCTTCAACGATATTTGCAGGAGGCTCATCCAATATTCTTAGGAAATGATCGCACGTTTGCTTTGCACATGTCGATCCCGGGAAAATACCAGGAACCGAACTCTATGCTATTTCGTGCTGTTCTATCAAGCTGTTATGAAAAGTTTGTAAATGCACTTTTTATACATTGTTGTTTTTGTTAACAAAAAGTATAGTTCATATATATATATAAAAATCAAATTCTGTGTGTGTGTGTGTTTGCTATGGAAACGTATTTCCCACACTTCAATCATCACCAAATTTTGGTTATGGGTTCCTTCGATCAACGTGAAGGTTATAGATTAAAAATAATTTCGATATACAAAAGGGGCGTGGCACCTCCCACATTAATGGAATCTTTGGTACTGCATAAATTTGAAGGTATACATGCCAGAACATTGAAATTCAGTAAGGAGCTATATTCGGTCAATCCCTAACACCACCAAGAAAATGTAGAATTGGGAAAAGGGGGCGTGGCACCTCCCATACAAATGGAATATATCAAATTGCATATCTCTGGATGTAGTAATGGTAGGACAATGAAAATTGGTAAGGAGCTATATGACTTTAAGTACTAACACTGGGAAAATAGGGGCGTTGCACCTTCCCTACAAAGGGGATTTTTCAGAACTATGGCTGCCGTACAAACTTAGGTTATTTTAACACCTAAAATGTGACTGCACTTTTGAGTTTGGCTGTTATTCCTTTTGGACGTTTAGTAATCTGTCGCCGTTAAAAAATTTGTTAGCTTCAGTCTGTCTACATCTATATATATAAAAATCAATTTCTGTGTGTGTGTGTGTGTGTGTTCGCTATAGAAACGTATTTCCCACACTTCAATCATCACCAAATTTTGGTTATGGGTTCCTTCGATCAACGGGAAGGTTTTAGATTAAAAATAATTTCGATATACAAAAGGGGCGTGGCACCTCCCACATAAATGGAATCTTTGGTACAGCATAAATTTGAAGGTATACATGCCAGAACATTGAAATTCAGTAAGGAGTTATATGAGGTCCATCCCTAACACTACCAAGAAAATGCGGAATTGGGAAAAAGGGGCGGGGCACCTCCCATACAAATGGAATATATTATACTTTATATATCTGGATGTCGTAATGGTAGGATAATTAAAATTGGTAAGGAGCTATGTGACGTTAAGTCCTAACACCTTTAGTAAAATGTGGAATGGAGAAAAACTATGGCTGTCGTACACACTTAAGTTATTGTAACACCTAAAATTTGACTGCATTGTTGAGTTGGGCTGTTATGCCTTTAGTAATCTGGCGCTGCCAAAAAAAATTGTTTAGCTTCAGTCTATCTAAATCTTCTATAAAAATCAAATTCTGTGTGTGTGTTCCCTATGAAAACGTGTTTGCCATACTTCGATCATCACCAAATTTTGGCTCTAGGTTCCTTCGATCAAGACGAAAGATTTTCACATTTCAGAATTAAGAATTTTAAATTTAAATTTTTTGTTTTTTGGCTATAGATAGTTCAGCTCCCAAAAATGATCATGTTAACAAAATCAATGATCGCATTCAAAACCAAAATCCTGGTGAATTGACGAAATATAAATCGATCGACACAGTTACAGATGAAGATAAAATTGTGAGTTATCCAAATGAATTTCTATACTCTTTAGAACAAAAAGGAATGCCTGAGCATATATCAACTTTGAAAATTGGCTTACCAATCATGCTTCTTCGGGATTTAAACCCACAAAAGTTGTACAATGGAACCAGACTTTACGTTTAGAAATTAATGCCGAATATAATCAAAGAAACAATCATCAGCGGTAAAAGCAAATGTGAAGATGAGTTCATACCACGAATCCCAATGATTCCTACAGATTTGCCATTCAATTTTAAGCGCTTAAAGTTTCCTGTTCGCCTTTCTTTTGCAATTACAATCAACAAAGAACAAGAACAATCGCTTACTGTTGCCGGCTTAAATTTAGAGAGTCCGTGCTTTCCCCATTGCCAGCTATATGTTGCTTGCTCTAGAGTTGGAACACCAAAAAATTTGTTTATCTTTGCATCGAACGAATAAACCAAAACTATTGTGTACCCACATGCATTACAATAAGATACAAGAATAAAATGTTTTAACAGAAAATTTCACCAAATATGCGTACAAAATTCAATTCAATTTACAGAACAATAAATTAAATTATAAACAAACAAAACAGAAAAAATAACGCAATATCCATTCGATCTCGGGCGTTACAACATACGCCGGGTAAAGCTAGTCTGTTATAAAATCTATGACACTTTTGTAAGTCGTCGATAACAAGCCGAATGAAACCAGTTAGGAGCCGACGACTTGGCGACTACAAAGCGATAATTGGCAACTGAATAATAATTTTGACATTAATAATAAGCCCATATAAAAACAAGATCAGAAGCCGACGAGTCTGTTCTTAAAAAGCACGAAATTATTTATTTCTGCCAAATTTATATCGCCTCGGGTTTAACTTCAATCGCTGCGTGAGCTCTTATTAACTTTAAAACCATTTGTTTTCTGAAACCATATCCGAATGTTGACCCGTTGAAGTATGTGAATACTTGGTACTCACGCCTATATGTGGACTTGAAAGCAAGTTACGATGGAAGTTCAAAGTGGTGGAGAGAGAAAAGAAAGGCACATACCAGCCGCATCCTACTGCGGTTTACGTGCGGTCTGTCGGCCGCAATTTTTCACTACGTGCTTACAGTGGTTTTACACTACTACGAAGTCCTTATTTGATGATAGCCACATAAAAATAGCATGTACTGTATGATCAATATAACGAGATCGTTGGAAACTACCCCAATTGCAGCACTGCAGGAACAATACGTAAACATATGTAAGGAGGGCTAGAATGTGGATTTTTTAGCGACAATGGAGGTGGGAGGTTCACATGGTTGTGCAGAAAAGTTCGAAGATATGGTAAACGTTTTTAGCGATGAAGCGAATGATAGGTGCAGGCTGTGCGGACTACCTTGTTTATCTGGAAATGAGAAGTAGCAGGCAACAAAATCGAATTGAGGTGCAAGTAAATGCAATATTGTATTGAAAGGGGAAGAAACTTACATTTACATTGGGTAATGGGTATGGGCACAGATAGTAACAAAAGACTGAAATAAGAAGGAGCATACCTTGAATCATATACTTTAAACGTAGGAATCAGATTAGAAAAAGGAATCAACCAAGCGAGAGAGGCGTGGAACCAAGTAACGCTGAACGATAGTCCATCTAGTTTGAGATTTAATATTTTGCTAACCTGAACTTTTTTATGAAAGAAAATTTCCTTAGTGTAGAAAAAACTTTTCACAAGAATAATAAACACGTATTTTGTGAGTATGCCGAATACTGTTGGTAAGTAAGTAAAAGAGGTCTTAAAACAACACTTTGTAGGAGGTTCTTTCTTTTTAAACGGTTTTGTTTAGTACTCTATGTAGCGAAGAGCATTTTGTAACTGAAATTTAAGTAACTTCCCGATATGCTACAACTTGAAACATGGAATATATCTCAGAACCTGATGGCAATGAAATAATAAGAAAAAAGAAAAACTCCGATAGGTGGCGCATGGATCGATATATTAAAAAAATCGTAATTGTTGTCCGATTTGGCACATATTTCGAACACATATTACATACGGGAATAGAAATGAAAAAATGCCCGCTAGGTGGCACAAGGATCGATACATTAAAAAAAAAATCGTATTTGTGGTCCGATTTAACTCATATATGGAACAAATATTACATACAGTCCGGTAGAAGTGACACCAAAATACTTTGTAATTCGGGGAGGGACAAACATACGTGGCGCTGAGTCGAGTAAAGTCTTTGGAAGGATTATGTATTGATGACTTAGATTGTAACAAATTGTCAGGAAAGAGTCCTTGTATTAATGAATCACTAAATCAACTAAATAGAGTGAGAAAAATAGGCAATTAAATAAAACTTGAAAATAAAATAATTAAAAAAAAAAATTTAGTTAAACGGTTTTACGTATCACAATACGCCAAATCTTGGAAAAAACCCATGAAAAGAGAATCGACACACAGCACCTCTTCGTCGACTTTAAAGCCGCCTTCGACAGCATGAAAAGGAGCTGCCTATATGCTGCTATGTCTGTATTTGGCTTCCCCGCAAAACTTATACGGCTGTGCAAAATGACGATGAGCGAAACCATCAGCTCAGTCAGAATTGGGAGCCGTTCGAAACTAAACGAGATTTAAGACAAAGTGACCCCCTATAGTGCGATTTCTTTAATTTGATGCTGGTGAAAATTATACTACCTACAGAACTTAACCGCACTGGAACAATATTCTAAAAAAGCGTGAAATTACTGGCATATGCTGATGACATTGATATCATCGGCTTAAACACCCGCGCTCTTAGTTCTGCTTACTCCAAACTGGAAAAAGAAGAGGTAAATATGGGTTTGATGGTGAATGAGGACAAAACGAAGTGCCTGCTGTCATCGAGCAAAGAGTAAGCGCATACGCGCGTTGGCAACCACGCTACTGTTGGCGGCCATAATTTCGAAATAGTAAAAGACTTCGTTTATTTGGGATCCAGCATCAACACTAGCAACAACGTCAGCACTAAAATCCAGCGAAGAATCAATCTTGCCAATAAATGCTACTTTGGACTAGGTAGGCAATTGAAAAGTAAAGTCCTCTCTCGCCGAACGAAAATCATACTCTACAAGCCACTTATCGTACCCGTCCTGCTATATGGGGCAGAGGCATGGACAATGACAACAGCAGATGAAGCGGCTTTGGGAGTGTTCGAGAGAAAAGTTCTTCGAAAGATTTATGCGTTGGCGAATTCGAGTACCGAAGAAGATTTAATGATGAGCTATACGAGCTATACGCAGACATTAAAACGCAGCGTCTGCGCTGGCTAGGCCATGTTATGCGAATGAAAGATGATGCTCCGGCCAAGAAAGTGTTTCTATCGGAACCCGCCTATGGAAGCAGAGGTAGAGGACGGCCCCCACTCCGTTGGAAAGACCAGGTGGAAAACGATTTAAACTCCCTTGGTGTGAGCAATTGGTGCCGGTTGGCGAAGCGAAGGAGCGACTGGCGCGCCTTGTTGGACGGTCATAACTGTTTAGACGGTTAAGCGGCAATTAAGTAAGTAAGTAATACTAAAACTAGAAAATAATTAGGTAGGTCCTAGGTACTAGTCATCAAACTCCTACTGAATCTAGGGCGTTGATCAGACAATTAAATAAAAGCGTTGGGCGCGTGAAATTTCTGAAAATATAAGGCGTAGCATAACCTGATTAGGGTTCAGTTGATTTTATATATGACTATCAATAGAAATTAGATGCGTCCAACGCTTCTATTTGATTTTCTGATCAACGCCCTAGATTGATGAGAACCTAAGACCTACCTAATTATTTTCTAGCTTTTAGAATTGTTCTTACTTAATATAAGTATTGTTTTCAATAAAACCGTTTAAATTAAAAAAAAAATTTAAATAATTTAATTAAAATTTATTTAAAATTTTAATGCAGATCACAGCTTTACTAATATAACTATTTTAAAATTTCAAAAAAAAAAAAAAACAACAGATATCAAACACTTTTCAAGAAAGTGTTTCATTAAATATATTAAAAATTGTTACCATCATAAAATCTATGAAGGTATACAACTATGTGCTATGTATAAACTTCATATATGTATGTATATATACATATCTAACTGTACCCTTATTCCATAACCATGCATAAGTACATTTTCCCTGCTATAACAAAACATTACTCTATACCCAAAAAATATTTTAATTTACATAATTGCATAAATTTAATTCAATTTCGAAAAATACATCAGAGAGAAGCATAAAAAATAACAACAGTATATGTAACTCAGTATTTCCACTCATAAGCAGTAACTCCATTTCTAAAGAGTATGGATACCTTAGCAGAGCGACGTAGGGACGAAGGAAAGAAAAATCAAAATCCATTATCTAACCAACGAACCAATGAAATAACTAAAGCAACAGACCGATAAAACAGGGAAAGTCTTTACAAAAAAAGGAGTGTATTTTGAAAAACATAAAGAGAAGAATTGAAAACGACATTGAAATGGTGAGGAGCATCAACAAAGCGGAAAACAGGCGAATATGCAGACAGACAAAAATTCAGCAACAAAAAAAAAAAAGAGCACCAGACACAGCAACTAATGATGTAAGAGTGCAACTGAAATAAAGGTAAAACGGATCTACTACTAAATATGTTAAGAGTGCTGTCAAAATGTGTTTGTGTTAGTATAACCGAAGTTGTATATGTGGACGAGTATTTCGAAGTTCGGAAAGGTATGTGGTCAGCTTAACAAAACTTGATTTATTTCACTTCTGGCTGTCGTTCGGTCGGACTAGACAAAAAAACGGACAAGGAAAAAAATGTGGAGCTTCCAATTTTTTATGCGGAAAAGAAAAATGATATTAAGCAAGGTTGAATGTAAGTATTCTAGCTGTATGAAGATGTTATGTATGTAAATTTATAAGGGCGGTTCTTATAAATTAAAAAAAATTGTATATGGCATGATCTACCTCCTAAGAGATAGAAGCTGAACTTCGTTTCCAACTTGCGTAGTGCGCAATTTAATTTTTCCTACAAATTGGAGGATAGGGGTGTACATGTTTTATGTCGACTCCGAACAGGATCTGCAAGGCAGATGAATTTTCAGTGAGAAGTTTTTCATGGCAGAAATACATTTGGAGTGTTTGCCAAACCACTGCTGAGGGGCGGCCCCACGTAGAAAAACTTGGTTCTAATTAACACAACTTCTTTCTAAATTTTCGATGTTACTTTGCCCTGTACTTGAACCAATGAGCTTCGGTGTGGTAGGTGGAGCATGCTTGCACCACAGCACGATGCCTGCCATCTTAGAACTAAATCAAACAATCAATATATTCGAGTCTCGCCCTTTAAAAAATGGTTAAAAATGTCACATATCCATAAGTTTTGGCCCCGATTGACGGCAGTTAACGCAGGTCAACATTTAAATTTTTTTCCGTTTAGGTATAGCAATCGCGATCTTTCCGGTACTCTTCGAAACTGCTTCAAAGTCATTTCGAATAAAGTGCAATCATTTCGAACAATTTCGGGGATTTTTCGGGACAGTTTTGGCAATATTTTGGTACTGTTTTGGGATTGTGTTCGAACTAGCTTCGGAGCCATTTTGTGGTTGATAAAGAACCATATCGAAAGAGTTTCTAAACGATATTTTCAGATCCACCATGATCAAAAAAATACTCCATCTTTACTAATTGACCAACCCTAATGTACTGACTCATTTTGAAGTGCAGATGTATTATGCAATTGCAATGTGCAACCAAAAAAAAACTGTAGACCACAAAAAAAAACAGGACTTTGATAAAGAACAAAACATACCGCTAACTTCAAAATCAAAACAACAACAAAAAAAATATTTGAAAAATGACCCCTACGCTATTTTTTCCAGTTTTCTCTTTACTTTTACCAAATGCTAGTTTATGTGATAGATTGTTTGTAGAAGGTGTGCGAAGTGAGTAAGTTTCAAGATACGTGACATATACCTTCCGACGTTTTTATTGTCTTCTGTTGTTTGCATGTTGAATAAGTTTTTTACTGTTGACTTAAGGAACTGACAAGCATGAAATGAGAAAAAACCCTTTATCGTTTTGCTAAGAAATTACAAAAAATCGCAATCGGGGTGATAGAAGTTGCTCGCAGATAAGTTGCGCTCGTGCTGTATAATATTTTGTACTTCGTGGGTATACAAATTTAGATTCAAATAGTTTTCCAAAAGTATGTACTTAAGTTACCCAAAAAAATCGAGAGTAATGGTAATGGAATATTGCACATTTTACACCTGGGAAAATTCTTACATAGTTTTGTATCTCTGCCTGGGTTTGACTTTTAGAATGACATGTCACATAAATCTAGCTTAGGTAAATTTAATTCACGAATATTTAAATTTTTTCTTTAAAAAATCTATGCAAACACGCTGAAGAATTTTAAGTTGCCCATATTTGCTCGAATATTTGAAAAGTTGTGAAATTGAATTAAATTTTATTTTATTTTCCTTTTAGCCAAATTTTTTTTCAGTAAAGCCAGTTTGAAGCAATAGCAAGTTGAAGAGGAACAAGTAAGGAAGGTTAAGTTCGGGCGTAACCGAACATTACATACTCAGTTGAGAGCTATGGTGACAACATAAGGGAAAATGAACCGAGGGAAACCCTGGAGTGTGTTTGTATGACATATGTATCAAACGAAAGGCATTAAAGAGTATTTTATGAGGGAGTGGGACATATTTCTATAGGTGGACGCCATTTAGCGACATAGCCATAAAGGTGGATCAGGGTTGACCCTAGAATGCATTTGAACGATATGGGTATCAAATGAAAGGTGTTAATTAGTATTTTAAAAGGGAGTAATCCTTAGTTCCATAGGTGGACGCCGTTTCGAGATATCGCCATAAAGGTGGACCAGGGGTAACCCTAGAATTTGTTTGTATAATATGGGCATCAAACGAAAAGTGTTAATGAGTATTTTAAAAGGGAGTGGACCTTAGTTCTATAGGTGGACGCCGTTTAGAAATATCGCCATAAATGTGGACCATGGGTGACCCTAGAATTTGTTTGTACGATATGGGTATCAAATTAAAGGTATTAATGAGAGTTTTAAAAGGGAGTGGTGGTAGTTGTATATGTGAAGGCGTTTTCCAGATATCGACCAAAATGTGGAACAGGGTGACCCAAAACATCATCTGTTGGATACCGCTAATTTATTAATATATGTAATACCTGCCAAGATTTTAAGGGTTTTTTTATTTCGCCCTGCAGAACTTTTTCATTTTCTTCTACTTAATATGGTAGGTGTCACAACCATTTTATAAAGTTTTTTCTAAAGTTATATTTCGCGTCAATAAAACAATCCAAGTACCTTACCATGTTTCATCCCTTTTTTCGTATTTGGTATAGAATTATGGCATTTTTTTCATTTTTGGTAATTTTCGATGGCGAAAAAGTGGGCGTGGTCATAGTCGGATTTCGTTCATTTTTCTTACCAAGATAAAGTGAGTTCAAGTAAGCACGTGAACTAAGTTCATTAAAGATATGTCGATTTTTGCTCAAGTTATCGTGTTAACGGCCATGCGGAAGGACAGACGGACGACTGTGTATAAAAACTGGGCGTGGCATCAACCGATTTCATCCATTTTCACAGGGAACAGTTAGCATCTATCTAAATCTATGCCCCTACCAAATTTCAAAAGGATTGGTTAATTTTTGTTCGACTTATGGCGTTAAAAGTATCCTAGACAAATTAAATGAGAAAGGGTGGAACCACGCCCATTTTGAAATTTTCTTTTATTTTTGTATTTTGTTGCACCATATCATTACCGGAGTTGAATGTTGACATAATTTACTTATATACTGTAAAGATATTGTTACGAATGTTAGCAGCACTGAGCGATGCTATCGTCTCTAAGCCGATGCTAAGCAGTGACGTGAATGCACATCAATAACCGCGAAACAATAACCGCGTCTACATATATGTACCATGTACGTATACGAGCAGCGGAAAGTCAATGCACAAATACATGCATACATCTGAGATACTCCTATAAGTATGCAATGAGAAAAACTATAAAATTGTGCAATTTTAGTTATAGCTGAGAAGTTTGAGAGCTCACGGATAATGCTAGTAGATTCTAGAATATGCGAACGGAGAAACGAAAGAGTATAAAAGGCGACAGAAGTAGAGGCGCTGGAATTCAGTTTGAGTTGAGCAATCAATCAGTTATTGATTAAGCACGCGATCTGGCGGCCAATAGTAGAGTTAAATTTGAGTTATCAATCAGTTATCAGTTTGGCTATTAAGCCAGCGAGTAGCAAAGTATAAATGTTATTGTGAAGTACTTTAATAAAAGCCATTTTTACATTATTCAATATTGGAGTTATTTATTCAACAGTTTAGTGATACGAACTCAACAGAGGACTGCAAATAAGAGGATTTGCAAATAAATTCGTTACAATATTAAATTTTTTGTTAAAATTTTACTTTAAAAAAATTTTTTTTTAGAAGTGGGCGTGGTCGTTCTCCGATTTTGCTAATTTTTATTAAGCGTACACATAGTAATAAGAGTAACGTTCCTGCCAAATTTCACCATGATATCTTCAACGACTGCCAAATTACAGGTTGCAAAATTTTAAATTACCTT
Source organism: Eurosta solidaginis (assembly GCF_040869045.1). Lineage (NCBI taxonomy): Eukaryota > Metazoa > Arthropoda > Insecta > Diptera > Tephritidae > Eurosta > Eurosta solidaginis. The sequence continues at coordinate 273,130,091 of NC_090320.1, forward strand.
CTTTTAAAAGTGGGCGGTGCCACGCCCATTGTCCAAAATTTTACTAGCTTTCTATTCTGCGTTATAAGTTCAACTCATCTACCAAGTTTCGTCGCTTTATCTGTCTTTTGTAATGAATGATCACACTTTTTCGGTTTTTCGAAATTTTCGATATCGAAAAAGTGGACGTGGTTATAGTCCGATACCGTTCATTTTAGATAGCGATCTGAGATGAGTGCTCAGGAACCTACCTACCAAATATCATAAAGATACCTCAAAATTTACTCAAGTTATCGTGTTAACGGACGGATGGACGGACGGACGGACATGGCTCAATCAAATTTTTTTTCGATCCTGATCATTTTGATATATGGAAGTCTATATCTATCTCGATTCCTTTACATATGTACAACCAACCGTTATCCAGTCAAACTTTATATACTCTGTGAGCTCTGCTCAACTGAGTATAAAAACTGCTTTGTATCGATACCTCGCTGGGAAGGAACTGGAAAAGGAGTCTATTCACCATTTTCTTTGTTGGTGTTCAGCACCACCGACAGGTTTAGTTATGAAGGTAGGCATATTTCTGTGTACGCGGTTTGTTGAAATACTAGCGGCGATAGGAAAGGTGCTTCTTCTGCCCCTGTATAAGTTCTAATAAGAAATCCAGCGGTGTAATGAATACTATAGGGGAAATAACTGGTTTAATGAATGTGCTCCGCCCGGCACGTTAAATCAGAATGGACAAAAACGTGGGAAGTTCCCAAGTTCGTGCTCTCAAGTAAACTTAATCTCAACTATGTTCCAAGTGGTGAGAAAAATTTTGGGTCCGTGCCTGCGTTAAGATTGTATACATTCGGAAATCGATTGGGGTTTACCTATCAGTAGCTTGTGCGTAAATTTTAGTCGTTTATATTTATCTGTATGTTTGCTGCTTTGCATCGTTTTTTTGGTACATGTGTTTTTTTCCTTCTATGCGTTTGCAATGTGTTGCTTTGGCGGTCGCCGTGGTGTGGTGATAGCGCGCTCCGCCTACCACACGGAATATCTCGGGTTCAATCCACGGTCAAAGCAATACCGAAAGTTTAGAAATAAGTTTTCTTTTTTAATAATGAAAAAGGTTTTCTTAGCGAAGTCAACGCTCGGCAGTGATTTAGCAAATACTCCCAGTTTAGTTCTGTCATGAAAAACTTCTCAGTGAAAACTCGTCTGCGTTGCAGATTTATGTGTTTGCTGTTATAGTGTATTTATTTATTATTTTATTGTGAGCTGTTTGTCGAGTTTGTTAAATGTCACTTTTCAAATACTTTTCATGGAAAAGGATAATCCTAGGCGATGTGTGAACATCTAACTCTGGAATCTTTTGGGAATTTTCTTTGCAAAAATCATACCTTTTGCACCACTAAAAATGGGATAAGATTTAAACTAAATCTGAAAGACAATTTGTTGAGCTTTTAACAGTTTTAAAGATGGGGTACCTTAGAAAAACGGCGGTTCACAAGAAGTCGTCAAAATTTAAAGTTTTTTAGAAAAATGCAGAAACTTCTGTGGCAAAATCGGAAAGACATAAATGAAAATTTACACAAAATAGTGTATTTATGCATACACACAGATCAACGTAAGATTTTAATGAAGAGGCGTGGCAGTGCCAACATGTGATTGTTAGTTTAACCTGATTCCCCTAGTACCATTTACAAATAAACTTAGTTGAATTTGTTTGTGTCACACTAGAATTTGTTTGTATGATATGGGCATCAAATGAAAGGTGTTAATGAGTATTTTAAAAGGGAGTGGGCCTTAGTTCTATAGGTGGACGCCGTTTCGAAATATCGCCATAAAGGTGGACCAGGGGTGACTCTAGAATTTGTTTGTACGACATGGGTATCAAATGAACAGTGTTGATGAGTATTTTAAAAGGGAGTGGGCCTTAGCTCTATAGGTGGACGCCTTTTCGGGATATCGTTATAAAGGTGGACGGGTGACTCTAGAATCCGTTTGTACAATATGGGTGTCAAACGAAAGTTGTTAATGAGTGTTTTAAAAGGGAGTGGGCCTTAGTTCTATGGGTGGACGCCTTTTCGAGATATCGCAATAAAGGTGGACCAGGGGTGACTCTAGAATTTGTTTGTACGATACAGGTATCAAACGAAAGGTGTTAATAAGAATTTTAAAAGGGAGTTGTGGTAGTTGTATATGTGAAGGCGTTTTCGAGATTTCGACCAAAATGTGGAACAGGGTGACCCAGAACATCATCTGTCGGGTACCGCTAATTTATTTATATATGTAATACCACGAACAGTATTCCTGCCACGATTCTAAGGGCTTTCCATTTCGCCCTGCAGAACTTTTTCATTTTCTTCTACTTAATATGGTAGGTGTCACACCCATTTTACAAAGTTTTTTCTAAAGTTATATTTTGCGTCAATAAACCAATGCAATTACCATGTTTCATCCCTTTTTTCGTATTTGGTATAGAATTATGGCATTTTTTTCATTTTTCGTAATTTTCGAAATCGAAAAAGTGGGCGTGGTCATAGTCGGATTTCGGCCATTTTTTATACCAATACAAAGTGTGTTCAGATAATTATGTGAACTGAGTTTAGTAAAGATATATCGATTTTTGCTCAAGTTATCGTGTTAACGGCCAAGCGGAAGGACAGACGATCTACTGTGTATAAAAACTGGGCGTGGCTTCAACCGATTTCGCCCTTTTTCACAGAGAACAGTTATCGTTCTAGAATCTAAGCGCCTACCAAGGATTGGTAAATATTTGTTCTACTTATGGCATTAAATGTATCCTAGACAAATGAAATGAAAAAGGCGGAGCCACGCCCATTTTGAAATTTTCTTTTATATTTGTATTTTTTTGCACCATATCATTACTGGAGTTGAATGTTGACATAATTAACTTATATACTGTAAAGATATTAAATTTTTTGTCAAAATTTCACTTAAAAAAAATTTTTTTTTTAAAGTGGGCGTGGTCGTTCTCCGATTTTGCTAATTTTTATTACACATATAGTACATATAGTAATACAAGTAACGTTCCTGCCAAATTTCATCATGATATCTTCAACGACTGCCAAATTACAGCTTGCAAAACTTCTAAATTACCTTCTTTTAAAAGTGGGCGGTGCCACGCCCATTGTCCAAAATTTTACTGATTTTCTATTCTACGTCATAAGTTCAACCCACCTACCAAGTTTGATCGCTTTATCCGTCTTTGGTAATGAATTATCGCAATTTTTCGATTTTTCGAAATTTTCGATATCGAAAAAGTGGGCGTGGTTATAGTCCGATATCGTTCATTTTAAATAGCGATCTGAGATGAAAACCCAGGAACCTACGCACCAAGTTTCGTTAAGATACCTCAAAATTTACTCAAGGTATCGTGTTAACGGACGGACGTGGCTCCATCACATTTTTTTTCGATACTGATGATTTTGATATATGGAAGTCTATATCTATCTCGATTCCTTTATACCTGTACAATCAACCGTCATCCAATCAAAATTAATATACTCTGTGAGCTCTGCTCAACTGAGTATAAAAAACGTGTTCCGATTTTCGTTTTTAAGATTCGAAAGCAGAAATTTTAAATTTTATTTCTGTCGAAAAAATTTACTACAACCCACAAAATTGCCCCGAGAGAGTCCGATATATAAGGCCCGATCCATAATTTTTTTGCACAGGACATCTTTCTGCGTTGACGGCCTTTAGTCGCGGGTTGTAAAAATAACCCTGGGTGGATCCAATGCCTTCCTGCATTAGTGTGTACAAAAAATCCGGAAAAATACAGCAACCACATGAAAATTTGAACCGAAATGATATGACAGAAATTAAATTTTTAATTTTTGTTTTCGGATTCAAAAATCGGTGGTCGAAACGTGTCTTTTGGTATTAACTTTGAACATTTTTGTTAAAAATTAGGTGGTGAACCGTCTTGTAAAATGTTACCTTTTTTCAAAACAACTGCAAAATTATATGAGACAACTGCTAGTAATCAGTTGTAAGATTTTGAGGTCTTTGACAACTACGCCCACACAAGTTTGTAAACGGTAAAGCCACAAAAAGTTGTTAGACTAGACAACTCAACCGACATGTTTTTGATAGGTTGAGTTGAAATCTGTAATACCAAATTGCGAAATTTCAACCCAACCAGAGTTGAGTTTTGAACGGTAATAGAGGCATTAGTAGCTACATTATTAATCAATACCAAATTCAACAGACGCATTGTTTCTCTTGAAGTATCGTAGTTTTCTTATAAAATTCTAATGACCATTATTTAGAACAAATTTATGTATATAAGGGGTGTCACAATAACAAAATTCACCTTATCTATATTTAAGAAATTCCAAAGCCAATTATTTTATCAATTTCTGAATAATAAAGTTAACCAATAATGCTGTGTTTTAAGTAAAAGACTAAGCAACCAATTAATTTATGAAAAAGAGCGTGGCACTTATGACACAAAACTGTAGCTTAGTAACCGCTTAACCATTATTTACCAATAAACCGTCCTACAAAAACTCTTCTATGGGTTTTGTTGTTCGTCCTCTAGTTCGATTCGCATAGCATGACGTTTCTTATTCCAATTTCTGTTCGATTATATCTTATTCATATATCTGCTCGAATTGTGGAAAGGGATTTCAGATATTTGTATGCAGCTCAAACAAAAATTGTGGGTTTATCAACAAATTTCAATAACAAAAAAGGTCTTACCACCGTACTTTACTCGATTACTTCTAATCAGACGGTTGTTTTAACTTATTCGATGTAGAAAGTGCTGGTAAACCTTATGAGTTTCAGCTGTATATATTTCAAGCAGGACATATTTGGGTTGTCTTTTTTTTCAATCAAACTTTTTCAAGAGTCTAAGAATATGCTTTTTGAAAAAAGGATAGATCCGTGTAGGTATATGGATGGCACAAGAATAAAGAGGAAAAGGTATAAGAAAGAGATACTAGTCTACAAAAGGAAACGCACAAAATGATTTTTAAACACAGATTGTCTGAAACTTATATCTCAAATAAAAAGACTGGTTGCAGATATCCATTATTCCTCGGCAATGGAACTTTACACATGTCCGTTGAGCGGTGACTAAAGAAATTAACATTCACCAGTATATCATATTAAAAATTTCACAAGGCAATCAGGTTTACTGTCACTCACTGAGATGAATGAATGCTCGTATATCATACGAATTCTGGTTCATACGAAAAAGTATGACTCATTGCGCTATACTCTACGTGAATCACCTAATTTTCTCAAAGTAAACCAGCTGTCGTGCCATTGCGTTATACAATTTTGTTTGTTATTGATATTAGAGAACAGCGGAAGCACTGCTTATAAAAGCACTGCTATTAACCCAATGTTAGTATGCTGTTGGAGCACGCCTATAACTATTCCACATTATTAGGATTAAAAATCATATAGAATTATTTAGATACCTACATAAATGTTGAATAAAGGAAAATCAATAAAAAAGACAACACTTGGAGACCATTTGCATAGCGAGCAGCGGGACATTCATATCTGAATTGGGTAAAGGCATCTGCCTTTACACTAGAATAAAGTATGAATGTTGGAGATTTCGAATTCAATTAGCTTCCAAAAAGCTAGCTGATGAAGAAATGAAATTCAGAAACATGCACTAGTAATCAACGCCGTTTGTAAACTTTGTAATTTTTCTCTAATCTCAATAACAAAAATAATTGTTTACCTTTATCAAACAATTTTATTTCACAAAAAAGTCAATCCATTTGCACACTACATAGGTAAGCGTCTTTAATTCCACTCCCCTCCCTCCCATTTGTATATAACCACTACGACCACAAATAACAGTCAAATAAGCAAAATTAAATCGATACTAATGAATATTAATGTCAAAGTCATAAATCTCTCATCAAAACGCTCACACACATAAGTCATAATAAACCAAAACCAGTCAGATTATGGTAAAATTATGGAAAACCACGTCAAAGGAAAATTCAACGCTTAAGAAATCATGTGGATAACATAAACATTAAATACATAAATAAATAAAAAATAAAAAATTTTGAGAACTTATGGAAGTCTGGAATGGAGTAAGGTCAACAAATATTGGGGCTGTTGTTGTTTTTGCAGAATTGCAGGGAAATGGTAACAAATGAACAAATTATTAAATTATAAATAAAAAACAAACTATACTATGTCACAGAAGAGCATAGTGCATACAATTCGTAGTTCACCGAGTATTTTATTTTGACAGAATATACGAAAATAGCGAAAAATGTTCCTGGCGATATCCATGACAAAAATATTACAACGTAAAACCGTTGAGAGGCAAATGACGTTTGAAAAAAATTTATAGTTCTCACCGCTCTCACATATAATTTTTTATTTTGATTTGGTTTTCATAATAGAAAATAATAAGGGGAGGCACATTTTTTTTTATTTCACTCAAATAAGATCTATAGTGGAATGTCTTCTCCTCACTTCAGAGGACCATCTACATAGCGAGTAAGCTGTGTCTATATTATACAGGGAAATGGGGTAATGGATAAGCAATTCCGACTAAATTTTTCGAAAATTGGCATCTTAACGGTCAACTACTTTATTTATTATTCAAATTGTATTTTCAGTGACCGCAGCAGAATAACGAAAACTTCACAGAAGGCATCAGACTGGATTTTCTTTTATCTGGATACTGAAGCAGGTTTCATTCTTTTTTATCCATCCAGACTAACCCCCGTAAATCTTTTTGTGTAATTCGTGTGGCGTGTCTTCAAATGACATTAACCACTAATTTCACTGGATCTTAACTCTTACATCAATTTCTTTATGGTGCCACCGTATTTAAATTGCTAGCTGTTGTGTCAACAACAACAATACGATGGACGTGCTGTAAATAAGCTGCACCACTAAGTTTTGCTGACGCCGAATACTCCTTGTAAGATAGTGTACTTACTTAATTGGCGCTTAACCGTTTAAACAGTTATGGTCGTCCAATAAGGCGCGCCAGTCGCTCCTTCTCTCTACCAACCGGCGCCAATTAGTCACACCAAGGGAGTTTATGTCGGTTTCCACCTGGTCCTTCCAATGGAGTGGTGGCCGCCCTTGTAAGATAAACTACTTTATATAAGAGCGCTGCTTTGAGCAAGACGTCGCAATCATACTTTCCGACTTAGAGTATAGCTGCGAAATATGTTCCTATAGTATCACAGTCGGAAAATGCAGCCTACAGGAATGGGCTGAATCGGTTTTTGCGAGGATATTCCAGTTCTTGCAGGTAATGGCAAGCAAGCTCAATTTTGGTGTGGGCAAATTAAAGTCGACCGGGAAGGCCTTGTGCAACATGATTAAACTAAGGCAGTTCTTTTGTGTTGCACCGGTTCCTATGGTCAAGATTTTACAGGCAGCATCACATTTACCATTTCTGAAGGAATACTGTCAAAATAGAGTTAATATTAATCAGCAAAATAGCCTTAATACTTGCAACCACAATAAGAAAGCAAAAAAATGAATTACAAATAATGTGAAAAAGCCAAACTTTCCAAAATTTTGTTCGTTTTCCTTGGTTTAGCATTTCCCTAATGTTTTGGTGATTGAGATAATTTTTTTTTAGGTCCGAAAACTATTATGGCCGCCAAGAAGAGAGAATGGTTTTATTTTCACATGTTTTTTTCATGATACCATCATTTGTTATTTTCAATTTCTGTTGGTATAAAAAATTTCTGCAAGACATTTTTTTTTGTGTACACTCTGCCCAACTATGTTTAAAACGAACCTTAAATTCATGCGAAATAGATGGATTATTATTAGCTGTTACTTATGAAATTAATTTATTTAAGTAAGAGAAAATGAAAGGTAGGCAATCCAAAGACGACCTCACTTCAGGCATATATCACATGGGTTAGGTCAGCATAGCCACAACAAAGTTGATTCGGGTGGAACACCAACTGTGATGAATGAGTAGTAGCGTGAGTGGAAATCAAAGGCAAAATGTGCGAAAGCAAAAACATGGCAACAATCAATAAATTAATCAAAATCAACAGCAAACGACTATGAGTGAGTAGGAGCGGCAGTCAAAATGGTGATGGAGTTAATGTAGGAGGGGACACGACTTCTCAGCTAATGTTGCCAGTGGCAAGCAAAATTCAAAGCAGACGAAATTGTTACTACACAAAGTGACTAAAACCCAAAGGGAGTGATTTTTCATTCCAGGTAATATTGACTGAGTGACGTGTATGAGTGTATGGGCGTGTGGGTGTTTGGATGTTTGAGGCTGGCAAATGTCACCGTCGGTGGCAGCGGTTTGGAAAAATACGGATAAGTTGAAAAATGGCAATGGGATGTGTTGGGGCAGCAAAGCGGATAGGCTTGTGGCAAGCAAGCAAATAGCTGTATAATATACGGGCCATTCTATGCAAAATCGCAAATATATTAATTTTGGTTTCTTCCAAAATGGAAAGCGACTTATGGCTTCGTGGGAATACTCGCCATACTCCTCTGAATCCTCGTACCTTATTGGGGTTTTTCCTTTTGGTCGTAAAACACCCAGTTCAACCTAACATAACCTTCGCTGTAACGAGTGTCACAAGGCAATTTTGGAACAATCGTACAAAAATTTCAGCCTTTGTTCCTAAGGTTTTTATGAAAAAGGTATTATTGAGAAAGATGTTGCTAAGTATTTGCGTAACTTCTAGATCCTGCCTGTTTTATGATTTCTTAAAACTGTTTTTCATATTATGAGCACTGAACGATTTGCAATGGAGTGACCCACAATTACAACGCCCACCTGCAAATTCTTTGTGGTGGCATGTACAAAGAATCAGGCAAAGTGCGTTGGCGTTGTAGGAAGGTGTAGCTATGAAATCAAGGCGCGTAAAAAAGTGAAAGGAAATTCAAAAGGAAATTATTTAAATGTAACGGCGTTGATGTGTAGCAAAGTGGCAGAGTGATGGCGTGTTATGCTGTTTCCCATAATTTTGCCTTGTTTTGCATTCCTTTTGCCTTAGAAAATGGAAGATTTTAGCGAAAATGATATGCGCGCATCTAAACGTAGAAAGAAGAAGACGCGTGTTCGGCGTGCAGACGGCAGCGAAGCAAAAAAAGTCAATATTGTTTATTTGAAAGCAATTTTTTTTGTTGTTTCTTTTTTTTTCAATTATTTGCACGTACATTTCGTAGCAACCATTTCACGTAGGTGTCGTTTAGATAAAGTAACACTCTGTAGCGTGAAGAGCTAGATTGGTTGAAGTGCACAATCAAATCGAGGTTGCAGGCAACCTTCAGCACGCTTCTTTACGTTCGCAAACGTGTCGTTTACTGAAATATGGCAGTAAACGTTTTGTTGTTGTAGCAATTTTATTTTCATTTACGCATTATTGTAGCGTACGTTAGGTAGGGACATATTTCGTGTTACATAGCATAAGGTTTGAATTTATATATTTTTTTACACTTACGGAAAAAAGTATTGACACAAGAAATTTTTGCAGCTTTTACCTAATTTTGCTTAAAAAAAGAAATTTTCGCTTTTTTTTTTTTGTAAAAATCTGTGCAAATATGCAAAAAAGTTCAAGATAATGGGTATTTTTCGGAATCAATAGGAACTATTTCGGTATATTTTTTTGACTACCTTTGTGATTATTTTGAAAACTTTTCTGGACCATCGGTACTGTTTAATCACAATTTCGGGATTTATTTCAAATTAATATTTGGAATTTTTTTCGAATAATTTTTTAGTATTATCCGCATAATGGTGATTATTTCTTCAGCAAAAGTTTCAAAAAGTGTTATTCTCAACCCTCTAAAAACATTTCCTGACTTTTGTCTGAGTTGAGTTTTTCATATAAACGTAATATTTTCATAAAAAAAGTGCTCAGCTCGCTTCGGAGATTAAGATTGACATTGACACCCTTAAATTCATTGAGCCACAAAACTGCATACTCATGAAAGCTATAAAAATCCTAAGTGAAAATTTTACTAAAGATTCGTTCTTCGAATTTTCGCAAATTTCGCCTAAGATCTCTAACTTTATCTTATATCGATTTTGCTATATATTTATATATGCATTTATAAAAAAATTGCAAAAATTATTTTTCTTAACCTTCATGTAACCGTTAGTCTACATTTGTAGCAAATTTAAAAAAAAATAAAATTAAATATAAACTTCATAGCTTCTGATTTTGTGTTTCAGAGCTATAGGCTATTCCATCCACATCGTTCGGCCTCACAGAAAGGCTGTTGGAAGATTTGCATCCAAAGGGTATACCCAGCTTTATTTGAATCCAACCTTACCGGTATCTTTTGCTGATAACAAGGAAGAGCCACAAGAGAAAAAAGATAAAATCGCTACAAACAATGCTTCGGACTCGGAGAGCAAAATTAACAAAAATAGCTGAGAGATTACGGGGCAGCAAAATTCAATCAGAGAAGATAGGACACTGATCAGAGGAAGAGGAGAGCCCTCCAACAGTACCGTGCAGTATAAAGAATTATGTAGCACTTAGAAGCATCGGTCTACACAACACACCTTTGAGAGTGAGCGCTTGCCACGGGCCACTGGGCGTTATAAGTACGTTGAAGGCAGCTCAAGTGCTTCGCTGTGATAAACTCTCTTCGCTACAACCAGTATGAGAAGAAATATGCTTCAGTTGGCAAAATGAAACAGACGCGTATAAATTTCGAAATGGCACTAAATTGATCCGTTTCGGAAACTTTTTATGACTCCAACGAGAAACAACCAATTCAGCTTGACCGTTGACCACATTGGGAACTGTTTGAGTTATCTCGAATCTAACCCGGATTTTGGGCGCTCTAATTAAGATTAGAAAGCAGCTAGAGTGGAAACGATAAATTCAGCTAACCTTTAAATGTAGTTTAAACTTGCATGGCGGAAAAAACTAGCTTTAAATCATCTTAGTTTTACAACCAGTTGTATATTTGCTACAAATGTAGACTTCCGGCAGTCTATCTCAGTTAATTGAAGGCTAAGCGAAATTAGGTGAAAACGCGTAAAGGTGTCTAAGTTCGGGTGTAACCGAACATTATAAACTAAGCGTGAGCTTCAATTGTACATTTCTTTTCAGATAAATTATTTTTCTACATAACATGTGGCAACGCCCGTTTAAAAAAATGTCTCCCCATTTCCTCTTACAATAAAACTTTATAAGTAAAATATCATTGATTCAAAACAATTTTTTGCTAAGTTATAGCTTACTATTCTAGACTACGGTATTTTTACACTTGTTTTATATCTAAGTTGCCGTGGTCTTTAACCGATCCCGTCCATTTTTACTAGAAATATTTTCTGCTATAAGGAAAATATGTGTACACTATTTCATTACGGTATGTTAATTTTTGTTCGAGTTATGGCTCCCGAAACATAGAAAATTGCTTAGTCATAAAAGGGGCCGTGCCACGCCCATTTGTTTAAATTTGAAGTTTTTCCTACTTATTGTTATAAATCTACTTGGGAAATGAAATACGATTGATATAAAACTTTTTTTGTAAAGATATAGCTTATTTTATTTTTCCACGACCCTTTTAAAAATCTTTTATATAAATGTGGGCGCGGTCCATAACTAATTTCGTTAATTTTTCTTCAAAGCATTCTTTATAGTACAGGCAACATTTTTTTATGTAATATTTGTAAAATTAATTTTATCACAAGTGGTCGGTGCCACGCCCATTTTAAACAATTTTTTCAAATTTTTATCAAGAGTCCCAATATCAGTCCACGCGTCAAATTTCAACATTCTAGGTGTATTATTTACTAAATAATCAGGTTTTTTGTGTTTTCCGCTGAGTATAAAAAGTGCGTGTTCCAAAACTTTTTTCTGTGAGTGTTTGTATTTACCTACGAACATATATGAATATTCAATGTATATACCACCTAAGAAAATTTTAGCATTTTGAGATTTGTCTTATTAATGTAGCATATATATAGGCGCTCTACCTCATGCCTACTTTGCTTTCGGAAGTTATCAATGTCGCCGACAAAATCTCATTTTCTCTAGGCGCCAAATGGGTTTACCGGTTTCGTTTATTTTTAAATTTGATATATATTACTTGCGACGTTGTTTCTTCTCAACGATTTTCACTTTAAATTGAAAGTGAATTACTTGGAAAAACGTCGAAAAATAAAACAGAATTTATAGATATAGCATGCTTTTGTTAAGTTGTTTAAAGGAAATATTTCAATATCAAAGCTAATTGCCGCCGGTGTTGTTATTGATATTTAATGAGATCAATCGCATTACTGTATTTTATTTGTCTGTCATGGCGAATACGCAATATTGATTTCAATTTGAACTTTGGAAGTCATGAAGCCATGCGCGCAGTGAATAGATATTTAGGAAGATGGTTATGGATTTTTTTACAAATTAAAGAACTGTGAAGCTCTATGTAAAATTTGAACTTAATTATTCATAAAAGCGTAACATTATTCAAATTAATTTTTATGGCTTCAACTCTTACATATATCCTACAATTACTAATGTACTTAGGTAATACCTATTTGATTGATATGATAATGACACAAAGGGTCAATGAAATAATTAGTCAAGTTTTATACATTATAGCCTTTATTAAACGCAATCATCATCATCATCGTCAATTGGGGCTTTACCGTCTAAGCGATTTTGGCCGTTTTGTAACAACTCACGCCAGCTATCCCTACTCAGTCCAAAGTTGCACTTTTTGGCAAGAGTTGAACTCAATCTTCCATACAAATTCTTTATTATCTCATTATTACTTAAGTATATTTTATAAACAGCGTAAACTCTACTTGGGGCTGCTGATGGATGCACTTTAATGGAGCAAGTGGGTCTGCGTGAAAAGAAAATATAAATTATTTCATTAAAAACATGTAAAGAAGGCTAAGTTCGGGTGTAACCGAACATTACATACTCAGTTGAGAGCTATGGAGACAAAATAAGGGAAAACCACCATGTAGGAAAATCAACCTAGAGTAACCCTGGAATGTTTTTGTATGACATGTGTATCAAATGAAAGGTATTAAAGAGTATTTTAAGAGGGAGTGGGCCATAGTTCTATAGATGGACGCCATTTAGGGATATAGCCTTAACGGTGGACCAGGCCTGACTCTAGAATTTGTTTGTAAGATATGGGTATAAAATGAAAGGTGTTAATGAGTATTTTAAAAGGGAGTGGGCCTTAGTTCTATGGGTGGAAGCCTTTTCGAGATATCGCCATAAAGGTGGACCAGGGTGACTCTAGAATTTGTTTGTACGATATGGGTATCAAATGAAAGGTGTTAATAAGTATTTTAAAAAGGAGTGGGCCTAAGTTCTATGGGTGGACGCCTTTTCGAGATATCGCCATAAAGGTGGACCAGGGATGACACTAGAATTTGTTTGTACGATATGGGTATCAAATGAAAAGTGTTAATGAGTATTTTAAAAGGGAGTGGGCCTAAGTTCTATGGGTGGACGCCTTTTCGAGATATCGTCATAAACGTGGACCAGGTGTGACTCTAGAATTTGTTTGTACGATATGGGTATCAAATGAAAGGTGTTAATGAGTATTTTAAAAGGGAGTGGGCCTTAGTTCTATGGGTGGAAGCCTTTTCGAGATATCGCCATAAAGGTGGACCAGGGGTGACTCTAGAATTTATTTGTACGATATGTGTATCAAATGAAAGGTGTTAATGAGCATTTTAAAAGGGAGTGGGCCTTAGTTATATAGGTAAACGCCTTTTCGAGATATCGCCATAAAGGTGGACAAGGGATGACTCTAGAATTTTTTGTACGATATGGGTATCAAATGAAAAGTGTTAATGAGTATTTTAAAAGGGAGTGGGCCTAAGTTCTATGGGTGAACGCCTTTTCGAGATATCGCCATAAACGTGGACCAGGGGTGACTCTAGAATTTGTTTGTACGATATGGGTATCAAATGAAAAGTGTTAAAGAGTATTTTAAAAGGGAGTGGGCCTAAGTTCTATGGGTGGACGCCTTTTCGAGATATCGCCATAAAGGTGGATCAGAGGTGACTCTAGAATTTGTTTGTACGATATGGGTATCGAATGAAAGGTGTTAATGGGTATTTTAAAAGGGAGTGGGCCTTAGTTATATAGGTAAACGCCTTTTCGAGATATCGCCATAAAGGTGGACAAGGGATGACTCTAGAATTTGTTTGTACGATATGGGTATCAAATGAAAAGTGTTAATGAGTATTTTAAAAGGGAGTGGGCCTAAGTTCTATGGGTGGACGCCTTTTCGAGATATCGCCATAAACGTGGACCAGGGGTGACTCTAGAATTTGTTTGTATGATATGGGTATCAAATGAAAGGTGTTAATGAGTATTTTAAAAGGGAGTGGGCCTTAGTTCTATGGGTGGAAGCCTTTTCGAGATATCGCCATAAAGGTGGACCAGGGGTGTCTCTAGAATTTGTTTGTACGATATGGGTATCAAATGAAAGGTGTTAATGAGTATTTTAAAATGGAGTGGGCCTTAGTTATATAGGTAAACGCCTTTTCGAGATATCGCCATAAAGGTGGACCAGGAATGACACTAGAATTTGTATGTATGGTATGGGTATCAAACGAAAAGTGTTAATGTGTATTTTAAAAGGGAATGGGCCTTAGTTCTATAGGTGGACGCCTTTTTGAGATATCACCATAAAGGTGGACCGGGGGTGACTCTAGAGTTTTTTTGTACGATATAAGTATCAAATGAAAGGTGCTAATGAGTATTTTAAAAGGCAGTGGACCTTAAATCTATAAGTGGAAGCCTCTTCGAGATATCGCCTTAAATTTTGACCAGGGGTGTTGACTAGAATGCGTTTGTACGATATGGGTATCAAACGAAAGGTGTTAATAAGTATTTTAAAAGGAAGTGGGCCTTAGTTCTACAGGTGGACGCCTTTTCGAGATATCGCCATAAGGGTGGACCAGGAATGACACTAGAATTTGTATGTATGGTATGGGTATCAAACGAAAGGTGATAATGAGTATTTTAAAAGGGAGTGGGGGTTAGTTCTATAGGTGGACGCCTTCTCGAGATATATCCATAAAGGTGGACCAGGGTTGACTCTATAATGTGTTTGTACAATATGGGTATCAAATTAATGGTATTAATGAGGGTTTTAAAAGGGAGTGGTGGTAGTTGTATATGTGAAGGCCTTTTCGAGATATCGATCAAAATGTGGACCAGGGTGACCCAGATCATGATCTGTCGGGTACCGCTAATTTATTTATATATGTAATACCACGAATATTTATCCTTCCAAGATTCCAAGGGCTTTTGATTTCGCCCTGCAAAACTTTTTCATTTTCTTCTACTTTATATGGTAGGTGTCACACCCATTTTACAAAGTTTTTTTATAAAGTTATATTTTGAGTCAATAGACCAATCCAATTACCTTGTTTCATTCCTTTTTTCGTATTTGGTATATTATTATGGCATTTTTTTCATTTTTAGTAATTTTCGATATCGAAAAAGTGGGCGTGGTCATAGTCCGATTTCGGCTATTTTTTATACCAATACAAAGTGATTTCAGATAAGTACGTGAACTGAGTTTAGTAAAGATATATCGATTTTTGTTATCGTGTTAACGGCCGAGCGGAAGGACAGATGGTTGACTGCGTATAAAAACTAGACGTGGCTTCAACCGATTTCGCCCTTTTTCACAGAAAACCGTTATCGTCCTAGAATCTAAGCCTCTACCAAATTTCACAAGGATTGGTAAATGTTTGTTCGACATATGGCATTAAAAGTATCCTAGACAAATTAAATGAAAAAAGGGCGGAGCCACGCCCATTTTGAAAATTTCTTTTATTTTTGTATTTTGTTGCACCATATCATTACTGGAGTTGAATGTTGACATAATTTACTTATATACTTTAAAGATATTAACTTTTCTTTTAAAATTTGACGTTAAAATTTTTTTTTTTTAAAAAGTGGGCCTGGTTGTTCTTCGATTTTGCTAATTTTTATTAAGCATACATATATAGTATAAGAGTAACGTTCCTGCCAAATTTCATCATGATATCTTCAACGACTGCCAAATGACAGCTTTGCAAAACTTTTAAATTACCTTCCTTTAAAAGCGGGTGGTGGTGCCACGCCCATTGTCCAAAATTTTACTAGTTTTCTATTGTGCGTCAGAAGTTCAACTCACCTACCAAGTTTCATCGCTTTATCCGGATTTTGTAATGAATTATCGCACTTTTTCAATTTTTCGACATTTTCGATATCGAAAAAGTGGGCGTGGTTATAGTCCGATATCGTTCATTTTAAACACCGATCTGAGATGAGTTCCCAGGTACGTACATACCAAACTTCAATAAGATACCTCAAAATTTACTCAAGTTATCGTGTTAACGGACCGACGGACGGACGGGCATGGCCCAATGGAATTTTTTTTCGATACTGATGATTTTGATATATGGAAGTCTATATCTATCTCGATTCCTTTATACCTGTACAGCCAACCGTTATCCAATCAAAGTTAATATACTCTGTGAGCTCTGCTCAACTGGGTAAAAAATGTCATGGTCATATCATGACTATCTCCTAGATAATATCGAGATTTTTTCCGAATTTTTAAGACTACTTTAGGGTACCTTTCGGATTTTCTCTGCATCGTTGATACTATTTCAGAATAATTTCGTAAATGGTTTTAAAATAATTCTGAGATCATTTCGATGCTCTTTCGGACTACTTTCGTGATTGCTTCTAGGTTTATATATAGTGTATGGTTTCCGAAAGTTGTATAATATTTCGACATCATTTCACAACTGCAAACAACAATTGAACAATTTCGGGACTTCTCAGATCATTGAAAATATTTCGGAATAATTTCGTATATGATTCAGAAATTAAAATCGTTTCGATACGCTTTTGCTTCTGCTTCATGATAATTCGGAACTCGGGATAATATAGTTATATCCGTTGTGTATTGGGATAGTTTCGGGACTTTATTTCCTTTACTTCTGGACAGATTTCGGAAATAATATGAAAACTATGTTAGGCCCATTTTGGGTATATGTCCGTCCATTGCATTTTTGGATTTTTCGTGAAAACGCATTATTTGTTTTGGGACATTCACTGAATCATCGGACCTACTTGGTTTTTGATTAAGCAAAAGTTTCAGGATTATTTCGAGACTACTTCAGCTGCCTTTCGGAATTATTTCGGGAATATCTTTTGATCAAATCGGTATAGTTTAGACTACAATGGATAGTTTAAGCATTAATTTTGGAATAACTTCCCTATCCATTTGGATCTACATTTGGACTTTTCGTTATTATTTCATTATTATATCAATTAAATATATATTATCGATTTTTTCGGATTTTTTTTGGAATATTTTTGAGATAGAGTTTATGAGCATATCCGGACTATTTTGAGATAGTTTTGAAATAATGTCCTGATAATATCAAAATAATTTAGGAATCGTGTTCGGAAACTGTCGGGATATTGTATAGATGATTTTATGACTATGCGTGGCTATCTCTGTTTCGTGAATTTCTGTATAATTTTCGGAATGATTTGGAAATAATCTTAATATAATTTCTGGATGCTCCTGCGAATTTTTTGCAGCCATTTCTGGGCTTACTCGAAACTATTAAGGTGTAATGGTAATAGTGTAGTTTTCCGAGTTTTCTTGGAACGGATTTCGGGTTTTTCGCGGCACTAATTCGAAACCATTCTGCCATTGTTTTGAACTATTTTAAGTGTTCTAAGAATATCTTAGTTTTCATTACCTAGATATTTCCAAATGGGACAGTATTGGTGATAGAATTGTTGTTGTATTGTAATCTTAATGCTATGCAGTTTGGCCAAGTAAAAGTGGGATAAATTTCGTTTTCAAAGGACATATTTCAGTGTACTGGTATGCTGTTAGTAATTGTTGTGTAATTGGTATCATTTGTCCACATCTGGCCTACCTTCATTACATTTACTCTCCTTTTTTTCCAGGATTTTGTTAACTTCAAACTCCCAAAGAAGGGACTAATGGCTCCTTTCTTGAGAGTTTTTATTTTCCAGTGCTTTCCTTAAACTATCCCTGTATCTAAGAAGTTTAGGTTTAATATCTTAAAAGTGTTCTGATGAAATTTCATTTTCAAGAAAGCCTTTCGGGGTGTATTCCTTGTCGTCCAAATATTTGTCAAAAAATATTATTAAGCTACTTTCTTTAAAAATTGACTCGAGCTTGACCGAAGCGAAGAAATCGCTCTGTATTCATAGGGGATTTGGTTTTTATTTTCATACTTCTTTATCATGGCTTCCCTTTTGGCTAGATATAACCAAATATGTCATACCAAATGAGCCTCAGTATGGGACATCTATTCAAAACTCGGGACCAAACAAGGTTACCATTGTGTGACACCAAAAATTAAACTAAGAAGCGTTACCAGTTGTCTAGTAGATCTTGAAGATATAAGAATTAGTGCAGACGAAAGTTTCTCCGGAAAAATTATCCGGTTGATCATAAGCAATGAAGAGAAATGTTCGCTCTATAGTCAAGGAAGCTGATATTTTGAGTTGTCGGTTTACCAAAAGTCTGATGAGTTACAACAAATCTGAGTATGTTTTGTTATAACTAAATATTTACAGGCTAATTTAGTCATACTTTTATTCCATTAAAACTTTTTGCACCTTCGTTTAAAGAAAAGTTATAATTTCCTATACATTTTTGTATTGCATCCACTTAACCCAGTTCGAACTTATGTTGAAGATATGTTACCAAGTACATAATTCCACTACAATATTTGAATAATCATTGCGCTGGCAAAGGTAAAAATATTTATAAACATTACTTTTTTATCGATTTAAGTTGACTTAAGTTGCATGAATAACGTTACCAATAACGAGAGCTCTACAACATGACAATGTAGCACAAAAATGGCAACACAGTCAACAAAATGGATGTACTACACACTCATACTTAAATGATGAACAACAACAGAGTAGATACCAAACAACAACAACACATCTACACCAATGACTCAGAAAAGAGTTAGCATAGAGCTAGCCGTTTCAGTAATAAAATATGTGCCCCCATAAAATATGCAAGACTTGTATTGGCATTTCAGTTTGATGGAAAGTAGGTGGCATCATGCAAGCAAGCGAGTAGCTTAGCAAACTAATACGTGCAAAAATTCTTGATAACCAGAATTAACCTTCTACATTGTAATATGAGAAAAAATGAAAATAAAAAGCAAACCGCAAAACAAATAAAATTGCAAATGACTAAAGGGAAGACGTGAAAAGCAAGTCGAAGGTAGGAAAGATTTGATTTGAAGGTGTATAGATTGGCGGGAGAACAAAAAAAAAATGAAGAAAAGAAGTGAAATGAGTGAAAAATTTAATAATTCCAAAAGCGTTTACATTGCTGAGTTGAACGAAATTTTTGCAAATATATACTCACATAAATATAAGCGTAGAAGGATATGCATACTTTTGATAAGCTAAAAGTTTATGCTTTCGAGTGAATTAGAGTTACTGCTGTTATAACTTGTAAATTTGTATATTCTTATAGGATAATGGCATAGTCCCTCTTGGCGCTTTGATTAAAAACAGAAAACGACAAACCACAATCGACGTACTTTTCGTGATTTTCATGCAAATATTGAAAAATATACTCAAGAAATTGAAAATGATAAAAGTACACTGGGCGAAATGTAATAAGATCTTGATTATACCTCCATTGTATCCAGCAGATTTTTCTCTGTTCCAAGTCGAGTTTATTTGCATGACTTTTCAGAAGTGTGTATTCCATACTGCGCCTCGTCCTCTCTCCCTTTTTCTCTTACTTTTATTCGCTCCTACCCCTTCGCTAACTCTGCATCTTTCTCACTCTCCTGCCACTCTTTTCACATCTCCCTCTCCAGCTCCCACCATCGCACTACTTATCTCTGTATCTTCGTCTAATTCTATCTCTCTACCTCCTTTTCTCCCTGCCTGTGCTTCTCTCTGCCTTTTCTTTCTCTCTATCTCTCTCTCTACATATATTGGTCTCCTTCTCTAAATACCTCTTTTCTATCTTAGTCTAATTCAATCTCTTTCTCAGTCTCTTTCTCCTTCTCTCTCCTTGTCTTTTTTCTTTTAAGATCGTTATTCTATCTGCAAATGCCACTGCAACTCTTTCAAATACATTTAGAGTTTTAAGAAAATCTTTTTTTGCCTTCGACAAATTGATCGTTCTAATAAACCTAAAAATTATTATATTTCCCTTCAAGGAAGACCAGAGACAAAAGCATCAGTCAATTAATGTTTAAAAGGTGCAAAAGCAAGCATATTTAGAAACAAAAGGTTCAGGGAGTGATCAGCACTCCTCATTAAGTGCTAAAGAGAGTGATTTTTCACTCGAAGTGTTTGTATGTATGCGTGCAGGGTTTTTAAACTAACTATGACAGTGTTTGAACACGGAATAGAAAGAATTCGTAAACAAACAGGGAACATAGCAGCACACACAACTGGAACAGGGAACAGAGTTGGGGCTGTGAAGCATCTGTGGTTCAATAAAACGTAGTGACTTTCTTCGTCTACTTATATATTATCGATGATGACTGTGCTGTGCGGATACTAATCTGTGATGCTACAAAAATTATCATCATTAAGGTCTTAGCCCGATTATCTGAGAAAAATTTGATATGAGCAATTCAATGGGCTTAGTCGCCTCAAAACACAGGCATGCCTTGTTAATCCCTTAACGTGCTGGGCGTTACTCTTACGGTGTTTTCCGGCAGAGCTCAATGCCATAGGCAGAGCAGCCAGAATTCTCCAAAATAGTCCTGTCGCAGATATCAATATAAAAACAGTTATCGGAAGCCAGAGTGTATTTAAACCTTAGAAGTCAATTTGACAGAAGTTCCACAGAGGTCCAACTGGCATCTCAAGGTCTCTCTTTGTTGGGTTTCGCGGCATAGCAATATTGAAGAGAATAAAATTGCTGATGACAAGTACAGGAGGAAAACGAACTTGCTGTGGACCAACAGATGTAGTTGTAAGATCTCAAGATTCTTATGGGCATACCTGGATAGCAAAGCAATGAGGTTCATTCTTGAATTAAACAAATCTGCGCGGGCTTGTTGTTTTTGTTGTAGCTTGTGATGGCTGGAATTTCAAATCGATCGTAGTTGGTACTCACATTTTTCAATAACTCTGGGTTATATCTCAGAAATACACATGACATTCCTATAGGGTGTTGCCGAATTAGCTCACCGCAGTCATTAAATTATATCACACATTTTTTTCTGCGCTACCCAACACAGTCAAAGCCTGTCAGACTAACTGAGAGAAGAGAAAGAGCGAAGGTGTCAGACTTTTCCGCAATCATTTCCTCTACCATTTCCGTTGAATATCGACAGCAACCCACACCGAAGAAGTTTTTCTAAATTGTGAAGTGTTAAATCTAAAGTTTCAAGTCAATCGCGACAGAGTTTTAATTAAATTAAAGCAAGTTATCTGCTAAAGATGTTCAGCATTGCGATGATATTATTGTATCGCTTAATCCAATATTAATGAATTATTAGTGATTGGAAAAAGCATGTGAGTTTTTTTTTTTCTTCATATAATTGTGCCTGAAGCACCTTTAAAATCCATTGGAATCAGGAATTACCTACGTAGTTATTGAAGGTTCTTATACATATTTTCCTAAAAATCTGGCTTTACTATAAAGCGTCCTTTCCCATATTCGTAGGCGACGTGGTTCCTTCCCACGAGGGAACTCCTACAGGGAAGGGATAACCTTGCCTTTTGTATCGCCTTAAATTGTGCTATAGAAGAAGACAAGTCTTCAATAAACGTAGCGGAAGATGGAAACAAGAAGCAAGACTCGAGAGCAAATTCATCCTCACAGCGAATAGGAGTTTTCTAAGTCGATAAAAGCAGAACCCGGACCAATACGCATTAATTACGAATATAATTAAACACATACAGAGTAATTAACTTACGTTAAAATTTAACTACTATCGAAGTAGTTCTTATTATTGCTCCAAAGAAAAATTTAAAGCTTTCGATGACTTTCTTCTTCTCTTCGGTTTAAATTTGATTTAATTGAAATATGTAGTTTTTCCTCGCACTTCAATTTAGTTTTGCATCACCTCATGTGAAAACCATTGCTAAATAATGTATGGCAAAAATGAATTAACCAATAATAAATAAACAAAAAAAAAAAAATATATATATATATGAGGAGAAAGCTTGGTTTAATCGAAAAGAAAAATTTAATAAGAAATTTACATTAGAAATCTTTAATTTGTATCCCGAAACCATACCAGTTTAAACTTATTTGGCCTCAGCGCCAACAACAACTTATTATGTAAATATATTAAAAATATAACCAATAGCCAACTAAAATTATAATCAATTCAACAAAAGCCCGAAACAACCTGTTTGCGCAAATATCGTTGGAGCACCCTATATAATGTAAGTAAAACAAACAAACATACATATATACCTTAATATGTTGACTTTAAATTTGTTGTAATTGTAAATTAAATCAAGAAAAATAATACTATATGTTGTACTCATCATACAGCTAATTGTCAAGAGAATACGCATTCTTTATTGATTTAATTTCGCCTAGCCATGTTATTTTCCTATCAGTATATTAATACAAGCATATATATGTAAGCATTTTTGTATATTCCAGTTATAAATACCTGAATTGAATTATGAATGTAAAATGAAATATAGGAGAATGAGGATAAGCCTCTTTTTTGTGTTTTTTTTTTTTGTAGTAACGATCATTAGTGCATTGCATTAAATAATTATCAATAAAGAGTAGATCATCTAAAGTAAGTCTTGTGAGTTGATTATGTAGTCGTGGGTGTTGTATTGGATGGGTATGGGAGAGATCGATGTCAACTCTCAATACATTGGTAGGGCAGGGAGCGAGAGTTAATATGGAGGAAAAACAACACCAAAAAACCTCCTCTCGCAGGTATGTTCTTTTGCTTAATATCGCATGTACTATTTTCCGCGTAGCAAATCCTCCTGTTGGGTCAGTCACAGCGGACTCTTATATAGAGATTTTGTGATTCGCAGAGTTCCGAATTTGTTTGTGTCTGTCTGTTTTTTTTTGCTATGCCAGTTAAGAGAGTCTGTCCGTTTACAAAGCGTAAAAGCTGGATGTATTTTTCTTTGTTTTCTTAATGAATAATTATTTTGTTCGGGTTCATTCAGAGTAGTGCATGAAGTAAATTATATATGCTAATCTAGGGCGGTTCGATAGGAGCAAAAACCCCGACCTCCCCAGTGACTAAGCCTGGTTATACAAGCATGCACGTCCGCTCCGTCTTCCCTTAGTGTCGGTTCATGACAAGCTATAAGGGCACTCATACGACAGACATACCTGCCGCGGGTATATTCTAAGCCATCGAACCCGCAATGTGATTCGTCTACAAAAGTTGTACAAATAAGAATGAAGATAGATTGATTAACCACTTTCAATATCGATGGTTTCTAGGATCCTCAAAAGGTGGATAAGCTGCATCTTTCACCACAATTATAGTACAGTTAGGGAAATAAGTGGTTTTTTGAGGAATATTATTATTATTATTTATTATTTATTAAAATTATAAAATAACTCGTAAGCACAAGCTACCAGGCTATCGGCTTAGTCATAATCTAAAATACTTATGTTTATGTGTACGTATCTATGTTTAAATATTTAAATTAAGTGAAATATGTTAATGCCTTCTAAGAATTTTTCAATTAGATTTAAATTTGTTTCTGAAGGATTCGGGAGGATAAGTTGGAGTGGATTTTGTCCTTGAAAATTTTGAATGTGATGAACGTGCAGAGATGGGCAATCTAGTAGAATATGTTGAATAGCTAATTTGTAATTTTTACTGTAATAGCATATGCGCTGAGATGTTGACTGAAGAAGGTGTTCATGAGGTATAAGTGTATGGCCTAGTCTAAGGCGTACAAAAGATTTGTTGGCCCAAGTAGATGTGTTAGTTGGCAGTTTAATCGGAACACAGAGGGAGTTTTTGGGGAATATCTTCATGGGGACGTTTATTTTGGCTGAAACTTTTAAACATCGTTGCTCATGGTATGGAATAGGAATACTATCGAAAGTTTATACATTTTTTATCGAGCTTTAATTAATTTATCAACGGCGTGTAGTCTATTTATTAACGACGACTTGTCGGTTTTTTTGATGCAGATGCCGATAAAGCTTTAATATAAAATCGTTCTATAATATCTAATCGATAATTTGAAGGAAACTGTTTGTTCATACATCGAACTTCACAAGTACTTGTTACTCGCGCCGTGTTAAACGGTTTCATTTAGCTTGACTCTGTGTAGCGGCCGCGGTTGTGAGCGAATTTTTTAATTAAAATTTAAGTAACTTCCCGATGAGCTACAAGCTTGAAAGTTGAAATATAATTCAGAACCCGATAACAATGCAATAATAAGAAAAAAAGCTCCGATAGGTGGCTCATGGATCGAAATATTTCAAAAAATCATATTAAAACACATAAGCTATCATCCGGTGGCAAAATCCTGAGCCATATAAATAATTTTGCATGTAAATGCAACAATAACGATTTGAGCCAGATAAATCCAGATAGAAGTCTGGTTCAATTTGTGAGCCAGATAATTTGTTAATTACTTCTTTTTAGGTTGGCAACGCGGCCTTTAATATACCTACTTTTTCAAAAATAGATGTCGCTGCTCAGCCTTTCGCCATATGAGTTAAATGAAAAACAGCGGCGACATCTGCCTATCACATTTCACGTGTGCGAAAATTTCACGACATCTGCTTCTCAAGTGTCTCAATGATCCATAGCATTCCCGTGAGAATTGAGCGTGAGCCTGAGCTGTAAAACTCACTGAAAGACGGCAATAATCATACATGAATCGAAAGCGACCTATAAAAAATCGGCGCTAGGTGACGCAAGGATCGAGGTATTCAAAAAAATTGTATTTGTGGTCCGATTTTGCTCATATTTGGAACAAATATTACATACACTCCGGTAGAAGTGGCATCAAAATACTTTGGATTTCGAGGACGGACAAGCATACGTGGCGCCGCGTCGAGTAAAATTTTTGGAAGGAGTAAGTAAAGAGGATATTGATTGTAACAAATTGTCAGGAAAGAGTCCTCGTAATAATGAGTTAATAAATGAACTAAATAGAATGATAAATAATTAGCACTTAAATAAAGATTAAAAATTTTGAAAATAATATAATAAAAAAAATGTGTTTAGTTAAACGGTTTTATTGAAAACAATACTTACATTAAGTAATAATAAAACTAAAAGCTACAAAATAAATAAGAAAGTCCTAGGTAGTAGTCATCACACTCCTCATCAATCTATGGCGTTGATCAGAAAATTAAATAAAAGCGTTGGCCCCGTGAAATTTCTTAAAATGTGAGGCGTAGCATAATGTTATTAAGGTTCAGTTGGTCTTACATATGACTACCAATAGAAATTTGATCCATCGCACGTTTTTATTGTCTAATCAACGCCCTAGGTTGATGAGGACTGCCATAACTAATACCTAGGAACTACCAAATTATTTTCTAGCGTTTAGTATTATTTAACTTTATGCAAGTATTGTTTTCAATGAAACTAGAGTTGTGCTTTTTCGTTCATTTCAGAGATTCGAATCTTTCGTTCTTTTTCTGATGAACGAACAAGTTGATCTTTTTGTTCATCTGTTCTTTTTTTTTCAAGCAAATTTGATCACTGCTCCTCGCACCCGCGAAAAAAGCCAACAAGTATAGATGGGTGTGTGTATGCGGCAATGCTTTGTGTAGGTATATTTAAATGAGTTACGAATAAATAAGTTAATATATATGTATATCTATAATTAACTTAAAAAAAGTTACAAATTTCGGAAGATCCAGGAAATTGAAAGAATACAGACACAAATTGAAAATATGAACTTTTCAAGCTTAATAAATGTAATAATTAGTTTCTTACAAAACATGTTTTTCATAAATAGTCCATACATATATTGGTGTAGCAGTGCCACACACAAAGATGACCACGCATATATATCTTTAGTGTAAGTGGAATCATCGACATTCGTGCTCACTGTGAATTTCTGCGTATGTATGTATGAATTTACGTATGTATGTTCGCGAACGAGATGAGAGAAAGAATAACATTAGATAAAACGAACTAAAAGAACAAATGAACTAAAAGAACAAATAGAACCGAAATCGAAGATCTAGTTCACTTGTTCAGTTGAAAGACCCGGTCAATTGAACAAGTTCAGAACGAAACGACCCAACTCTAAATGAAACCGTTTAACTTAAAATTTTTTAAAAATTTAGGCTTTTTGACCAATGTATTTTAGATGCAAAATAAAAACTTTTTTTCATCTTTCTACCCGACGTTTCGCTAGTCTCTCTAGCTTCTTCAAGGGGATATCTGTTTATTTAGGAAAAACAACAAAACGTTAAAGCATGTGGTAAAAACCGAAATGAAAACTAACATTACATAACATTTTTATATACACATGAATACATGATAAATATCACAAATCACAAATAAACTCGTTACACCCTAATAAAACATTTATCACACTTACATATTTATATTGTTTTAAATATTAAATTATTCTAAAAAATATTATTTGTACCATTCTATAGTGGTATCATTGTCATTGAATGGTACATATAATATTTTTTTAGAATAATTTAATATTTAAAACAATATAAATATGTAAGTGTGATAAACGTTTTATTAGGGTGTTACGTGTTTATTTGTGATTTGTGATATTTATCATGTATTCATGTGTATATAAAAATGTAATGTAATATTAGTTTTCATTTCGGTTTTTATCACATGCTTTAATGTTTTGTGGTTTTTCCTAAATAAATAGATATCCCCCTTAAGAAGCTAGAGAGACTAGCGAAACGTCGGGTAGAAAGATGAAATAAAGTTTTTATTTTGCATCTAAAATACATTGGTCAAAAAGCCTAACCAAAATTTACTTCTATAAATAAATTGACCGGAAAAAGTCATTAAGCCAAAAAGCCTAACCAAAATTTACTTCTATAAATAAATTGACCGGAAAAAGTCATTATTGTTAAAATTTATTTTATTAACAAACTATTTTGATAAAATATAGCTAAACAAAAGCACTACGACCAATAATGCCCAAAGCTCGCTAATAGCACGAATCTCCATCTTTACAACCAAAACTTTATTTATAGATTTGTATTCCAAATAAGAGCGAAAGAGGGGCCTGCACATAAAAACAGCAATTAGAAATAATATCTAAGATCGTTGGCCGATAACAAATCGATAATTCGAAGGAAACTCTTTGTTAACATATCGAACTTCATGAGTACTTGGTACTCGCGCTTTGTTTTTAATTCAATCTCTAAATTTTATTTTTTATCACAGTATTTATATTTGTAGTCAAAAGTAATAAAAAAATGTTATTCATTATTACACCATGTCGTAGTAACATGCTTAAAAAAATTGTAGTGATATCACTTCGCATAGTGAGTTCATTTACATACATTCACATAAATTGATACGTACATGCTCTACTTCATTCCCAAAGTATTCAAATATGGGAGCGCTCACACGTAAAGCCTCCTAATATTTGAAGTAATAATAAACTCACAGAGGGGTTGACAAAATTGCAAACACACTCATGGTACGAAAACTAAATTGTGTTACTCAGCCAAGTTAAATTTTGCATAAATTTAGTGTCACTGAAAACAAAGCAAAAAAAAATATAAATATATAACAAAGATCTCGAATAAAATGTAAGTTGTATGAGCTAGCGGAAGCACCTCAAAGATGGGCTGGTTGTAGATGCAGCGCCAGCTGAATAGGAGCAGCGCCATTTGGGTGAAAACGCAGATAAAATTCGTAAAGGTCGAGCGGGAGCTCTCAAACAAAGACAAGCACTCACACACATGTACTCAAAAGTATGAGCGAAAAAATATCATGTGCACTCGAGGCACGAGTTTACCTCGTCCCAAATGCCGCAACGTTGACACGTTTAGCTCAAGTTGAATGCTGTTTGCTTTTAAATTTTATATCTTTTTGCACTTATTTTCTTTTCGCATTGTACTTTAACCCTATCATATCAATGTGTGCCCGCTAAGTAGCGCCATATGCATTTAAGTATTTGCACAGTGGTATGATGCTCAAATATGTACATATGTGTGTATTAGCATGTATTCATGATTTTGTGTATGATATATATATATATATGTGCTACAGTTATTTTAATAATTTTTTCACTATTATGTTTTCTTGCAAACTTACCCGCAACTTGAAGGGTCGCATTTCGACTTCTCGCTACACCCAACTCATTTTTCGCCTCACACCAATATACGCCGGCATCCGTTTCGCGACGTGAATTCACAACCTGTAGATAATATGAAAAGGAGTTAAAAAATGTATATTTCGTATCATTTTAAAAAGCTAATTATGGAGACAAGGAGAAGTGAAGATGACTTTTTTAGTAGAGATTAACTTATAATATTGAATTGAGATCAACTTATAATGTAATATGATAAATTATTGCAAGGAAATTTACATTTTGCATTTGTGCGATATGTTGTTGGTATATTCACGTATTTTAAGCTCACATAGACTAGATATGTCCATAGAGTTAACGTATTTCCTATATCTGCTGTTACTGACGGGGCATAACTTATGAGGACGGTATACCTGAAGGCAGCGTCCAGCTAGTATGCCGGTTTGTGAAACTAACGTCGTAGGATTGCACGTTATCTTAGAAATTGTGTAGCACTGCGTTCGTGTCCATGCCTTTCCTGCTTTATGAATGATATGCAATTCCTGTCTCTTCTTCGTTTTTTCCAAACGGATTGGGATGTCCACCGTCGACTCATTGAGTGCTGTATCATCCTTCACCAACTCATTGGCGTTTTCATTACCTTCTATTCCTTTATTACGGAGAATAGAGTGCAGATATATGGTGCGGCCTAAGTAAAACCTCTGTAATGCTTCTCCAGGACACTTTTCGATGAATTACTTTGCGAGATTATGTCCTTGATCGACGTGACTATTAAAAAATAATAAATAAATGGTGCTACAGATATTGTGCAACGTAGAAGGACGTTCACATCGGTGGTGTTACGCTATCGACTATTTGTTACACCAAATATATTCGAGATAAAACGTTCAACAATACTCGCACCTTCAAGGCGCATGCTACCGAGGTCACCTCAGGTCACTTGCCGGCAGCACTTGGGGAAAATGTAACGAAACGTTGTTAATTACGTATAAAGCAAATAGTCGGCCACTCATGTGCTACGCGTCACCACCTGGCCTTAAAAACACATACTGTTGGCAGGCTGTAAGCCAGCCAAAATGCTCCCCTTAGAACTTCTACGGGAGGTCTCCTTATGATCTCTGAACGCCAACTACATAGTGAGGGAAAATTAAAAAATTTTATAGAGCATAACGAAATGCTGGATAGTTGTCACAAATAACTGCTTGATCCAGCCCAGCCTACAAGATTGTTTGGGGAACATCTCCATAAGCACTGAGATCAGGCACCTACTTTCACAGTAGTTTGATCCTAGCAAGCATATGAGAGCCCTAGGTAAAATTCACAGAATCGGTAAACGCCTTTACTAGGAAGCGCCCGATGGACACCATTATCAATATCGAGTATCATTTTACTACAAATCACATACTACCAAGATAGACACGAATCGCTCTGGCACAACTTCGTTCTAGATAATGTAACATTTAAACTTTTACTTGTCCATAGTCAAACCTGACATATGTAATATATGTTCTGCATGAGATGCGTATCCACCTCACACCAACCATCTTTTCAATTGTAGTGTGGAACCCATGCCTCTAACTCTAGCTTCTCTAGGGTTCATCTCTGTTCAAATTGCTAGTTTCCTTGTACTCCTTTTAAAAAACTATGAAGACTATTTGTGAGTGGTCGAGTGGTCGCACTCATTGAATGGGGCGAAGCACTGTTAACACAACAACAACTTCCACCAGCCTAATTTTAAATGGTTTGCTTTTTACTTTTTTCTAAGAAGTTCATACATTGGAAACGCTGCTTGTGGCTGCAAAGGTTTATAAAAAATATACATATTTAAATTGACATTTATATATTGAAATTTATATAGACGCTTTCACTTGCTTATAATTTAACTTTCCCAAAAGTTCATGACCACCCTTCAATTACCGCCACCCTTCAAACATTTCAACCATGTTACCACTTGAGTAAGTTCATGCAATCAGCGAATTCAAGTGAATCGGCGAGGTGTGTCTGTGTTGATAGCGCATTTAATATTACAAGTGACGTGAATTTTTAAGAAAGTTACACAAAATTACACTCGCCCGTGCATACATAAGAAAGTTTTTTATTTTGCATTTTGATGAATTGTATTATCGAAAGGATTTCCGATTGACGTTAGCAATTTTGAAACTGTTGCTTTTTACGCATAAAAATATTTACTCATTTCCAAGGGTTGTTGTAAATTCAAAGTAGGTAAGCAATTGTGGTAATAAATCACAGCCAGGTTATGATGAGATGCAATTTAGCAAACTGACGCGCCATAAGAATTGATGAAGCATGTCGAAGTTTAATAGTTCGGGTGGAGGTGAATCTAGGGCAGTGGGTGTTGGCAGAAATAGCTTTGTACAAAGTGAGGCAGCGGTTGTGATTTGATAAGATTTATTGCGCATTCATGTGTCTTAAACATATATCATGCAAATGGTGCCTTACAGCTATTGAGGGAGTTGATGGGTGTTGATTTAGAATAAATGAGGCAATTTTAAAAATTGATTTCGTTATGAAGGAGAAAAATGTGACTATCAGCAGTTCTGATTAGGTTGCCATAGCATAGTGCAACAAGTTTTACTATCTTTAAGAAGAAAATAAAAAAAAAAATTAAAAAAATTACATAAAGAAGAATGAAAAACATCACAAGTATAAAAAAATAGCAAAATTTCATTAAATAATGTTAGTTAATCTTTTAGATTAAAAACTGCATAGTAGTATAATATTTTTTATATAAATTGTAGCAATTTGAGGTTTATCGAAATATCTTAAAATTTCTACGCCTTTGCTGCTGAATTGAGTATGAAATATTTTAGAAAGCTCTAACGAAATTATAGCTTCACCAATTAATTGATGATTCAAAATATAAATACGACACAGCTTACATTAGCGAGTTAATCGGTTAACTCCAATTTCTATTTAATCAGAAAAAAAGTAACTTCCACTAATGAGCTTTTTTTTCAACCAAAGAGCAAGTTTATTGAGCAATCATCTTTTTAATAAATTACATTTTGAATTTCGTGAATAACATCCATATTGCACGTTCACATTATTTTCAAAATAATTTTTAAACCCTAACTTGGATTGGATACGCATTGTACGTTATAACTTAAGCAAATAATTTTTTTATTTTTTTTATTTTTCTATAATTGAAAAATTAGTTTTTCTGTCTCTGCTGTGTAGAAAAATGCTTACGCAGCGGGCTAAAAACGTACTGAATGCACGATTAGGAACCTTCGAAATTTATCTATCTACGCAGCTATGGCAGGTGTTTGAAGAATTTCTATCCATTAAAAAAATATTATTCTAGAAAAATTAAAAAAAAAAAAAATTATCACAAACATATTCTTGTGGGTATTCAGGTCGAATTATTAGAACCAATAGGAGAAGAAACAAAAAAAATATTATTTTACTAATCGAGATGGAGAGATAGATAAAGGCTTCATTTTAACAAGTTATCAGCATCGAAAAATATTTTGATTGTACATTTTTGAAAATATGCGAAATCG
Organism: Eurosta solidaginis; assembly: GCF_040869045.1. Lineage (NCBI taxonomy): Eukaryota > Metazoa > Arthropoda > Insecta > Diptera > Tephritidae > Eurosta > Eurosta solidaginis. The sequence continues at coordinate 273,161,802 of NC_090320.1, forward strand.
AAGGAAAACCACGCAGACTTTTCCGATATGGAAAAATCCAAAAAGCCACAAGGCACTACTTAACCCTCCGATAGATTGCATCGTCTGGCGAGACGAGAAGGCTTTATTTTCGTGAATAACTTTACTGCTACCCACCCGATCATGAAACGTCTTAGTGACTTTTTAAGTTTAGAGGTGGTCTTTATAATAATTCGGAAATCGATATTTTTTTCCTTTTTATATTATCTTTTTTTATACCAAATTTGATTATGTCACATTTTAGCGCTGTTGTCTGGCTATACCAACATATTTTTAAGCCTATAAGACGTCATAGTTCGTATTAGTTTCAAAATTTATCAATAAAAATTCGAACTTTTTTCTGGGTAATCACAGTGTGCGACGATGTTTTTTTTTTTCAAAATTTAAACACAAATTCAAATATTTTGGGATAAAGTTCAAGTGTCAAATTTCGTCTGGCAGACGACAACACTAAGATGTATATAATTTATTCACCGCTAATCGGAGGGTTAATATATGAAACTTTTGTTTGGGTTACTTTATTCTTTATTACGCCGTGACAGCACTCAATTTTAAATAAATTAAATAAACTAAATTGAAAAAAAATTTATTGAGAAGTTTTGCGAGCCGTTTATCGAAATCTGTTAAAGATATCATGTTGAGACTTTTTCAGCCAGGTTTTTCTCGCATACAGCAGCGAACAGAAAAGTAGCTGTTGACAATTTTATCAAAATTTTATCTGTTCGCATTTGATATTATAAAAAGAAAGATTTTCGAAACAATTATAATATTTGTAAAAATTCGGAAAATTTTACTAAGAGTTCATGAGTATTAGATATGCCGTTTTATAGCCCAATCAATTTTAGTTTGCCAAGTACAAAATACATATTCAATACGTCTTTAAAAATTCAAAAGGGTTGTAAAAAAGTTTTTTCCGAAGTGTGTTTTAGATTTCATTCCATATGAAGCAGAGTTGTATAACCTTAAAAAAAATAATTTATCTTTTTCTCGTTGTTCAAATAAAGTTTGCCCAATTCTGAATAAAAAAAATTTATTTAACTTATAACTTATAACGTACTTTGAAGAACGTAAACCCTTTGTCCATTAATTAAGATGTATAAAATAAGACTCTCGGGGAATAAGTAGTTTCATCAAGTTGTGTTTCTTTCAAAGTTCACTATAATATATTCTCCGTATGAAAATAAGCTAATTACGAGCTAACTGTGTATAAGTTGGTTACCAATGTTGTAACACGCAGGGGTGGTTATTACTACATTTATTATCAATTAGCTACTACTCTACTCCTTAGGCGGAAAAATAAGTTAAGCTCTTACCAACAGATATACCTTGCTGTAGGTTAGGTTAGGTTAGGTTAGGTTGAAATGGCCGGTCCATGAAGACCTCACATCGACGGATTGAGTCCGTAGTGTTACCAGAAGTTTGTTTTAACGACCAAACTGAAAACCCCTATCAAAAACCAGGACCTATGTTATAAAATAACTCCTTCCTCTTTGCAAATACTAGAAGCTTCCTAGGACTTGCTGCTTCTTGATCTGACAGCTGTATCACTCCTAATAGCTGGAGTCTTAGCCTGGTAAATGCAGGGCACGAGCACAGAACGTGCTTGATGGTTTCCTCCTGCAACCCGCACTTCCTATATCCGCTATTACTGACCAAGCCTAATTTAAGGGCATGTGGCGCCAGAAGGCAGTGTCCAGTCAGAATACCCGTCATGAGTCTATAGTCCTCTCTTTTTAATGATAGAAGCAACTTTGTTAGTCTAAGGTTGAAAGGCCTACACATAATCTTCGACACTTTACAGCCCCGCGCTTGAACCCACGCATTTCCCGCTTGGTCGATCATATGCACCTCTCGCCATCGCTTAGTCTCTCCCAGTCTAATTGGAACGTCTACGGAGCAAGCTTCAAAGGATGCACTCTCTTTAGCTAGTTCGTCCGCTACTTCATTCCCATCTCTTTCCATATGTCCTGGGACCCAATATAGGTGTATGCTTCTCCCTGTCCCGATTCTCGCCAGAGCCTGCTTACATTCAATACGCATTTAGACGCTGTGCTATGCGAGATTATTGCCTTAATTGCTGCTTGTCTGCCAATATAAAAGTTAAAACGGTTGCAGCTTAAGCTATTCTCTTCCAGGATTTCCACTGCTTTGGTTACGGCTAATATTTCCGCTTGAAAAACGCTACAGTAATCCGGTAGCCTGTAGGATCTGCTTATTTCCGGATCAGCACAGTATACCGCAGACCCTACTCGTTCCACTACTTTGGAACCATCTGTGTACACATGTATCGCCTCGTCCGCCATTTGCGCACCCTTGCGTCAACCGTCCACTTCTATTGTGGCCTCAAGATCTCCCTCGAAGCACAATTCATCAGGTAGTCTGTTGGTCTTGTGATTGATGACGCTATACTACTATGGCCATATGGTCTGCGCTCAAGCTGCCCCAAGGCAGCGCTTCTGGTTGAAGTTGTTAATGCTATGTTCTTTGCTACCATGTCTAAAGGTGGAATGTGCAGAATCGCATACAGTGCAACCGTCGGGGTTGTTTTCAGGGCTCCCGTATGCTAAGCATCGATAGTCTGCATACCCTCTCTAACTTTTGAGGTATGTTGTTCTTTGTGTGGCTTTCCACCAAACAAGAACTCCACAGTATAGAATAGGGCTTACAATCGCTGTAAAAACCCAATGAGAAAAAGAGAGGGAGATAAGCCCCACGTACACCCGAGCATTCTTTTACATGTACAGAGTGCCGTTGAGACCTTCTTCTCCCTCTCCTCCACGTTGAGCTTCCATGACAGCTTACTGTCTAGGAAGATTCCTAGATATTTTGTGAAGGTTTCTCCTGTCAGTTCACCCCTCCCAACATAGGCCTGGTCCAATTTGGAACCTTGTACCTCTTTGTATACAATACCATATCCGTCTTTTCTGCATTGAATTTCAACCCGACATTAGATGCCCAGGTATGAATATCTCGAAGCGCCCGATCCATCAAAGAACTAATCGTTGGAAGGCACTTTCCACTTATTTGTCCGAAAGGACTTCTACGATCAACCAGCGCCACAGTCAGTGACTGCTTTGCCACATCACTCATCTTCTCGGGAAAAGCCGGAGTCTTAGTGTTGTCTCCCTTTGCCACCTCCGGGAAGGCCGGAGTCTTAGCGTTAACTCCCTTTAGCACCTCCGAGAAAGCCGCAGTCTTAGCGTTATCTCTCTTTGGCTTATCTCCTACTTCCATAGTTGGAACTTCCCTTTGACTCGTAGCTTTCGAGGTAGTTGTTACCTCGCTATTGGGGCCCATCTGTCTTACAGCTTTGGGCCTACCTGTCTTGTCTATGCGATTTCCCTGCCTCGCGGCTCTAGGACTGGGTCCGTTCTGCCTCTTGAAAACAGAATTGTCACCTTCCGCCGAACGTTGCTTCTTCATTCTGCCATTCTACGCTTCTTCCTCCACTACCGCATGCAGACCGAGGTTTTCTTGTAGCAAATCTTTTGAATTGCTTTCGACCTATTTCTTCCGCCTCATGGGCCCATTCCAAGCGCTCGATCTCCACTTCTGTTTGGTCGACCACTGCTCCCAAGCATTGTGTAATTCTTAGTGCTGCACGGTACTGCGAGAGAGCTCTTTTACTTCCTCTGCTCCGTACCCATATCCACTCTTCTACTCCGTTTTCATTTGTGTGCTTCTCCAACACGGAGTTCATTATCAGCACTACTCTCGCTCTCCGAGTCCGACGCATTGCTTAATGTGTATTTGTCGTCCTTGGCTTGCGACTCAGTCCTCCTCTTATTATCGTCCTTTTTAAAATCAGGTAATGAGTCGTTCATCTTTGTCGTACGACCACCTGCAAGGCGGGCTAAGCGATCCAGTATTATATACGGGAGAAGAACCGTCCTCCACAGCAGCGCCCCTTACTGTGATAAGGCCATCAATACTTCCCGAGGTGGCCCGGTATCGGGAAGGCTCCGTTCGAATACATCCGAATTTATCCCCTGACTGCAAGTCGTCCAATAGGCACGGTCCGCATAACATCCTGGATTATGGGGTTGGCAGTTCTTGGTCAACGACATCACGCCGCCCTCCTACGAGGCGAAACGGCGTAGATGTCAGTCCTAAACAGCTCCGCCACATAGTCGTGCGCTATGGAGTTCGGATAAGCCCTCACACCAACGAAAAGATGCCTACCCTAGTGAGGGAGACCTTGCTGTAAATATAAAAAAATATATATAAAAACTTCCTCTACCTGCCAAATAAAGGCCAACTTTTTTCCGGCTGCATAAAAAAATATCTCTGCATTGGAGGTATTAAATTGATTTGCATATTTTTCGCACTTTTTTGAGAAACTTTCACATTTCACAAAATTATACGAAATAAGATATGAAATGACCAGCCCCCTATTAGGTTTTACGATCAGTTATCGAAACTTATTTTTTAAATCACAATACTTAGTTATAAAATAGTGGATCGGAGTAATGACAAATCTGAACTATACACGATTGATTTTTAATTTACAATAGTTTTCATAAATAGCTTCACAGTTGCATAGTTATCGTTCGAGTGTAAAGGGTTTTCAGTCACTGATCGTAAAACGTAGTACAGTTCCAGTTTTTTCATAGCAGAATATTTTGTTTTCTCAACCTATTTTCCGGTTTTTTGTAACTCGTCCGTAAGTCTTAAACTATTTTATTCTAACAGAGTCATTCATATTATGAAACAAAAGGGCATTATCTTTTTTTTTATTTTTTTTTTATTTTTTTTTTTTTTGCAGGAGGGCTGACAAGTGCCTAATGCACCATAATTGCTGCCGTCGTAACAACCGTGTGTTCGTAGATGAAAAAGCCCTTTTTGGAACCGTCGTTAACCCCGGTACCACTTTCGCATTACTTCAGGGAGGCGTTCCATATTTCTCCTTTTTTAAGAGCGTACTTCTATCCCTGCGTTCGTGTTCTCCCTATTTGCTCTGAGTGTCGATTTAATCGCCACTGCTTCACCTGCGCATTTCTCTGCGCTCCCCCTCAACATCCTTCAGGCGCGTTATGACTATAAATGCCATTTTGATCACTGCAGTCCAGCATTCCTTTCTGTTGCACATTTGTGATTTTAAATTTCTCGTAGTAGGTTTCTCCCCAAGAACTCTATGCAAGGTGAGTCTTTCCTCGTGAAAACGAGGGCAGTGGAACAAGACGTGTTCTGCGTTTTCTAACTCCGTGGTACACCTTGGGCAAAGAGGATCGTCGTCTATCCTGCGCTTCCATAAATATTCTTTGAAACCGCCATGTCCACTCAGTATCTGCGTGAGATGGTAGTCCAGTTCACCGAGCTTCCGCTCATTCCATTGAGCTACATCCCAAAATAAATTGAAGATCCAACGACCTTTACTCAAGGCCTCCCACCGTACTTGCCACTTAGCTATTGTTTGTGTCCTTGCTCTTTTCTTGGCGTCTTCATTATTAGTGTTATACAGATCGGCCATTTCCTTTGAGTAAGTCCAATGAGATTTTCAGGGTTAGGACCAGGATTGCGTCGTCGGACACCATCCGATAAGAACTTGTTATTCTTATAGCTGCAAGCCGGCAATCTGCTAATACATATATCTTTTTGATGGACCCGTTTAGATCCGTACCACAATGGTGCTACGTATAGTGTTATGGAGGTGGTTACTGTGGACAATAGCTGATGGATAGCTCCGCTCGGACCACCAATGTTAGGCATTATTCGCATAAGTACTCCATTAACTTTGGTAATTTTCTCTCCCACTGCTCTGAAGTGCCTTTTACCTTGAATAGCCTTCCAATTCATATCATCTCTTACAACCGTCGGTAAGCATTTTCAGTATAATAAAAAAGTAAGTGCCGATTACTGGTATCTGAAAATGTATTTTATAAGATTTTCGAATAAATGTGGAACTCCCTGATGAAATAAAATCAAATACATAAGCAAATAAAATATTAATGTTTTTAGATCATCGAGCTAGAGCATAAGAATGTAAGCTCAATAAAATAATATTGTAATCAGATATAAATTGAATTAAGGATACAATTCCAAAAATATATTTGTACAAATATGCCTGCTCATATATGTATATGTAAATATGTACGTGAACAACGAGTATGAGGCCACACAAAAGCAAAGGAATGAACACAAATATAACGAAAGAGTTCTGAAACAAGCTGCTCATTTTTAAATGCAAATAGAAAAAGTAAGGAAGGCTAAGTTCGGATGTAACAGTTGAGAGCTATGGAGACAAAATAAGGGAAAACCACCATGTAGGAAAATGAACCTAGGGTAAACCTGGAATATGTTTGTATGACATGTATTTAAGAGTATTTTAAGAGGGAGTGGGCCTTAGTTCTATTGGTGGCCACCTTTTCGAGATATCGCCATAAAGGTGGACCAGGGGTGACTCTAGAATTTGTTTGTACGATATGGGTATCAAATGAAAGGTGTTAAGGAGTATTTTAAAAGGGAGTGGGCCTTAGTTCTATTGGTGTACACCTTTTCGAGATATCGTCATAAAGGTGGACCAGGGGTGACTCTAGAATTTGTTTTACGATATGGGTATCAAATGAAAGGTGTTAATGAGTATTTTCAAAGTGAGTGGGCCTTAGTTCTATTGGTGGACGCCTTTTCGAGATATCGCCATAAAGGTGGACCAGGGGTGAATCTAGAATTGGTTTGTGCGATATGGGTATCAAATGAAAGGTGTTAAGGAGTATTTTAAAAGGGAGTGGGCCTTAGTTCTATTGGTGGACACCTGTTCGAGGTATTGCCATAAAGGTGGACCAGGGGTGACTCTAGAATTTGTTTCTACGATATGGGTATAAAATGAAAGGTGTTAATGAGTATTTTAAAAGTGAGTGGGCCTTAGTTCTATTAGTGGACGCCTTTTCGAGATATCGCCATAAAGGTGGACCAGGGGTGACTCTAGAATTTGCTTCTACGATATGGGTATCAAATGAAAGGTGTTAATGAGTATTTTAAAAGTGATTGGGCCTTAGTTCTATTGGTGGACGCCTTTTCGAGGTATTGCCATAAAGGTGGACCAGGGGCGACTCTAGAATTTGTTTCTACGATATGGGTATCAAATGAAAGGTGGTAATGAGTATTTTAAAAGTGATTGGGCCTTAGTTCTATTGGTGGACGCCTTTTCGAGATATCGCCATAAAGGTGGACCAGGGGTGACTCTAGAATTGGTTTGTGCGATATGGGTATCAAATGAAAGGTGTTAAGGAGTATTTTAAAATGGAGTGGGCCTTAGTTCTATTGGTGGACACCTTTTCGAGGTATTGCCATAAAGGTGGACCAGGGGTGACTCTAGAATTTGTTTCTACGATATGGGTATCAAATGAAAGGTGTTAATGAGTATTTTAAAAGTGAGTGGGCCTTAGTTCTATTGGTGGACGTCTTTCGAGATATCGCCAAAAAGGTGTACCAGGGGTGACTCTAGAATTGGTTTGTACGATATGGGTATCAAATGAAAGTGTTAAGGATGATTTTAAAAGGGAGTGGGCCTTAATTCTATTGGTGGACGCCTTTTCGAGGTATTGCCATAAAGGTGGACCAGGGGCGACTCTAGAATTTGTTTCTACGACATGGGTATCAAATGAAAGGTGCTAATGAGTATTTTAAAAGGGAGTGGGCATTAGTTCTATAGGTGGACGCCTTTTCAAGATATCGTTATAAAGGTGGACCAGAGTTGACTCTAGAATGCGTTTGTACAATATGGGTATGAAACAAAAGGTGGTAATGAGTATTTTAAAACGGAGTTGGCATTAGTTCTTTAGGTGGACACGTTTTTGAGATATCGCCATAAAGGTTGACCAAGGGTGACTCTATAATATGTTTGTACGATATCGATATCAAATTAAAGTATTAATGAGGGTTTTTTGGTATAGATTTACGGCATTTTTTTCATTTTTCGTAATTTTCGATATCGAAAAAGTGGTCGTGGTTAGAGTCGGATTTCGGCCATTTTTTATACCAATACAAGGTGAGTTAAAATAAGTAGGAGGACTGAGGTTAGTAAAGATATATCGATTTTTGCTCAGTTTATCGCGTTAACGGCCGAGCGGAAGAACAGACGGTCAACTGTGTACAAAAACTGGGCGTGGCTTCAACCGATTTCGCCCTTTTTCATAAAAAATTGTTACAGTCCTAGAATGTAAGCCCCTACCAAATTTCACAATGATTGGTACTTTTTTGTTAGATTTATGGCATTAAAAGTATCCTAGACAAATGAAATGAAAAAGGCGGAGCTACGCCCATTTTGAAATTTTCTTTTATATTTGTATTTTTTTGCACCATATCATTACTGGAGTTGAATGTTGACATAATTTACTTATATACTGTAAAGATATTAAATTTTTTGTTAAAATTTGACTTAAAAAAAATTTGTATTTAAAAGTGGGCGTGGCCGTTCTCCGATTTTGCTAATTTTTATTAAGCGTGCATATAGTAATAGGAGTAACGTTCCTGCCAAATTTCATCATGATATTTTCAACGAATGCCAAATTACAGCTTGCAAAACTTTTAAATTACCTTCTTTTAAAATTGCGCGGTGCCACGCCCGTTGTCCAAAATTTTACTAATTTTCTATTTTGCGTCATAAGTTCAACTCACATACCAAGTTTCATCGCTTTAACTGTCTTTGGTTATGAATTATACCGAAAAAGTGGGCGTGGTTATTGTCCGGTTTCCTTCATTTTATATAGCGATCTGAGATAAGTACCCAGGAACCTACATACCAAATTTCATCAATATACCTCCAAATTTACTCAAGTTATCGTGTTAGCGGACGGACGGACGGACGGACATGGCTCAATAAAATTTTTTTCGATACTGATGATTTGATACATGGAAGTCTATATCTATCTCGATTCCTTTATACCTGTACAGCCAACCGTTATCCAATCAAAGTTAATATACTTTGTGAGCTCTGCTCAACTGAGTATAAAAAGCTTTATTTAAATGTGTAAACAAACTGGGAAACAAAGTAATGCTCAAAGATTCACATCACTCAGATACATAGAAAATATGTATGTGCTAAGTCTTATTTGACTGCTTTTGTCTAGTTTGCAACTTCATTTCACTGGTTTAGTAAACAAAACACGCCACCAGACTTAAGTAAAAGAATTCATTTTCAACAACTTAACGTCGAACATCGTAACGTTTTGGCATTTGACATGTGCGTTTCGTATGAATGTAAGACATATGCTACGTTTATTTCATTTCAAGCAAAAATTAAAATACGCATATACTTACATGCATATAACAATTTTCTTGGAAAACAGCCTAACTGCGACGGAAATATAAACTAAATTGAGCGTACAAGCTATAATGTTTCTAGGAGCAAACTTAATTAAAGCATGCGTATAATTTCGCTTCTCATGTGCTTCCGATAATATTTCATTTCATCCGAAAGAGGTTGTGGTTACCTTGTAAAACTTTTCTTGTCAGATTCAAACGCACACAGTTAGAGTAAAAGCTTATGTTTGACTTATGTTTGTTGTGGTTTGAAAACATTTGTAACCTTCTTTTTACTTTTTCAAGAAGATTTCAAGATTAAGTTGTGCACGTAGCCTTGCTTTTTGAAAGCAATGTGAAAAAAGGTATAGGAAAAAATATAAGATTATCAACAATCAACTTGAAGAAATCGTAAAGATGCGCATAATAACAAAACGCACTCGAGTTTTAAAAGTAATAGCTGAGCAAAATAATTTAGTAAGCTTTTTAATGGAAGCCTTTAAAAAATTAATGAGCAAAATTCGGATTTGTATGCAATAGCATATTTTGTCGTAAAGACTCCAGATTAAGTTACTAAATATCTACGTTAAGAAGAGGGGTTTAGAATATAACTGTAATTAATTTGCTATATGGGGATACAAAATCTGTAAGGCTAAGTGTAGTCACTTTTCCGTAGATGTAGGTGGTAGATTTCAGAGGAGAAAAATTAGTTAAAGAGAATAGGGTTAAGGAGAATAGCTCGGCAAATTTTTAGGAACAAATCAAAAAGACGTAAATCGAAACAGAAGCCCGCCCTAAATCTCTGAGGAGTTATATCACGCCGTGTATTTGTTTATGATTATCATCGGAGTTGCAAAGAAAAGGCAAGGCTAGGAAAGAAAAGGAGCTGAAAGGAAGGCAAAATAAAATGGTAAGGAGAGGAAAGGAAGGAAAAAATTTTAAATCAAAAACCGAAGCCAGAACCGAAATCGGACGGTATATTATCAATTTGTTATCGAAGTGTAAACGGTATGTTAACGATGGTTTTGTTATCGACTGGGTATGAGCTCGTCATTCATTTCTTATCGGCACGTTATCGTTGTGTTATCTGCGATATATATTCAGGTTTTTGATTTTTTTTCACAGCATTATAAACTTGCTATAGACAACAAGGGTTATCGACTTTTTATATATGAGTTATCGTTTTGTTATGAAAATTTTATCGATTTATGATCGAAAAGTTGTTAATTATTTATCAAAAATGTATCTATATATTACCAAAAGTTTTTCGATTTGTTATCGAAAATTTATCGATCTGATGTGGAATTGTTATTCATTTCCTGTCGGACAATTGTCGATTTGTTTTCGTTTTTATAAAAGTTATTGATGTGCTATTAAAAATGTATCAGTTTTTAATGAAAAGTTATCGATTTTCCACTCCCGGGAGAAAAAGCTTTGAAGAGATTTACAAGGTATAATCGAAACAGCTGTCGCCTTGTCCGTCCTGATGTCACGTTGTTTAAATTTTTCCCAAATTATTAAATAAGTTATCGATTTTCTTTGGAAAAATTGTTGATTTACTATCGAAAAACTATCGATTTTTTACAAACTTATCAGTATGAAAGCGAAAATGTACCGATTTGCTATGAGGGTGTAAAAAATTTAGTCTTGGCGTGTTTTCGTTTTGTTATTCAGTCGTAAATATGTTTAAAAATAGATGCAGATAAAACTTCAATATGAAATCGATGACGCTCCAATAACTCGCCGATATCAGGCCGATAAGAAATCAATAAATTCCATGACAAACATATCGATAATTTCGCTTTCGATAATAAGTAGATGATAACACAATATCTTGTCGATAAAGATTATAAGTCGACTAACTAAATAAATAAATGTAAGGTGCAATAACCTCCGAGAAGATTTTAGGTCAAGCTTCTCTTCCAATTAATGTCGTGCTCTCTTAAATTTTTTTCCTGCAAATTGACTGGACAGGACCTACATATTTTATGCCGACTCCGAAGACTTGTTTTAAAAATTTTGATGTTTCTTTGCGCGGGGCGAGCACCAAGCATCTTCGGTGCGGTAGGCGGAGCACGCTACCACCACACTACGACGGCTGTCAAAATCGACTTAACACTTCTCACAAAGGCCGAGATTATTTACTAATGGTAAAGTAAATCTGCTGTGATTTAATTATCCCCTGGTATCCCAGAGAAGTGTGTAAACTCAAGTAAAATGTTACCCAATTGCCGGTAGCTATAGTCTAATTATAACATTAAACTTCCTATAAAACTTACTGGTGAGTTTTTATAATTTATTTATTATTGTTAAAATTTAATATTTATCTTAAAAAGGCATGTCATAAGCGTATAGTATGTGAGCACTTTAAGCAAGAAGAGATGTATATACTCATGTGGGTATTCCAAAAACAAGCCCTTCTTGATTAAATATTCACCTTATTCAGCGACATACATCGGCTACTGGTAAAAATTTAATCAGCCACCTAATTTTAAATTCATTTAATTTTATACGCACAAGTAAATAATGAGTAATTTTAATTAAAAAGGTATTCTCGTAAAACTAAGTTTATTAAATAACACTTGAAAACCGGTGTTTATACACTGCGCGTCTATAAAAGACACAAACACAGGTACTTGGTTAAGTACTCGCAGTCGTATCAATGAGTTGGTAGAAAAGCAGGCAATTTAGTAAGCTAACTAAATAAAGCATTTACGCACAAACCAACTGCATACATTCTGAGTTTTTCATTGTCAGCAAATAAATAAAAGGGGTTACAATAACGAAAGCTCCTTCCCCAGCAAGACTCTGTGAAAGAATTTTCAAGACCGAGTAAATGTATTAAAAAAATGTAAGGCACGATAACCTCTTCATGTCGTGCTACTTTTATATTTTTCTTCGAAATTAGCTGGACCAGACCTACATATTTTATGCCGACTCCGAACGACATTTCCAAGGCATATGAGTTTCCACTGAGAATCTTTTCATGGGAAAACCGAGAAATGGCAAGACAGAGTACTTAATTTAAATTTTATTTAAGATAACAAAAGTTTTTGCAACTGTAATTAATTGGAGCTTTCCGGCCGATAAAATATAGAAAAAACACAAGGTTTCTCTTTTCCTCCTACGCGTTTCGTTGAAATATTTTCATCTTCATCAGGGAGAATTCAATTTATAACATTAAAACTTTAACATCCAAACATAAATAAACAAAACTTAATACTTTATTTACTGTCTTCATTCATGTTTCCTGCTTCGTCCATGAAGATGAAAAAATTTAATCGAAACGCGTAGGAGGTTTATACACTTATGTGGTCTTTAAGGCAGCAGTCAACAATAAAAAAACTTCCGGATAAAAGTATACACAAACACAAAGTGCGAGCTCATCAAATAAATAAATAAATGTAAGGCGCGATAACCTACGAAGAGATTTTAGGCCGAGCTTCTCTTCCAATTTGCGTCGTGCTCCTTTAATTTTTCCTACAAATTGGCGGGAGGTGGCCTACTTGTTTTATGCCGACTCCGAACGGCATCGAGTTTTCACTGAGAGCTAATGAGTTTTCACTGAGAGCTTTTCATGGCTTACAAAATGTTTCTTCTAATTGAAAAACCTTTTCTAAAATTTTAATGTTGCTTTGCCAGGGGCGTGAACCCAGGATCCTCGGTGTGGTAGACGGAGCACGCTACGCTCACACCAGGGTGGCCGCCACCATATCAAAACTACAGCTTTTTGTAGAAATGTTTTCAGTTTACTTTTTGCTATCTAAAATATTCCCGCTCTCGGTATGCTGACCATAGGGGGCGAATGAAATCTACAGACTCTTAAGTTTGAGCGTTCAAAACAATCGTTCACAAGGTAAACAGACCAATACATTTATATATTAGTACGCTACAGGCACACTTTCCAACTCCGTATACACCATTTTGTAGGAAATAAAGTTCTTCAGTGCAAAGGGAGTAATTTAGGTATTTAAGGGGCGTTTGATATATATATCAACTTATAAAAACGCAAACAACTGTCAGGGTAGTAATACCAGTGCAATGGTACTTGGCAGGTATATACCCAATATCGATGTTATATTATTGGAAAAAAGTTGTAAGAATTGGGAAGGAGGTATTGGTTTACATGACTGAAACTTGACATAGCCACCAACATTGTTAAAGACAAAAAAATTTAAGGTTTTTGTAGAAAGGGGCGTGGAACCTCCCATAAAAACTCAAATTTCTGTATTATACATATTTGTAACTATTGCAGCTTCATTACTCTTTTTCTTTTTTTCTAAGCAAAAACTCCGAGTATATTTCTGTCGTGAAAAGCTTCTTAGAGAAAACTCATCTGCTTTACTGATGCCGTTCGGAGGTCCCGTTCTGCCAATTTGTAGAAAAAATTAAAAGGAGCATGACATGAAGCTCGACCGTAATCTCTTCGGAGATATATCGTGCCTAGCATTTATTTTATTTATTTTTCTTTCTCAAAATATTAACATGTACGAGTTATTTCAGTGAATAAAAGCAATTTACTGTAAAGTTGAGCAACTCGACTGGAAATTTTAAAAACTTTTTTATACAAATTTCTCTTGTTATAAGAAACCTCTTCCCTCCTTCCTTTTTAAATTACTTGCTCTGATATGTGGAAGGGCTTTTCTGGCGAAATAACATATCATCGGCTTAAAGTGCAAATTAAGAACTACTTTTTTTTAATCTACTTTTAGATGCAGTTTGATAGGGCAGGAGCTGATGCATCAACTTGGCATAGCAGTAATAGCAAATATTGGCAGAGTGGAACCGGGAAGCGTTGTTATCATATAAGGATATAAAGCTATGAAAAATGCTTGTAAAGTATATGAAAATAAAACTTTTTTCTTGCCAAACATATCTTATAGCGAGTACTCTGCTGTCAGCCTAAGCTTACTATGCTTTCTTTGAAAAACTCAAATGGATCTTTGCCTGCCATGCCCATTTTTTTCTGGGCGCTAGCAAGTTTGCACTCTAAGCCGACGATAAGTCATTTATTCTTATTTCGATAGCTCATTTTTCCGTTCTTGGGAAATTCATTTTGAGTATGAGATGTAAAAGACGGAAACCCTGTATTTTATAGCACATTGTAAACTACTTGAGTTAAGTTCATATGGAATCTGATAGCCTGATTACTTGTTTTACATTTTTACTGAAATATTTCCGGGAAAAATTCAGCTACGGATAAATGCAAGCCGGCTGCATAATAATTTTATTACAAGGATTGCTGAATGGAATATTACATTATCTCGACTACCATTTCAAAAACGCTTTATCTCAGACAACTTTTGAATAAAGCTTTATTATATAATGTGTATCAAAAACAGCTTATCTCTGAACTCCGTTAAAAAATGCCCTAACTCAGCACAAACTCAATACATTTTGACAGTTGCTGGGGCATTTGTGAACGAAATTTTGAGATAGGGCGTTCTTCAATTAAGGTTTAATGTTCCATCAGAAATATTTTGACTCAACCAAAACTGAGTAAAAAAAAAATATTTCTAGAAATTTAGTTCTCTTTGCCATAGCAGCTTGCGTGTCGCGATCTCACATTGGTGCTCATTTGAAAATGAGTTTAATATTCAGATGGTAAAAACTATACCTACAGTTGGTTAAAAATGTAGAACATTCCTACGGAAAAATATATCATGCTGCACAGTAATACCACATATCCAATAATACTCAAATATCGCCAATAATTTGTATCCATTTTGTTATTAAAATGAACTCATTAGAAAGGACTTAAATATACCTAAGTGTTTATACAAGACTGTAGTTGCATATTTTTTTTTTATTTGTTTTTTCTCATTACTTAGTTCTGTCACTTTCGCTGTACTTTCTTTATATTTCTCTCATTTATACATTTTTTAAATCTTTCTTTACCTTTTATCCCACTTCCGCTTATAATCTGTGCAAAGCACCAACTTTTCATTCTCAACGTCACATTTCAATCTTTAAGCTTTCATTTACTTGCTTTGCTTTAGTTAGCGAATCGCATACTTTAATGGCTGCCTCGCCGCTTTGTCTGCTGATTTGAAAAGCTGCTATATCAGCTTGTCATACTTAAGCGCAAATTCTGCTTATATACATATATACATTTATTTTTACACTTAAGTGACTTAGCTAAATTAAAAGTCGCGCTGCATAGAGAGTAGAGCGTGGAAAGTGGTAAATATGTAACTTTTTATTTGTCAATATATATGTATATTCTATGAATAAGTTTTTGGTTTTGTTTTGATTGTGTACAGAATATATAAAATATCGTTTTAATATGCAGCTTAGTTATGGATAAAATAGCAAATGAATTGCATTTAATTATATCGTGCTACCCTTTTTTTTACTTTTTATTATAATTTTTTGGTTATGAGCATTCAGTAGTTCTCATCTTTGCAGGGAGATTTTCATATCCAGGCGCATAAATTTAAAAAATTAAATAAACTGAGGGGTTTGGAGTAACTTAGAGGATTGACTTACTGGGTACTGATCTTACTCATACGACATGTCGTACTTATGATGCCGATACAAAATCCAAAGCCATCATGTTGGCCCGTCTTCAGTACTACAAGCAACTATCAACTTTGCGTAATTTTGAACAGTTAACTAAAATTTAAAAAAAAATTCGAGGGCTCATCCATAAAAATCTAAAATGTCTATAATGCCCCTAAAGAAGCCGTGGTTAAATGTTTTAGATTAGTTGGGTAAAAAAGTTACTCATACGACATGTCGTACATATTTTAATATGTATGCGCGCGTGTAGTTGTATACAATGCTATTATAACTTTGATGGGCTAACATTTTCTTGTAATAACATATAGGAAAGCAAAAAGTTATAGACCTTCTTATAACAATTATACTAGTATCAGAAAATATTTTGATTGGCCATGCCTGTCTGTCATCCTGGTTCAATATTTTCTAGCTATTCTCTAAAAATTCTCACAGGACAAGTGTAGGTAAGCAGTATTTTTCATCGACCCTTTCCCACTTACCTGACCTAAATAGCGTTTATCGAAAAATACTGTTAGCAATCCATAACACTGGTAACAAATTGGTGTCTATGCCTGCAGATAGAATGCTCGTTAATATACTCTGCTACATACATACATACTGAGGGACTTTTACTCATGTGCTGACAAAATTAAAATCAATCATTCGATGACAAGTCTCAGCCGTGTAAAATCGCATTTATAATGCTTCCTGTTAAGTGGGATATAGAGGAGAGCTTATTGGCTTTCCATTAAATATGGCCTACTGAGATCCTTACAGAAAACATTTTTCTGTGAAATTTCAAGCCAATTTTTATGAATATTATAAGCCGTTCAATTATAGTCTTAGTAAGCTTTTGACCGCGAGTTATTATTGGAAACTTATGCCGCTGAGATTGATAACAGCTCTTGTAATTCTGTCGCCACTACATTTGCATGGAAGAGAGGAAGAGCGAAAATTTTAATAATTATCAGGTCAATTGATTCTCATTGAGCTTACACGTAGACACTTAAAGTCGAAACAAGAGCTTAAGTTAAAGTAATAAACTCCAGGCAATAGTTCTATTCAGGGTATCTTGAAAAGCAAGGAACAGAGATCAAATACTGCAATAAACCGGACACGATGGCGGCCTAACTGATATTTCAATCCAAATTAATATATTGTGGCGAACTTTAGTAGTTTTGGTACATTACTATGCCACAAGTAAATAAATGATACACAACAACAACAGCATACACATACATTTAAATATCAGCTCAGAGCGTGGACGACGGTAAACATATGTATAGATAGCAGCAAAGAGCGCATATGACATTACTTAAACTGTAAATACACATGTCTACAACGTATGTGATATGTATAGGAATGAGAGAAGTAAATCAGGGAGGCTGTTTGCGAAAAACTAGATAGTGGGAAAAAGGGAGAGTAAAGAGCAGCGCAGTCTAAGAAAGAGTCAATCAGTTATATTTTAGAACAACTATAACTGAAGTAATCGAAGAGATTTCTAAGTTCTATTCAATTTCAATTTATTTATTCAACAGTTCAGTGATTTGGATGATATCAGATTGTGTAGAGTGATCGACAGTTTCCAATTATTCTTCACGGTTTTTGTCAGAAGGAAAATAGTTGAATAAATTGCAGAAAAGACAACAAAAATTTCAAAGTTATGTACATTTAAAATTCAGCAGCTCAAAATGCAGCTGGAAATCTGTGGATTGTATATATCGAGCAATAAATCTGAAGTACATACACGACTACAAGATGTCATGAAGTCAGAAGAAATCGAAATTAGAGAGTATGTCTTTTATCCTGATGGCAACAAAACCTTAACAAAAATGAAGAAGAACTAAAGCTTTAAGCCAGTTACAAGCGGGAAGACTAATGCGATATTGGGCTTGTTGGCTCAGAACTTGAGAAAAATGGAAACTCAGGAGATATGTGCATATAAAGAAAAATCCACTACAAATATTTCATCACAGCTGGAAAAAAAGAATGCATATATATGACGGCAACTAGAGCAACAAAAGACATGTATGACATCTCAACTAGAATCGCAGGAGACACGTATTACATCAAAAGCACAAATTAGTGTACGGAGAGCACCTCAAAATTTTCCGTGAGTTTGAAAGTGGGGTGATACTGAAATAAACAAAGGAAGCAACAATTATACTTGGCCCAGTGGTTAGGCGACTGTAGCGTATTATACGTGGTTGGAATCTCGCTGTAATTTTTTGAAAAAATATTACGAGATCGGCGTGGCGGTTTTTGAACTAGCACCATCGCAATGTGCTGGTAAATGTTCCCTTCTTTTAAATTTTTCTGTAATAAAAAAATATATATCTTTTAAAAATTATTATTAGTTTGTCTGAGCTTTGGTGATTCAGCGGCCAAATGGTTTTTTTATAATTATACTAGCAAATGCCCGTGGGTTTTACCACACGTTTCAATTAAAATATGCACGCGTAACTGTTCATGGGTAAAACATGAGTTGGTAAGATTGACTTCTGCTACAGCTAGTGACTGTTGTTGTATGATATAAACATATTTGTAATAGGATTCCCCTCGCGAAGGTGAGGTTGACAATTGAGTTGCAGAAGCTCTGAAGCTATAAAGGTTTGTATTGCTCTCATCAATCCCCTGATTCGCAGCTGATGATCGTCTTGAATTTCATTGATAAGAATAGGAAATTTTAGGCATTTATTATCAATAGAATCCTTGGTTTTAAACTTTATATATTTCAAAATTTTCCGATAAAATGAATTGCTTTAATGACATTCGTAAATTTTTTGTGATGAAAAGCCTTGTCCCACTACACAAGCGTGGAGAATCGAAATAACGAAGCATTAATATTATGATATTATGGGCCCTTTTTAAAGATCAATTGATGAGGAGAAATTTCTGATGGCTCCAAAGAGCTAATAAACTCAATCGGATATGCACAGCTTGGGACTTTTCCACGACTGTTGTAATGGGGTGATAAGTTGTCTTGGTTTAATGATATTAACATCCTCAAGGTGCCTAAGATGGTTTTCTCAAACCCATTTATAGTTTGTAAAGATAGATTCAATACTTTGAAAAACATTAGCTATTAAATCTTCAGGCGATGTCATAATTTCTCAAAAACTTGCAGGAAAAGAAACCAAATATGTTAGTAAACAAATAGGGATTTTGCCATAATTAATTTCAAGAAGTTATTTAGCAAAAGCTGTTGCTGAAGTGTTTTCGCCAAAATTCCCTCTCATATTTCTAAAGAGAGTAAATTTTTATACGTAAAGGCTTCTATAGACGAAAAAGCACGCATTTACTTCAACTGCGGCTGTTCCAGCAAGTAACAAGGAAAGCACCACCCCTGGGTTGATCATTACACCTTAAATTCTTAAGGGTCCGGTCTAAAACTTACAGCGATTGTTTATGAGTCATGGTGCACACATCGCACACCCTCACCTTGGCCTGACCGTTTGCTTATATTGCACATCGGTGTATCAGATATTTGCACACAGTAGTCATTTAAATGCGGAGTTGTACGTCCACCACACAAAGGGTATCTGCGGTATCTAAGAAAGCAACTGCCATATTGATTTCTCTTTTTACTCTTACATCAACTAGTCAAATTAAACTTAAATGTTTTCTTCCGGTTCCTCCAGACTTATACAAAAATACCAACCCTAAAGATAACATAAAATAATACTAAAGGAATAACAGCCAAACCGAAATCCCATTTGTCTTGTTTTTTTTTCAAGTCCATATGTTATTCGTGCTATTAGGACTTAACGTCATATAGCTCCTTACCAATTTTCATTATTTCTTTTTTTTAATATTGAAGTTATGTTTAGCCTATGACAATCCTTGGAAGCTTTCTAATGTGTGATTCAAATTTTGTTGTGATCGGCCGATCCATTTTGGGCGCAACCCGATTTATATCTACGTAGAAACATTCATAATTTTAACTTTATTTTGTAACGAATTTACTGCAAATCCTCTTATTTGCAACCTTCTGCTAAGTTCGAATCACTAAGCTGTTGAATAAATAACTCCAATATTTAATAATGCAAAAATGGTCTTTATTAAAGTACTTCACAATAACACTTATACTTTGCAACTAGCTTGCTTAATAACCAAACTGACTGATAGCTTAAATGAATCTGATCTCTCGCCTCCACTGTTGTCGCCCCTTTATACTGTCCGACCTCCTCGTTGCATATTTCTAGCCTTTTCTAATTCCCGAACTTACCGGTTAGTTATAAATTTCTCAGCTACAACTATAGATGTATAATTTGTATAGCTTCTCTCATACTCCATGCGCTTGTATGTGTGAGCGACACTTCCACAATCACAATTGCATACCTTTAGGAGCATTTCAGATAAGATATCTGCATGTGCTTATGCGTTTCTTCTCCGCCGCGTGCACACGTATGTGTAGACTTAATGATTGAATTATTGATGTGAATTCACGTCACTGCTTAGCATCGGCCAGAGATGGCAGAACCCCTTAGTGCCGCCAACATTCGTAACAATATATATATAGATAGCTGAAGTTAACAAAAAATTTTAAAGGCGGAAGGTTATTAAACATCCAAAAGGAATAACAGCCAAACAACTCTGTAGTCAAACTTTAGCTGTTATAATAACCTAAGTTTGTTTAGAAGGTGCCACGCCCTCTTTTCCCGAATCCCACATTTTAATGGAGGTGTTTGTACTTAACCTCATATAGCTCCTTACCAATTTTCATTATCCAACCATTACTACACCCAGAGATATGCAGTATGATAAGTTCCATTTATATGGGAGATGACACGCCCCCTTCTCCCCCACCACACATTTTCTTGGGGATATTAAGGATTGACCTCATATAACTTCTTACTGAATTTCAATGTTCTAGCATGAATACTTTCAGAGTTATTGTAGTACCAAATATTCATTCTGCATGGGATGTGCCACACCCCTTTTATATATCGATATTATTTTTAGCCTACGACCATCCTTGGAAGGTTTCTAGTGAATTGTGCAAATTTGGTTGTGATCGCTCGACCCGTTTAGGAGGCAACCGATCTATACCTACATACATACATACATAATTTGAATTTTATATATATAGACAGATTAAATCGTTTTCGCGTTTATCTTTTTGATTGATTTTACAGGGATTCAACCGGTTGATAAGAGTAATATGAATCCTTCGAAAACAGCTTTAAAGCTCCAAAGCAACCGCAACCCAATTGTCAACCTTACCTACGCGAGGGGAATCGTGTTACAAATATGAATGTATCATACACATATTTAGCAGGCGAGGCTCTGGCGACCCCAAGTTCCTCATGGAAACTAGGGCGGGAGGGCGTTATGGCCTAGAAGCGTTAATGTGGTCATATTAATCGTTTCCGAGATGGTTGGGCTAGTAACTTAATGGTATTTGTTAACGGAACGTACTTATCTATATCCGACAAAGGACCATCAACAAGGACGACACTCTACAAAGCCTTCGGGGAGTGCCTTTATAATTAATACAACAACAAAAACAACAGATGAGCGTACAATGTTAAATAATCGCTGGCCGCGGTTTTTGTGTTTTTTCTTGCGTTTTCGATGTGGCTCGCCTCTACCTAAAAAATGCTGCAATTTTATTTCTGTTATTGCCTGTTCGTTTATTATTTTATATATGAAATTAAATATGTTAAGGTGTGTCTTAAGCGCACTTAAAACTACGTTATGCCACCCATCGTTATAATTATTTGTTTGGGCTTCACTCAATTTGGTGCTATTATACATTATATATCCGTAATTCGATTAGATATTACGCCTTTTTTCGACGTTGCTGCGTTTCGGAAAGATACCAGACGGTTAAAAAAAATACATAAGTTAAACGTCTTAAGTCAAAATTCCGAAGTGAAAATTCAGGAAGTAATCAGAGAGCAAAAAAGCATTAAATATTACGCAAAATTGATCTACTGTAAGCTCACCAAGTCTCTAAGATTTACAACAGCTTGACAATATTGGCTTTTGCGCTCAAATCTGTCCTAGTGTTAGCATATATTAAGTAAATAAAAAAACCAGGTCCTTTTAGGCAGTTGCTGAGTAAACAAGGTGTCGGCAAAAAAGATTCATTTTGCTGGGCATGGATATTTAACAAGAAGTTAAGATAATTAGCTCTAAACTCTCCGACACTTTTGTCCGTCACTTACAATTTTACTAAATTATGTTTGCACTTGGGAAGGAATTCACTTGCTTTAGCTGATAACGTAGCATAAACGGAGTTCTTAGGACCACGCGAAGCGTAGCTCTTCAGATCATTCTTGATATCCTACCCTTGAGGTCTGTCAGGATACGAGTAGTGGTAACGTCAGCCCCATGTTAGTTTTCTTTCTTTTTTTTTTTCTTAGTTCGGATTGGGCTATAAAATTTCTAACAAAATTAGGTAGGCTCGAAATTCATTTCAGACCTGTGGTCCACTGAGGGCTCTAAGTTTTTGGCTGCGGTTGGTGCCACCTTATTCATTTTATCCACTTTGTGATAAAAACTTTAAACTACTATGTCTTTAGAATATTTCACTAACCAGTTGAGAATTACAAGCACACTCAATGGCTAATGAAACAAACGAAAGAAAAATGTTCATAGTTCAAGTCAGTTAAACATATTTAATATATAGAACCCATATACAAAAAAGTATTTAACTCGACTACTTTCATCGCAGTCCTGTACGCATATGCGACGGTCTTCCACTTCTATGCCTTTAGGGACATTTATGGAAATACGACCTAAATCTTTACATGGTACCAAGCCAATCAAACACTATAAATCCCTGCCAAATTATTACTATTCTTCTGTCAACACCCACCTTATTAAATTTGCTTGCGAATATTTTCTGTTGGCAAGCTGTAGCCGTATTTAATGTGTTCTGCTATACGAAAGTTCTTTTGTTTCTTTTTTTGAAATTATATACATACATATAACTACTACATACTTCTGTTCATTCACTAAATGCACAATGTAAGAACTTCACAAGATCTTAGTTTGTCATAAAGAGTTATTATATTCAACGCTAGGCTAAATAAATATATATGTACGTATACGAAAGATAGTGAGGAACTATTTTAAAATGCCAGATCATGTAACGGCAGGGCTAAATATTCTTTTCCTACTACGTACTTGTAACCATTTTCCGTTTACGGTTATTTAGCTCATGTAGTAATGTTGAACTGCCCCACTGCTGCTCTGGCAAAGAGTTATCTGCGGAATTTTTTTCAACTAATACACATTTCTTCTCCAATTTTTCTTACACTAACTCAACTCATCTTGCGTTTTTTATCAAAAACATATATGTGACTATAACTTATGTTTGAATTAAGAAGGTAGTATATATATTACCGGGTCGATTTGTGGGGAGGCAAAAAAATCGCCCATTGCTCTCTGAAAATCATATTCTAGGGATCAAAATAAGAAACTTTGCCCAAGGAATCATACCCCCCTGGGGGTTCACCATACAAGCATTTGGTATATAAGTTCCTGGGCGCTCATCACAGATCGCCATTTAAAATGATCGGACTATATCCACGCCCACTTTTTCAATATCGAAAATTTCGAAAAATTTAAAAAGTGCGATAATTCTTACCAAAGACGGATAAAGCGATGAAACTTGGTAGTTGGGTTAAACTTATGACGCAGAATAGAAAATAAGTAAAATTTTGGACAACGAGCGTGGCACCGCCCACTTTTAAAAGATAGTGGTTTAAAAGTTTGCAAGCTGTAATTTGGCAGCTGAGTATATAATGTTCGATTACACCCGAACTTCGCCTTCCTTACTTGTTTTCTACAACCACATGGCTGTTGCTCCGAAACGAGTTACTACGAGTAAATACTGGAGTAGTTTGTGCACGTACCGAACATTTTTCGTACTCGAATACCTTGCAAAAGTATCTTCTTAGGTATCGCGCACATGGGCACAGTATCGGGGTATCGAATACCCAAGCTAAGAAATACCTCCTGTACTTTTGTAAGTTTTGCTTTGACAACTCGCAAAATTGTATTTTAAAACTTTCTGCGGTTGGAAGTTTTGAGCTTTTATATCAAAACCTTTAAAAAAAATATTACCTTCCGCTCTTTAATTTCCTTAATGTAAAAAGCCAGCGTTTGGAAGAAATCACCATTGTACATTTGCAAACACTCACCTGAAATTTAAAATAAAAATAGAAAATATAGAGTAATTCTGCAGTTTACGGGGCCTTACTTTTTCTTGTGCGCTATTCAAAGACGCCATTACAGAATTAAGAAAGCCGAACCTAACATACTCTGACCATTCAAAAGTTATGTGTAAGGTAGATGCGTACAAGAGTTGTCATGTAATTACGAAACTTCTTTCAAGCGTCGCTACAAAAAGCAAATATTTGTTAAAAAAGTAATAATAATTTTTTAGACTGTATTTTTCATCGAAACAGAGACTAAATAAGTATAAAGGCTGTGTGCATCCCCATGTATTTAAAAATTATGATCAAAATCAACTTAACAACCGCGGACCAGTGAAAAAAGGGATTTCTAGTTTGTAACAATTTACATCGATTTTGTTCTTCCAACAATG
Organism: Eurosta solidaginis; assembly: GCF_040869045.1. Taxonomy (NCBI): domain Eukaryota; kingdom Metazoa; phylum Arthropoda; class Insecta; order Diptera; family Tephritidae; genus Eurosta; species Eurosta solidaginis. The sequence continues at coordinate 273,186,124 of NC_090320.1, forward strand.
TCTAACCAAGCTTGTTTTGTCTTAAACACTTTTTCTCCCATCTAAAATGTAATAGCATTTTGCAACTGTCACTTCTCTATAGAACACTACACAGCGCAGATAATAAACATGAATCATTTCGTGAGTTTGGTACAGTCTTGCGTAAAAATGCACACCCCAATGAATAGTCAAGCATTATCACGTTAGCATTGGTTTACTAAAAGTTACTTACATGAATACATATGTATGTACATAGATATGGTTGAGTGCCGTATTTTGCGAAGTGAAAGTGAGTGCTACATTTGGCATCTCATACCATTCGCCAAAATGTTACTCATACGCCATGGCACTTGACGAAATTCGAACAAATGGGTCAAAAAAAAAAAAATTTATTACTTACCTTATTTTGAAGAAAGACCTATAAGGAAATAGTTTTGCAAGTTGTATCCAACTTCTTTCACTACTAGGAGGCCATTGCTTAGTTTTTCAAAAGAATTCTGACTCTAATCATAGTTTCATTAACCTAACTGCAACCCATAATTACAAAACTTTGCTTTTCGGAGCATTTAAAACTTTTTAATGTCAGCTCTTTGACTACGAAGTACATGGGCTGTTCTCTAGAAATTTTAAATTTTTCGTGATGAAACTCTCGAAATATTAAAGTGGTCCGTTACTGGCCTGGGAGATGGGACGGTTCTGGGATCCAAGGGGTTGTGTAGCGCAATATATAGCTTCTCCAACCCAATGTCAACCTCACCTTCGAGCGGCGAATCCCGTTTCATTAACAGACGAGGCTCTGGCGACCCCAAGCTCCTCATGGAACTTGGGGGTGGGGAGGGAGGGATGGCCTGAAGGTTTAATGTGGCCATATAAATCGTTCCCGAGATGGTCGGGCCAGCACTTTAATGGTGCTGTGTTACCGGAGCGTATCGGATCTGTATCCGACAAAGGACCATCACATCGATAACACTCCCCAAAGCCTTCGGGGAGTAACCTAATCGCTACAACAACAACAACATGGGACGGTTCTGTGATTCCTCGAGAGAAAAGTTCTTCTAAAGAGTTATGAGAATCTATGCGTCAGCGACGGTGTGTACCGAAGAAGATTTACCAAATGATAAGAAAAAGATTTGAACAATTGGCGCCAGTTAACTCAATAGAGAGGCGACTGGTGCACCTAGTTGCCATATTAAGGTTTAAGCGCCAATTAAGTAAGTGCCGAATAATTATCCAGCACGTTCAGGAAGTTAGCGTCATTAAGTTCTAGTAACTGATAATAACTCGACCATCACAGTAGCAACTTTTTGTGGCCATGTCAAACCATCTAGGTCTGTGGATTTTAGTCGCCTCTTACAACAAGCACATTATATTGTACACCTCCTAAACACACCCTTGTTTTTTTCTTTGCAAGCTCTGCGCTTGCTGTTTCACTGCCCTTTCTCTTTACTTTTTTGTTTTGTTTGTTTCCTTCTTCTTTCAATTCCTTTCTTTTGCGCTTTATAAAACCCTTTAACTGTCCTTAAACTTTCACTTTGCTTCTGTTTTTTTCTTGTTACATTTCCCTAGTAATTTCCTCCTCTCTTTGTAAATATTTCCTTAAGCATTTTATATTCTCTTTATTTCTTCACATTCACCTGCATCGGGGCACCATTAATTTCTTTTTTATTTTTCTTTTTCTTCTATTTTTTCCACTGCCCTTCACCAAATTTTCCTTTTTTTCAAAATTCCTTTTACTTTTTAATGGTTTCTATTCAATTCAATAGTTTTCTTTTCCTTCTTGCTGTCTGTCACAACTTCCCTACCTTTCGTTTTACAACCTTCTTTCTTCCCGCCTAATATTCGTGTCCTTTCTTTGTCCTCCTCATATTTCTTTATTTTCCAATTTCGATATTTTTTTGTTTCTCCTCTTTCCCTCACTTTTTCTCCTCGTAATCTTCTTGCACTCCGTATTTTCCTCTCTTCTATTTCTTTCCCTTATCATTTCCTTCACTGTTTCTATATCTCTTCTCTCGCTGTTCTCTGAATTTTTATTTCCTCCGTATTTTAAAGGAACATGAAACCGAGCTTTGTTCCAATTTACATAATAGTTCATTCACATCTACCCTCAAATCGGCCGGAAGGGCCATTTACACTTAAAACCGACTTCGAACGACTTTTGGCAGGGATGTGCGTTTTTATTGCCTTTCGTGGCAGATATACACTCGAAGTGTTTACGGCCACCCTGTTTAGAAAAACTTGTTTTCTAAAGTATTTAGTGTTTCTTTTCTCGGTATTTTATACAGGGTCTAGGCGCAATAGATGGCCGCTGATTACTTCGTTCATAAATTTATAAAAATTTATTAATCTAAACGTAATAAAATCGGATAGTGGATCAATGACATGATTTCAACATGATACCACATTTTCTTCAAATCGGGAGAGATATATCAGTCAGCCCAAGGAAGTCCAAATACGCTAGTTCTCTTATTGCATTTAGTTGTACATGAGAAGGAGGAAGTGACAAAGAAAATTAAAGTGATTTGTAAGGTAGAGATAGAAACGACTTGATCATTGTGAATTCATACAAGTGGCGAATGTTTGAAAAAAAAACGTTCACAATAGTAAACAGTCTGGATCAATAGTGTTTTTCAAAACTTGTTTAAGACGACTGATACATAGCGTTATTTACATATTTTAAAATGTTTCCATAACTGACTGCTCATATTTCATCTATTAACAATATTTTAAAAATTAATATCAATTTGTAGTCTCATTTTCCGTGGATACATTTGAAACAAAAGTTGGTTTGAAACACACATGAGCAATTCAGGGCACTTCAATTTCTTAACCGATAGCAAAAACCAAACCTTTCTTCCATTCTCTGGCCATTCGCGACAGCCGTTCTTCTTGTCAGCAATTATTGGACAGGTAGGTATGGCAATGGAGGAATAGAAAGATTTTTCACTTGTATGAATTTAAAATGAATTTGATTCATAAGCCAAATTCAAGTTCCCAAATTTGTTGGCATAAAATGATTTTGAAATTAAAATATACGGTAAGAAGATATTGAAGTCACGATAAATAAACCAAAATTATGACCCGCCTACGAAAAATCTAAATAGTGAAATATTGTGAAGAGTGGATGATGAAGAAACCATCAGTGCTTTCAAGGTACGCAAGCAGTATAAGAGAAACGAAAAATGTTGGTGGTAGTCTAAGCATTGCTTTGTAGATTGTGAGTGATTTGAACTCAAGTGGAAGCTGTTAATATATGCGTATGTGTCTGTGCTATTTGCAAATTGCGAGTTTTCGTCTGTTTTAAGCAAATACACTTCAAAAAGTAAATAAACATTGCATATTTATGAAGTGCACTAACAAAAGTAAACATTCGCTTTTGTACAATCGCCTATTGCCACACATACATAGCAATACGCGCCTAAACAAATAAGCACACAGATAGTGGTGAAAATGAGTGCACTTGCACTCAGCGCTTGCTAGTAGTCATTAGTCAAATAGTCAGCCAGCTAAAAAGGTAATAAAAATGAAGAGAGTTTCAAAGGCGGCGGACGAAAAGCAGACAATGAAAACAAATAAGTAAAAATGATTACAAAGCAAGTTAAAGTGAGGATGCTGCAAGGTGATAATGAAAGAAGAAATGAAATTGATGTGTGGCTAACGATTGGCAGATGTGTTAAATATGATAAGGCAGGGCATAGATGAATGGATTTGCAACTCTTTGTTTCGAGAGAGCGCTGTCAAAATGCACATTTTTTATAACATTTATCAATGATGCCACTCCAAACAAAAATGAATATATCTGAAAATGGGGATTTTTGACATACATTTCGGCGATTATAGTTTCAATCATTTAATAAAATGATAGTCGTAAAATATTTACTTCCTTAAAGTTACTTTACAATAATACGACTAGTTAGAGTTAAATATAAACAAATCTAAGTAAAACTAACATTTCGATTAAATTAATTAGTCAAATATTGTAGCGCTTTTAACTCGCAGTGAAAACCATATATTCTTTTGAAATTTTAGTAAATCGGACATATGATATAATAGTTAACATTATTTAATGGATAGGGCTTTCCCTACGTGTCTGGCGTTCCCGGTTCTGTGATCAAAATGGACTGGTTGCATCGGGAGTTCATATTTACAAAACTTGTTTTTAGTGATAACTTTTGAATGTGAAATAATATTTACCCTCCGCCTTCGAACTAATAATACTTACACTAAAACAAGTATTTTCATCCTTTTTCCCATAATTTTTGAACACTATTCTACAGTTGTAGGTCAAACTAAAGTTTACCAAAATTTTTAGCACGTTTTTCGTTTTGGCTGGCACATTTTTTGTTCTGGCACCCGCTTCAGCTGGCGCGAGGGATTTATCCGTGATTCTTGCCAGCAACAACTAGAAGATAAATCCCTCGTGAGAGCGAAAATATGAGAGCGTAAACAAAAGATTCGTATCAATCTAATCTATGACGCAGGGTCCAAGTGCCATGCTTTCGCATGTTTATCGCTGCCATTATACAGCCGCTCGCACATAATGAAACCTCTGAAGCTTTGGAAAATATTAAGGCAGCCGAAAGATTTTTGTTGCTTTAGCCATTCTAAATCAATTTTCAATATCACCTTAGATAGCTGGGATATGAAGAAGCAAGAATCCGGAGATGTTAAAACAAGGTGATGGTAAAAATTATTCACAGTTACGTATGCAAGAACAACAAAAGTTTTCTTACTTGTGGCAATGGAACTGAAAGAAAAAAAGCCGTTAGTACCAAATACTTATATAGTCGACGTGTAAACATGGACTGTACGTACAGAAAATGTATATCTTTGCATTAACAAGCGAGCTGCCCAGGTGTTGAGGTTAAACTAAAACGGAGGTAGTTTTACCAGAAAAAAATAATTTCAGGTTAACAACCAATTCCAGCGAATTATTGTTTCATTATGGGCTAACTATGGATACAAAATTATCATCGCCGAGCTATCGATTTGCTATCGTCTTATTAACACCGAGTCAATGGATTCTTATTGGTCTCTTATCGGCTTGAAATCGGCGGGTTACGGGTAAGTCATAGATTTTATATTAAAGTTGTATCGGTATTTGTTTCATAACAAACCCCTGAGCCGACGATAACAAATTGGTAGCCTTACGATAGCAAGCCGATAGTTTTTCGATACAAGTTGGTAGCTTTTCCATAACAAATCGAAAGTTTTTTGACAAACATTTTATAAATTTTCGATAACAAATCGCCAACATGTCGATGGCATGTTGATATCGATACTAAACAGATAACTTTTAGATCACATATCGACAATTATTGTATAAAACCCGATAAATCATCGAAACGAAATTCGATAACGCTTTGGTAACCAATCGATAAGTTTTCAATAATAAGCCGATATTAATATAGTAACACCCCCATATTAAATCGAAAATTTTAGATAACAAATCGCTAACTTGTGACAAAAATTATCGATAACTTTTCATAGTAAATCAATAAATTTTCCATAACTCGCCGAAAATAATCGATAACTCACTAACCTAACACTTCGAAAACAAATCGAAAACTGCCCACTTCTTCCTTTTCCTGATTTGCCTTGTCCTGTTCGACTGTCTGATTTCGATCATATTAACACTTCTACGTACATATGTAGTTCCCATTACACACCAAAGAATAGTGAGTACACTTAGGTCTAGATTATGTATGACGCCGTGACACTTGTCAATGGCATTGAAATTTAGCACTTTATATTACCAAAAATTTTACAAAGGAAATAAGGTTTACCGTCACTCAATCAGGTGAAAGAATGCTGTTATATCATACGAAATCTGGTTCAGACATGAAGGTATGACTCGTTGCGTTGTACATAATATTCCCCTCTATTCACTATTCCCGCATACTCCACACCAATTTAAAAGCCCCAGCGGATTAGGGGGCTAAGAATATACTTGCGGCAGGTATTCCTATCGTCAGAAGCGACTGAATACCAAATTAATTCAAGGGGCTGTGTAGCGCAGCCCTTTAACTGGGTTGTAAGCCAGCGAAATATATAGCTTCTCCAATCCAATTGTCAACCTCACCTAACCGTGGCGAATACAGTTTCTTCAACAGCCGGGATTCTGGTAACGCCAAGTTTCTCATGGATGTAGGGGTGGGTGGGCGGTATGGCCCTGAAGGTTTCATGTATTCATACCAAATCGTTCCCGAGATAGTCGGACTAGTACCTTAATGGTGCTTGTTGTCGGAACGTATCGGGTCTAATCCGGAAAAGATCATCACCATTGAAAACACTTCCAAGGCCTTCGTGAAGTGAGCGTAGCGCTACACCAACAAAAACAACAACAACAATAACAACAATCAAAAATTTAACAAAGACAATTAGGTTTACTGTCCCCCACCGAGGCGAATAAATACTTTTATATCAAAAGAATTCTGGTTCACACCAGAAATGATGACTCGTTGCGTTATACATAGTATGCTCCTTAAGTTAGCATTCTCTATTTCCGCATACACCAATATCAAAGACTACGCTTATGCTTACCTAACGTAATTCAAATACAAAAGGTTGCGTTAGCTTTGTAATGTTGGATACGTATTACCTTTTGGTTTTCCATCACTATTTACTTTTCGTTAATGAAGTTGAGTATATTTATTCGTAAAAATTTTCAACTTCCTCTTGTACCCTCTCACTTTTCCTAAATCAACATTCCGCTTAGTCTAGGTGCGAAATCTACCAACTGCATGAGGCTTCGGGCTCAGAAAAACAACAACGTACCAAAGACAACAACAACAACTATAAAACAAATAAAAAAAGGAAATGATTCATCCAAAAGTGAAATAAAAAAAGCAATTAGTGAGCTCAAACGTTCAACAGTTGAAAGATGAGTTGCAAACAAAACAAAAAATGAAAAAAAAAAAAAAAATCGAAAATGTAGCAGAAAATTTAAATAAATCACAAAAAGTGATGTAAACGCAGAAAAATGTATATACAAAAAGTTCAAAAAAAAAAAAAATGGATAAAAAATTGGCTCCTTTTAGGAAGAGGTTAGGTTATACAAAATAGTGCAAAGCCTTTTGTTTAAACCTGGAAAGAGGAAAAAGGATAAATCAGAAATACCAGTCAGGAAGTAATTATCAACACAAAAATAAAATAAATGCTTAAGGCTTAAATTAAAATTAAGTAAAATTGATAAGTAATATGTTATGAGAATAAAATAGAATGGAAATAGAAGAGTGAAAAAATATCACAACGGCTTTATAAAGACATAATTTATAATAAATAAAAGAAGGATAATCTAATGAATCAAGTGAAAGCATCGCAAATAGTGGTACTGGAATGTAACTGCACCTGCGCCTAAAAGTATATTACAATGAAGCCACACACTAAATAAGGGATCATGCAACAGCTAACACTCAGCAGACAAAGTATTTCACCCAAATAAAAAATGCCAAATTTCTCCACTTTTTATATGCATAACTATTTATATAGATGGATTTGTGAAATTTGTAAAAAGTAACCTCTTTTGACTCAGGAGGACATGCCGTTTTGGGGAATAACCAATCCAGTGACTAGCCAGGTGTGAATCGATGATGCTGTATAGCAGATCCTCCCATTTGCTGTTATCGCTGCGCAATGGATATTATTGTAAGTTAGGGGAACAGCAAAGGTTGGCACAACCTGTCTCTTAAGGTGAAATTCCTCATAAACTGTTGCCACAATGCCAATGCTGCGTAAAAGATCCTCTTCTCTCGCGACGCAGTTAGACAACGTCTCACCTCACTTGCAAGTCATCTTAGATAGCAAAAATTTAATACCACAGCTTACAATTTGAAAACTTATCGAAAGAAGGTTGGATATATATTAAGGCGGATCGATTATTCCCTTGAATGTGGCTCTCTTTCGACTAGCTGAGGTAAGGGAGCGACGCTTCTGTATCTTCACCTCAATCTTCTGCTGCTGCTCGTTCCTCATGAGACCTTTAAGAGAAACGACATTTCCCTAACAGCAACCGAAAAAAATTACAAAACTTTACGTGAATTATCACTGACCACATTCAACAGTGTTGGAAATCTGTTCAAGTAAAGCCGTACACAAATTCAATCCTGCGGAAGCTGAAACGGTACTTAGCACTAGTAGTAGCAAAATGCAAAGCTCTTCCTACAACTCTTACATAGGGACTATGAAAAATTTGATGCAGTTTGGCTGAATGCAGTCCTACCCTGGAGCGTTAACAGATTAGTGATATTTGCGTTCTGAAGATTATTTCCGAAACGTTTGGTCAACTGAACTATATTAAAACACTCTCTCTCAAAACAACAAAATTTCCCAAAATTCCAGAGTAGCACGATTGAGATGATATCTCTTCTCTTTAATGAGAGTCTACGCATGACTAAAAATTTTCTGGTGATGCTGGTTGTAATATCTACGCGGAACATAATTCACTACCTTTAAGAATACCGCTGCCGTGCCACTTCTATCTAAAAATGACACTTCCGAAGCAATTTACTCTACCCGCGATCAAAGTCTAATGGGAAGTGATACCTTTACCAGAAAGAAATAACTTCGGGCTTTTTGGGAAAAGCTTCATCGGACTCTTATTAATAAAAACCATTAGCGGTAAGTTATTATGTTACTATCCGCTGATAATTGAAAGTGAAATTACTGTCGGGTTTTCGCTTTTTTATTGGGTTATTATCTTCAAGTAACCAGCTTTATTTTGGGCTCTTATCGGCTTGTTATCGTTGGGTTACAGATATGTCATCGATTTCATTTTGAAGTATTATATATAACTTTTTCATAGCCAAGAAATGAGCCGTCGAAAAAAACACAATAATTTTTCGAAAATGAACCGTTAACTTTTTGATAAAATTCGATAACTTTTCGATATCATATTGATATATTTTCGATAACAACTTACCACTAACATTTCGATAACATTAACACCCCGTTAACAAAGTGTTGATAACAAATCGATACCTAATCCATAACTTTTTGATAGTTAATCGATACATTTTTGACAAAAATTCTATAACTCTTCTCAAAACAAAAAATATCTACAACACTCCGACAACAAATCGATGGCTCTTTCTTTGAAAATCTATAGCTTTTTTTATAACATATCGATAACACGTCTATAGTAAACAAGCAAGACTACGAAAAAAATGGATAATATGTCGATAACTGATTGGTAACTCTGCGATAACAAATCGGTAAAAAAACCTATAGCAAATCGAGAAATGTTCGATAGCTATTCGATAACTTGTCCAAAACAAATCGACATTTTTCGATTAAAAGGCGATACATTTTCAGTAACAAATCGACTAAACGTCGATAAAAAATTTCTTTTCTCTTTTACTTTCCTTCAGCCCAATCAAAGATCAACATCAAGGACTGTTTTAAAGTACAATGCAATACGTTAAAATTTAGTTTAAAATTAAATTTGCAAATAACATTTTTTCACAAGAAAGCAAAAGAAAGGGAAAGATCACAATCTGAAAAGAAAAAAATCTGTGTAAATAACCTGCTGTCTTTATAGTCAACACCGGCTTATATGCCAAGCTTAGTATTTGCAAATGAAAGAACGTAATGAATGAATGACAGTAAATGTTTGTGTGTGTGTTTGTCTGATTGTTATGTCATCGTATATAATTGCACTGCCACGGGCTCATTTGCAAAGCTCACTGTGCGCGAAGTATTGCCACCACCATTGTAGCAACCCATAAATCCGGCTCAGCGGACAAATGACATAAAAGAAAAAAAGACAACAAACAAGGGAAAAAAATAAAAAGAAATGAAAAAATTTAATTTAAATAGAAAATAATACCAAACGCAGCACCGAACCACTAAGCCAAATATGCTAGACAAAGAATATCAAAAAAAAAAAACTGTACTTAGTAGTACTAAGTACTTATATTTGTTTTTGTCTCATTTCTTTTCTTGCTTTTTGCTGTTATGCCTTACCTTAAGAAAAAACAATCCACCTGCTGGCAATGTAATCCTGTGGGATCCTGGCAGTATTTTCAATGGTACACCATCCTTAAACCATTGAATTGTGGGCGTTGGTGAGCCCTCCGCTTTACAGTTAAGTGTCGCCGGTTCATGACGTGGCACTGTCGTATCTATCGGATGCTCGACTATCCGTGGCGGATGTGAACCTGCAATGTGCAAAGTAAAAGGAAATGAAAAAAATTTGCGCAAAAAAGAAAACTACGTAATACTCTAGTACATTCTTTTAAATTGAAAGTAGGAGGAAAGCGCATGCAGCACTGACAAGGAGAATACTGATACTACATTAATCTGTGAAGAAAAAGTAAGAGAGCGCAGCTAAAAACGTTGCCACCTAGCAATTTTATTGCTTCACTTTTGCTATTGCACTCAGAGTTTTTATTTTATAAATTTTATTTCCCATTTCATTTCGAATATCTTCAGTGGAATTATAAACTTATTACGAATTACAAATGATGGCAAATGAAAATTGCCAACTGCATTTCAAGAATTCTTTTGCCGTACGCTAAGCTAGCAAGAACTAGCAGAAATTGCATATTTATGCAGCGATTGCAGTTGCACATATGTATGCAAGTGACTGCCGTTACTCAGCCCGATACTGTTTGTGGTGGTTTATTTGTAGTCTTTAAATGTCTTTAGCATCGGTGTGTGTACACTTAAGAAAATAGTCAAATTAAAGGTGACATTTATGTTGGTTTATGTTTTTTTTTCCAAAAATTAGTACGTCCACATTTGAAAACTTAGCCTTACTTACTCTCTTGAAATCGTATACTATTCTCTTCTACTTAATCCTCCATTCCTCTTATATTTATTGTCCACACCTTATGCCATATATCTTGCTCCTACTCCCAAGTCAACTCCTACTCAAAGGCCCCTTCCCACTCCCGCTCTCCCTCCATGTTTGCCCCAACTCTTACTTCCAATCTAATTCTCATTCCTTCTCTAACTCCCACTCCCTCTACCTATACCACTTCAATTTTCTCATTTAAAGAAAATATAAACCAATTATTGAGTATATGCTCTGCGCAAGCCTTTTTGGTTTTTAGGGAAATAAACGCCAGCAGTTCAATTTTATATCTATATGTATTAGGGCAGGTCGATTTAAAAATGACTCATTGCTCTGTGAAAATCGTATTCTAGGGATCAAAGTAAAAAACTTTGCCGAAGGAACCATACCTCTAAAACGAATTCTGATGTCCCCCAATTTGGGTCGAACTTTTGGGAGGGGAAAATTTTGAAAAATCCCACTTTGACCCATTTAGAGTGCTCCAATCGAGTCCAAATGTATGACCAACCCCCACTAACTTTGGAGGCCCGACCCACCGATGCCAGTGGCACACATCCTGAAACCCCCCTGGGGGTTCACCATACAAACATTTCAAAAAATCGCCGGTTTTGCACTTTACATGAAAAAATCAGCTAAATGGCTATGTGGTAATAAGGCCAATTGACCTTATGGCCGCTGACCTTATGTCACCACAACATCACATTAATGCATTGTCATCGAGCCTTGATAGGTGTGCAAAGTTGCAATCAAACTTATCGCCATTCAAAGTGGTGATAAGGCCAATTGACCTTATGGCCGTTGACCTTATGTCACCACACCATCGCATTAATGCATTGTCATTGGTCCTTGATACGTATTGAAGGTTTAAAATTAATCAGACTTCTAGAAACCGGTGAAAATTAAGCTCAAAGATTCCGTTACATATAGGCCAAGCTAATAAAAGCGTGCTAAAAATGAATTTAACTTAGTAATAGAAAAGAAATTAAAAAAAAATTATTAGAAATTAGCGTTTTTACAACCCTTTTAAAACCAAGGCATCACTGTGATGCATTTGCATGTCGTAAACATAGTTGTGTGGGTTTTTTATTCAACCGTTTTAAAAAATGAAGGTATCACTGTGACACAATTGCAGATCGTAAAATTGCTTGTGTTGTTTTTTTTTAAGCCACACAAGACACAGCAGGTAGAATTGAAATTACCATTTCATTCTTATTACCTCGTCTCGTATACCATATATAACGCAACAGTTTTTGTGAATGCATTAAGTCGTTGTGAAGAACTCAAATTGTGAAGTGCTAATTTCAGATAAAAAATATTTAAAAAAAAATAATAAGTGAAGTAACCATCCCAAATTAAAAAGTTTACAATGAATCCACCATCCTCTACACCGCAAGATGAAGCAAATACATCAACAACTATCGAAAACCCAATGAGTCATATACCCAAGCATGATGTTCCAGTCTTACGTAACCAATCAATTCAGAATTGGGTTCTCTCAAAATAACAGGATGAGGTTCTTTTACCATCCTAGTATGATACTTTTCCAGCAACATCAAAATTTTAGAAATAAGGTTTTTCAATTAGAAGAAAATTTTTCTAATCGGCTTCGCCCCTCGGCAGTGTCTGGCAAGCGCTCCGAGTGTATTTCTGCCATGAAAAGCTCTCAGTGAAAACTCATCTGCCTTGCAGATGCCGTTTGGAGTCGGCATAAAACACGTAGGTCCCGTCCGGTCAATTTGTAGGGAAAAATCAAGAGGAGCACGACGCAAATTGGAAGAGAAGCTCGGCCTTAGATCTCTTCGGAGGTTATCGCGCCTTACATTTATTTTTTTTTTTTTATATCTTCCCCATATTTTCCAAGTTCACTTTCGAGTTTTAATTTGTGAACTGCTTTAAATTATACTTCTGGGCCCCAATTTCCCTTTCCATCTTATTATATTCAGCTGAGCAGAGCTCCCAGAGTATATTAAATTTGTTCGCATAAACTAATCGAGATAGATATAGACTTCTATATATCAAAATGATCTGGGTGAAAAAAGAAATTCATTTAGCCATGTCCGTCCGTACGTCCGTAAACACGATTACTTGAGTAAATTTTGAGGTAGCTTGATGAAATTTGGTATGTGGGTTCCTGGGCACTCATCACAGACCGCTATTTAAACTGAACGAAATCGGACTGCAATCACGCCCACCTTTTCGATATCGAAAATTTCAGAAACAGAAAAACTGCGATAATTCATTACCAAAGAGGGATAAAGCGATGAAACTTGGTAGGTGGGTTGACCTTATGACGGTGGTCAATCCCTTTAAGAACTCTCATTAGTACCTTTAATTTTATACCCATAACGTACAAACACATTCTAGAGTAACCCCTGGTCCACCTTTATGGTGATATCTCGAAAAGGCGTCCACCTATAGAATTAAGGCCCACTCCCATTTAAAATACTCATTATCACCTTTCATGTCATACCCATATCGTACAAACACACTCTAGAATCACCTCTGGTCCACCTTTATGTCGATATCTCGAAAAGGCGTCCACCTATAGAACTAAGGCCCACTCCCTTTTAAAATATTCATTAACACCTTTCATTTGATACCCATATCGTACAAAGAGATTCTAGAGTCACCCCTGGTCCCTTATGGCGATATCCCGAAATGCCGTCCACCTATAGAACTTTGGCGCACTCCATTTTAAAATGCTCTTTAATATCTTTCATTTGATACACATGTCATACAAACACATTCCAGTTTTACCCTAGATTCATTTTCCTAAATGGTAATTTCCCCTTATTTTATCTACAGAGCTCTCAGCTGAGTATGTAATGTTCGATTACACCCGAACTTAGCCTTCCATACTTTTTGTTCCATTAATCTGCTACACATTTTTATTTTCATTCTCACTCGTATTCTTATTTTAGTTTAATTTAAATTTAAATTTAAATTATATTTGTCTTGCCTTATTTCCTTCATATTCAGTTTCTCAAGTTTTTCTCATACACATTCACATTATCATTCTCTTTCACATCATAGATCCCTGTCATAGTTATTGTCATTAATATTGTATCTTTAATTGTCATTGTCTATGTCATTGTCAATATCACTGTAATTGTCGTTTTCATTGTTATTTTCATTGTCGCTGTATTGTGATTGTCTTTGTCAGTTTCACTGTGATTGTCATTGTCATTGTCAATGTCACAGTCACTGTTATTGTCATTGTAATTGTTGCTGTCATTGTCACTGTCACTGTCATTGTCATTGCCATTTTCATCATCATAGTCACTGTCATTGTCATTGTCATTGTAATTGTTGTTGTTGTTGTAGCGATAAGATTACACCCCGAAGGCTTTGGGGAGTGTTATGGATGTGATGGTCCTTTGCCGGTACGCTCCGGTAACACAGCACCATTAAGGTGCTAGCCCGACCATCTCGGTCGCCGCCCAATTTTAAAACAAACAAGTAAGGAAGGTTAAGTTCGGGTGTAACCGAACATTACATACTCAGTTGAGAGCTATGGTGACAATATAAGGGAAAATAACCATTTAACCACCGAGGGTAACACTGGAATGTGTTTGTATGACATATGTATCAAATGAAAGGTATTAAAGAGTATTTTATGATGGATTGGGCCATAGCTCTATAGGTGGACGCCATTTAGGGATATCGCCATAAAGGTGGATCAGGGTTGACTCTAGAATTTGTTTGTACGATATGGGTATCAAACGAAAGGTGTCAATGAGTATTTTAAAAGGGAGTGATCCTTAGTTCCATAGGTGGACGCCGTTTCGAGATATCGGAATAAAGGTGGACCAGGGGTGACCCCAGAATTTGTTTGTACGATATGGGTATCAAATGAAAGGTGCTAATGAGCATTTTAAAAGGGAGTGGGCCTTAGTTCTATAGGTGGACGCCTTTTCGAGATATCGCCATAAAGGTGGACCAGTAGTGGAACTCACTAACTTTTTTAACGACATTTGCCATCGCTTTATTTGCGAATAGATACCTATAACTATTTCGTTATTCAGTAACTATTTTGTATCGATATTCGTTTATCGAATATCAGCTGTGTCGTTAAATAAACGGCAAGTAAATTGGCTGCGTTAAAAATCACGATATTAATATTTCTGACAATTTTAGTTAAAAAAGAAAATCGGAACTTTAATTAAATACTTTCAAAAAGGAAAACTGCTTTATTTATAAATCAAATGGCATTTGGGTACTTTGCGTACGTTTTATCACAAAATGAGGAATTACTAAGTTCATCGCCAGTGGTTCATAGAGAAGCAGATGACCCATTCCATTTGAATGCAACGGAGTTTCTAAAGCTGTACCGACTAACCTTAGACTTGGCTCATGATATTATTTCTAAATTTGATGGTCAATTAAGGGGTACAAGAATAACTGCGATATCAACAGAGAAACAAAAATTAATACCGCATTTACTTGCCATTTGTTAAAATATGTAAAAACTTTTAAAAGCAGTTAGTATGCGGAATTTATTTATTTTTGGCACTCTTTTGTTGCTTTTCGCATTTTTTAGGTTTCTTTAAGCGGTGCTGCCACCTTTCTAATATAAAAAACGAAATTTTAATCTCATTTATTTCGAGTCGTTAAAACTAAGTTAGTGAATAGCATAATCGATAACGCAAGCGAAAAAATCGTTAATTAAAATCTAGACAAATCGCATCGTTATAAGTGAGTGAATTCCGCTACAGGGGTGACTCTAGAATGCGTTTGTACGGTATCGGTATCAAATTAAATGTATTAATTAGGCTTTTAAAATGGAGTGGGTGGTAGTTGTATATGTGAAGGCGTTTTCCAGATATAGATCAAAATGTGGAGCAGGGTGACCCAGAACGTCATCTGTTGGATACCGCTAATTTATTTATATACATAATACCACGAACAGTATTCCTGCCAAGATTTCAAGGGTTTTTTATTTCACCATGCAGAACTTTTTCATTTCATTCTACTTAATATGGTAGGTGTCACACCCATTTTACAAAGTTTTTTTCTAAAGTTATATTTTGCGTCAATAAACTAATCCAAATACCACGTTTCATCCCTTTTTTCGTATTTGGTATAGAATTATGGCATTTTTTTCGTTTTTGGTAATTTTCGATATCGAAAAAGTGGGCGTGGTCATAGTCGGATTTCGGCCATTTTTTATACCAATACAAAGTGAGTTCAGATAAGTACGTGAACTGAGTTTAGTAAAGATATATCGATTTTTGCCGAAGTTATCGTGTTAAAGGCCGAGCGGAAGGCCAGACTGTGTGTAAAAACTGGGCGTGGCTTCAACCGATTTCGCCCTTTTTCACAGAAAACAGTTATCGTCCTAGAATCTAAGCCTCTACCAAATTTCACAAGGATTGGTAAATTTTTGTTCGACTTATGGCATTAAAAGTATCCTAGACAAATTAAATGAAAAAGGGCGGAGCCACGCCCATTTTGAAATCTTCTTTTATTTTTGCATTTTGTTGTACCATATCATTACTGGAGTTGAATGTTGACATGGTTTACTCATATACTGTAAAGATATTAAATTTTTTGTTAAAATTTGACTTTAAAAAGAAATTTTTTTTAAAAGTGGGCGTGATCGTTCTCCGATTTTGCTGATTTTTATTAGGCATACATATAGTAATAGGAGTAACGTTACTGCCAAATTTCGTCATAATATCTTCAACGACTGCGAAATTACAGCTTGCAAAATTTTAAATTACCTTATTTTAAAAGTGGGCGGTGCCACGCCCATTGTCCAAAATTTTACTATTCTGCGTCATAAGTTCAACTCACCTACCGTCTTTGGTAATGAATTATCGCACTTTTTCGGTTTTTCGAAATTTTCGATATCGAAAAAGTGGGCGTGGTTATAGTCCCATATTGTTCATTTTAAATAGCGATCTGAGATGAGTGCTCAGGAATCTACGTACCAAATTTCATCAAGATACCTCAAAATTTACTCAAGTTATCGTGTTAACGGACGGACGGACGGACGAACATGGCTCAATCAAATTTTTTTTTCGATCCTGATGATTTTGATATATGGAAGTCTATATCTACCTCGATTCCTTTATACCTGTACAACCAACCATCATCCAATCAAAGTTAATATACTCTGCGAGCTCTGCTCAACTGAGTATAAAAATAATGAAACGTTTTTAGTTAGTGTCTTCCTTGCCGCAACGGTAGGATTCATTTTGAGGCCAAACGCATAAAAATACAAAAAAAAAAAAAAACATTTTAGCTCGGTCCCTGCCAATATGGGTATAAGTTAAGGCAACCGCTTACCAAGTTGACCCTTACCAACGGCCTGCACGCGCAACTTCATTAAATGCTTCATCATCGGTTTAGTTGTAACAAACAACAATCAGCAATAAGCACAGTAAACAACAGTCAGCAACGATCGCAGTAAACAACAATCAGCAATAGTTCGATTTTGGGCAATAACAAGAAATAGGGCACACATGCAAATGCAACGTGACGTATGGCCAATGATAGGTGTAATTTTAAGTTAAGACATTCATTGTAATTATTCTTAGGTTGAATCACAACCAATAAATATGAAAACGGACGCAAGTCCGCTACCTTTTTAAAAATATAAAACGTACTATAAAACGTTAATTGGCGCCTAACGAAGGGGCCGGTGTTATTGTGTTCGATAAAATAAGTATTCGGTCGAATAGTATTTGGCAAAAAGTGCCAACGCGAAAAAACGAGTTTCGTGAATATCGAGGCAAAAGCCAGCCCCAAAGAACCCAGCGTTGGATTCCTGTAGGAAGAACGCACGTCTCCAATAGTGCGATTTGGCGATACCAGAGTAGCGGCAGCAAAAAGGAGTAATATCCCACCGCCAGGAGGCGCTTACCGTAAGATTAGTTTAGGTAATATAAAATTTTTTTTTCTAAAGTGAAATTATATCGAAGTGATTGAAAAAAAATAAAGGAAAGAAATTACATATATCGAAAGTATACCAAAATATTAAAGTGAAAAAAAATTATCAATTATTGATGCAAAATAAATCATATCGAAATTATATCAGAATATCTTAGCGAAAAAAAAAAAAAATAAAAATAAAAATAAAATATTTATTAATGAGAGAAAAGAAATTAGGACAGACATAAGAAATCTTGAAAAAAAAACAAAATCCAAAAGAAAGAATAAGAATCATAAGGATTTACCACAAAATTTTTTTAGGAAACTAAATATTGCTTAGACTAGTTTACAATCTAATATACCAATTTATAATAATATCTGGCTTGTACAGCCATAAAATAATATAATTCAAAGCTGCGATTCACCACGTTCGTGGGGAGCCTCCAGCTTATAACAGCGAATATTCTCTGCGATTCACCACCAAAGGGACCCTCCAGAGAATAATAACACGAAAAAAAATATATTAATAGTATTAATAATAGCAAACTGAAATAATATAAATTTTTCAAACAATGTCAAACCCTAGTGGCATAATCCGACCCCCTGTGTTAAATGCAAATGCGCCTAACCCACCTTCTCAACCAACTACCGCTCCTTCAGGTCAATTTAATATGGATCAATTAACAACCATAATGACAGGACTTGTCACCAATATGCTCAAGCAGGAAGGACGATATTTAGTACAGGCAGCCCTTAACCCAAACGCTTACTTTTCCAATATATCTGACGTAACCATAGACGAAAACCACTTGAACAACATAAAGGAACTCGACAAAATACCGGACGTTGTTCGATGCCTCCGCGAATTTTCTGGTAATCCAGGAGAGTTTAACTCTTGGAAAAAAAGCGTAGATCGTTTCCTTCAGATCTACGAGCCCCTAAAAGGAACGCCAAAATACTACGGCATCCTTAATGTTATAAGGAACAAAGTTGTGGGCAACGCCGATATTGCTCTCGAATCTTACAATACACCATTGGATTGGAAGGCTATTTCAAGATGCCTTACTCTCCATTACGCCGATAAGCGAGATTTAGGTACTATCGAGTACCAAATGACCTCTCTAGTGCAGGGCAACCTCACTATTCAAGAATTCTATCAACGCGTCTATTCCCATCTCTCCCTTATCCTTAATAAGCTCGGATGCATGGAAGTCGGTGCAGAATCTATGCATTTACTTACCCGCACATACCGTGATAAAGCCCTCGACACTTTCATACGAGGACTGAAAGGTGATCTACCAAGATTGCTTGGAATGAGAGAGCCAGTAGATCTTCCCCAGGCTCTTCACTTGTGCCTAAAATTGGAGAACCAAAGCTTTCGTTCCCATTACGCAATGAATAGCAATAGCGCAAATAGGAAGCCTCATGACTTCCGACCACCTCTACCACCCAAAAAACCGGCCAATGAATTTTACCCCCAGTTGGCATACATGCCAAGACCTCAGATGCAAGCCCAGAATCTTGCGTATCACTATCGCCCTCAACCTACCTTTAACAATTTCCAAAATAATTAACCAAATAGACCATTTGGTCAACAAACCCCTTTCAAGCCTCAACCTCCACGTCCAGAACCAATGGACGTCGACAAATCCCTACATTCAAGAGTGGTAAACTATATGAATAGACCACAAGCCAATAATGGTGTGAAGAGACAATCAAACTCCTCACAACAAGTACCCCTAAAACAGCAGAGGAATTTCCACGTAGAGGCAAGTGAGCAAGATTACCAGCAAGACCACCAACAAAAGTACCAACAAGATCCACAATACAAAACTGACCAATACTATCAACCAAACTGGACTCCTACTGCACAGGAGTACGAGACAGCATTAACAGCAGAAGAAAATGGACAATCAGTCCAGGAATACGCTGAGGGATGCTCATATCCTGAAAAGCAGGACCATATTGATATCCATTTTTTAGAATGAAAAGTTCTTCGTTACCCTACGTCGAATGTAGAACGAAGAACGGGAAAATTCTTAAAATGTTGATCGATACAGGATCGAGCAAAAACTATATCCAACCCTGTCATGTCCCAAAGAAAATACCCAACGACGAACCCTTCATCGCAAACTCTATTGCCGGACAGGTTGCAATTACCCACCATACCATCATTAATATATTCGGCAAGAATGACACACCTTTGAAATTCTTCTTACTTCCCACATTAAAATCCTTTGACGGAATAAAAGGAAATGACAGTCTTAAGGACCTTTGTTCAACAATAAATATACGCGACGATACCCTGACATTAGGTAATGGCCTAAGAATAAAAATTAAACAAAAACTTTCTCCAACCGTTAATAAAATTGACATTAGAACTGACCATATGACAGCTACACAAAAACAACACATACACCATTTGACTAGACGTTATCCACATCTTTTTTCAGAACCCGATGAAAAATTAACATACACCACTACAGTAGTAGGAGAAATCAGGACCTCCTCTGATACCCCAGTCTATACAAGATACTACCCATACCCCCTTGCTATGAGAGACTTCGTAACAAAAGAAATAGGAAATCTACTAAAAGATGGAATCATCAGACCATCCCGTTCACCATATAACTCACCCGTGTGGGTTGTGCCAAAAAAAATTGATGCATCAGGACAAAGAAAATATAGACTAGTAATAGATTACAGAAAACTTAACACTCAAACAATAGCTGACAGATACCCAATCCCAGAAATCAATGAGGTTATCTCACAGCTGGGAAACAACAAATATTTTTCCGTTCTCGACCTGAAAAGTGGCTTCCATCAAATTCCATTAAAAGAATCAGACATTGAAAAGACAGCATTTTCGATTAACAACGGGAAGTACGAATTCACAAGACTTCCATTCGGACTAAAGAACGCACCCTCTATTTTTCAGCGCGCACTCGACGATATATTGAAGGAGCACATAGGAAAAATATGTTATGTCTACATAGACGATATAATAGTGTTTGGCAAAGACGAACAAAGCCATATTCAAAACGTCGAAAAAATTTTTCATACGCTAGAAAAAGCGAACAAGAAAGTCCAGCTCGACAAGTGCGAATTTTTTCGTCAAGAGGTCGAATTTTTAGGATTTATCATATCCCCCACAGGTATAAAGACCAATCCCGCTAAAGTAAAAGCCATTCAAGAATTCCCATGTCCACGAACATTGAAAGACCTAAGATCTTTTCTTGGCCTCTCGGGCTATTATCGACGCTTCATCAGAGATTACGCTAAGTTAGCAAAACCTCTGACCTCGCTTTTAAGAGGGGAAGATGGACATGCGTCCAAAAATTCTTCTAACAAAAAGCCGGTTGTGTTCGATAACGACGCTATTGATGCCTTCAATAAAATAAAATCAGCATTAACATCGGAAGAAGTCATACTATCGTACCTTAATTTCAAAGAAGAATTCCACCTCACCACAGACGCTTCAAACTACGCTTTAGGTGCCGTCCTTGAACAATCGAGGAAACCGATAACTTTCATATCTCGATCACTAAATAAAACTGAGGAGAATTACGCCGCAAATGAAAAAGAAATGCTGGCAATAAATTGGGCCCTCACTTCCTTACGAAACTACTTATATGGATCTGCAAAGGTTGTAATTTTCACCGATCACCAGCCACTCACTTTTGCATTGAGCAATAAAAACCACAATGGAAAAATGAAAAGATGGAAGTGTATCCTGGAAGACTACAACTATGAGATGAAATACAAGCCCGGAAAAACAAACGTTGTTGCAGATGCACTATCAAGACCGCCACAAACTGACATTAACACCCTCACAACTACAGAACATAGCAACGAAAGCTCCTCACACCCTCTCATTCCTGCCACTGAAGCCCCCATAAATGCTTTTAAGAATCAATTGTTTCTAATGTTTGGCAACGAGGATAGCTACTCGTTCCAGTTACCATTCCCTACTTTCCACAGACATACAATTACAAAGCCAAACTTTTCTACACAGGACATCATTGATATATTTAAAAGATATTTAGATCCAGCCCTCGTCAACGGTCTGTACACTACAGAAGGGTTGATGGGTAAAATTCAGGAAATATTTCCTCTCCACTTTAGTAATGTTAAAATCCGTTACACACAAACTCTACTTCAGGACGTCACATCAGAAACAGAACAAGAGCAAATTATAATCGAAGAACATCAACGAGCTCACAGAAACAGCCGCGAAAATAAAACCCAAATTTTACGTAAATTCTACTTTCCAAGAATGTATGCGAAAATTGAACAATTTGTAAAAAAATGTTCAACTTGTCGCGTCCAAAAATACGATAGGCATCCAGCAAAACCGCAAATTCAGCCGACCCCCATTCCTCAGTTTCCAGGTGAAATAGTTCACGTTGACATATATTCCACTGAGAAAAAACTAATACTTACCGCAATTGATAAATTCTCTAAATATGCCCAGGTTAAAATGATACCTTCTAGAGCAATAGTGCATATTAAAGATCAGATTCGAGAACTAATGATCGCATTTGGAATACCAAGACTCGTAGTAATTGATAACGAAAAATCTCTTAACTCTGCCTCAATCTCATCCTTACTTAAGGATGAAATGTCCATTAACGTCCACACCACACCACCGTACAGTAGCACAAGTAACGGTCAGGTAGAAAGATTCCACAGCACACTTTCAGAAATAATGAGATGTCTCAAAAGCAATCAGCCTACAATAACATTCGAAGAACTTCTATTTAAATCGGTACAGGAATACAATTCGTCGATTCACTCAACCACAAAGAACAAACCCATAGAAATATTTTTCGGAAATAGACTTTACAATGACCCACAACAATTAGAACAGAAAAGGCAAGAAAACATTGCCTTACTCAGGAAAAAACAAGAACAGGATCTCTCGTATCACAACAAAAACAGACCTGAAAATAAAGATTCCCCCATAGGAGAAATAATCTATGTTAAAATTAACAAGAGACTAGGTTCCAAGCTAACTCCAAAGTATAAAAAGGAGGAAGTCTTGGAAAATCACAGGACAACAGTTAAAACAGTATCAGGACGAACAATTCACAAATCTCTAATAAAAACCTAATTAAATTTCCAGGCAAAATGGACCTCTACAAACTTCTTATTCTCCTCATTACTACTACTACCTCTTCCTCAGACGTTCGAATTCTAGACTACAGCAAATCCCAACTAGTAACAATAGACAATGGACAAGCGAAAATACAAGACGGAACATTTAGACTTATTCACCTTATCGACTTAGAAAAATACGAACGATTTTTGACAGAGGCATATGAAGAGATAAATAACCAGATCCCTAACGATCACTTCCTATATCCCCTCCTCAAACATGAAACCATTCAAACCCTTGAAATCCTAAATACACTTAAACCCTCTAACATCAATTATAAAACTAGAAGATCCATTGATATATTGGGAACGGCATGGAAATACATAGCTGGATCTCCCGACCACGAAGATTTAAACATAATAACCAATAATTTAAATAATCTAAACGAAAATAATAATGAGCAAGTAGTAATTAATAACCTATTTGAAAAAAGAATAAATAACATAACTAATATAGTTAATAGAATGATAAACACTATTAGAAAAGAGGAAAATGTTGTAACGGAAATCATAATAAATTTGCAAAATAGAATTAGGTTAATTAAGGAAGAATTAATAAATATAAAATATGCCATCCAATGGGCAAAAGAAAATATATTGAACTCTGTAATATTAAGCAAAGAAGAAATAGAATTGTCAATCAACAAGATGAAAAGGAAAAAATATCATTTAAAAGTGCCGAAGAAGCACTAGAAATATCACAAATAAATGTACTAAGTAAAGGAATGAAAATTTTATACATGGTTAAAATACCGCTGACACTGAAAGAAATATTTAGAAGAATTATCATACGACCTGTAAAAAGAGCAAAAAATACTATAATAAAAACTGAGTATAATGAAATAATAAAAGGAAAATATTCACTGTACGGAATAAAAAATGAATATGAAAGTTATAATGATCTAACGATCTGTAAAGAAACAAATGTTATAGATTTAAGTAAAGACTTATGTGTAGCTAGAATAATAAATAGTTTAAATTCGACTTGTTCGACAACAAACGGCCATCACGTCCCTACCTTAGAAGAAATCAAACCCGGAATAATATTGCTAAACCGGTTGGAAGGCGAAGTGCAAACTGATAAAGTATCTCAACCAATCAATGGAACGCATGTGATAATATTTAACAATGCAACAATAAAAATAAACGGCCAAACATTCGAAAATGTTGAAGCAAGACCAATTGAAACCATTCCCGCAATACTACAGCCAACTCCATTAGAAAAAGACCACACTGAGTTACTCTCCCTAGAAGCTTTAAAAGACCTGCACATCAAAAACACGCATCAAATCAATTCTATTAAAAAAAGCGACACTCTCTGTCGGAAGTTTCACAACGGCAGCATTCCTAATAATCATAATACTTATTTTCTTCCTAAGGAAACGATCCGTGGAAATACGATATGTAGAAGAAGAAATAGCAAAGCCAGTACAATCCATTACGAATCAAGAAGTTAGCCAGTCAAGTCAAGAAAATCATATTCCAACATATGTGAGTTTTAACAATTTGCCATCCTACTAATGATCGAGGACGCTCACACTTAAAGGGGGAAGAGTTAAGGCAACCGCTTACCAAGTTGACCCTTACCAACGGCCTGCACGCGCAACTTCATTAAATGCTTCATCATCGGTTTAATTGTAACAAACAACAATCAGCAATAAGCACAGTAAACAACAGTCAGCAACGATCGCAGTAAACAACAATCAGCAATAGTTCGATTTTGGGCAATAACAAGAAATAGGACACACATGCAAATGCAACGTGACGTATGGCCAATGATAGGTGTAATTTTAAGTTAAGACATTCATTGTAATTATTCTTAAGTTGAATCACAACCAATAAATATGAAAGCGGACGCAAGTCCGCTACCTTTATAAAAATATAAAACGTACTATAAAACGTTAATTTATATAAGGTTAAGTGCCACCTGACGTTACGTTTTATTTTCCCTATATCGTTTCTTCTTGCTCTTCCCCATAGTTATTTTTAGCTTTACCCCATACCATGTGTTTTTATTTCATTTATTAACTGAAGGTCTTATACAACATTCTCACTTGGGGACAAATTCCTTTGCCGGTAACATTCCGCATATATTGTCGGATTATCGTTGCACATACTATTACGGTTTTCAAGTGTTACTGTAACTTGCCACATGCTGCATGTTGCTCACAATTTCAAAGCGCACTTTCAACGTTTCCGGTTGACTTTTTGTTTTTGTAAGAAAAATGTGTAAAAGTGGAATCTTCACGCATACATGTTTTTCAATTTCAATTAATCCAAGCAAATGCGCGCAGACACTCGCGAAAAATCTACCACGTGAAATGTTGAAGTGTGCTTGATTTCTAGAAGTGAATTTATTTACATATGTAAGGGTGGTTCTAATTTGTATGGCGGAAAATAATATATCTGACTTTAGTTATATGCACCCTGAGAATAAATTTAATCTTTTATGTTATTTAATACAAAATCTTTTTCTGACGAACTCAGTGGGAGGTCGCTCAAAAAGCCAAATGCAAGACTGCTCCAGATCCTTCAAATTTTCTAAATATTAAAAACTGTTTTTTCTAAAGGTTGAACTTTCGTTATGCACCAAAAATTCACGTGCCTCGATTTTGGAGAAGTCACATAATACCGAAATTCAAATGCCTGAATCCGGACCAGTTTTTTTAACATAACATCCCCGGCCCAGGCTAGCATTAGTTTGTTTCCTTCATGTAGCACTGTCATTAGGGTTTAAAGAAGATTATAATGATTAAATCAACCAACAACATTGATGTTCTGCAATCAAGCGCATATTCCAGTTGCTTTTTTAATGATATATTATCGGATTAATAATCATATTATCAGCAAATATGAATATCAAATGCGCCGTTTATTTCTGCTAGCAACCAAAAGATTTGAATGCACTCCTAGCTTGTTAGATACACTTCATTATTTTTTGGGTTTCAATACTTTAGAACCACCTTTATATATACATATGAGCACCTTTACATATATAAGAGTTCATCAGTTGACACAAACTTTTATCAGTATTTCGATTGCAATTAAGAAATAAAATATACCATGTGTGTTTATTTTTCAAGTGCAGCGAGAAAACTTCAGGTGTTAGAGTTGCCGAGTTGCAAGTTCACTTTGTACATTTCAAAGCAATTAGCGTTGATAGTACAGCCGCTATATTTCATGGTAATGATTTTTGTCTCAAGTGAGTTTTGTTGGATTTATTAAGATTACGAAAAAATTGGAAGGATTTCAAATTGCTGTAATGTTACAAAGGAAGCCCGAATCAGTATTAAAGCGCTGCGTCACTGCAAGACGATTGTAAAAGAAACATTTTTGGACCTTTATTCTTTATACTATGTACGTTTCCGAAAAAGGCAGATGAAGCTCCTTTCAATGTACTCCATTGGCTTAAAGGAAAGGACAAGTTATACTACGAAAAATTTGTATTTTCATTATTCGGCCATTTTTCCGACACCATCAATGACTCCTGGACAACTATGCTGAGAAACCTATCGGTTGTTATCTGTGCTATTCGAGAACTTTACTTCCGAATGCCTATTTAGGTCTAGTGATAGGTGTAGTCTAGTTAAACGAATTGAACGAAAGAAATCATTTTATATGGAACCTCGTATGGTTGTGAATGGCTCGGTTGAGTAT
Source organism: Eurosta solidaginis (assembly GCF_040869045.1). Taxonomy (NCBI): domain Eukaryota; kingdom Metazoa; phylum Arthropoda; class Insecta; order Diptera; family Tephritidae; genus Eurosta; species Eurosta solidaginis. Next base: position 273,212,585 of record NC_090320.1, read on the forward strand.
GGAATTTGTTCTAATGCACCTCTAATGCCCTCTTGGACCTTTTCCTGAAAGTTTGGTGAAAAGTACTCTTATTATTATTATATTAGGTCTAAGCTCGATTTGTTTTAGAGCTAAGATATGAGGTAGTACATACTATTAACCAACTCTTTGGACTTGGCAGTAGGATTGTTAGAAGACTTCCCGAATTGTAATCTGCCAATAGGCATTCTTAATGTTAGCTTCCATACCAAGTGTATTCAAATATTTTAACAAATTTGACTTAGCCCAGATCGCTTGGATCTCTTGCGAACTTCTGAACTGAAACGGACTAAAAATAGGACCTCTATAACACATTCTAAAAGTAGAGGGATTAAAAAATTATTTCCACGAAACTCACGATGGTACCAAACGCTTCTTGTGCCGTAACAGATTCATATCCGTTAAACTACCCCTCTTAACATTCGAAAATCATCCTTGCGATATGGAGCTTTGTTTTTAATACACTTGGCATTAGCATTTCGTCCAAAACTTGAAAACCAATACACCCTCGGCAATAGCTTGAAAAATCTCCCGAGTAATATTATCGAAAGCTGCTTAACTTCACTTCTTAAAAAAAAATGTTTACCAGTTTCGAAGAAGGCAAAGCTTGAAAAAAAATCTAGACCTTCAAAAAATGTAACCGATTCTAAGAAAGCTTGAATCATCTTAGCTTCATAACTTTAAAAAAAAGAAATGTTCACCAGTTCCGAAGAAATCAGTTTTTCAAAAACATGTTCCTGTTCTTCAAAAAATGAGACCGATTCTTTGAAAGCGATCGGTCCAAAAGATGCAAGTGATTCCAAAATAGTAAGGGATTTCAAAAAAGTTGCCCTTTCCACTGAAGAAACAAGTACCAAATAAGTTTCATATTTTAAATAAGAAGCGGCATCCATAGAGAAACCCGTTCCAAAAAAGTAGTTGGTTCAAAAAATGCAACTTAACCAAAAAAACCTAACGGGTTTCAAGAGTCTATCCGTATCCCGAAAAAGGAACTATTCTCAAAAACGTAGCCGGTTCCAATAGCGCAACTAGTTCCGAAATAGTAATTAATTCCATAAATATTACCGGTTTCAAATAAGCGACTGGTTCCAAAAGAGCAACCTATTCCAAAAATGTACCCAGTTCAAAAATGTAACTTATTCGAAACAAATAATCATTTTTGAGAACAAAAGCGACTCAAAAAAAGTAATCGTTTCCGAAAATGTAACCGCATCTAAAAATGACCCATTTTAGAAAACATAACCGGTTCCATTAAGGAAGCCGGTTCCATAATAGTAACCGATCTCACAACTGTTGCCAGTTCAAATATGTAACCAGTTTGAAACAAGAAATCACTTTCAAGAATATAAGCGGTTCCAAAAAATAATCGGTTCCAAAAAATTTACCGGTAAAAAAAAACCAACCGGTTCCAAAAAAGTTACCGCTTCAAAAAAACCAGCCGGTTCCAAAAAGCAACCGGTTTCAAAAAAGAAACTAGTTTCCAAAAAAGGGGCTCCTAAAAATAACCGGTTCCAACAAATAACCGGCTCCAACAAATAACCGGCTCCAAATAAGAAACCGGTTCCAAAAAAATAACCAGATCAGAAAAGTATTCAGTTTAAAACAAGTGAAAATGATTTCAAGAACATAAGCGATTCCAAAAAAGTAGCCGGTTCCAAAAAAGTATTCGTCTCCAAAACAGCAATCGACTCGATAAGTTTAGTATAGCTATGATAAACTTGAAATAAAAACAAAAGCAAATTCTAAAACAATCCAAAAATAATATTTCCCTTAAACATTCCAACTTTTCTGAACTTTCTTTTAAAAAAGGAAATTATTCTTCAGCAATTTATCGTAAGCTGCATTTCAAGTTACTTCAAACTGGTTATGCTAAATAGTACAACAATTTTGTGGTAAGAATGTAGAGGAGATTTGTAAAAGTTGTTAGCTGTCGCAAATAGTAAAAAGCCAAACACACAGTTTTGGTGTATCAACAAGCTGACGAAAAAGAATTTGTTTATAAATTGCCTGACTGTTGGGCGGAAATTCAAAACATGCCACATGCATACAACAAATGTGCAAAAATGCCACAACAAACGGAAAATAATACTCGTAGTCCAAAGGAAAAGTGGCATGCAAAAATTATATGAAAAATGGCAAAGAAAATGCACGAAAGTAACAATAACAATAGCAACAAAGGCAAAAACATTATAGAAATGCCAAAATAGCATTTGCGCAAAATGCAAAAAAAAAAAAAAAAACAATTTATAAATGGAGATATGTAAACAAATATGCACTATTAAGAAAAATGTTAAATGTGTGGCAAGAATAGCAAGCAGCTGGAATGAAATGTGAGGAATATAACTGAGAAGATTGGGGTTCGCTACGAGCAGAAGAAAAAAAATATTTTGGTTATGTAAAGAGAAAACTTAGAAAAATGCTGCTGGTCAAGGATGGAATGATAGGTTTAACGGTTTTTGACTTATGATTAATATCATTTGTAAAATTGGTGCAACGCCCATTTTCACAAAATATTTTATATTTTTTATCAAGAGTCTCAATATCAGTTAACATATCAAATTTAAAAATTCTAGGTGTATTATATACTAACTAAACAGGTTTTTTATGTTTTCCAAAATGTTATATATATAAAAAGTGGGCGTGGTTATCATTTGATTTAAATAATTTTCTATACCAATCTATTACACAGCCGGCTGGGTATTGGACCAAACCCACTTTTTTGTAGAGATTGAGGCTTATGTGGACAAAGTACTATCTCCGTTTTTCGAAGTTAGTCTCCACAAAATAGATATCGGCTTTCGCAGTTCGAAATTCTACATTTCGAAATTTTTGTTTTTTTTTTGTTAACGCGTTCAGCAAATTAAAAAAGGAAAAATGTGGTCGTGGTCCGCCTTTATCTTTTTTTTTTGAATGGCTGAATTCTTTTTTTAAAAGTTACAGTACGAGCAATTCCAGTGCAGACAATAACTATCGTGGGACTATTTGATTTTTCACCTCGTATAACAGCTGTTATACTAAATTTCTCAAAATAAGAATTCAAAACCGTCCAAATAATGGAAAAGAGCGGACCACGACCACATTTTTACTTTTTTAATTTGCTGAACGCGTTAAAAAATGAAATTACGAAATGTAGAATTTCGAATTTCGAAAGCCGATATCTATTTTTTGGAGGCTAGATTCGAAAAACGGAGATAGTACTTTTTATACTTGAGCCTCAGTCTCCTCAAAAAGTTGGTTTGGTCCAATACCCAGAAAAAAAGATGATTTTGTCGCATAGCTTTATGGGTCCAGATATCCCGTGTAACGAATTCATTGCAGATATCTCAATATTTGCTCAAGTTCTCGTGTTAACGGTCGGACGGACATGGCTAAGGCAAATTCTTCTTCGATACTGAGGAAATTGATATACGTAAGTGTATATCTATCTCGATTTCTTTATACCTGTACAACCAACCGTTATGTTACTAAGGTTAATATACTCTGCGTGTAAAGCTCGCTGATGAACTTTTATTTTGAAATTTTAATAACTGCTAGTTCTATAAACAGGTTTTTAGAAACAGAAACATTTCCATATTCCTGCATCCCTAGTGATTGGTATTGCATCCGCTACCGAAAATTATTAGTTTTATTATCGGTTTGTTATCGAAAGCGAATTACTATTGTCGAGTTATCCAAAATGGTAAAACTCCAATGAGAAGTCAATAACTTTTCGATTATAAATCTATAACTTTTAAATAATAAACGATAATTTTGTTATAACATATCGATACATTTTCTATAGATAATAGACAACTTTTCCATAAGAAATCGATAATTTAACTAAACCTGTTTTATAATAAATCGATATGGTAAGGAGGTTTGATAGACTCGTTTTCTTGCCATGATACGACCTTGTGATTGTACCCTGATGACAAGCAAATTTAAAATCAATGATTCGGCCACGAAGTGCTTTATTCAGGGAACATGGCGAAGATAGTTAGGCCACTGATTATGTAATAGATCCCTATGTTTAACACCGTGAGGTGGAACCTAAATAATAGAAGCAAATATATATAATTTAATTTTACTGTATTCATTTTTGGTAAAGAGTATTCGCATGCTTCAATTTTTAGAAATTTTCGGTATCCAAATTTTGGTAATAAAAAAATAGTTCTTTTTAATTGGATTAAGTTCAACACTATTGATTTGAGATCACCGGTATTATAATTTTTAGCACATCTTTTTTATTCGTCGCACTATTCCACTAAGGCCCGGTTTTTCAGTAGTTGGTTAAGCTAAGCCTAAACTAAATTTGCATAAACTCTAGTCAAATTTAAACTCCAGTTAAACCACTGAGCAGTTTTTCAGTCCCAGTTTAGGGCCATTTTTTTGTGCGGCAACATTGGTTTTTTTATTATCTAGATAATTTGTAGATACGGCAACTGCTATACCCAACAAACATTTAAAAGCTAATTCTCCAGCGAAATATATATCGAGTTCCTGAGGTGATATCCAACATCATTATCTAGTTATTCTTAAACCAGATAGTTGTGAAGTTGATATCCAACTTCATTCTCCAATCACTATCCTACCTTTGAGAAATTTTGGAAAATTTATCCAACCTTTGAGAGATTTTGAGAAATGTACAGTTCTTAAATGAATATTCAACCAGTTTCTCCAGTTGATATCCTACATTGGATTCGAGTTGTCGTGAAGTTTAAACAAAATCAAGGTAGTACCACCAATTGTGAAAAATAAACACTTAATTGATAGCAGTAATGCAGCGTCAAAAATAAATCATATATATTTTATTTTAATTTTGTGAAAAGACTGTAGTTCTGCAATCCTACACTTGAGTCCAGTCAAAGAACCACAATTTGGGAACTATAATTTTTCAACTTAAGTAATAGCATTTTTCGCTTTATAAAAAATTCCCTCATTTGCTGAGTACACTATGATTCTTAAGTTGAGCCACTGGTTCGTACCAAATCTTGAGATTTTAGAGGTATGCTAGTTATTAACATGAGCTCTAATGATATTCGAGCCCAAATGCTTGTTGGGTATATTCGACGCCATTTCGAACGAACGAAAATCACCGATAGGTTAACTAGAGTGTAATCCTGCCAGATCAGCCGCTTAAGCTCAGCTTAGACTTCAGTTAAAGTAGACTGAAAAACTGCAGAATAAGTTTAAGCGTAGTTCAACTGACAAACTGAGTTGAAATTGTACTAAAAAACCGGGCCTAACTCCTTTTTTTTCAACTCACTAACAAAAGACTTTGGATTATATGTAAGTGAGCACCAATTTCAATTATGCTGTACGTCATTTCGTTTGTCGTTGTCGTCATTGTCCTTATCATTATTTGCTGTTGTTTCGTTTCGTTCAGGCTCAACTTCGTATTATTTTCGAGTAATTGTAATTGTAATTGACAAAGCATTACATAACATAAATTATTTCTGTTTACACATATTTACAGCATTCGTATGCAATTTATGTTGTTGCACATACACATATATATGTGAGTTTATGTAAATTCTGTCTATGAGAAAATGAATGGCGACAGTCACATAAATATTTCCAATAACAAATACAAAACTACAACAACAAGAACTCACAATAACAACTGTAATACAAAATGAAAACAACCAACAACTGCCTTGCCTTTAGCTGCAATAATAAACGCAACAATAATTGTTTGACCGCATAAAAGGATGGATGGGTATAGCGGCAACAGCAGTAGCAACAACAAGAACAACAATATTAACAGCATTGTCAGCTACTGAAATGTAATAGCCTACGGTCAGATTGTGTATGACACTCATTTTAAAATATGTTCCTTGTTTCGTAATGCTGTAAATGTAATTCGTGCAAGCGTGTGTGTTCGCGTAATTATTTGACCAATGACCTTGAGCGGATAATAGTGCAGTTTTACTTCAGATATGGAGACTTCCCTATTGTTTATTTTAAAATAAAGGTATAACAGAGCAATAAAAATACGATTGGTACAAAACTATATTTCGCTAAGATTTAACTTATTATTTTTGCCAAAGAGCCTTTTCAAAACCCTTTATATAAAAGTGGACGTGGTCCTTAACCGATTTCGTTGATTTTTCTTCACAGCATTCCTTATGGTAAAGGTAAACTCTCTGCCAAATTTTGTTACGATAGGTTAAACGATTTTTGATTTATGATAAATAATATTTGTAAAATTGATTTTATCATAAGTGGGCGGTGCTACACCCATTTTGAAAATTTTTTTCAAATTTTTATCAAGAGTCTCAATGTCAGCCCACTCGTCAAATTTCAACATTCTAGGTTTATTATTTACTAAACAATCAGGTTTTTTGTGTTCTCCAAAATGTTATATATATAAAAAGTGGGCATGGTTATCATCCGATTTCGCTCATTTTCAATACTAATCTATTCTGGGCCCAGATAAGCTCGTGTACCAAATTTGGTGAAGATATCTCAATATTTACTCAAGTTATCGTGTTAACGGACAGACGGACACACGGACGGACATGGCTCAGTCAAATTCTTTTTCGATACTGATGATTTTGATATATGGAAGTCTATATCTATCTCGGTTCCTTTATACCTGTACAACCAACTATTATCCAATAAAAGTTATAATACCCTGTTTACAAGTACAGCGGCTATAAAAATTGTGAGTGCCAAGTACTCGTGATGTTCAACGTGTAAACATACAGTGTAAATCTAGAGATGGAAAGATTTTAAATTAACTAGAGCTCGGCCAGGAGTGTTAAAATTAAGTCAAAGCAGAGTCAACGTTACCAGAAACTAATATTTTTGGGCTTTTATTATCATCGAGTAATCGGTTTGTTGTCGTTGAGTCATCTTATTTATTTCACATCGGCATGTTATCGACGGGATTCAGATCTGTCATCGATTTTATAGTCAAGATTTTCGGTACCTGTTTTATAACAAGTCGTTGATAACACGCCGAACACATATTGGTTCCGAAAGGTTAGGTAAGGTTGAATAAAGACCTTACATGAACTGAATTTATTTGACGACCAAACGAAAACACCAATAAGGCACCAAGACGTATGATATAGAATAACTTCTTTCTCTTGGAAAGTGCTATAAGTTTCCTAGGACCAAGCTTAATTGCTTCCTCGAGATCTGACTCTGCCGCCCCTAGTAGCTCAAGCCTTGCCCTCGCGAGCGCAGGACACAAACATAGAACGTGCTCAACCGTTTCATCCCACTTTCTACAACTGTTGTTGCTGACAAGGCCTCACTTACTTATACGGATGTGACTCCAGAATGAAATGTCCATATAGTATTTTTTTTTTTATTTCCTTGTTACCTATATTTCACATTTCTGTTAAGTAAATTACAAACACAGATATCGCCCCATTAGGAGCATACGGCAAACACGAGTTCTCTCCACCGAGTTCTGTTATGGGCTAGTCTCTTGACCTCTCTCCACGACCCTTCCGACCTACATTCGGCGTGAGCAATTTTAATCCATGTGCTCCGTGGTCGTCCCCTCCGCCGAGTTCGTTAGTATATGGCCGATCCATTGCCATTTTCTTCTCTTTATGGTTGTTTGAATCAGCTCAGTTTCGTCAATCTTAAAAGATCTTTATTTGAAATAATGCTGGGCCAGAATATACGGCATATTGGTCGCAAGCATTTGTTTACGAACACCTGTAGTTTACTGCTGATGAGTTCCGCCACTTTCCACGTTTCAGAGCCGTTTAGTAGCACCGACTTCACGTTGCTGTTGAATATTTTAAAATTTAATGCTGCTGCTGAGTTTTTGCCATGTAGTCTGATAATCCGATAAAAAATGGATAACCATTCGATAGCAAATCGATAATTTTAAAAATAATTCGGTATTTTTTCCATAACAAATCAATACCTTTTTGATAAAATGTAAATACGTTTTAGAAAAATAATGTAAATCTTTTAGATAATAAATCGATAATTTTTTTAATAGCAAATCGATAATTTTGAATTACAAATCAATATCGTGCCGCTCCCAAATTGGTTATACTCAGGTAATAAAATGATATTTTTTCGATAAATAATCGATAACTTTTACAAGATATCGATAACTCTTCGAAAGCAAATCGAAAACATTTCGAGAAATATGTTTTTAAAAGGGTATATATTTGGGAACCAGCGTTAACAGCGAGAACAATGTAAACTTGGAAATGAAACGGATATTAACTCCTGCGATCAGGTGCTACATTGGACCGAGTGACAATTGAAAAGTAAAGTCCTCTTTCGAGAAGGCCAAGCTCCAATCAGTGATGATGGTGATGATCAGTTATCGATATGTTTTCGAAACGTTATCGAATTTTGATTGAAAAGCTATCGGTTTGCTATTGAAAGGTTATCGATTTGCCATCTTAAAGTAATCAGACGGAATATTACCAGTTAATAATTGATTTGTTTGCTATGGCACAAATACCGACAACTCTTCACTATACAATTTTTCACATATATACATATGTACAAATAATCCACGGGGAACAGAAACCAAGCGAAAGTTTTAGCTTTAGTCAAAAAATTGTTGACTTGTTATCGAAAATTATTGAATTATTATGAAAAATTATCGATTTGTTATAGATATTTTACTAAATAATTATGGATTTTTTATTGGCGTGTTGTCGCTTTTTTATTGACAAATTATGGGCTTGTTATCGACTAGTTATCGAAAAGCTCTTGATTTAATATTAACAGGTAACTTGCTTAATTGGCGTTTACCCGTTTAAACGATTACGACAGTCCAACAAGGCGCGTCAGTCGCTTCTTCTCTCTGCCAATTGGCGCCAATCGGTCACACCAAGGGAGTTTAACTCGTTTACCACCTAGTCCTCCCAGCGGAGCGGGTTCTGATAGAAACAATGTCTTAGCCGGAGCGTCATCTTTTGTTCCCATAATATGGCCTAGCCAGCGCAGCCGCTGCGTTTTAATTCGCTGGAATATATTGATGCCTGCGTAAAGCTCGTTAAATCTTCTTCCAAAGTAGCATTTACTGGCAAGAGTGATTCTTCGCTCAATTTCAGAGATGATACTTTTGTTAGTGTTGATGCTTGTTCCCAAATAAACGAAGTCTTTTACTGTTTCAAAATTATGGCTGCCAACGGTAGCGTGGTTGCCAAGGCGCATATGAGCTGACTCTCCGTTCGATGACAGCAGGTACTTCGTTTTGTCCTCATTCATCATCAAACCCATCTTTACCGCTTTTTTTCTAGTTTGGAATAAGGAGAACTAACAGCGCGGGTGTTTAGGCCGATGATATCCATGTCATCAACATACGCCAGTAATTGCACGCTTTTATAGAAAATCGTTCCAGAGCGGTTAAGTTTTGAAACTAGTATAATTTTCTCCAGCAACAAATTAAAAAATCGCACGATAGGGGGTCACCCTGTCTGAAACCTCGTTTAGTTTCGAACAGCTCGGAGAGATCCTTTCCAATTCTGACTGAGATTATGGGATTGCTCGACGTGATTCTGCACAGCCGTAAAAGTTTTGCGGTGAAACCAAATTCAGACGTAGCGGCATAAAAGCAGCTCCTTTTCGTGCTGTCGAAGGCGGCTTTAAAATCGACGAAGAGGTGATGTGTGTCGATTTTTTTTGCACGTATTTTTTCCATGATTTAGCGCATTATGTAAATCTGGTCGTTGATAGATTTACCAGGTCTGAAGTCGCACTGATAAGGTCGAACAGCCGATTCATAGTGGGCTTAAATTTTTCGGCAATACACTTTTTTGAGATATTAAAAAGGTTGATTTCGCTATAGTTGGCGCAGTTTGCAGTATCCCCTTTCTTGTGGACTGAGCAAAGAACACTCAGATTCCAATCGCCGGGCACGCACTCGTCGTATTTTGCGAAGAGGCTGATGCATGCGCCTTACCAACTCCTCACCGCCGTATTTCAATAGCTCCGCAGGCAATCCATCAGCGCCCGCAACATTGTTGTTTTTCAATCTGGTTATTGCTATTCTGACTTCGTCACGATCGGGTGGGGGATGTTTATTCCATCATCATCGATTGCGGGATCGCGTTCATCATCCCTGTGCGGTAAATCGCTGCCTCCAATTAGGAGACCAGAGAAGACTTTCCTCCATAATCTAAGTACTCTCTGGTCATCAGGATATCGATGTGTTATGTTATTAAAAGGTTATCGATTTGTTCTCTTAAGTAATGGATTTGTTATTTAAAATAATAAATAATTTATCTATAGTTCATCATCGACCTGTTACAGATGACTAAACAGTTTTTGTGTAGCAAACACAGACACAACTTCAATATACAATAAATTTATTTCACATAAATATGTAATCCATGGGGATCGGAAGCCGATAATAAGCTGACCACTCGGCAATAAAAATCAGATAAAAAGCTGATGAGGGAACAATAATTTTTTCCGCGATAATCCTACTGTAGGCTGGCAAGTAATCAAAGTTACTTTGAGATATTGAAGTTTTAGCTATTTTCTTTGTTAGTAGATTTTGATTAAGTTGCTAGATAATAGTTTTTTCACTACAGCAATAACAACTTCTTCCCTTTTAATGTGCACCCCATTTACTTAGATTTTATAAAAATTTATGAATAACACTGCGTTACAAAATCGAGCTTTATTTCTGTCCTATGAACCGAATATACTCTTTCGGAAAGCGGAGAAAAAATAAAAATACACGTGTAATGGCGATTTTTATGTACACGTCAGAATATTTTTTTTATGTATAAAGTATAAAGCTCGTAGTGTCCGTCTGTCCCTTTTTCCGTGATCCAATCGAGCTGAATTTTTGCAGGCAGACGTCATATTTCAATTAAAAAAAAAATAGATTTTTATCAATTCTCATATTTTCCTGAATTATTTTTTTTTTTTTTTAATGGTTATCGGTTTTTTTGTAAGGGTTTCGGCTCATTAAAAAACCGATTTTTTTTATTAATTTTATTATATTAAATTTAGAAATTGTTACATTAAAACTTAGGCCTTTTATTTTTGCGTTTGTAAGCATTTGTGTCAGTATCGTGACAAATCGACCAACAGTATTGCCATGCATACGCGTAATGTCTTGTCCTTTAAAGCGCTTTTCAAAAAATTTTTACTTGGTGCGAATAAGCCACAAACGTAACGTATGTTATTTCGAGTCGGGCACTGTATTTTTTCTCAGATCAAATATATAGAAATACATTTTCGCACAACAGAACTTAAAACAATTGTCAAAGTATAGGTCTCCTAGTAGCGCAACTGTCAGCTTATCGGATCAAACACGCGAACGGCACAGACTGTGTTGTATCAACCAATAAATTAAGCGAATTTAAATGACGCAATATTGATTGTGCAGTTCAATGTTTCATCTGTAATACCAGTTGTAAGTGTTGTAAAAGTCATAAACAGTTTAGCGTTAGAAAGTTTCTATTGATAAACTACAAACATATGGAGTAGTTTGGGTGGAAGAACAATTTTTTTACGGAACAATTTGGTAGTTTAAAAATTTGGAGTCCTTTCAAGATATGCCGAAAAAATTAAAAAAATTTTTTTTTTTTTCGAAATTCAGGAAAATCTGAGAATTTTTAAAAATCTATTTTTTTAAGTCTGACGTAATACAGACATTTCCACGAGACTGCCTGCAAAACTTCAGCTCGATTGGATCACGGAAAAGGGTTAAAAATTGATCCAAAATCTTTCACACAGGCGGACACTACGAGCTTTATACTTTATACATAAAACAAGTAAGGAAGGCTAAGTTCGGGTGTAACCGAACACTACATACTCAGTTGAGAGCTATGGTGACAAAATAAGGGAAAATAACCATGTAGGAAAAATGAACCTAGGGTAACCATGGAATGTGTTTGTATGACATGTCTATCAAATGAAAGGTATTAATGAGTATTTTAAAAGGGAGTGGGCCTTAGTTCTATTAGTGGACGCCTTTTCGAGATATCGCCATAAAGATGGGCCAGGAGTGACTCTAGACTTTGTTTGTACGACATGGGTATCAAATGAAAGGTGTTAATGAGAATTTTAAAAGGGAGTGGGCCTTAGTTCTATAGGTGGACGCCTTTTCGACATATCGTTATAAAGATATCGTTATAAGGGTGGACCAGGGGATGACTAGAATGCGTTTGTACAATATGGGTATCAAACGAAAGGTGATAATAAGTATTTTAAAAAGGAGTGGGCCCTAGTTCTATAGGTGGACGCATTTTCGAGATATCGCCATAAAGGTGGACCAGGGGTGACTCTATATTATGTTTGTACGATATGGTTATCAAATGAAAGGTGTTAATGAGTATTTTAAAAGGGCGTGTGCTTTAGTCCTATAGGTGGACGCATTTTCGAAATATCGCCATAAAGGTGGACCAGGGGTGACTCTAGACTTTGTGTGTACGATATGGTTATCAAATGAAAGGTGTTAATGAGTATTTTAAAAGGGAGTGGGCCTTAGTTCTATAAGTGGACGCCTTTTCGAGATATCGTTATAAAGATATCGTTATAAAGGTGGACCAGGGATGACTCTAGAATGCGTTTGTACAATATGGATATCAAACGAAAGGTGATAATAATTATTTTAAAAATTAGTTGGCCTTAGTTTTATAGGTGGACGCATTTTCGAGATATCGCCATAAAGGTGGACCAGGGGTGACTCTATAATATGTATGTACGATATTGGTATCAAATTAAAGGTATTAATGAGGGTTTTAAAAGGGAGTGATTTTATTTGTATATGTGAAAGCGTTTTCGAGATACCGAACAAAATGCGGACCAGGGTGACCCATAACATCATATGTCGGGTACCGCTAATTTATTTATATATGTAATACCACGAACAGTATTCCTGCCAAGATTTCAAGGGCTTTTGATTTCGCCCTACAGAACTTTTTCATTTTCCTCTACTTAATATGGTAGGTGTCACACCCATTTTACAATTTTTTTTCCAAAGTTATCTTTTGCGTCAATAACCCAATCCAATTACCGTGTTTAATCCCTTTTTTCATATTTGGTATAGAATTATGGCATTTTTTTAATTTTTAGTAATTTTCGATATCGAAAAAGTGGGCGTGGTCTTAGTCGGATTTCGGCCATTTTTTATACCAATACAAAGTGAGTTCAGGTAAGTACGTGAACAGAGCTTAGTAAAGATGTATCAATTTTTGCTCAAGTTATCGTGTTAACGGCCGAGCGGAAGGACAGACGGTCGACTGTGTATAAAAACTGGGCGTGGCTTCAACCGATTTAGCCCTTTTTCACAGAAAACAGTTATCGTCCCAGAATCTAAACCCCTACCAAATTTCACAAGGATTGGTAAATTTATAGACAAATTAAATGAAAAAGGGCGGACCCACGCCCATTTTGAAATTTTCTTTTCTTTTTGCATTTTGTTGCACCATATCATTGCTGGAGTTGAATGTTGACATAATTTACTTATATACTGTAAATATATTAAATTTTTTGTTAAAATTTTACTTTAAAAACATTTTTTTTTTAAAGTGGGTGTGGTCGTCTCCGATTTTGCTAATTTTTATTAAGTATACATATAGTAATAGGAGTAACGTTCCTACCAAATTTCATTATGATATCTTCAACGACTGCCAAATTACAGCTTGCAGCACTTCTACATTATCTTCTTTTAAAAGTGGGCGGTGCCACGCCCATTGTCCAAAATTTTACTAGTTTTCTCTTCTGCGTAACAAGTTCAAATCACGTTATTTTTTCTCCCCTTTCTGAAAAAGTATATTTGGTTCAAAGAACAGAATGTGTGTAACGCGGTGTAATTATTAGTTTCATGTAAAGAACATGGCTTTTCAAATGTCTAGATATTAAGCTTCACCTTTCACTCCATCAGTTTAATGTTGGTACTGTGAATACTCTGGTAAAAATGGGGGATTTCTTGATAGCTTTACGAGGCCTTTTCATGTTCGAATCACACATCGGCAGCTATAAAAAATGTTTTCTTAAATAAAAATTTTGTCTTTTCTTTATTTGGTTTACTATATTTTTTTTTACTAAATATTCTTTCTTAACTATATACTAGATAAATATACATTTGAATATAAATATCTGTCTTTCCTCAGGCATGCTCCCGAAATGCATATGGCGCCAGATGTTGCACAATGTTGCATGCAACATAGGCATAGACAAACTGAGCATTTTCTTGCAGCGCGCTTTGGACTCGTATTCCACTTTTTCAAAATTTCGACTTAAAATTTTTTTACAAATATAGTTGAACCTACTTTTTAACTGTGAAACATGAACACATACATATATAAATACATACAACTAGCTTTATTCATTGTTGACTTTGCAGTTTATTTTCTTCTTAACTTCGCCGTGGCACGCGCGTGTTGCAAGCAAACACCTGACGGAAAAACTAACTACAAATGGCATAAAACGCTTCATTCACCTTCGTTGGTGTGGCTTAGCTGCAGCTGTATGTCAGTGTATCTACGCCATGCAACCCGTTTGGAAAATAACTAAACTTAGTTGCTAATGGGTCTTTAGTTTGTATCGTCCGCCGTCAGTTTGTCCGCCCTTGTCGTTGTTTTTTGGTTGACACGAGATATAAACAACAAAGTTGCACAAAGTTGCTGCTGCTAAGTTGTGAAAAATTGTAAGAGGCAAGCGTGCGCGCACGAGCGTATGAATTTAACACAAATTTCTTTGTTGCATGCAAAACTCGCAATGCAATGCAGAACTGTGTAAAGAGAAGGTATGGGTAAGAAGCTAAGTAATTGTCAAAAGGTGCTAAATGTAAACAAAGCAGCAAACGCAACTCAAGCCTACATACTTGGCAGCGAATTTTTGTTGTTTGATTTTTCTACTTTCGTTTATTTTTATTTTTTCATACTTCTTTGTTTATTTAATTTTTGCTTTATTCTCGTTATTATGGCCTCGGATTTTTTTATGTAAAATATTGCATTGTTTGAGCATTGTGTCATGGAAATTACTCAAATAAGTTTGGAGAAACAAAGATAAAAGGAGTGAAATTGTTTCTTCCACTTTTCATTCAAAGTTTGCGTGTTAAGCAGCGATAAGCTTAATATGTTACAAGACCTTGGGAGCACTCGTGTGTAAAAATGGGCTGAAAAGACTATTATTTTATAAATAGTTACCTGCATTGTTTTACAAAGTGATGTTGCATTGAGTAATTAAGCTTCTTTTCAAACACTGTGAGTAAAATCATTTATTGAGAAACTATAAGCCAGGTTTAGTTTGGGCAATCATTTGAAATTCCGCCAAAAATGTTGCTAATGGAGCACCAGAGTATATTAATCAACAGAAAAGTTTTCTTAAATGCAGGCATAATCCTACTACATTAGAAGCGTGTGAAGTCGAAAAGAAACTCGAAAGCCTTAAGGAAAAGAGGCAGGTGAAGAGCGCGGACGCCCCGGCGCAGTTTTTAGAGGGGTGCCAACAGACAAATAGTGCTGCGAGTCGTACAGACGAAAATCCAACACAGCATTTACGTTTCGGGGAAAGAATTACCATGGATAACCGTAACATTCAAAAAGAAGAGAGGTTGAAGAGGACCTCGAAAGCCTTAACGACGGTATTGTAGAGACACCAACAATGAAAGAATAGCCCATCATTTATTATTGAGTCTCTGTTTGGTGGATGGTCAACCAAAAAGAACGTACCGCAAAAAATGTAAAAGGAGGTAAATAGGATATTAATGCTTAGCATAATGGAAGCCCGGAGAACAACCCCTACGATGGCACGGTGTGTCATTCCGCACGGCAGTTTGAGAGTAGACCATATTGTGTAGCGTCATCATATACTGAACAGAAAGACTAACTGCGCTTCGACAAGTCTCTTTGAGCCCCATCAGAGGTTAAAGGTTTGCACAAGGGATTGTATACCGATGTTTCCAAAGTATTGCAAAGAGTAGGGTCTGTGGTATACTGCGCAGATCCGAAAATAAATAAATCCCACAAGTTGTCAGATCAGTGTAGTGGCACAGCTATCATATCTGAAAGCATCAAAAAGCATGGGTCCTAGAAGGCTTCTAGAATTTGCTAAAAGCTAGAAGAAATTTTTCACATAGGTAATGTTTTCTGATAGGGTAATTATATACCTTCATCAATCGTAAGCATCCCAAAAATATGTTTCAGGATTAAGTAGCAATTAAATCCACAGAATGGCAGTAACAATCAAGCGCAGAGAAGCAATCAGCTACTCTAGCGTTCTGAGGAACGGCCGTAGAAAAATAAAGCTTGCAGATGATGAAGCCAAAAGAAATGTCATTCGAAGGTCAAGAGTCGTCCCAATACCGGTCGAGTAAGTGAGAGGCGAGCACGTTATACCCACTTTTTTCGATGGGCTTTGGAGCCATTTCGGATAGATTGGCGTTAATATCCGAAAAAAAGCCAAAAGTTACAATGAGCATCCGCGATTTGAACTCCCTCACCACAACAAAAGAATTAGTAAATCCAGAATAATGTCCCGTGAAAGCACAAAGTGCTGTTTTTATTGTTTTCATCCAAATCACAGGGGTGCGGTGCCAGAACACAGACATAAACTCAAAAAAATATACACTTATCACATACCTAGCTCGGCGAGATGCGCGCTGCACAAATACCACGGAAAAACCAAATACTGGAAGTTAGCAGGCATAAGAGAAATGAAAAAATGTTTAAGTTAAACGGCTTTATTGAAAACAATACTTACAGTAAGTAGTAATATTACTAAAAGATAGAAAATAATTACGCAGGTCCTAGGTACTAGTCATCACACTCCTCATCAATCTAGGGCGTTGATCAGAAAACTAAATAAAAGCGTTGGACGGGTAGATTGATGAGGATTGTGATGACTAGTACCTAGGACCTACGTAATTATTTTCTATCTTTTAGTAATATTACTACTTAATGTAAGTATTGTTTTCAATAAAACCGTTTAACTTAAAATTTTTTCTTATTTATTTTATTATATTGAAATTTCACTAGCAAACTTTGAATTTATGTGCTCCAAAGTGTTTTGACGTCTCTTCTAACGGGACTAGCATTTTTATACTGAAATTTCACTAGCAAAATTTGAACTTATGTGCTCCAAAGTATTTTGATGTCATTTCTACCGGATTGTATATAATATTTGTTCAAAGAGCCAAATCGGACAGACAAGTACGAGTTTTTTGAATATCTAAATTTTTGCGACACCTAGCGTGCATTTTTTTTACTAAAGTGGTTTCTATTTCTGTATGTCAAATATGATTTCCAAATATGAGCCAAATCGGACCACAAATACGATTTTTGCGTCACTTAGCGGCAATTTTTTCATAGGTCGCTTTCTATTCATGTATGTATTATGTGTTCCTAATATGAGCGAAATCCAAGTTTCAAGCTTGTAGCTTATCGGGAAGTTACTTAAATTTCAATTACAAAATTAGTGCCAGCCAGCCAACCAACCAGCCTCTCAAGCTATATAAAACCGTTTAAAAAACCGCAGACATAGGGAGCATAGATTTTGCTATCATTATTGAACGAAAAGATGACGGCCGCTGACTGGGGATCCGCTACACTTTGGTTTCCTCCTGGAAGCAGGAATTTTCGAACAAGGAAAGGAGTCGAAGCCGGCCATTTCTTGGCCCAGCCCAAGCACTAAGCTATAATGCAAGCGACTAACTCCAGTGGAGGAAGGATACTGGATATGGTGACTAGGTTGGGAGTAACAGTCAAAAATGTTGACTCATTGAACGTCTGCAAAAACAATACCATATATGACGACGACGGAGAGCGGAAACGGAGGCGGCCTCGCGTTTATCATACACCACTCTGTGTAATATTATATATTTGATCCTGGCATCGACCGTAGGGACAATGTCTTAGAACGTCAAGGCTCATCTGTCCGGCCAGGCGATGCAAACATAGAAATCATCAACATCTACATCTCTCCTGCCACCTGTTGCCCCAGTGGATACAACCCTAATATCAGAGCCTTACTCACTGGCAACAATCGCATTATCTTAGGCGATTTCAATGCCCATCACGATCTATGGCACTCAAACTTGCGGGCGGATAGTAGGGGTGAGAGACGCATCAGATTACTTGTGGACGAACACAAGCGGGCGAAATGGGAGGAGCACCTAAGAGTTGTAACCTCTCTACCGGTGTGGGTAAACTTTGGTCCACCGTAAAGTCCCTATCGAATCCGACTAAGCACAAAGACAAAGTTTCCATCGCCTTTGGCTACAAAGTGCTGTCGGATGCGAAAAAATGCGCGAGCGCTTTCTGCCGACAATACATAATACATCCTACGGTCGACAAATATAGACGGAGAGCCAATAGACACGCACATAAGCACAAATTCAGCGCGCCACCAATCACCATCACCACTAAAGAGGTTGAGGACGCCATTGTTCGCGCTAAACCATCCAAAGCAGTGGGCTCAGACGGCATAGCCATGCCGATGCTTAAAAGCCTAAGGAAAGAGGGTTTCAAATATTTAGCGCATGATTTCATGTCTCTTTCCACCTTTGTCATACCCTAGAAATAGAAAATGGCCAAGGTGGTCTCGCTACTAAAGCCTGGGAAACCAGCTAACATAGGAGATTCGTATCGTCCGATATCTCTCCTATCGCCAGTAGCAAAGACGCTTGCAGCCATTTTGCTCCCTTATTTCCAAGAAAACTTGCAGCTAGCCTCTCATCAGCATGGCTTCAGTAAACTCCGTAGCACTAACACCGCGCTAAATGCCATTAGCACCCAGATAAATTGCGGTTTAAGTCAATACCACCACCATAGAACAGTACTCGTAGCGCTAGACCTATCTAAAGCTTTTGATACGGTCAACCATGGCTCGTTACTGCAAGACCTGGAAGGGTCTACCCTTCCACCATGTCTTAAAAGTGGACCGCAAATTATCTGGGTGGTCGGCAGGCATCGGTGCAATTTAGAAACGAAACATCAAAACCAAGGAAAATTAAACAAGGGGTGCCACAGGGTGGGGTCCTATCCCCACTTTTGTTTAATTTCTACATATCTAAGCTACCTTCACCACCGGAAGGAGTCACAATCGTTTCCTACGCCGATGACAGCACAATAATGGCCACAGGCCCGGCCCAAAGATCGATGAGCTTTGCAATAAAATAAACGGCTACCTCCCTGATCTCTCCAGTTTTTTCGCCTCGCGAAACCTGGCATTATCACCGACTAAATCTTCCGCGACCTTATTTATAACATGGACGTCTCCAATGTCGACCAATTTGAACATCCACGTCGATGGCACTACGCTACCGACTGTTCTACACCCCAAAATATTGGGTGTGACGTTTAATCAGGATCTACATTTTGGTGAGCACGCAGCCGCAATTGTTCCGAGAATTCAGAGCCGTAACAAAATCCTCAAATCCCTCACTAGCAGTACCTGGGAAAAGATAAAGAAACGCTCATGACTACATACAAAGCAATTAGCCAGCCGATTACGTGCTACGCGTCACCCATATGGTCGCCAAGCCTAAAAATTACCCACTGGAAGAAGCTACAGGCCTGCCAAAATACTGCTCTCATAATTGACATGGGCTGTCTTCTTATGTCTCCAGAACACAATCTGCATAATGAGGCGGGAATACTCCCCATCAGGGAGAGAAATGAGATGCTGACCAAACAGTTCCTGTTGAATACCTAGAAACCTGAGCATCCCAACAGACATCTGATTGATGAACCAGCACCGCCTAGGGGCTTAAGGAGTCATCTCCGTAAGCATTTTGAGGAAATACGGCACCTGAGAACCCAGCCGTATGAAGCGAAAAAACACAAGCAGGTCCTCGGTGAACTCCATAAACAAGCGTGGGACCTTTATGCCGGGAATTGCTCGATGAATCCAGTATTTACAGAAAAGTATCCAAAACTTGCGGAAGAGGAACGCATACTCCCCAGGAAAACGCGAGTCACTCTAGCTCAACTTCGTTCTGGATACTGTAATAGGTTAAACTCTTACCTATCCAGAATCAACCCCGACATACAAAATGTATGCCCCGCTTGCAATGTGTCCCCACATGACACCAACCATCTCTTTAATTGTAATGTGGAACCAACGCCTCTAACACTCCTTTCCTTATGGTCCACCCCTGTTGAAACGGCAAGTTTCCTTGGACTCCCGTTAGAGGATATTGATGACAATTTGTGGTCGGTCGCGGCTGTTAGGTTTCGCCCCACCTAACATTGCTACAACAACAACAACAACAACAACGACGGAGAGCATCTCTGAAGCCACACAAGCAGCAATCACCAATACATCTCCATTCTAGCATGGTCCAAATAAGCGCTTATGACGGCCAAGATTTAAACCACCTGCGTATGGCACGTGTCAAAGCCAAACATCGGATCAATAACTGCTGCCATCGGCACACAGCGGCTAAACAATCGCTCCCCAACAACTGCAGAAGATCATATTGAAACAACGGAAATGCAACAAATAATTGCCACTGCTTCCACATAAACAGCGTTAAAAGTCCGTTTAAGCTACTGTAGTAGAGTGATACAAGAGAAAGAAGAAGCACCTGCAGGCCGTTATTACTAACAACAAGAAGTGGAAATTGGGGGAGCTTCAATAAGATGTCGAAAGGGACTCTTGGGGTCAGGTAAAAAGAAAAAGTATAAAAAAGATCGGTTTTTTGTTTGTTTCGTTCTTTTTAATCGTCTCCAACAAGTTTAAGGGCGCAAGCAGGGCGGAATTAACAGGTAGGCAGAATAGGCCCCAAAAAATCGGGGGCCCTGGAAAATTTAAAAAGACTTCTAAAATTTTCTTACAAACATAAAATTCTAGAGAGTGAAAGAAAAATATAATCAAAACTGAAAATAAATTTTACCCAAATAAATAAAACTAAATTGACCGCATTCAAAAGGCGACGACCGACAAACTAGACAAGGTTCCTAAAAAGGACATTTCCGACTCATTTGACAAATTGTATGAGCGTGCAAAGAAGTGTATCGAAGTGAAAGGAGAGTATATTGAATAATAAAAAAGGTTTATAACTTTTCTTCAGTTGGAAGGTCATACTGGTGAAAGTCTAACGAATCAAACTTTAAAGTTTCTTACTGAAGATTGTGGTTTAGATATTCAAAATATGACAACGCATTAAACATTTCCGGAAGGTATAAAGGTGTGCAAGCAAGAATATTGAGTTTGAATGAGAATGCGATCTATGTTCCCTGTTCCGCGCATTCCCTTAATTTAGTTGGAGAGCATGCTGTGAAGTGCTGTTTTATGCAGTAGATTTTTCCGCCATTATGCAGATATTATATAATTTTTTCCGCTTCCACCTATCGTTGGGGCGTATTAAAAAATAAAATAAACAATTATAAAACGTTTAAGACATTGTCAACTACACGCTGGGAAGCACATTCGAATGCGACCAATGCAGTTTACGATTCAGTTGATATCATACTAGAGGCTCTAGAAATCATTGCTGATGATGAATCATAAAATACAGATACTCGTAATGAGGCGACGTGTATCGCGAATAAAATGCAAAAATTCGAATTTGGTTTCATGTTGATTTTATGGAACTCTATTTTGACTGCTATGCGTTCAGTGAGTAAGTCATAGCAGAGTGAAAAAGCAGATTTGCAAACGTGTGGTTTTTTGTACGGATTGTAAGAAGATAGTTTAGTTTCGTTCCGTGAAAAGTTCAATGATTTCGAGGAAAAAACAAAACAATTATTACCTGGTGAAGGTTTTACAGAAATCGTAAAACGTACTCGTCGTAGAAAAAACCAACCTAATGACAGAAATGCTCCAGAAGTCCAGAAGTATAATTTTTGCCTTGCGATAATTTTAGGCAAAAGATTTCCTCGAAATCATCGACAATCTTCACAGTGAAATCAAACGACGTGCGAAAGTGTGTATGGAAGTCTCAGAGAGATTTGTATTTCTCATTCTTTAAGTGACGGAGACCTCCACGAAGCTATAAATAGCTTAGTTCGTTGTTATTCTAGAGATTTGGAAGAATTTTTTGTTGAAATGAAAGAATTCCAAATTACGTGAACTCAAGATACACTGACGCACAAAAATCTCAATATTATTTGTATAAGATTCTAATGTAAGATGAATTAGCCGATTTATTTACTAGCACAGAAATAGCTCTTCGGATTTTTTTAACATTAATGATCACAAATTGTTTTGCCGAACGATCCTTATCGCCATTAAAAAGAATCAAAGCTGCTGAAAGAGCTACAACGCGACAAGAGCGACTCGAGATGTTAGGTATACTTTGAGTCAGATTTATTGAACAAAATCGATATTATCATCAATTGATGGATTTGCTGAAAAATGTAGAAAACGACATGTTTAAAATGTAGATAGTAATTTTATTGATATTATTACATTGTGACGATCAAATTTTTATGAAAGATATAAGTTTGTATTTTTTGTATTTTTTAAAAGAAGGGAACGGACGTGAAAAAAGGGCCCCCAAATTGATGGTTGCCTAGGGCCCGTTGGGGGTTAGTTCGGCCCTGGATGCAGGAAAACAATGGCAACAAATAAAGAAATAATAAAACTAAGCAAAACTACATTCAAAGGTACTCATACAGAAGCCCCGAAGCTCACAAAAAACAAACACACAGATATCTCATCGTTAATTTATATCACAGAGAGTACATGTGGGTTCAAAAAAACCAACTCCCAAATTAGGCAGTAAGGGACAGAAAAAATGAAAACAAGCGACGCGCCACTCTACGGACGGAAGTTACACTAAACTTGGATGTTGCTTTGTTTACATATCTCATTCGGCCCTATATGCGAGTAATTTCTCATACGCCCGAATCTTTTATTGGCCATTTATCTTGAGGATGTCTGCACGTTTTTTTATTGTGTAGCAAACGTCACTGAGTGACTTCTTGCTAGTTTTTTGTGGGTTGCCGGTCATTAAACACCTCACGTAGACTGAATGTTTCCTTTTTTAACCAGAATTTTTTTGACGACCAAAAGTAAAAACCACAATAAAATACAATGACTTATGTCATACATCCATCCTCTTGGAAAATACTAGAAGTTTTCTAGAACCTAGCTTAATAGCTGCCCGGAGATTTGGCAAACTTGGAAAATACTAGAAGTGGCTGCAGCCTTGTCCTCGCGATCACCAGACACAAACACAGAACGTGCTCAACCGTTTCTTTCTGCAGCCCGCACGTCCTACAACTGCTGTTACTGACGGGGCCTAACTTATAAGCGTGTGAAGCCAAAAGCCCGTTTCTACATAGTATACCCATCGTGAATATTAAGTATTCTCTCCTTATGAGTCTACCGTCGTAGGATTTACACATGAACTCAGAAATTTCACAGCCCACGTTTAAGTGAACGCCTTTCCTGATTGATGGATCTCATACAACTTCTGTCTCAATTTGACTTCTCTCAATCGTATTGGAACGTCTACCGTCGGCTTTTCGTTACCTTCTATGCCTTTATAACCAGGAGCTCAGTATAGATATATGATCCGCCCTGAGCGAAGGTTCCGCAATGTTTCTTTGCTTTCCAGGACATTCTTGTTGAAGTACTGTGTGAGAATGTTGCCTCGATAACCGCCTGGCTATCAATATATATGCGTCGATGCAACGGCCGCTTAAGCACGCTTCCTTGAAAATGTTCACTGCTTTTTTCAAAGTTACAATTTTCGCATGAAAGACACTGTAGTAATCTGGCAGCATAAAGGATCTCCTTATATATGGATCGATATGGTAAATGCAGACTCGGCCCATTCCGTTAATTTGTAAATATTATTGTACACGTATAGGGTATGTTCTGCCATTTCCACTTCTTTGCGCCAAACGCCTAGCACTACAGTGGCTTCAAGATGTATTTCGAAGCTATTACAATGAACCATGTAGTCCGTTTGCCCTACATTAGATTGCGCTATACTCCAATGACCATAGAACCCACACTCAAGCAGCCTCGAGGCAGTTGCTAACGCTATATTTTTTGGCCATAAGGTCTGCATGGCATGCGGTGCTGATATCCGGGCATTGTTATTTTTATTACTAGGCCTGGAAGCACTGCGACCTTTGCGCAGATTTATTGTGCAAGACCCTTTAGCCTAATTTTATATCTGGAACCTTTTGATGTATCTAAGTGCCCTTTCAGGCTTTTTGCTCCATATCACATAAAGATCAATAGTCCCAACACCTAGATTGTAGAGTCTCTGCCTAGCCAGAGCGACACATTCACAGAGAATGTGATCCGGCGCTTCATCCTCCAGTTCACAGAAATGAAAAATTTGAATATCGGATAGATTTAACTTACTTAGGTGATATCGTAGACCTCAGTGTACAATAAAGTACCCAGTGAGAGTTCTTATGTCCTCACGCTTATATTAATGGCTTTGGCTGATACTTTCGTTGCTGAAAGTATAAAATTTTGGCCTGTCTTTGCCCTGGGTAGCCAATGCAGTGACGTCTGAATAGTTTAGTTTCCCAGTTACTTCTAGTCTCCCTAGTATGTGCTTTTGTAAGTCCACAAAAGGGCTGTGGACCATAGAACGCTGATATATCACCATGCTTTCCTAGGTAATCTGCTTCGTTATCTTCATGTCCCTGATGTCCGGGAACCCATCCTAACAAAACCTTGTTTCTGGCTCCCAGTTTATTAAGGATTTCAGTGTAGTCATGCACTAGCTTAGATGTTACGGTGTAGGATTGCAAGGCACGCAGGGCCGCATGGCTGCCCGACATAATGTAGATGCTCTTCGATGTTGAGCCTCTCCACAGACATTCTCTACCACAGATTTCTATTGCATGGATTTCTGCCTGAAATATGGGGGATAGCATCCTACTGATATCAATTTCTTGAAGGTCGGATCATAGATGCCATCTCCCGGTCTTCTGTCAACGAACTTCCTTCTATCCGTGAACCAGACTTCTGAGTCAGGGTTATTATAGGGATTCCTTGTTTCCAAGTGGGTCCTGTCCACAATGGACACTTCAAAATACAGTGGGATTCTGAGCTTAGGGGACATTACGTCACTCAGTTGTAATGTGGGATATCCTATGAATTTTCATATTAATTTTGTATGCCCTATCATGATATCCGGATAGCTTTGAGGGCTTCCGTTATGCTTATCATTGATAATATGCATATCCCCTCTAGATTTTTGATATACTTACGTATTTTTTTTCGGTTGCTATCCATAGTATAGTATGGGCTTGATACGTGCCATAAATACCTAATGAGAAAGTTTCGGTAATTTGGCCCTACGTGGATCCCATGTCTTGCATGTGTACAGTGCCACGGAGGCTTTCTTCGCTCTCTCTTCCACATGGAGTTTCTATGAAAATTTACTATTTAATATTATTCCTAGATATTGTGTGCTATATTTTTATAAATACTACTATATCTAAAATTAACAATATACTAAAATTAACAATATCTTCCTCTGCAAAACAAAACAATACCTCAATTTCAGTTCCAACTAGCCCCACAAAATTTTTTTAAGTTTTGTGTTTATTTCTTACCAATTTTTTATCAGCACAAAATTTGATGTACTACTTTCATCGCCAATGTCACTCATTCCCTACAAACGACGCAGTAACCCTAGCTGATATGACTGTAACAATGGCAACAGCAAAGTCGCAGGGTCAGGCACAAACTTACGTACATATAGGCATATGCCATATGTTTATTATCCTTCATCCCCTCCCTCATTGCATTGGTTTTTGTTTTCTTTATTCGTGGTTTGTATGGTTCGTTTAATATTTTGTTTATCAATTGGTCAAAGCTACTCGGTTGCTTGGTTGTTTGGCGGGTTGGCCTGCTGTTAGTCTTTCGTTAGGCTAGCGAGCTTTTGTTGTATTGTTGTTTTTATTTTTAGCTGGGTGTGCCCTGTGGCTATGTTCAACACTCTTGCCATCGATTCAATAAATATAACTTTGGTTTTGTTGATATTTATTTGGCTTAAAGTAATATTAGGTGGCGTTAAGCATAAACTAGGTAGCAGAATTCATTTATTTAAGCGCTATTTGGGCATTTTAAAGTTTTAAATTTTGTAACCATTCGGTTTATTCATATTTAAAATATATTTTCAAGCCAATTTGAAATGATATAATCCAAGAATATTTATAAATTTAAATCCAGGCTTAGAACCAAACTTTTATAGGATATACTTTATGCCAACGAAAAAATATCTATAGAAAATTTTAAAAGTGCCACTTGGTATGGAGACTTTCATTTTTTAGAGTTATTACTATATCACTTAGTTTGTTCGTGGTAAAAATGACACCAACGAAACGTACCGGTCAATCCTTCGTTTTGCCATCTGGTGCTAGTTGAGAACGCCAAAGATACTCAAATATTTTTTAACACGCTTATATTAGCATCACTTGTATGTATGCTTGTTTGTAATTCTCTCGGCTAAACGCGCAAAGGAGAGTTTAGAGTCTAAACTTTAGACCCATCCAGCGGCAATTATTGAAGACTCGCGGCAGTGGTTAAATAACTTTCTACAAAACGAGTTGTGCTTAATAGCGGAGAAACGAACCTCTGTGCTACGGTGCTATCAACATCAAATATCTAAGCAGATTAGAGATACTAAAACGGCATTTATTCAGTTGGTGGTTCTAATGCAATGGAGGTGTCATAGAGAACCAACGATGAAAATTCTATACACAGTTACACATTTCCGCAACAAAAATTTCAAGCCTATATCCAGATGACTTGTT
The DNA here is from genome assembly GCF_040869045.1 of Eurosta solidaginis. Taxonomy (NCBI): domain Eukaryota; kingdom Metazoa; phylum Arthropoda; class Insecta; order Diptera; family Tephritidae; genus Eurosta; species Eurosta solidaginis. The sequence goes on from NC_090320.1 coordinate 273,239,218, forward strand.
ATTTCCTTGTCCCAAATAGTCCCATGTTTTAAACATCGTATCTACATATCTAAGCATTGAGCTCTCAATTTGTAATATACCACTGTGCTGGATCGAAACAAAAGCGCTTCCAAGTTCTCCGAATTTCATTGCATCTGACCAGATTTCTGTTCCATATAAAAGTATCATGAGGATACAACCAGTTTTCCTTTACTTGAATTAATATGACCTAAGCCGCTCATGCATGCGCCAAGAGTATTCTTATCGAAATTCTCTATAAAGAAGAACCTTGATATCTAGCCCCACCAGGTAATTCGTAGGCTACTGTCTCAAGGGCACAGTTTAATTTTAATTTTCTTTGTGACTCAATTACACTATATTGTCTTGAGAGAGACAAGCTGACAAATTGTACTGACCGATTTTTGTTATCTTAATAATTCTAAGAACATTGGCTTAAGCTAATGATATGAGTAAATGGATGCGAAATACCTTGGGCAATTTTAAAATCACCAATGGGTCTCCAATAATTAAAAGTGATTAATTATGCTAAGAAATGAAGACCCATGGTATATACAAACGTTACTTCAACAGAGTTCTGGTCAATTGTATAAAGTTATTAGGCCGTTGTTCCTCATTTCTTTCTCTTTATACATGGAATCGTTAAACTTTGGTCTTGCTTCGCATTTCCATACAATGCTTTAACATTAAGATATAGCAAATTCTGATTCAAAGCTGATTTTTCCTTATAGTGGTGTGGTGATAGCATCCTCCTCTTACTACACTGAATATCCAACGCTCAAGTTGCGGGAAAAGAAACATCAAATATTTAGAAAAATAATTTGTTTTTTTTTTTTTTCAATAAAAAGAAGTTTTTCTGAAGAGTAAGCAATACTCGGCCTTAGTCTCCTTGGTGCTGAGTCGCGCTATGTATTTCGTTCTTATTTTGGCTTAATCTCATTTGACCACTTTGAGCTCTTCCCGTCTTTCCTTAAATTTTCCAAATTACAACTTAATTATAAATGACATTTTCGCGTTCTCATTTGAAGCTTTCTGAGTTACAATTGCTTATGCTCATAGGCAAAGTACCGCTTTTGTATTAAAAATTCACTGCTCTCAACTACAAATACCACTTTCGCATTTCAGTTTTACGCTTTCTGATTTACAAATGCCTCCCTTGATATCAAAGTACCGTTTTTGTAATAACAATTAACCGTTCTAATTAACATCTGACTGTTCTCAGCTACAAATGATAATTTCAAGTTTTTCGAATTCTTGCCTCTGATTTCAAATTGCCTATTCTCATTTCAAGTACCGCTTTAGTTTTAACAATTAACTATTGCAATTTATAATTGACTATCTTATATTAACAATTTACTTTCTTTTCTATTTGAAATATATTTTTTTTAATATGCACTTGCCTTTCTTCATATTAAATTTCGGCTTTCATACAAGCATTAAATTTATTTAATTTACACCAAAAATTAACAATTTCGGTAATTTATAATTACTACCTCTGTTTCAAAATTGTATATGTTCATATTAAATAACCGATTTCGTATTAACAACAAACTGTTCCTTTTTACAATTGACTGTTTTCAACTATATTTGACACTTTTGTATTTCTGATTCACACTTTTTAACTTTTTCTTGCGTATCCTCAATTAAAGTATCACTTTCGTATTAACATTTATCTGTTCTTATTTACAACTGACTGTTCTCAACTACAAATTACAATTTCAATTTCAAATTCAGGCTTTTTATTTAAACATGCATATCTTCATATTATAGTACAGCCTTCCAATTACACAACTAACTGTTCTTTCTTAAAACCGACTGCCCTCAACTAAAAATGAATCTTTCATATTTCAAAGTCACGCTTTCTGATTTGCAATTGCCTATTTTAATATCAAGGTATCGCTTTTGTGTTAAAAATAAACTGTTATAATTTACAACTGACTGTTTTAAACTATATTTCACACTTTCGTATTTCTGATTCACACTCTCTAATTTTTTCTTGCGTATCCTCATATTAAAGTATCGCTTTCATATTAACATTTATCTGTCCTTACAACTGACTGTTCTCAACTACAAATTACACTTTTAATTTCAAATTCAGGCTTTTTATTTAAACATGCATATCTTCATATTATAGTACCGCTTTCCAATTACACAACTAAATGTTCTTACTTAAAACCGACTACCCTCAACTACAAATGACTCTTTCCTATTTCAAAGTCACGCCTTCTGATTTTCAATTTCCTAATTTAAAATCAAAATATCGCTTTTGTGTTAAAAATAAACTGTTATAATTTACAACTGACTGTTCTCAACTACAAATGACACCATCTTATTTCAAGCTTACGCAATCTTGATTCAACACCTCTAAAAAAATATAAATTTTTTTCCTTTAACGCTAAATTGAACAAAATACCACACACACATCAACACCTAATATTTACCATTAATAAACAAAAACATATGTAAGTACAACATCTAACAAAAACAAACAAATAAATAAAGCATAATCAAAATCCTTTGAACATTTTTAAGGGTGGACAAAATCATGCACTGTGACGTAAATTTGAAAAAAAAATGTTTGCTCAATTGGTATTTACGCCCTTTTGAAGTCTTGTACTTCATTGAATCACCTAGTCAAACAACAAAACCAGTAACTCCAACTACGCCCCTTTTCTCGTTGCAATAATTTTTTTTTTTTTTTTTTTTTGGCAAGAGTGAATGAAAGCTAAACGCGCCACATATGTACAATTTATTTGTTTGTGAGTATGCGTTATTTTATTTGTTCCCGCTTTTAACTACGTATGTGTGTTTGACAACTCTTCACTTGAATATTTGTTAAGGGGGGGTTGATGTCCTTTGCAGTGTTGGCTTAATTTTGTGAAGTCATTGTCCGTTGGCTGAGTTATGTTGTTTTTATAATTTGATTTGCCTGCACCACTAGTTTTTTTGTGTTTGTTTGTATTCTGTATTGTTTGTTTGGGTTTATTTTCATTGTCATTTCGTTATGTTAACAATGATTCATAATTTTTTCTGAGCTTTTTTGTCATATTTCAGAAAACACTCCTCAGATTGGTTTGTAGCATGTCTGTGTGTGTGTTTTAGCTTGATGGCTTGTATTGGCGCGCGTGATATGTCAACAATTATCGTAATTGAATGGGTACTAGACTTTTTTCTTTGTCTTTTTTTGGGGTGCTCAGTTAGTTTATTGAGTAGTCTGTCTGTCACATATTTTCACTTTTCTTTTGTAAAAACTACCAAAGCTGGTATGTATGTACATACCAATGTGTGTAACTTTCGCTGATTTAAGTTGAATGACTCATATTTTCTTATTTTTGGGTAGGCGTTTGTAAATGTTTGTATGCGACGATTGATTAGAGTACACTACAAGCAAAGCACCAGCGCACTTTCCAATAAGAGGGTACGCACTAAGCAGGCATTCTCTCCCGATTTTTTGGATAAGCTATTTATTGTAACTGAGTCCGAGGACTGGCTGTGCACCCTGGAAAAATTAGGCTCTGTTTATTTTTCGAGAAGGAGTCGCTGTTTTGAGCCTGCTCTTGACTGACTGTCTGGCTTTTTAAATATCTCGTTAACATTTTAAGCTGTACTGGAAACTTAATACGAGTAAAGCTCTCGAAAGTCATTACTCGCAGTGATTGATGGACAAAAACTGATCGACAAAATCTACAAAATTGTTTAAGGGTTTTACGTGTGGAAACAAACTCAAAGCCAAAAAACTGAAAGTAAGACCTATAGAAGGCACTTACCTGAAGAAATGCGTAAAGGGTAAGGCACAGTGTGTACAAATTTAAAATTTTGTTGCATCGATCTCTTAACCGATTTTGAGATTTTTGTTTCAAGAGAAAGATTTTGAGATTTAGAAAACAACTGTCAAGTCCGATTTTTATACTCAGCTCAGCAGAGCTCACAGAGTATATTAATTTTGTTCGCATAACGGCACCCCATAATGGCATAAACTAATCGAGATAGATATAGACTTCCCTATATCAAAATGATGTGGGCGAAAAAAGAAATCCATTTAGCCATGTCCGTCCGTCCGTCTGTCCGTAAGCACGATAACTTGAGTAAATTTGGAGGTATCTTAATGAAATTTGGTATGTATGTTCCTGGGCACTCATCTCAGATCACTATTTAAAATCAAGGAAATGGGACTATAACCAGGTTTACTTTTTTGATATCGAAAATTTCGAAAAACCGAAAAAGTGAGATAATTCATTACCAAAGACGGATAAAGCGATGAAATTCGGTAGGTGGGTTGACCTTGTAAAAGAGAGTAGAAAACTGGTAAAATGTTGGACAATGGGCGTGGCACCGCCCACTTTTAAAAGAAAGTAATTAAAAAGTTTTGAAAGCCGTAATTTGGCAGTTGAGTATGTAATGTTCAGTTACACCCGAACTTAACCTTCCTTACTTGCTTCCTCCTCTTAATAATTCATCTAAAAAGAATCTTACAGTCTTCATAAAAAAATCGTTAAATTGGTTAAAAAAAAATCGTTAAATTGGTTAAAAAAAAAATGAAACAAAATTTCATTTTGTTCTCACCTTGCGACAACGGTATTATGGCATCTTGTCATCCCAAGATATATTTGCAGGAGAGGAGTGGTAGCTTTATTCTCTCCGAACCAAAGTTCAAGGTGAGTTACTGTGAGCAGTTTCTAACGGAAGTTCGATATAAACATAAAGTTTCACTTGCTTGTATGGCTTAACATTCAGCCCTACTAATGCATGAATAAATCTCAAGCAACTTTCACGGGTATTTCTTGTACCGATATGGTATTTATGTGCTAAACGTGGAGAGGTGAAGTATCCTGGGAGCTCCGCTGACCTGTTAGGAAAAATATAAAGTCATTAGGTGGATATTTTTTTAAGGAAGTGGAATTCTTCTTACAGAAAGTAGGTTGCAATCCTCATGGCGAGCTCATTGAGTACAGTACGCCTAAGTTATACCTAGTGATTGCTGTAATGAATCGAATCGGAATCCTTTCGGCGCATTTTGGTAGATTAAGAAAGTCTTTCCAGCTCCATTTTTATGGAGCATAACAAGGTAGAGTTATCGAATCACTGCATTTTTAACTGCACAGATTTACTAAAATAAGACAAAAGAACTTCAGTCTAGCGTAACCCAGTATAATAGAGGATCTATATTCTCATATATATTGCTTTGACAAACGACATTGAAAAACAACGTCAGCTCAATAGTGAATTGGGAAAGACCTCAGCGAGTCATTAGAAAGGAAACGAGGTTTCGGGCAAGGACACTTCCTATCTCTTGCTGCAGAAGATGAACATAATTTTTCTTTTTTGTTTTAACAACAACATTCATAAATCTCTCACTTTAAGAGACAACTAATTAGAACAGAAATTTCCAAATTATCTTTTCATATTGCTTCACACATTTTTTTCTCTAAAAGGAGGCTACATAAAACGCCCACACAAATTTAAATATTTTACTCTTTTCATAGGAATGTTATTTATTGTAGCTTTTATTTCATTTCGTATCGTGCTAAAATTATCGTTCCTTGTGAGCATTTGTTGCTAAATTAACATTTCGTTGTTCGTAAAAACTATTGCTCTTGTGGTGACGATTGTGTAGAATACCCACAATTTTACTTGATTCAAGCAACAACTTTGTCTGAAATTGGACAAAGTGTAGTGTAATTGTTACAGGTTTCACAAATTTACTCATATAACAACATGAGTGTATACATAAGTGAATACATTTATTTTGATATAAACGTACATATGTTTACATATGAAATTTGCAGTAACCTTCTGGGAGAATTTGTCTCTTACAGTCCTTTCGCATACTTTCTAATGCAAATTTGTTGCTTGTGTCGCATATACCTATATACAGTGTTAGTGTGTTAGTGATAAGAATATTTGTTCCAGCTTACATATCTTTGAGTTTGCAGTAGCAGAGGAAAATTTTGCGAAAATAAATTTTGTGCTTTAATTTGTAATTTGACTCAGCAAAAAGAGGTAAGTGCAGAAAATGAGAGGATATAGAGAAAATTAATTTGTGTCATGCATTCCAATTAGAGAAAATATTTTAACTGAATGGGTTTTATTTTAATGAATCAACTGTTAAGGCCTTTAAATGACTCCTTCTTCCTGGTAACTAATGTTAATTATCACAGAAAATTGGTACGGTAAATACATTATTCATGTTGACCGAATTCTTTTTACGTTTTTGAGATGGTAACATTTTAACCAAAAATCCTCAGTGAAAGGCATTTAAGAAAAGTTCAATGTTTTGTTTCATAAGCATCACTTCAATGTTTTGTACATCTTATGTCTATTTCCTGTAGTCCTGTAGTCCAGTCTATACACATTTTATGCCCATTTAACATTGAAATGTCATTGAAGGCGTCGTGCCACATGTAGAAAACTTAAAATCCTGACAAAAGTCACACCCTTTCCCTTAACAGGTGACTTGCTTTTTTTCTTCAATATCCCCCACAATAAAAACTAATGCCCTGAGAAATATGCACCCAACGAACTTGAAAGCATAGGATATTTTTCCACTGCTAGAAAAACAGGAAAGTGCATAGTATGGAAAATTTGTGGGCTGTATCATGCCCTTTTTATAAAATTTTAACAAATTTAAATTTTTTATTATAAAGGCAACACCAAACTTTTTCCGTTTTTCGAAATTTCGATATCGAATTTTTTTAAGTGGGTCAAGTCCCGAAGTATATGCTTAGTGGCAAACACAACCGCCATGTCAAATCGATATCTTTAACGGCTTTTGATTTTTGGCATGAAAAACACTCAAATTATCTTATTCTAAATGTAAGCTGTTCCACGCAGATTTTCTGAAATTCCTCAAAACTTGTATTTCTGATCACAAATTCAACCCACATGTCAAGTTTCGTCATTTTGTCGGTCTATGGTAAGGAATTATCGCTTTTTCCAACTTTTCGCATTCTCCGATACCGAAAAGTGGGCGTGGTTATACAAATATTTGTAAATATTACACATTTTTTACACAAGTTATCGTTTTAACGTATGGACGGATTGACGGGTCGACGGACATGGCGCAAACAAAATCTTTTTTAAGCTAACAGTTTTAATATGGGGAAGTCTAAATCTATATTTATTATTTTTATGGCAGTACGTACTACAGTTATTCATCCAAAATTATAATTTCCTTGTGTACAAATTCATCTTGGGTACAAAAGAGCTAAGAGAGAGAAAGTGGAAATTAAAAAAGATAGATATAACCAATAAGGAAGGCTAAGTTCGGGTGTAAACCGCTGAGAGCTTTGGATACAAAATAAGGGAAAATCACCATGTGAGAAAATAATCCTAGGGTAACCCTGGAATGTGTTTGTATGACATGGGTATCAAATGGAAGGTATTAAAGAGTATTTTAAAAGGAAGTGGGCCATAGTTCTATAGGTGGACGCCTTTTCGAGATATCGCCATAAAGGTGGACCATGGGTGACTCTAGAATATGTTTGTACGGTATGGTATCAAATTAAAGATATTAATGAGGGTTTTAAAAGGGAGTGGCATTTAGTTGTATATATGAAGGCGTTTTCGAGATATCGACCAAAATGTGGACAAGGGTGACCGGGAGCATCATCTGTCGGGTATCGCTAATTTATTTATATATGTAATACCTCGAACAGTATTCCAGCCATGATTCCAAGGGCTTTCGATTTCGACCTGCAGAACTTTTTCATTTTCTTCTACTTAATATGGTAGGTGTCCACCCATTTTACAAAGTTTTTTCTAAAGCTATATTTTGCGTCAAAAAACCAATCCAATCACCATGTTTCATCCCTTTTTTTGTATTTGGTATAAAACTATGAAATTTTTTAAATTTTTCGAAATTTTCGATATCGAAAAAGTGGGCGTGGTCATACTCGGATTTCGCCCAATTTTAGTACCTATATAAAGTGAGTTCAGATAAGTACATGAACTAAGTTTGGTAAAGATATATCGATTTTTGCTCTAGAGGAAGGACAGATGACAGACAGTGTATTTAAACTGGGCGTGGCTTCAACCGATTTCGCCCATTTTCACAGAAAACAGTTATCGTCATAGAGGCTATGCTTTTACCAAATTTCGCAAGGATTGGTAAATTTTTGTTCGACTTATGGCATTAAAAGGAAGAAGCCACGCTCATTTTGAAATTTTCTTTTATTTATGTATTTTGTTGCAACATATCATTACTGGAGTTGAATGTTGACATAATTTACTTATATACAGTAAAAGTATTAAATTTTTTTTTTTAATTTTACTTTAATTTTTTTTTTTTTAAGTGGGCGTGTTCGTCATACGATTTTGCTAATTTTTATTTAATAGGAGTAACGCTCCAGCCAAATTTCATCATGATATCTTCAACGACTTACAAATTACAGCTTGCTAAACTTTTAAATTACCTTCCTTTAAAATTTGGCTATGCCACGCCCATTGTCCAAAATTTTACCAATTTTCTATTCTGCGTCATAAGGGCAACTCACCTACCACGTTTCATCGCTTTATCCGCCTTTGGTAATGAATCGCACTTTTTCGGTATTTCGAAATTTTCGATATCGAAAAAGTGGGCGTGGTTATAGTCCGCTTTAGTTCTTTTTAAATAGCGATCTGAGATGAGTGCCCAGGAACTTACGTACCAAGTTCCAATAAGGTACCTCAAGAGTTACTCAAGTTATCGTGTTCACAGACAGACGGACGGACGGGCGGACATGGCTAAATCAATTTCTTTTTTCGCCCAAATCAAATTGATATATAGATGTCTATATCTATCTCCATTAGTTTATTCCGTTACGGAGTACCGTTATGCGAACAAAATTAATATACTCTGTGAGCTCTGCTCAGCTAAGTATAAAAAGAAAAACAAAAATAAAGAGTAAGAAGGAAGTAAAAAAAAACTAAAAAAAAAACAAAAATAAAAATAAATGAAAAAAAACGAAAACTAAAAGAAAATAGAAAATAAATCGAAAAATAAAACATAAACGATATAAAAATTATATAACAATTAAAGGATTAAACATGAAAATGAAAGAATTAATAAACTAAAGAGAAGATACTAAAATAAATTTGAAGAAACAGAAAAAGGGCAGTATTTAAAAAGAGTAAAAAAAAATAGTATAAATAAAGAAAAAAATAAACGTAAAAAAATTAGCAAGTAAAAATAGAGATAAAAAGAAAAAAACTGTAAGGAAATATAAAAAGAAGGAAAAACAAAAACAAAAATAAGAAAAAAATATAAACAAAAACGATGAGACGCATACCTTCAGGAATGGTGCTGAACAATAATGTGATCTAATTTAGGAAACACGAAATATCGGAGCTACTAAGAGTAGTTATTAAACCATAAACTATAAACAGAACAGATGGAAAAAATATTTTGTATAAATCTCACAAACATAATTAATTTCTTATCATCACAAAAATGTCCCAGTTCTAGCTAAGTACATCAGGCAGTTGCCAGAAGGTGCAACTCTTATCTAAACAACAGACTGTATAGAATATATATTATATATACCACCGATTTTGACGACTTTTTAGAGAACTAACATCTATTAATTCAAACTTTAAATTACTAAAATGAGGAAAAAATTACTATTAAGCACTTATCTGAACAATCGTTATGAAGGCGGATATATGCATGCTATAGTGTTGCCATCTGGAAGGTTCCAACAAAAGATTTATTGGTTATTAAAATATACCAGCTCACTAAATGTTCAACAGGTACTAGCTGGCGTTCAACCAGAATGAGAGACAGACAAACTGGCTAAATTCATCCATCTCGTCCTTATGATCAAATTTGTATACTTATTGGTGGGCGTATCTTTTCTCCTCTAAGGAGTAACATTTTTCCAAAATCGAATATATCGTAATATACCAATATATTTTCTTGAAATCTTTAAAAATGGCAGAAAACGCCAATTCATTCGTTTTGAACACCCAAAAAATTTTTTTTAAAACCAAAATAAATTTCATGGCGTTGGCTTTTCTGAAAATAAAAATGTTGCCTCGTTGGTTCTCCGAGCTCCCTTATGAGTTTTTATGTTCCTTTAAAAAAATATTATCCACTGAATAAGAATATGGGTCTCGCTACCTACAAAAGAGCCATTTTGCATAGCACGCCTAGTTCAAAAATTAGAATTTAAGAGTGCAGCATTTGTGTAAAGTTTAATTCAGAAAAGAAAACGCCACTGACCTAAACCTTCTATTGTCATAGTTATTACTTTGAGGAATTTAAATCCGAATTTTACTCAAAATTTTTTTTTTAGCTAAAACACATTTGTATGCGTTTTTGTATACATACCTACATATATACCTACAATTGTTTGTAACAAATGATCACTCAGAGTACGTCCACTTCACAATAATCCTCTTCATAGTAATCAAACTTCTTTCCTAGCGAAGGATCATCGAGAAGTGGCAATTCATCACGTCACGTACGAGAAAATTGTTGCACAACTACTAGCAAACAGTCAACAAAACATTAAGATGTATGTTCATGTGTATCTTGCATACGAGATGATACATTTGTGGTTTTGTGTACATATATATTTGTGTATGTATGTAGTAACATTAACTTTAACATAACTAAACAAAAACTGAACCAAGCACAACAAAAACTAACATAAAATAACTGACATAATTCAAAAGTTTCATATAATTTGGCCGGCAGCCAGATATGTATTAGAGCACACATACACACAGCAACATACATAGTAAAATGCCTAAACGCCCACATGACAGTGGAACTTGAAAATAGATGAAAGTATGCATAAACATTCACATTTCGTAGCACGTTCACTTTAACATTTTTGCAATATTGGCGATAGACTTTGCATTATAATCCTACATATTTGGTGTATGTATGCCGCCTAAGTACATATTTATGCATGGATGTGTGTTTGTCGTGTATGAAAAAAGCATTGCAATGTTGCTCATACGCCCGGTTGTGCTTCAATGCAAATAATTGCTTTGCTTCACATTTTGTATTTTTATGCACAAAATTGCCCCTCTCTGCCAAATGCTTATGTATATGCTAAGTGTATATTTGGCCAGTTTTACATAGAAAAGAAGCCGGTTCATAATTACATACATATATTCTTCTTTCGGTTTCGCAATTTTTGTACAGTTAGGGTTGCGGCTAGTACTACGACTACGGCTCGGCTTACCTGCGAAGAAGAGTTGGTAGGTATTTTAGCGACAGAGAACTCCTCTTTATGAACGGTGAAGGACCAAGAAACCACAAATATCCGTGCCCCTCAGGGATTTGTTCTAGAGCCAACGCTATAGAACACGATGTATGACGGTGTGCTACAAATCGACCTTCCCGAAGACACGTCAGCTATACATCTGCTCCAATCATAGTGTAATAACGCCGCAAGAGGAATAAAGGAATGGCTGACGAGCATGGAGCTAGAAATGGCTAGCAGTAAAACAGAAATGGTTTTGGTGAGCTCAAAGCGGACTGTGGATAAGATAATCCTAACTGGAGGAGATTATCAAATAGAGAACCATATCAGGGTGGTGGGAGAGAAAGTTTCTAAAGTTAGTGGAGCCCTAATGCGAATAATGCACGGATATAAAATGACTCAAATAACAATTGATCATCGGACAGTGCCCGAACAAGCAATTCTTGTTTTATCTCAGAGAATCTCAATATATTTGCTGTCAAGCGAAATAGCTGATCTATATAACATTGGAATCCGGTTACTATCTGAAGATGCCAAGAAAAGCGCAAGGTCACCACCAAAAGCTGGGTTGTGAAAACGGTGGGAAGAATTGGGGTAAGGGCGTTAGGATAGATGAATATCTTTTCTATCCACACTGTCCCAACGAACCTTCCATAATAAATTTGGTTCCCCTTATATGTAAAGAAGTATCAAATGTGTCGTTTCCGTGAGAATGAAACACCGGTTCACATTCTCTGCGAATGCATCTCTCTGGTAAGGCAGAGACTCTCCCAGTTAGGTGAAGTGTCTCTTAATCCCTATGTGATGTGGAGTAAAAAGCCTGAAGATGTACTTAAATATATCAAAAGCTCCACATACAAAATTAGGCTGAAAGGTCATAAACAATAGATCTGCAGAAAGTTCGCAGTATTTCCAGGCCTAATAATAATAATAGCGATATGTAAAGAAGTGCATTGTTGAACTGGTTTGAACGATATGGCGTTTCCTGGATGGCGCAATTCATGTATGCCGAAAGAGAGAGCAGAGAAATGCTCATAAAAAGCAGTGGCGACTAAATCGCCTTTCCCGCCCGTACCTTACAGCGGTAGCGCGGGGTGTGGGTACATGAATATGATCAGCCTGGTTTCATTGGAACACTTGCGGGCCGTGCGCTGCCCCAACGTCCAAAAAAAAAGATACAGTTACAGGTACAGTTACCGTTACAGTTACAGTTACAGCCACAGTCACAGTCGCAGTTAAAATTGCAATTGCAGTTGCAGTAACAGTAACAGTTATAGTTACAGCTTCATTTAAAGTAATAGATACGGTCTGTGAATATAGTTACGGCTACGTTTACACTTACAGTTACATTTACAATTACAGTTACAGTCACGATTACCGTTCTAGTTAGGTTTATGGTTACAGTTACATTCCCAGTTACAGTTATGGTTACAGTTACGATTAACGTTAACGTTTCGGTTTTACTCTTTGGTTTATATAAATGTACACATTCAGCGTGTTGACGTTGACAGCAGCAGCAGACAACAACAAAATTTCAAATACCATTTGGTTTTGTACATAAATTCTTTGAAATATTCGAATTTATGTGGTGCTACTCTTGTTTGTACATTTTGCACTTTTCTGTTTCTAAAAAAGCGTGATACGAATATATGTGTGAGTATAAGCTTATGAGTACTTATACTATTTGGATGTGTGCACTGGAATGCTTCATCTGTTAGTTGTGTCACTTTCTGAGTGATTTAAGCCAGATTTCTGTGCGGGCGGTATCCATTGTTTCTGGCAATGGAATAACTATTTTGCGAAAAATATAGAAAAACTGTATGGCCTTTTTTATTTACTTTTGTGCTAAATTTTAATTATGTTTGTTTTTAGATTATTTGCACAAATGTCGACAAGAATTTATATGCTTTTCTAGTGACATATTTTTGGACATTTAAATTCTCATTAAGGTTAACTTTATTAGACTAATACATAAATAACTAGGAAGGTCATTTGGCAAAAGTTTTGATGCAAAAAGTTAAATCTTATACTTAATTATTTGTCGAAACTAAATGAGTCATATAACTCTTGGAGCTGGTCTCCACTTGTTTCATGGACTTACTTGCGGTATATTGGAACGATTTTCCGTCATACCTTTTCAAATTTGGTTTTGAGACAAACCCGTTTCGGCGTTGTGCCATCATCAGTGTCGATTTTCGTTCTCATTTGTTGTTTTCGTTTTTTCCTGTATTTATAGTTCGTAGGTACATGAGCAGGTATTGTCAAAATTGATGCTTGTGTATATTTAGTTATATGTATGTGCTGTGTGTACATCCGGAACCGAGCGTGGTTTTTACTGATCGATTTGTATGGCTGACTGGGTCAAGTAAAAATCCGTAATTTTAGTCGATTGACCTTATTTGTGGGCTTGTTGTTTTGGTGCGTTAATTGTTTTGTGTTTATTTGTTGTTGTGTGTTTGTCTGTTGTATCTGTGTTATTACTTTGTTTCTTGTAAACAAGTTTTAAAGACTCGAATATTGTGTCAGAAATTGTGTTTATCTGTTCGTTTATTATTGTACCGTCCAATTTTTTCTGTTTTTAGATTTCCATGTTTTCGAGTACGTTGAGACGTCGGCCATTTGTTTGTATGTGAAGAACCCTAACTGTTTTATTGATGTTTGCTGGGGAACATTCATTCTCGGCCATGTGATTCGCGAAGTTAGAATCGGTTATAATGTTTGGTTTCCATATTTTTTTGTTGTAATCTCTAATATGTTCTCTTAACCTCGCTTTTATTTGCCGTCCTGTTTGTCCTATGTAACTCCGTTGGCATCCGCAGGTTAGCTTGTATACGGCGTGGCTGTAAACGGATCCTCTGAGTTAGTGCTAGTTCTTAGTATTCGCCCTAGATTGTTCGATGTTTTGAATGCCGTGTTAATGTTATATTTTTTAGAGAAGTTTGCCAATTTATATGTTGCTTTTCCAGTATATGTCATAGTTGTGCAGCTATTACTTTCCTTATCATTATTTCTTTTTGGTTCATTATTTCTTTTTTGTCCTTCTGAGCTTATTTACTAGTGCTTTTTATATCCGTTGTTTGCAGCGATTTTATATATGACCTCAAGTTATGTCTTATAGCCTCTTGTGTAAGAGGTGTTCTTTCAATTCTATGTACCAAGTGCCTTAATGCTGCATTTTTGTATTGATTTGATATCAAACCGAAAAGTCTTCGATAACATGTGGATAATACGTCGATAAAAACTGATAATACTCTAGGAAGAAAGCGATAATTTTTCATATTAAACCGATAGCTTTTTGATTGTAAATCGATAGCATTTCTGTAACGAATGGACAACACGCCGAAAAGAAATTTTCGACAGCTAATCGATACCTTCCCTCGAAGCTTGCTCCGTAGACGTCCCAAATAGACTAGGCGAGATTAAGAGAATGCGAGAGTTGCACATGATCAAGCAAGCGGAAAAGGCGAGGTCCCAAGCGCGGGGGTGTAAAGTGTCGGAGATCATGTGTAGGTGTTACAAACGTAGATTAACAAAGTTACACCTATCATTAATAAGATAGGATTGTAGACTCATGACGGGTATTCTTACTGAACACGACTTTGGGCATCACATGCATTTAAATGAGGCTTGATCAGAGATATCAAAAGTAGGAAATGCAAGTTGGAGGAGGAAACGATGGTGCACCTTTCATGCTCGTGCCCTTCACTCGCAAGAATAAGACTTCAGCTATTAGAAGCAGCAAGTGGCAAATGTCCCAAAAAACCTATAGAATTGCCAAGAGGATGGAGCTATTTTAGAAAAAATGGGTCCTGGTTTTTGAAAGGGTCTTTCAGTTTGGTCGTTAAACAAACTTCTGGTAGCACTATGGACTCTTTCAGTCTATGTGAGGTCCTCACGGACATGCCAGTTCAACCTAACCAAACCCTGTTGATAATATTTCGATAAATAATAGATAACGTTTCGATTTTAAGCCAATAAATTTTCGATAACATATCGATAATTTTTTGCCATAATATCGATAACTTTTAGATAGAAAGTCGATAGTTTTCTGTTAACAAGTCGATATATGCTAGTAAGAAATACTGATATTCTGTTAAATTTTCGATATCAAATAAAACTATTTTTGATAACATATCGATAACCTTTCGATCTATAATCGATAACTTTTGGATAGATAAATCGATATCATTTCGATAGCATACTGATAACTCTTCGATAATATTGATAATTAGTGGATAACCTATCTTATAGATAACAAATTTTGTAACACTGGAATAATAAACCGATAACTTGTCGATAAGAAATTGCTTTTCTTTTATCACGACAGAGCTAAATTACTTACTCTACACTTTATTTCTTCCCGAACATTACCTTTCATTTTTTGAATATATTACGCGTGTTCAACCTTTCACTAACAAGAAATGAATGCACAGTCACATGTAGTTAATAACTCAGCTACAGTAGTTAGTAAAGCACAAGCGCCCAAAATCATACTATCAATCTGGCCATTTATAGTTGTAACTACATCATCATTTTGCATGCAAGCTCTGCTATTTCCCCTATCGTCTGTCTTTATCCTCTTAGCAGTACCAAGTGTGTACGTATTTGTTATCTTTACCGCACAGCCTTTCACGTTATCAACGACCTTCGTACTCATACACATTTTGTTTTGACGCTTATTCGTAGCTTGTCATTGCCGCCCCAGTTCTTGTTTGCCGTCTCCAGCATCACCGTCTTTGTTCACAGCAATCAAGATAAAAGTTGAAATTTGGTATGGTATGAACATTTCAGGAAGGCTGCAAACACAACAAAAGCATTGTGCGGCTAAACGGCCTATTCAGTTTTACTGAAAGTTAAATTGGATATGTTGCTCGAAAATGTGGAAATAGTGAATGAGTTATAATCTGTTCTAATAAGTCCCGCATATTTTAGATATGATGGAGCATCAAATACACTAAACTACTATAAAATGTAAATATTTAATCACTCACACAAGAAACATTCACCATTGAAAACTTACAACCTTTAAACAGAACAAATCCGAAAGCATGAAAATAGACATGCGCGGAAGATGCCAACATATTTTCTCACTAGGTATGATATGAAAAGATTCTAGGGACGAAGAAATAGGGCCATACAGATAATATGCAAATCCTCTTACATGGTTCCATTCCAGAATATGTTGGGCCCTAAAAACCGTGTAGATGATAGACTTACCTACTCCGAAGTAGTGTGATAAGGTCTAGTCAGCACGTCGACGGTGACTATTTATTCTACTTTCTACTGATCTCGCCAGAATCCTGAAAAGTTAATTACATAGGCGCACGGCGTAGCAAAATGGTTTCTTTTATTAAGGAGGCGTTCTATGGCGGAATCCAATTCATTCAGCCCATTTGCTTATCGTTCGAAAGTTATATCTTCACCATATTTTTAAATCTATTGAGCTTGACCTTTCAGCGTTTTACTTTACGTGGAGGCTTTTAATGTATTTGAGTACCTCTGCAGGCTTTTTACTCCATATCATGTAGTGACTAAGAATCACGCAATATAGATGAGAGAGGGCTTCCTTGCCTGAGTGATGCATTTGCATCATTTCATCCTGCAGCTCACAAAATCGACAGCTTTGTGAATCCGACAAATTTAAGTAAGTTAGGTGATAACGTAGGCTAAGATGTCCCTTATAGTGAGCGTTCGAAGATTTTCTCTGGATAGATTAATGAGTTTAGCTGTTGTTCAAAAAGAGCACTGGTTCCAAAAGATACCCGATTCACGAAATTAACCCGACTCGAGGAATTCAATAATTCGAAATAAGAATCCGACTTCATAAAATATTACGTATTCGAAAAAATAACCGATTCGACAAAATTACTGAATTTTAAAACATAATTTATTCGAAGAAATTAACCGGTCACAAAGAGTAAACGAAACAATCACATTTGAAAAAAACGATCCGATTTCATAAAGGTACTAATTTGAAAAATTTAAGCGTTTACGAATCGGTTACAGATTCTAAAAAAAAGTAACAAATGCAAAATTAGCAACCAATTCTTAAGTTGCCAATTATTCCAAATATGTTCTCTTAGGGCTAGAAAAAGTTTACCGGTTCAAATTCAGAAACCAGTGTCGAAAAACTGACTAGCTTTTGGCTACTTTTTCGGTACTGTTTCTTCTTTAGTGCCTGCGCGACTTTCTTAGAACTTATCATATTCTTGTTACCAGATACGTTATCACCGACATAAGCTCAAAGTAATCCGGTAATGCTTCGCTTTACGTACACCCTCATATGCAAATGAGTAGTCTACTTCTATGCGCTTTATTTACTTGTAGTCTCTCCTTACATCAGTGACACGTTTTGGCCATATTTTTAAGTGAAAATTTTCAATTATACTTAATTGCGTAATAATTAAAGGTTGAGTACCAAAACTGGCAGTATGAGAAAGGGAAGCAGTTGTAACTACGAGTAAACAGCAGGAGGTAACACACATTTGAAATTGGTATGTACTTCGGCATGAGGGACGTTTGTTTATTCGCTATCCATCAACCTCGCCCTTATGCATGCTTTTTGTTTTTTGAATAAGTAAAAGCACATAAATATGTATGAATATATCACCTTATGAAACTTTTACTCTCTTTGCTTCGAGCATGATGGTCTCTACCCGCTACAAAACACCAATTTAGCTATTTATTTACCTAGTCGAGGATCTAGAAGCAGTCATTTGCTGCCAGCATTTAACATAATTAGAGACAATATGAGTGTGGGTGTTTGTGTATGTATTATGTATGCTGCTTGAATGATATGAAATTTGAATGAACGCTGAAGGGTGCAAACATTTGTCTCCTTGTTCATCATGAGACGTTAATGCTGATGATAATGATGATGACGATGCCAACAGCAAGAAAATCTTCTTATAAATACATTTCGAATTTACGCAAAAAGTTGGGTAAGATGTTTAAGTTGATATACCTAGGCAAAGATGACGCTTTGGTTTTGTTGTAAAGCAGGCATCAACATACAACTCAAGTTGTAGTACTTTTATTTTTTTGAAGCGTTTTTTGAAAAATATGTTTTCTTTTTACTTAATTATAAACTGACGAATGTCAATCTCAATTTGCTTGTCTATTACCGCCTGATTAGCATACACATTTTTGCTGGTTTAGGTATTTTAATTTAAAATTTTTTACGAAAAGAATTTCAGTGACTAGGTCGTAAAATTAAATATGTTTGTGTACGTAGGTCATTGATGTGGGCGGTTTATTTGAACAGCAGTTTCTGTATTTTTTTTTTGTGTTTTTGAGGTATTATTTACAAAGTCGGCAAAAACTATGCTTAGATTGTTTTTAAGGCAAATTAAATTTAAAACATTTGTAAAGAATCCCTCTTGTTGTTTATTTACACTGATCAAACAGGCAAATGATACCGATCAAAAAAAATTTAATCAGCTTAAGAACCTTTGTTCAGGACTCAAAAATTGTCAATTTGAAAACAGTAACTGGTTTCAAAATTAGCGGACTACAAAAAATAAATGACCTTAAACAACTTCCTATTCCGAAATAAGCCGATTTTTGAAGAAATGAGGAGCAGTAACGAGTTTCCAAGAAGCAACGAGTTCTAAATAAATAACAGGTATGAACAGAATAAACAATTTTAAAAAGTAAGAATTAAAAGAAATAACGAGTTCCAAAACAGTAACAAGTTTGAAATTTGTAATAAGTTTCAAAATCAACGAGTTTCGAAGACGTAATGTGCTTTAATAAAGTTGCGAGTTTCAAAGAAGGAATAGTATCTGAAAGTTTTAAAAAAGTAACGAATATCTAACAAGTAACAAATTTGAAATTAGTAACGCGATTTTAGGAAGCAGTCGGTTTTTAAGAAGTAACGAGTTTCAAAGAAGATACAGGTTTAAGAGAGGTAACCTGTATCGAAGAAATAACAAATTTCAAAGAATTTATTAGTTTGAAAAAGTAACGAGTTTTTCAGAAGCGACGAGTTCTAAATAAGTAACAGGTATGAAGAGAATAAACAATTTTAAAACGTAAGAATTAAAAGAAATAACGAGTTCCAAAGCAGTAACAAGTTTGAAATTTGTAATAAGTTTCAAAATCAACGAGTTTCGAAGACGTAATGTGCTTTAATAAAGTTGCGAGTTTCAAAGAAGAAATTGTATCATGGGAGTTTTAAAAAAGTAACGAATTTGTAAGAAATAACAAATTTGAAAGAAGTAGCGAGAAATTAGAAAGGAATCGGTTTTTAAGAAGTAACGAGTTTCAAGGAAGATACAAGTTTAAGAGAAGTAACTATTTTCGAAGAAATAACAACTTTTAAAAAGTTATGAGTTTGAAAAAGTAACGAGTTTCCCACAAGCAACGAGTTCTAATTATATAACAATTTTGAACAAACAATATTAAAAAGTAAGAACTGAAAGAAATAACGAGTTTCAAGACAGTAACAAAATTGAAATTTTTAACGAGTTACAAAATCAACGAGTTTCGAAGACGTAATATGTTTAAATAAAGTTGCGTCTTTCAAAGTAGAAATAGTATCGTGGGAGTAAGGAGTTTTAAAAAATAACGAGTTACAAAGAAGTAAAATTTGGAAAGAAGTAGCGAGATTTTAAGCACTAGCCGGTTTTTAAGAAGTAACGAGTTTAAAAGAAGCAACTATTTTCGAAAAAACAACAACTTTCAAAGAAGTGATGAGTTTGAAAAAGTAACGAGTTTGAAAGTAGTAACGTAAGTTCGAAGAAGTTACGGCTGTTAAAATAATAAAACAACTACTTCAAAAAGGTAACAAGTTTTAAAAATCAAAGAGTTTTGAAGGAGTTACAAATTTCAAAAAAATACTGTGATTCGAAGAAGTAACGAGTTGTGAACACGACACCGGTCGCAATGAAGTAATTGGCGACAAAAAATAACGAGTTGCGAAGAAGTCACCAGTCTCAATGAATTAAGTGGGTTAGAGGAAGCAATCAGTTTTAACGAGTAATGAGTTTCAAACAGGTAACCTGTCTCAAAGAAGTGACTGGCTTTAAGAAAATAACGAGTTTCGAAGAAGAACCAATTCTCAATTAAGTAAATGGCTTAGAGGATGTAAGAAGTCTCGAAGAGTAACGAGTTTCAAATAGGCAACTGGTCACAAAGAAGGGGCTGACTTTAAGAAAGTAACGAGTTTAGAAGAAGTAACCAGCCTCAATTAAGAAAATGGTTTAGAGGGTGTAACGAGATTTAAAGAGTAAAGAGTTTCAAACATGCAACTGGTCTCAAAGAAGTGACTGGGTTTAAGAAAGTAACGAGTTTAAAAGAAGAATCGCTTTCTTATCTAGAACCAGCAAGTGTTTGGGTTGGGTTGGGTCGATTTGTATGGACGAAATTTAACCGATATCGTGCCATCGATTTTTCGATAGGATTTGGGCTCAGGAAAAAAAGTTCCACTACGCATACCCAAAAAAATAATTTTCGAGCATGCGAAAAAAAGTAGATTTTTCGACCAAAATTCTTCTAAATCTCCATAAAATATTTTTTTTTTTTTCAAAAAACTGCATTTACTAATTTTGCATTTGCCAATTGACACGCAAAAAATAAACAAAAAATGATTTGGGACACTGAAAATGAAAAAATGTGCATAAAAAATTGATGAAATTTCGCTGGCTCGAAAATTATTTTTTTGGGTATGAGCGGTGGAAATTTTTTTTCCTGAGCCCAAATCCTATCGAAAAATGGATGGCGCGGTATTGATTAATAAATCGACCCAGTCTAGTGTGGGTCCTATAAAGCTTCTAGTATTTGCCAAGAGTTTGGGGTTATTTTTCAACATAGTTCCTGATTTTTGATAGAGGTTTTCCGTTTTGTCGTTGAGCAAACTTCTGGTAACACAATGAACTCATTCAGTCCGGCCAGTTCTACCTAACCTAACCTAATTATCAAGTGATAGTTCATGCGAAAAAAATAAATTTTCTTTAAAATTAAAAAACAAAACAAAGAAATTTGTGAATTTTTATGTCGATGAAAGTTTAACGATACTGAATTAAATATACGTATTTTCTGCACATCCAATTTGTCTTATCTATACGTAGCAATGTATGTGTACGTGATTAAATGACCTCTAAAATTTGACCGACACATAACCTATTAAGCAAAACTAATTAAGGAAATAAGTGCACGTGTGCACATAGACGATAGGAGACACAGGCACATTATAATTTAAACATAAGGATCTGCATATTTACATAAGGAAGTATGTTTGCAGCAATTCATACACAAATGTATGCATATTTGTGATCATTATAATATTTTCAATGTATATGTTGCTTCTGTAACTTAACACATGCACGGAATTTATGTATGCATCCAGTTATGTATAAAAGCTTATTTACGTTTAGTGCTTTTCACATGACTCTTACACAAATACAAACATAACAGAAGATCACTACTGTCCGACTATTTCAGCTAACTCATTTTGGTTAATGCACTAAATCTATCCACAACAGGATCTGATTTGCTTTCACAAAATATTGCTGGAGCACTAAATTTTATTCAGTGACAGCACACATATGTTTGGTGAATGCATGTATGATGGATGCAATCATAATTACACTGTGCAACAGCAATTTTGCAACAAATGTAACCAAAGAATTTTTTCTGAAAGATGACATCACACAAATCTTTCAACAAACTTATAGACTAGCTCGCATAAAACTGTAGAAAAAATTCAGGTTAGCAAAATTTAGATCGATTCTGAGAGTGAGGGGTGAAAATAGAGGCTAAATTAGAAGACCCGTATCACGGAGTTTGTTTACGTTAGTTTGAATTTTTTTTAATCGACCTTCGAACTTTGCAGCATATTGTTTGTATGGTTTTTTGGCTATAACTCGTCGACTAATTGTATTTTTTCAATCTGTTAAACCCAAATTATTGCTAGAGACCTGTACAATATATTCTAAACCCCCTAACCCGCTGGGCGGTACATATACTAGGGTGGGTCGATATTGTATGGACGAAAGTTAACCGATATCGCACTATCGATTTTTCGATAAGATTTGTGCTCAGGAAAGAAAGTTCCACTACGCATACCCAAAAAAATAATTTTCGAGCCTGCGAAATTTCACTTTTTGACTTTTTTCACCTTAAATTTTTAAGGGTTTTTTTTCATGACCTACTAAAAAAATTTTCATATGTATACCCTGTCCGACCGAAAAATGTCCGCTTAAAACGTTTATCGCCAACGTATACGTGAAAATTTTACAATCAAATGAGAAGTTTTTTAGCAGGCCATGAAAAACACCCTTAAAAATTAAAGTCAAAAAAGTGAAATTTCGCAGGCTCGAAAATTATTTTTTGGGCATGCGTAGTGGAACTTTTTTTTCTGAGGCCAAATCCTATCGAAAAATTGATGGCGCGATATCGGTTAACTTTCGTCCATACAAATCGACCCACCCTAGCTTAGGGCTTAAAATATAGTGCATAGGTCTTTGGCAATAATTTAGCTATAACAGATTGAAAAAATATCAATTAGTCGACGAGTTATAGCCAAAAAACCATACAAACAATATGCTGAAAATCGGCATTTAACTGCAAAGTTCGAAGGTCGATTAAAAAAAATTCAAACTAACGTAAACAAACGTCGCGATACGGGTCTTCTAATTTAGCCTCTATTTTCACCCCACACTCTCAGAATCGACCTAACTTTTGCTAACCTGAATTTGTTATACGTCCGTCCATTAACACGATAACTTGAGAAAGTTTTGAGGTATCTTGATGAAATTTGGTATGTAGGTTCCTGAGCACTCATCTCAGATCGCTATTTAAAATGAACAATATCAGACTATAACCAAGCCCACTTTTTCGATATCGAAAATTTCGAAAAACCGAAAAAGTGCGATAATTCATTATCAAAGACGGATAAAGCTATGAAACTTGATAGGTGAGTTGAACTTATTTCGCAGAATAGAAAATTAGTAAAAGTTTAGACAATTGGCGTGGCACCGCATACCTTTAAAAGAAGGTAATTTACAAGTTTTGCAGAATTTAATTCGGCAGTCGTTGAAGATATCACTATTGAAGATATCACTATATGTATGCTTAATAAAAATTAGCAAAATCGGAGAACGACCACGCCCACTTAAAAAAAAAATGTATCAAATTTTAACAACAAATTTAATATCTTTACAGTATATATGTAAATTACGTCAACATTCAACTCCAGTAATGATATTGTGCAACGAAATACAAAAATAAAAGAAAATTTCAAAATGGACGTGGCTCCGCCCTTTTTCATTTAATTTGTCTAGGATATTTTAATGCCTTATGTCGAACAAAAATTTACCAATCCTTGTGAAATTTTGTAGGAGCTTAAATTGTGGGACGATAACTGTTTTCTGTTAAAAAGGGCGAAATCGATTGAAGCCACGCCCAGTTTTTATACACAGTCCACCGCCTGTCCTTCCTCTTGACGGTTAACACGATATCTTGAGCAAAAATTGATATATCTTTACTAAACTCAGTTGACGTACTCATCTGAACTCACTTTATATTGGTATACAAAATGGGCGAAATCCGACTATGACCACGCCCACTTTTTCGATATCCAAATTTACGAAAAATGAAAAAAATGCCATAATTCTCTATGAAATACGAAAAAAGGAACGAAACATGGTAAATGGATTGGTTTATTGACGCAAAATATAACTTTAGAAAAAAACTTTGTAAGATGGGTGTGACATCTACCATATTAAGCAGAAGAAAATGAAAAAGTTCTGCAGGGCGAAATCAAAAGCCCTTGGAATCTTGGCAGGAATACTATGCGTTGTATCGCATATATAAATAAATTATCGATACCCAACAGGTGATGTTCTGAGTCACCCTGGTTCACATTTTTTTTGATATCTCGAAAACACCTTCACATATACAACTGAGGGCCACTCCCTTTTAAAACTCTTATTAATACCTTTAGTTTGATACCCATATCGTAGAAAGACATTACAGAGTCACCACTGGTCCACCCTGGTCACCAATAGAACTAAGGCCCACTCCCTTTTAAAATACTCATTAACACCTTTCATTTGATACCCATATCGTTCAAACAAATTCTAGAGTCACCCGTGGTCCAATTTTATGGCGATATCTCGAAAAGGCGTCCACCCATAGAACTAAGGCCCACTCTCTTTTAAAATACTCATTTACACCTTTCATTTGATACGCATATCGTACAAACGAATTCTACAGTCACTCCTGGTCCACCTTTATGGCGATATCTCGAAAAGGCTTCCACTTATAGAATTAATCCAACTCCCTTTTAAAATACTCATTAACACCTTTCTTTTGATACGCATTTCGTACAAACAAATTCTAGAGTCACTCCTGGTCCACCTTTATGGCGATATCTCGAAAAGGCTTCCACCTATAGAACTATGACCCACTCCCTCTTAAAATGCTCTTTAATACATTTCATTTCCAGGGTTACCCAAGGTTCATTTTCCTACATGGTGATTTTCCCTTATTTTGTCTCCATAACTCTCTGCTGAGTATGTAATGTTCGGTAACACCCGAACCTAGCCTTCCTTTTTAGTTCTTCTTCCTCCTCTCTTTGTCACATTTTTTTCTTGTTATAGTACGTTTTTTTTCGGGAATTTCGTTTCATATTTTCCTTTTTATTTTTCTCAGTCTACATTGTGCTGCCTACCGCTAACAAAAAAATTCTTCTCACCTCTTCTCATCTCGTTTCTATTTCTCTTTCCTACTCCCTTATTCTTCTTGCTATTCTGTTTAGTTATTCATTTCGCCTCTGGTTTTTATTTTGTTGTTCTTTTGTTTTCTTTGCCTCTTTTTGTCTTTTTCTTTACTTTTCCTTATTGATTTATTTTATTTTCTTTATATTTTTCATTCACTAATCTTTCCTTGTCCTTTCCTTAAGCCTTGTTCCACTTTCCTTCGCTTTACCTCATTATTGCACCCGTTATTACCCGAACTGGAATCGTTTCGTTCTCTCCCTTTCTATGTTTTTTATTTACCCTTTTTACAATCGAAAATTATTTTTGGTAACGACTTCGACTACGTTTCGGTTTTAACTTCGAAATTATATTCGTGTTTTCGCGATCATGTCTTAACTTATTTAGGGACTCCTATTGGCTCGATATTTTTTAAGATATCAACTTGAGAATATTTCGAGACCGTTGTGAGTCAGTTTCGAAGTTCTTTGGGCAATATTTTGAAAATACTTCGAGATCATTCCTTGGTTGTTGTATAGTTCACTTCGGGAAAATTTGAAATTGTTTCTTTCCATTATTTTAGTAGTTTCGCAATTCTCATTATCACTTGGAACTAGATAAACAAACAAACAAATAATTTCTCTAACGAAATATTCCAGCTTCTTTTACCGCTATTCTATTTCTATTAGATCTAGAAGTAGCAAGTGGCATAACTAACAGAAAGCTTCTGCCAAAGACGAAGTTGTTTTTATACTTTGAATTAGTTTTCGAAAGGGTTGGGTCAATAATTTCTGGTACCACTATGGACACATTTAATCTATGTCAGGTCATCTTGGACCAACCGATTCAACCTAACTTAACCTTGGTGAGAATTTGCATTTACGCTCGATATAACTATATGTATCCTTGTTTATGTTATTGTTGTAAATTGGTTGAATTTCTCTTTATTGTTTCCCCACAACCATTCATGTATTTATTCTGTTGTTGCGTGTGGCGTGTGGTAAGCAGCAAATGTGGCATGCATGCTACTGGCGTAATATCCATATTTTGTGGAACGTTAATAAATTTAGCAGTTGCACTCCAGTACTTGACTGCCATAAGCGTTGAAAAGTACTATGCATGCCAAAGTGACAAATGTTTAAACATATATGTATATAGTTGAGTATAAATAAGAGGAAGCTAATATTGTATGCTTATTGTGAATACAGCATAATCGCAACTACACTGGCAAGTATATAAAGGTGTATGTTTGTAGCAAATCCTTTTATTTAGCTAACTGTATGATTAAGATGAACTGCTGAGTACACAGCTTAGTTAGTAAGTGAAGGGCAAAGTGGAATTTTTGGTGGTCAGTGATGCTTTCATATGTTGTATGTATGTGTTTTTGGTAGCATGAGTGGCAAGCATTATTGTATGTGTTCGCCTCTTAGTTTGGCAGTTTACAGGAAATTTCTCGGAAAACCAATGCAACTGTTGTTTTGTGGTTCTGATTTGACGTTGATTTGAAGTCATATTAAAAGATGAACTAACTAGTGTATTCGTAATATCCAACAAACGTTTAGAAAAAGCTTCTTAAAGAAATAAAAATAATAATATAAAACCAATAAACAGAAATAAGTAAAATAAAATGAAATTAAATATAACGGAATAACATAAAAATATAAAAAAGTCAAAGCTAAATAAACTAAATAAAATAAAATAATAAAAAAATACAAAAATAAACGAAAAATAAAATAAATTTTTATGGTAAATTAAAACAAAGAAAAGTTGAATAAAGAGAAAAAATAAGACTTAAAAATATAAAAACGAAAGGGTGGGGAAATAACATAAAGATAAATAAAAAAAAATTAAATACAATAATATAAAAGACACAAAAAATTATAATATTATAAAATAAATTAAAATAAAATAAAATAAAATAAAATATAATAAAACAAAATAAAATATAATAAAATAAAATAAAATATAATAAAATAAAATAAAATAAAACAATATAAAATAAAACAAAATAGAGTAAAATAAGATAAAATAAAATTATAGCAGCGGCGCCTAAAGGTTGCCGATGAAAGAATTTAGCAGTTCCCGAAATGGATCTATACAACGAGCTTTGGCAGTTGTCTAAAATGTTTCCTTTCTTCTATTCTAATTAAAATTTATTTCAATTAAGAAAAAATTTATCATAACAATAATAATGATAAAATAATTATTGTTAGGCCTTGGGCTCGATTCGAACCTAAAATCTTAAAAATAAAATAAAATAAAATAAAATAAAATGAAATAAAGTTAAATAATAGATTAACAAAGTTAATCAAAATTTATTAAAGTTAAAATAAATTAAATAAATAAAGCTATTGACCTTTATAACAAGCGCCAAAAATGATTTTTAACATTTTTTTTCAAAGTGCATTTTAGTATAAGACGTTAAAATAACTTTTATTACAAAATTAAATTATAAGGCTAAAAATCCAACTTTTATTGTTAATGTCAAAAACAGCAGTAAGGTGCTTTATCATAAAGGCCAAATATATATGTATTTAAATTTAGTTTTAGCTATAAAATTCAAAACAGTTAAAACTGACGTTTATTATAAACATACTACCTACTACATAATACTTTAACGTTTTTTTTATCTAGAAACTAAAAAATAATACCTAAAACTTGAATTTCATTATAAAAGTTCAAAATAACATTTAAAACAGACTTCTATCAGAGATGTCACAAAAAATAGTTAAAACTTAATTTTTATTACAAAATTTGTATATTTTCCTTTTCATATAAAGGCCATTAAATGGGGAGTATTCATTTAGGGATATTTTCGAGATCACTTTAGAACTATGTCTATAAGGGCGGGTCAAAATGTATGGCTTCTGAATCTATGGGTCATACTAAGTAATATTGTCCATGGGACCATAGGTCTAAAATGAATTTCGAGCCCCCTTATTTTCGAATCCGAATTTGACATTTATTTTCATGTATTTTATTTGTGAGACCACAACAGATCCGGATTGCAGCATTATGTTAAACGTTCCCAGCAGGGATGATTGGGTGAAGTCGGCTTGGTGATTTGCTGCTGCCGGCAGTGCTTCCATATGCAGCGACGGTTCAAAGCAAACATTAGGGTGGGATAAGGGGTCTTTCAAAAATAATGAGATTTCAAATTCTGTGTAAGACAACCTGATTATTACAGTGTCTCCAGGCAAAAGTTTCAGCTATCAAAGAAGCTGCGGTTTGGATAGGAAAACATACTATTGGAAAGGACTGCCAGTTGTCAATCAAATCTCCTGTCTCTTGCTCATTTAATTCTGAACTAAAACCAAACTGTCATCTTCTTTAAAGCACATTGTCGGTTTCAGCAGATTGTTTCCTGTTCATTCTTTTGCTTGAAGCTTGAAATATCCCGGCACACTTCTACCGCTCCAATCGAGGCACTCACTCTCCCTGTCTGTTGGGTTGATCATTGCTCCCAACCGTTGGACAATTCTTGGTGCTGCACGTTACTGTGAGAGCGCTCCCTTACTCGCTCTTCTCCATACACTCCTCCATTTTACTTCTTCGTTTGGATTCACCAGCCATTCTACTATTACTACCGGTTTTGAAAATGATCCGCTAAAATGCAGCCGAATATATGCCTGGTTAGCGATATCCGCCGCGCTCCTATGAGGAGGAATGACGTTGATGCAAGCCCTTTAAATACTTAGCCATATAGTCGGATGCTTTCCAGCTCGACTTGGCCCCACATCATCGACAAGGTGCCTACCCTAATAAGGGTAGTACACATAAAATTGTCAAATCTTTAGGAGTGCTAACTTGAGTTGTAAGGATTATGAGAGGAGGAAACTTTGGATTACCTCATGTGGAATTGCACAGCGTTAAGTGGTACCAGAGAGCACTGCATGTGAGCTACTTCTCTGTATAATCTTCGACAGCTGGTGGAGCACGTCATCAAGAATTTGTTACACGATGTTACGCCTTTACACGGAAGATAAAAAATTGTTGTCCATACGCAGCGTTGATCAAATATTATAATTTAAAAACTTATTAACTTATTTAAATTAAATTTTAATTCTATGCCTCGAACCCAATTTCATTGATTTACAAAATATGACAACTAACAGTGTAGTATTTAATGAAACCGGCGTTGTCAACTAGATCTGTTCATGTTTCAAGAAAATAACGTAGTTCCACTTTGACGTATTTGACATAAACTGTGTTAGTTATCAGAGATACAATTTGTCAGATGCTGAAAAAGCATTGCCAGCTCAACAAAAATATGTTTTGGAAATTTTTGATTTTTT
This sequence comes from Eurosta solidaginis, assembly GCF_040869045.1. NCBI lineage: Eukaryota > Metazoa > Arthropoda > Insecta > Diptera > Tephritidae > Eurosta > Eurosta solidaginis. The sequence goes on from NC_090320.1 coordinate 273,268,402, forward strand.
ATACGATATGAGTATCTTTCAATCCCGTGTGCATATAAGAGCGTCCCAGACTTTATCACAGATGGAATTTATGCCCTGTCTTTCGAAGTTTGGAAAAACTCCATTCATCTATTTCAAGGTGTTAATAATATGCAGTATTATCAACTAAACTCAATAGTATCTGATGAATCAAGTAATGGTAGAAGTTTATTTATTTATTTGTTTATTTATTTATTTAATTATTAGTTGGCGGCCACCGTGGTCTGATGGTAGCGTGCTTCGCCTACCACACCGTATACCCTGGGTTCACACCCCGGGCAAAGCAACATCAAAATTTTAGAAATAAACTTTTTCAATTAGAAGAAAATTTTTCTAAGCGGGGTCGCCCCTCGGCAGTGTTTGGCAAGCTCTCCGAGTGTATTTCTTCCATGAAAAGCTCTCAGTGAAAACGCATCTGCCTTGCAGATGCCGTTCGGAGTCGGCATAAAACATGTAGGTCCCGTCCGGCCAATTTGTAGGGAAAATCAAGAGGAGCGCGACGCAAATTGGAAGAGAAGCTTGGCCTTAGATCGGAGGTTATCGCGCCTTACATGTATTTTTTTTTTTTTTTAATTATTAGTCTACAAATTTAACAATTAATCAGACTAAATATAGTTACGGATTCCAGATAAATTACAGGAACATACAAAGTGAAATTTATATTATAAAATATATAGTATATTATTAAATCAGTTGTTGGGATGGACTGTGATGCCGAGTAACGGGAATCGATTATTAGTGCTGTCAGAATGGACGTGATTTCGAGCAGCTGATGTATATTTAACACACAATAAATAGGGCTGCGATGTGTGGCAGATTGAAAAGGACGTGGTTTAAAGCCACTATCGCAAAATTACTGGAGCTGGTGATAAGAGTGGGAGGTTGGAAAGGAAGTGAGCCACCCATCATAATCATTGCGTATTTTAGGTAGCCAGTAGATATTTTTTTATTGCGTGGAGTGAGTCACACGTATCAATGATTTGTAGTGCTTACTGAAATCAGTACACGGACAACGAAGTGGTTCGTGCATTTCAAAATTCAACCTTTATAGTTATGAAGCGGTTTAAAATGTCTAGATGGTCTAAACGGAACATTTGATAAAATTTCACGAAGCAGAAGGGGGCTTTTAACCAACCATCTAATATGTTTTACTAAAAATAACACACCTAACATCTCCCTACGACTCTGTAACGCAGGGAGCTGAATCGGTTTTAAACGGCAGGAGTAGGAAGTAAGATTACTTGAGGCGTCCCACGGTAAGTCCCTTAGCTCAAAAGTCAGGAATTGATTTTGACCCGACTCTATTTTGTAGCAGTGGGTCTGGTAACGAGTGTTCCAGACTAACGAATCGTATTACAATATTGGCCTCACCAAAGATGTAAAGAGAGTTTTAGTAATATAAGTTTATTCGGTTAGGGTCGCGATATCCTAAACCTGATATTAAGCAGCTTAATTTCTCTGGATTTCCAAGTTTCGACAGTCATCTGCTCAGTTTTCATTAGTATTTCTATTCCACATTGGACTTGTAATTGAATGTATATTATATGTATGCAAATAAATGCAATATCCTGTATACACCAACAAAATTACCTATGTATGAGTTTATTTTATGCACACATATATATATGTGCATATGTAATGAACACACATAAACAGAATGTGTATTACCTTAAATAAATACTTTGAGTAAAATTAATTACATTATGCAAACATGCAAATAGCAAATGCAATAAATTACAGCAAAAGGAATTTCGGGAAGCAAATAAACTCACAATATTTGCAACCACGCTCACATATAGCACTATCACCATTGTGGCACCAGCAGATGTGCACAACGTACATATGTATATGTTAATATATATACGCCTTATGCCAGCACGTTGCAACTAGTTATATTAAGAAATTTGTGGCAAGCATGTATGATAGTTTGACAGACAGAGAATGAGTGATTGATTGGGAATAAGTGGGAATACCAATCCGATATAAGAAATAAGGACAATGTTCGGTTAGTAAGTGAGCGAGTAGTTGCACTCTACCTCAAACCGATTTGATGGTTTGGTGTGATGGGTTTCTTTCAGGTCACGGTTTATCACATGTAAAAATTTAAGAAATGAAAAATTTTGTAATAAACCACTTTCGATATATATTCCCAGAATTTTAGTTTTGATTTTTTCAACATCCCTGTTATGAATATATATTTTATTGTTTTATAAATGTTTCTCGATTTATTTTTAATTCTTCGGAAAACCAGACAAGAAATATGAATTATTCAAGGGAATATGAAAACTTTTTTCGAAACTTCGGTGAGTATAAGTGTGCATGGTAGCGCCCATATGTGAGACAATTTTGGGAGTTCTTTTTGACTCACATGCCAGATTTTATTTCAGTAGTTGTTCAAGGCATATTTGTCAACGTTTTCGAACATTCTGTGCGTGTGGCAGAGATATTTCTATAAAAAAAATTCCTTAAAGAACCTATATTGTCCCGAGTTGAAAGTATTTCAAAATAATGCCAAAATGGCTGCGAAACAAACTCCAAAAAGTATCTGAAATGATGCCGCTATAATCTTGAAAATATTTTCGCAAACATTTTTTCAAATGATTCTGAAATTATCTGGAAATTATCCTTAAATTAATTTCGAAAACAATCCGGATATTGTTATGAGAGATATTGAAAAAGTGCAAAAATGTTCTCAATATTTTACTGAATATAACTTTGAAAACGGTAACTTTGACTCTAAAACCAATTCCGGCACCATCCTGAATCATCTACATCCGAGTCCTATTATGATGCAATGATAATAAAACGGTTCTATAATGATTCCAAAATTACTCTGAAATATTTCCAAATTGATTTCGAAGAGGATAGACTTCAGCTGCACATCCAGTTTCTGAATTTATGGGTCATACTGATATTGTCCATGGGACCATAGGTCTGAAATGAATTTCGAGCCTACCTAATTTTGTTAGAAATTTTATAGCCCAATCCGAACTAAAAAAAAAAAAAAAAAAAACAAAAGAAAGAAAACTAACATGGGGCTGATGTTACCACTGCTCGTATCCTGACAGATCTCAAGGGTAGGATATCAAGAATGATCTGAAGAGCTACGCTTCGCGTGCTCCTAAGAACTCCATTTATGCTATGTTATCAGCTAAGGCAAGTGAATTCCTTCCTAAGAGCAAACATAATTTAGTAAAATTGTAAGTGACGGACAAAAGTGTCGGAGAGTTTAGAGCTAATTATCTTAACTTCTTGTTAAATATCCATGCCCAGCAAAATGAATCTTTTTTGCCGACACCTTGTTTACTCAGTAACTGCCTAAAAGAACCTCGTTTTTTATTTACTGAATATATGCTAACTCTAGGACAGATTTTGGGCGCAAAAGCCAATATTGTCAAGCTGTTGTAAATCTTAGAGACTTGGTGATCTTACAGTAGATCAATTTTGCGTAATATTTAATGTTTTTTTGCTCTCTGATTACTTCTCAATTTTCACTTCGGAATTTTGACTTAAGATATTTAACTTCTGAATTTTTTTTAGCCGTCTGGTAACTTCCCGGAACGCAGGAACGTCGAAAGAAGGCGTTTTATCTAATCGAATTACGGATGTATTCTGTATAATAGCACCAAATTGAGTGAAGCCCGAACAAATAATTCTAACGATGGGTGGCACAACGTCATTCGAAGTGCGTTTAAGACACGCCCTAAAATATTTTATTTTATAAATAAAATAATAAACGAACAGGCAATAACAGAAATAAAATTGCAGCATTTTTCAGCTAGAGGCGAGCCACATCGAAAACGCAAGAAAAAACACAAAAACCGCGGCCAGCGATTATTTAACATTGTACGCTCATCTGTTGTTGTTGTTGTTGTATTAATTATAAAGGCACTCCCCGAAGGCTTTGGAGAGTGTCATCCTTGTTGATGGTCCTTTGCCGGATATAGATAAGTACGTTCCGTTAACAAATAACCATTAAGATACTAGCACAACCATCTCGGAAACGATTAATATGACCACATTAACGCTTCTAGGCCATAACGTTCTCACACCCTAGGTTCCATGAGGAACTTGGCGTCGCCAGAGCCTCGCCTGCTAAATATGTGTATGATACATTCATATTTGTAACAGGATTCCCCTCGCGTAGGTAAGGTTGACAATTGGGTTGCGGTAGTTTTGCAGCTTTAAAGCTCACTTCAAAGGCTTCGTATTACTCTTATCAACCGCTTGAATTCCTGTAAAATTATTTGAAAAACATAAACGCGAAAACGATTTAATTAATTACATGCTTACCATTGCACTCAATTAAAAATTTTAGATTGTGCTACTTTTTCTTTATATGTACAAAATTCCTTCCAAATAAATAAACGAGAGGAATTTAATGTTTTTTTTTGTCGGCTGATTACTTTCTGAATTTTGACTTCTGACATTTGACTTCTGAAATTTTACTTCTAAAATTTGACTTCTGACATTTGACTTCTGAATTTTGACCTCGGCATTTTGTCTTTCTGACAAAATGTGTTTCTGGATTTTTGTTATCTGAATTTATGGGGCCACCGTTAAAAAGTTCCGCAAGGGGCCATCAGCAAATTTTAAAATATAAATTCTATATGCACGTTGTTTTATTAAAACAAGTAAGGAAGGCTAAGTTCGGGTGTAACCGCACATTACATACTCAGCTGAGAGCTTTGGAGACAAAATAAGGAAAAATAACCATTTAGCAAAATGAACCAAGCGTAACCTTGGAATGTGTTTGTATGACATGGGTTCCAAATGGAAGGTATTACAGAGTATTTTAAAAAGGAGTGCGCCATAGTTCTACAGGTGGACGTAATTTCAGGATATCGCCATAAAGTTGGACCAGAGGGGACTCTAGGATGTGTGTTCTACGATATGGGTATCAAATGAAAGGTGTTAATGAGGGTTTTAAAAGGGAGTGACCCTTAGTTGTATATGTGAAGGCGTTTTCGAGATCCAAAATGTAGACCAGGGTGACCCAGAACATCATCTGTGGGTTACTGCTAATTTATTTATATATGTAATACCACGAAGAGTATTCCTGCCAAGATCCAAGGGCTTTTGATTTCGCCCTGCAGAACTCTTTCATTTTCTTCTGCTTAATATGGTAGGTGTCACACCCATTTTACAAAGTTTTTTTCTAAAGTTATATTTTGCGTCAATAAACCAATCCAATTACCTTACCACATTTCATCCCTTTTTTCTTATTTGGTATAGAATTATGGCATTTTTTTCATTTTTCGCAATTTTCGATATCGAAAAAGTGGGCGTGCCATAGTCGCATTTCGGCCATTTTTTACACCAATACAAAGTGAGTTCAGAAAAATACGTGAACTTACTTTAGTAAAGATATATCGATTTTTGCTCAAGTTATCGTGTTAATGGCCGAGCGGAAGGAGAGACGGTCGACTGTGTATTAAAACTGGGCGTGGCTTCAACCGACTTCGCCCATTCTCCCAGAAAACAGTTACCGCCATAGATTCTATGTACCTACCAAATTTCACGAGGATTGGTACATTTTTGTTCGACTTATGGCCTTAAAAGTATTCTAGACGAACTAAGTGAAAAAGGACAGAGGCACGTCCATTTTGAAATTTTCCTTTAATTTTGTATTGTGTCGCACCATATCATTACTGGAGTTGAATGTTGGCATAATTTACTTATATACTGTAAAGATATTAAATTTTTTGTTTATATTTGACTTTAACAAGTAAGGAAGGCTAAGTTCGGGTGTAACCGAACATTACATACTCAGTTGAGAGCTATGGAGACAAAATAAGGAAAATCACCATGTAGGAAAATGAACCTAGGGTAACCCTGGAATGTGGTTATATGACATGTGTATCAAATGGAAGGTATTAAAGAGTATTTTAAGAGAGAGTAGGCCATAGTTCTATGGATGGACGCCATTTAGGGATATCGCCATAAAGGTGGACCAGGGCTGACTCTAGAATTTGTTTGTACGATATGGGTATCAAATGAAAGGTGTTACTGAGCATTTTAAGAGGGAGTGGGCCTTAGGTCTATCGGTGGACGCCTTTTCGAGATATCGCCATTAAGGTGGACCAGGGGTGACTCTAGAATGTGTTTGTACGATATGGGTATCAAATGAAAGGTGGTAATGAGTATTTTAAAAGGGAATGGGCTTTAGTTCTATAGGTGAACGCCTTTTCGAGAAATCGTCATAAAGGTGGACCAGGGGTGACTCTAGAATATGTTTGTACGATATGGGTATCAAATGAAATCTGTTAATGAGTATTTTGAAAAGGAGTGATCCTTAGTTCCATAGGTGGACGCCGTTTCGAGATATCGCCATAAAGGTGGACCAGGGGTGTCTCTAGAATGTGTTTGTACGATATGGGAATCAAATGAAAGGTGTTACTGAGCATTTTAAGAGGGAGTGGGCATTAGGTCTATAGGTGGACGCCTTTTCGAGATATTGCCATTAGGGTGGGCCAGGGGTGACTCTAGAATGTTTGTACGATATGGGTATCAAACGAAAGGTGTTATTGAGCATTTTAAGAGGGAGTGGGCATTAGGTCTATAAGTGGACGCCTTTTCGAGATATCGTCATTAGGGTGGGCCAAGGGTGACTCTAGAATGTGTTTGTACGATATGGGTATCAAACGAAAGGTGTTACTGAGCATTTTAAGAGGGAGTGGGTATTAGGTCTATAGGTGGACGTCTTTTCGAGATATCGCCATTAGTGTGGACCAGGGGTGACTCTATAATGTTTGTACGATATGGGTATCAAACGAAAGGTGTTACTGAGCATTTTAAGAGGGAGTGGGCATTAGGTCTATAGGTGGACGCCTTTTCGAGATATCGCCATTAGGGTGGGTCAGGGGTGACTCTAGAATGTGTTTGTACGATATGGGTATCAAATGAAAGGTGGTAATGAGTATTTTAAAAGGGAGTAATCCTTAGTTCTATAGGCCTTTTCGAGATATCGGCATTAGGGTGGGCCAGGGTGACGCTAGAATGTGTTTGTACGATATGGGTATCAAACGAAAGGTGTTACTGAGCATTTTAAGAGGGAGTGGGCATTAGGTCTATAGGTGGACGCCTTTTCGAGATATCGCCATTAGGGTGGGCCAGGGGTGATTCTAGAATGTTTTTGTATGATATGGGTATCAAAAGAAAGGTGGTAATGAGTATTTTAAAAGGGAGTAATCCTTAGTTCTATAGGTGGACGCCTTTTCGAAATATCGCCATAAAGGTGGACCAAGGGTGACTCTAGAATGTTTTTACGATATGGGTGAGTAAGGGAGTAATCCTTAGTTCTATAGGCCTTTTCGAGATATCGCCATTAGGGTGGGCCAGGGTGACGCTAGAATGTGTTTTTACGATATGGGTATCAAACGAAAGGTGTTACTGAGCATTTTAAGAGGGAGTGGGCATTAGGTCTATAGGTGGACGCCTTTTCGAGATATCGCCATTAGGTTGGGCCAGGGGTGACGCTAGAATGTGTTTGTATGATATGGGTATCAAACGAAAGGTATTACTGAGCATTTTAAGAGGGAGTGGGCATTAGGTCTATAGGTGGACGCCTTTTCGAGATATCGTCATTAGGGTCGGCCAGGGATGACTCTAGAATGTTTGTACGATATGGGTATCAAACGACATGTGTTACTGAGCATTCTAAGAGGGAGTGGGCATTAGGTCTATAGGTGGACGCCTTTTCGAGATATCGCCATTAGGGTGGGCCAGGGTTGACTCTAGAATGTGTTTGTACGATATGGATATCAAATTAAAGGTATTAATGAGGCTTTTAAAAGCGAGTAGCCCTTAGATGTATATGTGAAGGTGTTCTCGCGATATCGACCAAAATGTGGACCAGGTGATCCAGAAAATCATCTGTCGGGTACAGCTAATTTATTTATATATGCAATACCACTAACAGTATTCCTGCCAAGATTCCAAGGGGTGTTGATTTCGCCTTGTAGAACTTTTTCATTTTCTTCTACTTAATATGGTAGGTGTCACACCCATTTTACAAAGTTTTTTCCAGAGTTATATTTTGCGTCAATAAACCAATCCAGTTACCATGTTTCATCCCCTTTTTCGTATTTGGTATAGAATTATGGCATTTTTTTCATTTTTCGTAATTTTCGATATCGATAAAGTGGGCGTGGTTATGATCGGATTTCGGCCATTTTTTATACCAAGATAAAGTGAGTTCAGATAAGTAGGTGGGCTAAGTTTAGTAAAGCTATATCGGTTTTTGCTCAAGTTATTGTGTTAACGGCCGAGCGGAAGGACAGACGGTGGACTGTGTATAAAAACTGGGCGTGGCTTCCACCGATTTCGTCCATTTTCATAGAGAACAGTTACCGTCATAGAGTCTATGTCCGTACCAAATTTGAGAAGGATTGGTAAATTTGTGTTCGACTTATGGCATTAAAAGTATTCTAGACAAACTAAATGAAAATGGGCGTGTTCTTCATCCAATTTTGATAATTTTTATTTAGCGCATATATAGTAATAGTAGTAGCGTTCCTGCCAAATTTCATCATGATATCTTCAACGACTGCCAAATTACAGCTTGCAAAAGTTTTAAATTACCTTCTTGTAAAAGTGGGCGGTGCCACGCCCATTGTCCAAAATCTTACTAATTTTCTATTCTGCGTCATAACTTCAACCCATCTGCCAAGTTTCATCGCTTCAACCGCCTTTGGCAATGAATTATCGCATTTTTTCGGTTTTTCGAAATTTTCGATATCGAAAAAGTGGGCTTGGTTATAGTCCGATATCGTTCATTTTAAATAGCGATCTGAGATGAGTGCCCAGGAATCCACATACCAAATTTCATCAAGATACCTCAAAATTTACTCAAGTTATCGTGTTAACGGACGGACCGACGGACGGACATGGCTCAATCAAATTTTTTTTCGATCCTGATTATTTTGATATATGGAAGTCTATATCTATCTCGATTCCTTTATATATGTACAACCAACCGTTATCCAATCAAACTTAATATACTCTGTGAGCTCTGCTCAACTGAGTATAAAAACAATTTTTTTTTTAAGTGGGCGTGTTCGTCATCCGAGTTTGCTATTTTTTATTTACAATAATAGTAGTAACGTGCGTGCCAAATTTCATCAAGATATCTTCAACGACTGCGAAATTACAGCTTACAAAACTTTTAAATTGCCTTCTGGTAAAAGTGGGTGGTGCCAAGCCCATTGTCCAAAAATTTACTAATTTTCTGTTTTCCGCCATAAGGTCAACGCACATACCAAGTTTCATCGCTTTATTCGTCTTTGGTAATGAATTATCACACTTCTTCGGTTTTTCGAAATTTTCGATATCGAAAAAGTGGGCTGGTTGTAATCCGATTTCGTTCGTTTTAAATAGCGATCTGAGATGTGCGCCCAGGAACCTACATACCAAATTTCATCAAGATACCTCAAAATTTACTCAAGTTATCGTGTTTACAGACGGTCGGACAGACGGACGGACGGACGGGCGGACATGGCTAAATGAATTTCTTTCTTCACCCAGATCATTTTGATATATAGAAGTCTATATCTATCTCGATTAGTTTATGCCGTTACGGATTACCGTTATGCGAACAAAGTTAATATACTCTGTGAGCTCTGCTCAGCTGAGTATAAAAAAACCCGAAAAATTACACACAAACATTTCCATACATGCGTGGACCAGTGCGTATACGTAACATTTTTTTGTTCATCTAGTTTTATACAATCCTGCAAGGTGTTAAAAATAAAGTTAAAT